>NC_092708.1:271885756-272485756 GCF_047496885.1 Scyliorhinus torazame
GGAGGGGTGGGGGAGGAAGAGGGGGAGGGGGAGGAGGGGTGGGGGAGGAAGAGGGGGAGGGGGAGGAGGGGGCTAGGGAGGGGGTGGGGAGGGAGGGAGGGAGGGGGGAGGGGGGGAGGGGGTGAGGGGGTGAGGGGGAGGAGGGGGAGGAGGGGGAGCAGGGGAGTGGGAGGGGGGAGGAGGGGGGGAGGAGGGGGAGTGGGGGGAGGGGGGGGTAGGGAGGAAGGAGGAGGGGGGCAGGGGGAGGGGGGAGGGGGGCAGGGGGAGTGGGGGGGCAGGGGCAGTGGGGGGAGGAGGGGGGCGGGGGGAGGGGAGGGGAGGGAGGGGAGGGAGGGGGGAGGGAGGGGGGAGGGGAGGCCCCCACGCGGGCCCTCAGGGGTTTCCTATAGTTGTTTGTATATTAGTATATTAGCTCCATTGGCTGCAACCCACTTCAATTATGCCATTTTTAAGCATACTCTCAATCTCTTTGTTAACCTGTGCCAAGTTTAAAGGGTTAAGTCTATATGGATGTTGTTTGATTGGAACTGCATTTCCCACATCTACATCATGTATAGCCATTTTAGTACTTCCCAATTTATCTCTACAAACGTGCCCACGTGATATCAATAACTCTTTCAGGTCAGTCAGTTTTCCTCTAGAAGGTAACTCAACAATTTATCCCAATTTTTAAGAACATCCTCGTTTTACAATTTAATTTGAGGTATGTCAAATTCAGTCATCTGGATTTGGTTCGTCACTTTGAGTTAGAATCATTAACACCTCCTCTTTTTTCTCTCCTTCCCTTTCAAAGTACCTTTTAAGCATATTCACATGACACACTCGGTGAGTCTTCCTTCTATCTGGTGTTTTTAACCACATAATTCACCTCGCTTAATTTCCTTTCAATCTGATAAGGTCCACAAAACCTAGCTTTTAAAGGTTCACCTACCACTGGTAACAATACTAAAACTCAACTGTCAAACTATGAACTTTGGATTTCTTGTCCGCTACCAGTTTCATCACATTTTGTGCAACTTTTAAATGTTGTCTAGCCAATTCACCTGCTCTATTTAATCATTCCCTAAAATTTGACACGTAATCCAATAATGTAATTTCCGATTTCTCACTCACCAATTTTTTCTTAATCAATTTAAGTGGTCCTCTTACCTCATGACCAAAAATTAGTTCAAAAGGACTGAATTTGGTTGACTCATTAGATGCATCCCTGATTGTAAACAGTACGAATGGAATTCCTTTATCCCAATCCTCGGGATAATCGTGACAATAAGCCCTCAACACTGTCTTTAATGTCTGATGCCACCTTTCTAACGCTCCCTGCGATTCTGGATGGTACGCAGTTGATTTAAATTGTTTTATTCCTAAACTATGCATAACTTCTTTGAAGAACCTTGAGGTAAAATTTGATCCTTGATCCGATTGTATTTCTGTGGGTAGTTCATATCTAAAAGAATTTAAGTAACTCCTCCACAATCTTTTTAGCTGTAATATTACGTACTGGAATGGCCTCTGGAAACCTAGTAGACACATCCATTATCGTCAAAAGATATTGATTCCCACTTTTCGTGTTAGGAAGCGGTCCTATGCAATCAATTAGGACTCTTGTAAAAGGTACCTCAAATGCTGGAATGGGTATTAAGGGCGCTGGTTTTATCACTGCTTGAGGTTTCCCTATCACTTGACATGTGTGACATGATTGACAAAATTTAACTACATCTTTATGTAGTCCAGGCCAATAAAAATGTTTCTGGATTTTAGCTTGAGTTTTCCTTATTCCCAAATGACCTCCAACTGGTACCTCATGTGCAACTTGCAACACCTCCTTTCTATACCCTACCGGCAATATTACTTGATGAACTTCTGCCCACTTTTCATCCGCCCGCCTGCATATGTAAAGGTCTCCATTTTCTCATCAAGACATCACTTTTACGGTAATAACACTCTGGTATACACTCAGATTCCTCTTCCGTGTATGCTTTCTGATACATCCGTTTTATTTCTATATCTTTCTGTTGTAACTCCGCCACTTTTCCTGAAATAAAAATATCCGCCTCATCCTCCACCTGTTCTTGTTCTTTTTCAACCATCTGATCAAAAATCGTTTCTGATAATTGCACTTCAACTTCATCTTCAGTCTTTGATTTCTCCTCTTGTCTTAACCTGTGACTTTGCGACCTTGTTACTACACAATCCAGACAAATCCCAGGATATTCGTCCTTCAACACTTCAGTTGTCTGATTTCCTACTGGCTTATCAACCACAGTAGGCATCACTCCCACCTGCAATCCAGCTATATCATTACTCAAGATAAACTGTATTCCTGGACAAGATAGTTTCTCTATTACTCCTACTACCACTTCACCACTCTTCACTGGACTTTCCAACCTTACCTTATATAATGGAACACTACTCCTCTCACCCTAAATTCCACATATTACCACCTTTTCTGGCAACATTCTTCCCAAACTAGATAACTCCTCATCTCTTACCATTAAAGATTGACTATCTCCCGTATCTCTTAAAATTGTGACTTCTTTACCTACTCCTCCTGATACACATGAGTAAACTTTAACCACACAAGTAAATTCTTTAAAGAGATCAGGCAACTTCTTATCGATCACCTCTTGATCAGGCTGTACAATCCTTTGCACCTCCTTCGCTTCACTTCGGCTTTCCTTTAACACGTTCACAAACCCCACTGTCTTATCCTGTTTGACCACATCAGCCTTCCCAGTGCTTTTCTTCAACCACCATCACTATGACGTTGCATGGCCTAGTGTATTACAGTGAAAACATTTGAAATTTTTAATTTCTTTTCCACCGTCCTGGATTTCTTTTTTAGTCTGAGGTACACTCTCATTATCTCCCATCAGATCACCTTTACCTTTACCACTTGAGTATTTCTCATGTCCCCAGTTTCTATCCCTCACAGGCTGAAACTGATGTCGGAAACCAAGCTTTGATTTATAAACTAATTCATAATCATCTGCCATTTCTGCTGTTAATCTCACAGTTTTAACCCTCTGCTCTTCCACATGAGCTCTCACTACATCAGGAATTAAATTTTTAAACTCCTCCAAAAGTATAATTTCTCTGAGAGCTTCATATGTTTGATCTTTTTTTAAAGACCTTATCCACCTATCAAAATTACTCTGTTTGAGCCTTTCAAACTCCATGTATGTTTGACCAAATTCTTTCCTTAAATTTCTAAACCTTTGTCTGTAGGCTTCAGGCACTAGTTTATATGCACCCAAGATGGATTTTTTCACCTCCTCATATGTCCCAGATACCTCCTCCGGTAGTGATGTAAACACTTCACTAACCCCACCTATCAGCTTTGTTTGAATCAATAATACCCACATGTCCTGTGGCCATTTCATTTGTTCAGCCACATTCTCAAATGAAACGAAAAAGGCTTCTACCTCCTTCTCGTCAAACCTTGGCAATGCTTGGACATATTTAAATAGATCCCCACCACGCCTTTGACTTTGACGCTCTTTCTCACTATCCTCATCACTATCATCCAAGTGTACGTTTCCCTTTACATCTGCCAATTTTAACTGACTGTCATGTTTCATGGCCATTTTCTGAAGTTCAAACTCTCTCTCTTTATCTTTTTCACTGACCTGTATCTCCCTTTCTCTTTCTTTTTGTTCTGCCAGGGCTATTCTTTCTTTTCTCCTTTCTTCTCTCTCTTTTTCCTCTCTTTTGTATTCAAGCTGCTTTAATTCTTTCTCATGTTCCATTTGTTTAAGTTGTAACTGAATTTTTGCCATTTCCCATGAGTCAAACTGTATCTCAGGCAACTTTAAATGCTTAGCCACCGCCATAATTATCTCATCTTTTCGCATTTGTCACGTAATGTTAACTGCAATGTTTTTGCCAAATCTAACAGTCTGCTTTTAGTCTCTGTCCGTAAGGTACTGCGTGTGACCGTCTCCACCCGCAAAAACATCAGAGCCTCTGAAAGAGCCATTGTCCACAACACACTCCCTACTGACTAGAATACCACACCTGAAAAGCTACCACAATATACTCACCCCTCACTGTCTTTTTAAAAAAAAATTTAGAGTACCCAATTCATTTTTTCCAATTAAGGACAATTTAGCGTGGCCAATCCACCTAGCTTGCACATCTTTGGGTTGTGGGGGTGAAACCCACGCACACACGGGGAGAATGTGCAAACTCCACACTGACAGTAACCCAGAGCCGGGATAGAACCTAGGACCTCGGCGCCGTGAGGCTGCAGGTCTAACCCACTGCGCCACTGTGCTGCCCACCCCTCACTGTCTTTAAGTTCACTAAGCCAATCCAATAGATAGACTTTTATCCCCCTCTAGCCCCCAATTGTTATGGGCCAGGGTTTAGAGAACCCCAAAGTGTATCATGGAGTTCACCTGACCCACAACTTTTAATAGATAGTGGCATGGGGAGCACAGGGCCCACTCTACAAGTGTGATACTTCAGAAATGGACAAGTATTTTTTAAAACAGCAAAACAATGTTTGTCCTATGAACTCAAGTTAACCTTTCTAAAAGAAACAGTGAACATCTTAGCAACCAGTAAATCAAATACACCCCCCAAAGAATACAACACTAAGTAGTCTGTAAGCTGTCCTTTTAACACCCAGAAGACTTAACAAACCTTTAAACAGAAGCACATCGGGTTAAAGTCACTACTGTTATGAGTTTAAATTACCAGGATCGATTTACAGTCCTTAGATTACAGAGAGAGATTCATACACCTTCTGGCTGTGACGGCAGCTATCCAGCTCTGAAAACTAAAGTAAAACACATCCTGCAGCCTGCTCAAAAATGAAAGTAAAAAGTTGACAGACAGCCCAGCTCCACCCACTCTCTGACATCACTGCAGTGGTAAACACCCATTTCTTAAAGGTACTCTCACATGACATCAGCCCTACTGGAACTTCATGCGCTATCCGCAAAACCTCCTTTATATAACCCACCGGTCTTGGGATGGCACGGTGGCGTAGGAGTTGCACTACTGTCTTACGGGGCCGAAGACCCAGGTTCAATCACGGCCCTGGGTCACTGTCCGTGTGGAGTTTGCACATTCTCCCCGTGTCTGCGTGGGTTTCACCCCCACAACCCAAAGATGTGCAGGTCAGGTGAATTGGCCATGCTAAATTACCCCTTAATTGGAAAAAACGAACTGGGTACTCTAAATTTATATTAAAAAAAGTTAACCCACCGGTCATACCACTTGATGAACTTCTGCTCATTTCCCACCTGCTTGAATATGTCTTCATCACTCACCTGATGAAGGAGCTGTGCTCTGAAAGCTAGTGATGCCAAACAAACCTGTTGGACTTTAAGCTGGTGTTGTCAGACTTCTTACTGTGAATATGTAAAGGTCTCCATTCTCTCATTAATACATCAGTCCAAATGTAATGCCATTTCGGTACACACATTTCCGTATATGCTTTTAAAAAAAAAATTTAGAGTTCCCAATTCATTTTTTAAAATTAAGGGCAATTTAGCGTGTTCAATCCACCTATCCTGCACATCTTTGGATTGTGGAGGCGAAACCCACGCAAACAAGGGGAGAATCTGCAAACTCTACACTGACAGTGTCCCAGAGCCGGCGCCATGAGGCAGCAGGGCTATCCCACTGCGCCACCGTGCTGCGCACTCCCAAACGATCTTAATCACCTTACCTACTCCACCTTGTACACATGAGTAAACTTTACCCTCACAAATAAAAAGTTTTGATATCTGCTTATCCACCTGCCTCTTTGTAAACTCTGTGGCACCTCTTCCTCTGGCACAGTGGTTTTTCCTCTCACTTTAATAAATCCCACTGGATTATCCTGTTTTACCCAGTCTGTTTTTCCAGTACTTTTCTTAAGCCATCAACACTGCGACTTCACATGTCCACCTTTCTTACAATGAAAACACTGACGTTTTCTGATCTCTTTACCACTATCATGGGTTTCCTTTTTACTCTGAGGTACACTCTCCTTAACATCACCAACTACACCTCCTCTGCAAGGATGCGCTGTGAACTTCTCATGTCCCCAGTTTCTATCCTTCACAGATTTAAATTAATACATAGAACATACAGTGCAGAAGGAGGCCATTTGGCCCATCGAGTCTGCATCGACCCACTTAAGCCCTCACTTCCACCCTATCCCCATAACCCAATACCCCGCCTAACATTTTTTGGACACGAAGGGCAATTTTAGAATGGCCAATCCACCTAACCTGCACATCTTTGGACTGTGGGAGGAAACCGGGGAAGAACATGCAGACTCCGCACAGACAGTGACCCAGCGGGGAATCGAACCTGGGATCCTGGCGCTGTGAAGCCATAGTGCTGGCCACATGTGCCACCGTGCTGCCCCCAATGTCAAACATCAAACTTGCATTTTGCGGCAAGACTATGAGAACAAACCAGAGTTGACTCCAGGGCGGGATTCTCCGAGCCCGCACCGGCTCGGAGAATCGGCGGAGGGGCGCATGAATCCCGCCGCGTCTTTCCGACGCCAGGACTGCGATGCTCTGAACCGGGAAAAAGCTCGCTGACGGGGATTGCGCCGTGCGGCCCGCAGAATCGGCAGACCTGGCGCGACGTGCTGGTCCCTGGGCCTGGTGCTGATGCCGGCAAAGAAGGTAGGGGTCGACATGGGGGGGCCGTGGTTGGGGAGGGGGGGTGCCGGGCAGTGTCGGGGCTGGTGTCTGGGGAGGGTAGGGGTGCGGTGGGGAGGGTCGGGGCTGGTGAGGGTGGGGTGGGGAGGTTCGGGGCTGGTGTCTGGGGAGGGTGGGGATTGGGGGGGAGGGTCGGGGCTGGTGTCTGGGAAGGGTGGTGGTGGTGGGGGGGGGGGGGAAGGTCGGGGCTGGTGTCTGGGAAGGGTGGTGGTGGGGGGGGGGAGGGTTGGGGCTGGTGTCTGGGGAGGGAGGGGGTGGGTTGGGGGAAGGTCGGGGCTGGTGCCAGGGGAGGGTGGTGGTGGGGTGGGGGAGGGTCAGGGCTGGTGTCTGGGGAGGGTGGGGATTGGGGGGGGGAGGGTCGGGGCTGGTGTCTGGGAAGGGTGGTGGGGGGGGGGTGGGGAGGGTTGGGGCTGGTGTCTGGGGAGGGAGGGGGTGGGTTGGGGGAAGGTCGGGGCTGGTGCCAGGGGAGGGTGGGGGTGGGGTGGGGGAGAGTCAGGGCTGGTGTCTGGAGAGGGTGAGGATTGGGGGGGGGAGGGTCGGGGCTGGTGTCTGGGAATGGTGGTGGGGGGGGGGGGGGGGAGGGTTGGGGCTGGTGTCTGGGGAGGGAGGGGGTGGGTTGGGGGAAGGTCGGGGCTGGTGCCAGGGGAGGGTGGGGATGGGGTGGGGGAGGGTCAGGGCTGGTGTCTGGGGAGGGTGGGGGTGGTGTAGGGAGTGTCGGGGATTCGGGGGGGTTGTTTTCCGTGGCCAGGTGCCACCTGTCATCACCATGTAGTCCATGGCACCAGGTTGCGGAGGGAGGTATGTGCAATGATGATATGTCGTCTACCCCCACCACCTGTAGACCGTTATGTTTGGCAATCACCCAGCGATGTTGGCCACCATGGCGGAGGCCACTGTCCTCTATGTGTGGCAGCTGGAGCAGGGGTGTGCCAGGGAGGCGGCGGAGGCTGCCGATGAGGAACGTGCCGCAGAGGGACAGATGGCAGACGGCCAGGCCGGCCGGCCACCCGACAGGACGAGAAGGAGGAGGAGGATGAGGAGGAGCAGGCGGTACCACGGCGATGGAGGTGCCCAATAAGGCCCCGTGTGTACCGGCACCGCATGTCCTACCAGGACCTCACGGACAGGGCATGCAGGAGGAGACGCAAGATGAGGCTGGAAACCGTCACCCGTATCTGCCACCTGATGGGACACCTGGCACCGTGTACGACTGGGGGTGGACACCTTTTCCCGGTGGCCGTCAAGGTGACGGTCGCCCTCAACTTCTACGCCACGGGATTGTTCCAGTCGCTGAGTGGGGACCTGTCCGGCATCTCCCAGACATCGGTGCACCCGTGCAGTGACGGACGCCCTGTATGACATCGCGGACCGCTACATTTAGTTCCCTGTGCACCGCGCCCACCAGGATGCCCGGGCAGCAGGATTCGCAGCCGTGGCCGTGATACCCATGGTCCAGGGGGCGACCGATGGGATGCATGTCTCCCTGCCACCAGCAGATAACAGGGCCGTGTTTACGAACAGGAAGGGGACCTACTCCATGAATGTTCAGGTGGTCTGTGACCACCGGATGAAGATCCTGCACGTCTGTGCCTGGTACCCGGGCAGTGTCAATGACTCGTTCATATCGGCACAATCGTTTATCCCCGCCATGTTCGAAGGACAACAACCCCACCCCACCCCGGCTGCAGAGCTGGTTGCTGGGCGACAAGGGTTACCCATTGCGGCCTGGCTAATGATAATGCCTATACGGAGGCCACAGACTGACGCGGAGAACCGCTACAACGATGCCCATGCAGTGACCAGGGGTGTGGTCGAGAGGTGCTTTGGGCTGTTGAAGATGCGTTTCAGGTGCCTGGACCGCTCTGGAGGGGCCCTCCAGTACCCGTCAGAGCGGGTCGGCCGCATCGTTGTGGCTGCTGCATCCTGCACAATATAGCCCAGCAGAGGGGCGATGTGCTGGAGCCAGAGGAGGAGGAGGGGGAAGACGGCGGTGGGCACGCTTCTCCAGGTGATGGGGATGTGGGGGGGGGGGGGGGGGGGGGGGGGGGGGCGGGGGGGGGGGGGGTGGAATTGCACAGGACAAACGGGCTGGACAGGGAGGGGAGGTTGCCTACCGATACCGGATGGGCCAACTGGCACGGGACGAGTTGATAGCTGCCCGTTTCACAGACTAGTTGGGGGGCGGGGGGGGGATCGTTGAACATGGGCACGGACAGCACAGTACGACACCCCTCCACCACCCCCACCCCGCCCACCACCCTCACCCTGCCCACCTACAACCACCCGCATGCACACCGCCCCTCCATTGCACATCCACCTGCGGCACAAGGGGCAGGGCTCACATGCTCGCTAGTGCATGGCATGGAGGATGATGACAACCCGCTCTGTGATGAGCTCCTGGCTCTACGTCGTTTGACAATGTCTGACTCATGGCCACAGTAACACCCTCCATCTGGACCGTCCCGCCATGCGGCCTGGACACTGAAGCGCACGGACCCGTCATCTGCCAGGGGGCAGGGTTGCGAGGGCGACCCAGGGCTTTGGGGCACACTCACTTGAGCTCAACCTCCTATCACCCCTCACACCCCTCACACACACTGGCGCTCACTTCCCACCCCACCCCCGCACGCATCGGACAGAGCACAGAAGCAGCTTCTGGAGGTGTGAAAGTGATTTTAATTACAAACAGTTCATGTACATGCCCTAGACCCTATAACTACTCTGTGCCCTGCACCCATGCCAACATACTCCGTGTCTGATTTTCTGGCCTTACGTCTACGTAATGACTACGTCCAGGTGCTTCCCCAGACGGTACAGCCGAATTGGAGGCGGACTCCTGTGATTCCTGCCCTGTGACAAGGGTCCACTTTGGTGTGCATTTCCTGGGGCGGCCAGGCTTGGATTGGCCAGGCTGCAGCTCGGGCGACCCGGATGGCTTGGTGCCAGCCTGTTCTGCCCATTGCCCACCAGATGCACCTGGGATGGAAAGGGGGAGGGGGGGGGGGGGCGAGTCCGAGGTGTTGCGGTCTTCCTGTACCTCTCCTGCAGGGAGACCTGGAACTGGCCCCAGCACCTCCTCCTCCCTTGGGGTGCCCGATGGGCCCCGGGCTCTCCATGGGACGGGGATGCGAATGGATCCAGCCCCCAGGCACCCCTGGCACGTGGCGCTGCCAGTCTTGGAGGCCCGCCCTGGTATCGACGAGGGTCTGCACGTTTGCAGCCATGGAGCTTAGGGAGTTGGCCATCCCTGTCTGTGTCCGTGCGACGCCGGCCAGCACCTGGGCAATGGCCTGCTGAGACTGGGACCGGGTCACGGCGTTGAGCGCCTCTGCGATCTGCAGTTGGCTCTTGCTCGTGGCTGCCTGTGAGAGGGCATGTCGTGGGCCATGGACACCGCCTGCACAGAAAGCCCCAGACCTTGCGTACTGCTTCCCATGTCCGACACTGTTGCCCCCATTGCCTCCACCGCGGACGCCACCCGTGCGCTGTCGGCCTGTGTGGCAGCAATGACCGGCACCACTCGCTGCTCCTGGAGGCGGGTGGACTCCTCCACCTGTATCTGCAGCTGCTGCAAGCCGGCCGTCATACCCTCCACTTGTCCCAGGGTCCCTGACTGCATCGGGTATATGGGTGGGTGTGGGAACTCCAGAAACCTGGGACCCATCTGGGCGGCAGCTGGTTGCTGGGGCCAGGCTGCCCTCCGACCGTCCGGCCCCTGGCTGCTCCTACCTCCACCTGCTGTACCGGTACGGCTGTGTTGTGCGCACCGGTCAGTGTCCCAGAAGCCTCATCACTAAAGTGCCCAACCGAGGTGAGAGTCTCTGCAATGGTGGAGGGCGTTGGAGATAGCAGTGGTGTTCCGTGGATGTCCTCATCGGAGCCGAAGTCTGGGGTCCCCTGGCGTGGTGTGTCCTGTGTTCGTGTGTCCTGGGTGTGTGTGTCCTGGGTGTGGGTGTCCTGGGTGTGGGTGTCCTGGGTGTGGGTGTCCTGGGTGTGGGTGTCCTGGGTGTGGGTGTCCTGGGTGTGGGTGTCCTGGGTGTGTGTGTCCTGGGTGTGTGTGTCCTGGGTGTGTGTGTCCTGGGTGTGTGTGTCCTGGGTGTGTGTGTCCTGGGTGTGTGTGTCCTGTGTGTGTGTGTGTGTCCTGTGTGTGTGTGTGTCCTGTGTGTGTGTGTGTGTCCTGTGTGTCTGTGTGTGTGTGTGTGTCCTGTGTGTGTGTGTGTCCTGTGTGTGTGTGTGTCCTGGGTGTGTGTGTGTCCTGGGTGTGTGTGTCCTGGGTGTGTGTGTCCTGGGTGTGTGTGTCCTGGGTGTGTGTGTCCTGCGTGTGTGTGTGTCCTGTGTGTGTGTGTGTCCTGGGTGTGTGTGTCCTGGGTGTGGGTGTCCTGGATGTTCTGGGTGTGTGTGTCCTGGGTGTGGGTGTTCTGGGTGTGGGTGTCCTGGATGTTCTGGGTGTGTGTGGCCTGGGTGTGGGTGTCCTGGGTGTGGGTGTCCTGGGTGTGGGTGTCCTGGGTGTGTGTGCCCTGGGTGTGTGTGCCCTGGGTGTGTGTGCCCTGGGTGTGTGTGCCCTGGGTGTGTGTGCCCTGGGTGTGTGTGCCCTGGGTGTGTGTGCCCTGGGTGTGTGTGCCCTGGGTGTGTGTGTCCTGGGTGTGTGTGTCCTGGGTGTGTGTGTCCTGGGTGTGGGTGTCATCAGTGTGGGTGTCATCAGTGTGGGTGCCCTGTGGCGTCGTGTCTTGGGTCGACTGGGACGTGGGGCTGTTGGTGTGGCTGCTCTCCCTGTCACTGGATGAGTCCCTACGTCGTGCTTGCCCCGGCACTGGCTGGGGGCAGCGTACGCCTGATGGCCCGGGTCGATCCCTGGCCTGTGGTCGCCCTGGCACGGCCTGGGGGCGGTCTGCATCCGCAGGGATGGGTGGATCGCCATGTGGACCTGCAATACACAAGACGGCATGCATGGTTAGACACGTTGACGGGGGGGGGGGGGATGAGGGCAGGGGGGAAGGGGGCATGAGGGCAGGGGCATGAGGGCAGGGGAAAGGGGGCATGAGGGCAGGGGGAACGGGCATGAGGGCAGGGGGGCATGAGGGCAGGGGGAAGGGGGCATGAGGGCAGGGGGCATCATGAGGACGGGGGGAAGGGGGCAGGGGGGAAGGGGGCATCATGAGGGCAGGGGGAATGAGGGCAGGGGGGAAGTGGGGCATCATGAGGGCAGCAGGAAGGGAGGATGAGGGCAGGGGGATTAGGGCAGGGGGGAAGGGAGTATCTCAGTTGGTGGTGCGCCCCCGATCTCTGCATCCGCAACATCCCGGTCCTCGGGTCCGCCTGCGAGGTCCAGCACCCTCTTCATGAATGACGAGGGGCCGCAATTCAAGTGGACCCCCTCCGGTCATGGCACGCTCTCGGTTGTTATAGGCACGGGGGTGGGGTGGGGGGGGGGGGGGGGGCGGTGAGGAGAGAAAGATCATTGTTAGGCGGATATATACTTGCAGTCCAGCGGTTGGGTGTATGTTGGCATAGGTTCAGAGGCCAGCCTGCCAATGCAGCTTGCATCGGTGGGTGCAGCTCTGTGGGTCTCAGCTACGGCTGTACCGCGCCCATCATGCGGAGGGGGGGAGGGGTGCAGTGCCACATGTGTGGGGGGGGGGGGTTGGGGTGTTGGTGTCATGGGCACAGTGGGGGGTACTCACCCTGGCTGCCCTGACTAGGTCATTGACCTTCTTGTGGCACTGGCTGCCGGTCCTGGGGGTTATCCCCATGGCGCTGATGGCTTCTCCCACCTCCCTCCATAGGCGCCGGCTGGTGTTGGCAGCGACCCTGCGGCCATGTCTGGGGTACAGGGCCTCCCTCCTCCACCCCACAGTGTCCAGGAGCGCTTCGATATCCCGGTCCTGGAACCTCGGTGCTGTGCGGCGGGCGGCCATCTTCCCCTGTTGTCGTTTCTCTGCTGATGGCGCCAATTTAACAGCGACGCCGAGCGCCGTCACTTATGCCGCACGCATCGGTGATGCCGTTCCGGGTTGCGCCATCGCGCTTCCCGTGACGCCCGTTCTGGCCCCTTCCGTTGCGCAGAATTCGCGCACTTTTGCTGGGTCCGACGCCGGAGTCGTTCGCACTGATTTTGACGCCGCGTCGGAACTTGGACGCGGTAAGGGAGAATCTCGGCCCACATGTTCCCTGAAGTCTCAAACTATCTGTACAAGCTGGTTGTCTCCTCTGGGGAATGAGGATCATCATTCCTCCATTGTTAAGGAAACGGGTCCTAAACCAACTTCATAAAGGTCATTGTGGGCTAATAAGGCTGAAGGAGAGAGCCAGAAGCTATTTTTGGTGGGAGGGCTCGATTGCAAAATTCGGGAGAAGATGGGCATGTTGTGTTCGGCTTATACAAAGGTTCGAAACCTGCCGCCACTAGTGCCATTACACCCATGGAAGTGACCAGAAGGACCATGGAAAAAAGTTCATATAGACCATGCCAGACCATTCGAAGGACAATGTATTTAATTGTGGTAAATGTGCACTCAAGATGGCCTGAATTTGCCATTATGAAGACTATGTTCCAGGAGAGAACAATAGAAAGACTGGGGGAGATATTTTGCAAGATTCGGCTGCCCTGAACAACTTGTCAGTATGTGGTAAACCACTGTTGTACTTATATTACGAAGTCTTACAACACCAGGTTAAAGTCCAACAGGTTTATTTCGATGTCACTAGCTTTCGGAGCGCTGCTCCTTCCTCAGGTGAATGAAGAGGTCTGTTCCAGAAACACATATATAGACAAATTCAAAGATGCCAAACAATGCTTGGAATGCGACCATTAGCAGGTGATTAAATCCTTACAGATCCAGAGATGGGGTAACCCCAGGTTAAAGAGGTGTGAATTGTATCAAGCCAGGACAGTTGGTAGGATTTCGCAGGCCAGATGGTGGGGGATGAATGTAATGCGACATGAATCCCAGGTCCCGGTTGAGGCCGCACTCATGTGTGCGGAACTTGGCTATAAGTTTCTGCTCGGCGATTCTGCGTTGTCGCGGGTCCTGAAGGCCGCCTTGGAGAACGCTTACCCGGAGATCAGAGGCTGAATGCCCTTGACTGCTGAAGTGTTCCCCGACTGGAAGGGAACATTCCTGCCTGGTGATTGTTGCGCGATGTCCGTTCATTCGTTGTCGCAGCGTCTGCATGGTCTCGCCAATGTACCACGCTTCGGGACATCCTTTCCTGCAGCGTATGAGGTAGACAACGTTGGCCGAGTCGCACGAGTATGTACCGCGTACCTGGTGGGTGGTGTTCTCACGTGTAATAGTGGTATCCATGTCGATGATCTGGCATGTCTTGCAGAGATTGCCATGACAGGGTTGTGTGGTGTCGTGGTCACTGTTCTGAAGACTGGCAAACTACCCAGTCTTCAGAACAGTGACCACGACACCACACAGGTTCACCTGTGGCCCCTGCCTGCTGGCTCTGCCCAGGAGGCGGGGTATAAATATGCGTGTCCTCCAGCTCGCAGCCATTTCGCCAGCTGGTGTCGGAGGTCACACATCTGATACCAATAAAGCCTCAGTTTGGATTCAACTTTCGTCTTTAGTCAAATTGATTGTGCCTCAATTTATTGGTATCAGTTTCGAAGGATGGACCTCTGTATTAAACCAGATCGCCTGCAGCTGGATCCGCACTCAAGCGACGCCAGAAAGGACTTCCAGCACTGGCTAGCTTGCTATGAAGCGTATATCAATGTGGCGCCGACCCCTGTTCCGGAGGCTCAAAAGATCAAGATCTTATATTCCAGGCTGAGCTCCAAAGTCTTCCCACTGATCCAGGATGCGCCAAACTACGCCGAAGCCATGACTCGACTCAAGGACAATTACGAGCAAAAGACAAACACGCTCTTCACCAGCCATGTGCTCGCAACTCATTCTCAACTATCAGATGAGTCCATAGAAGACTTCTGGAGGGCCCTAATCCCACTAGGCCGAATTCTCCGGCACCGGATATTCGACGGGGGCGGGAATCGCGCCGCGCCGGTTGGCGGGCCCCCCCCCGGCAATTCTCCGCCCCGGATGGGCCGAAGTCCCGCTGCTAGAATGCCTGTCCCGCCGGCGTGGATTAAACCACCTCTCTTGCCGGCGGGACAAGGCGGCGATGGGGCGATCTGGCCCCAGGGGTGCCCCCACGGTGGCCTGGCCCGCGATCGGGACCCACCGATCCGCGGGCGGGCCTGTGCTGTGGGGGCACTCTTTTCCTTCCGCCTTCGCCACGGTCTCCACCATGGCAGAGGCGGAAGAGACTCCCTCCACTGCGCATGCGCGGGGATGCCGTGAGCGGCCGCTGACGCTCCCGCGCATGCGCCGCCCGGCAATGTCATTTCCGCGCCAGCTGGCGGGGCACCAAAGGCCTTTCCCGCCAGCTGGCGGGGCGGAAATCAGTCCGGCGCGGGCCTAGCCCCTCAAGGTTAGGGCTCGGCTTTCGCACCTTTGGGGCGGCGCGATGCCGGACTGAGTTGCGCCGTTTTGGGCGCCGGTCGGCGGACATCGCGCCGATTACGGAGAATTTCGCCCCATATGTCAGCGGCTCCTAGAAGAAGCCAAGAAGCCACGCGTGACCTCGCAGAGACTAAAACGCTAGCGCTCTCCATGACATTCGCCCCGCGCAACGTCCAGTCCTACGCCCCCAACTGCGCGGCCCACCCCTCCTACGCTTTGTGGACCCCACAGACAGCCGCCCCAGCAGGGGCGCTGGCCACCCAATACGCCTGCGCTATACGCCAGCCAGCAAAGGGCCCCGGTGCTAAGTTTGCGGACAGCAAAAGCACCCCCGCCAACGCTGCCTGGCCCGCGCTGCCCTTTGTAAAGCCTGTGGGAAGAAGGGCCACTTCGCCGCGGTGTGCCAGGCCCGCTCAGTGGCCGCGATCGCCCCCACCTCTCCCTGTAACGGACAATGGGCGCCGCCATCTCCTCCTCCCTCCCCAGACCATGTGCGATCAGTGGGCGCCGCCATCTTCTCCACAGTGCAATATGTTTGTTTCATGGGTGCCGCCATCTTGCTCCACCCCCGCAATAAGGATAAGACCTTCAACAGATCCGAAGTCCAGCGGTTGTTTCGGGAAGGCACCATCGAGGCCAGCAACAGCCCCTGGAGAGCTCAAGTGGTAGTGGTTAAATCTGGGGAGAAACACTGAATGGTTGTGGACTACAGCCAGATCATCAACAGGTAGAACATAGAACATAGAAAATACAGCACAGAACAGGCCCTTCGGCCCACGATGTTGTGCCGAACCTTTGTCCTAGATTAATCATAGATTATCATTGAATTTACAGTGCAGAAGGAGGCCATTCGGCCCTTTGAGTCTGCACCAGCTCTTGGAAAGAGCACCCTACCCAAACTCAACACCTCCACCCAACACCAAGGGCAATTTGGACATTAAGGGCAATTTATCATTGGCCAATTCACCTAACCCGCACATCTTTGGACTGTGGGAGGAAACCGGAGCACCCGGAGGAAACCCACGCAGACACGGGGAGGACGTGCAGACTCCGCACAGACAATGACCCAAGCCGGAATCGAACCTGGGACCATGGATCTGTGAAGCAATTGTGCTATCCACAATGCTACACGCAGCTCGACGCGTACCCCCTCCCACGCATATCTGACATAGTTAACCAGAAGACCCAACAGGTCTTCTCAACAGTGGACCTGAAATCCGCCCACCACCAGCTCCCCATCAGTAAATCGGACCGTCCATACACCGCCTTCGAGGCAGACGGCCGTCTCTATCACTTCCTTAAGGTCCCCTTCGCCGTCACTAACGGGGTCTCGGTCTTCCAAAGGGAGATGGACCGAATGGTTGACAGGTTCCGTTTGCGGGCCATGTTTCCGTACCTAGACAATGTCACCATCTGTGGCCATGATCAGCAGGACCATGACGCCAACCTTGCTAAATTTCTCCGCACCACTACTCTCCTAAACCTCACTTACAACAAGAAGAAGTGTTCAGCACGAACCGCTTAGCCATCCTCGGCTATGTGGTCCAGAACGGAGTTCTGGGGCCCGATCCCGACCGCATGCGCCCCCTCATGCAGCTCCCCCTCCCTCACTGCCACAAGGCCCTCAAACGATGCCTGGGGTTCTTTTCATATTACGCGTAGTGGGTCCCAAACTATGCGGACAAGGCCCGCCCACTCTTACAGTCCACCCAGTTTCCCCTGACGGCCGAGGCCCAACAGGTCTTCGCCCGGATCAGAGCTGATATTGCCAAGGCCACAAAGCACGCTGTAGATGAAATGCTGCCCTTCCAAATAGAAAGCGACGGATCAGACGTCGCCCTTGCCGCCACCCTCAATCAGGTAGGCAAGCCCCTGGCATTCTTTTCCCGCACCCTTCATGCCTTTGAAATTCGGCACTCATCCGTTGAAAAAGAGGCCCAAGCTATCGTTGAAGTGGTGTGGCACTGGAGGCATTACCTGGCCTGCAGGAGATTCACTCTCCTCACTGACCAATGGTCGGTAGCCTTTATTTTCAACAACACACAGCGGGGCAAGATCAAAAATGATAAAATCTGCGGTGGAGAATCGAGCTCTCCACCTACGAGATTAGGTATCGCCCTGGCAAACTCAACGAGTCCCCAGACGCCCTATCCCGAGGTACATGTGCCAGCGCACAGGTAGACCGACTCCGGACCCTGCATGACAGCCTTTGTCACCCAGGGGTCACACGGTTGTACCACTTCATGAAGGCACAAAATTTGCCCTACTCCGTCGAGGAAGTAAGGACAATCACCAGGGACTGCCAGGTCTGTGCGGAGTGCAAGCCGCACTTCTACCGGCCGGACCGCGCACGCCTGGTGAAGGCCTCCCGCCCCTTTGAACGTCTCAGCAATGACTTCAAAGGCCCCTCCTCTCCACCGATTGTCACACATATTTCCTCAGTGTGATCGACGAATACTCCAGATTCCCCTTTGCCATCCCATGCCCCGACATGACGTCTGCCACCGTCATTAAAGCCCTCAATTCGATCTTCACTCTGTTTGGGTTCCCCGCCTACATCCACAGTGACAGAGGATCCTCATTCATGAGTGATGAGCTGCGTCAGTTCCTGCTCAGCAGGGGTATCGCCTCCAGCAGAACGACAAGCTACAACCCTCGGGGAAATGGACAGGTAGAAAGGGAGAATGGGACGGTATGGAGGGCCGTCCAGCTGGCCCTACGTCCAGAAATCTCCCGGCCTCCCGCTGGCAAGAGGTCCTCCTGATGCATTCCATTCCATTCGCTCGTTACTCTGCACTGCCACTAACACACCGCATGAACGTCTTTTTGCCTTCCCCAGGAAGTCCGTGTCGCTCCCGACTTGGCTCACAGCTCCGGGAACCGTCTTCTCCGTAAACATGTGCGACTCCACAAGGTGGACCCGTTGGTGGAGAGGGTACGCTTGCTCCTGTAGCCACCTGGGTTGGCTACTTCCCGACTTAAAATGGAGAACCTCAAAGACTGAAGGGAAATTCAGCCAACACAGGCAAAGACTCGCAAGTGCAGAAATCATGTGTATTGAAACTTGCAAAAACCAGACAGCACTGAAACCAGCAGCCATCTGCATAGTAATGAGCAATTCCAAGGCACAATTGCAACTCAAGGTGAATAAAGCCAAGCTAGACTCCTCGGCGCCAGCAGGAGCCAAGACAAAGGAAGGCCAACGGACATTTAGGGACCGCCCAACGATCAGGGAACAACTCCAGTATTGGAGAAATCGATCCAAGTGATCGGAACGCAGTCCAACCATTTGGAACCAGGTACGGGGTCCGCCCCGAAGGGCGGGAAGCCCCTGGGGACTATAAAGTAAAGCCCCCAAGTTCAAATCGTCCTTCTTGGTAGATTCACTCAGCAACTTGAATCAACCCGTGAGAGTGAACTGTCCAGCGGCCACGCCAACCAAGTAAGTCTCAAGTCAACGCTCGCTACGAGATAGGTGCTCCTAGCTACAAGTCCATACCAGCTTTTGAATCCTGCAGACTCAGGACCTGAACGAAAGGCCATTTGTTCCCCTGACCTGGTGGGCCAGTCTGAAGCTAAGTATAGGCCTTTTAGTGATAGAAATAGTCTAGAAAGTAGAGTTTATGCATGAGTAGTGATTTACTGTGTATAATAAATGTGTTTTGATTTGAATCTTACTAATTGGTGTGTTGAGTTATTGATCATTACTTGAACTTGAACCTTGAGGTGGTATCATAAAGATACCTGGTGACTCTAGAGCAAAGGTTAAACAAACAGAGCAAATTACGAATTAAGAGCCAACCAAAAGTTAGCAACATTTACTGACATTCTGACGGGACCCTGTAGCCACGTAAAATGGCTGCGTTCCGAATAATCTGGCCAAAACCCAGTTTGAAATGGCTAACCCGAAAGACTGCTGGGAAAAGCAGCTAACAAGACACAAGCAGGCAGCTGCAGACAGTATTGCATATTCGGCTCTGGGGAAGTTAGCCCAGATCGATACTCAGGGCTATCAACAGCCCATCAACCCAGGTATTTGCAGTTACATTCAGGACTGTTTGCAGCCCATCTATCCAGGCATCTGCAGTTAAATCGGCTATCCCCGGGAACAATTGCAACATATTAGCAATTGAATACCGGGCCAGACCTGTCGGCGCCTGCAGTGGCCGAAACAAAGACAGGTGAACGACCACCCCCCGATCGAGGAATCGCCTCACCATTGGACACATTGACCCCAGGGATTGGGAACAAATCCAATCACTTGGGACTCAGGGTCGAGGGCCGCCCCGGGAGGCAGGAAGCCCCTGGGCCCTATAAAAGTGAGGGGCCAAGTTCAGATCTCTCTCTCTCTCCTCTTCGCCTGCTCGAGACCTTCGCAAGAACAGCAACCGGCAACAGTAAGTTTGAATCCAGCGATCGCTATCCGGTAGAGACACCTAGCCACCAACCTGTAGCAGCCTTTTGAATCCCGCGGGCCAGATCTGATTGGACAAGCCATTCGTTTCCCTGACCTGGTGGGCTCTTCCTAAGTTAAGTATTGGCCAGTAGTGATAGGTTTATTATATAGAAAGTAGTATTAGTAGTATTTTTTGTTGCGTCAAAACTGTTGGCAGTTGGTATTTCGGAAATTAGCGCAAGCCGTACCCGCATCTACCACACCACCTTAGCCCCCTGTTCCAAATTCGAACGTAACGAGCAGATAAGAGAGAGCCATGCAGGCAATGCAAGCGATGCAGCGCCTCATGAACCCCGAAGATTTTGCTGTCGCACCAGTCAGCAGCGTAGGAGCGGGACAGTGTCCCATTTGGGAAGTGGAAATCCGCAAATTTCTGCAGGGCAAAGGATAGCCCATGTGGAAGGATTTCTGCAATAACGACGACTCAGGACCTGGAAGTACAGGGCATACTTGGTGGGAGAACCTGAGTGAGATCCACAAAAAGAGTTTAGCAAAAGCGTGCAAGCCGATGGCAATTGTGTCCTGTCTGGCACAATTGCGAGGCACAGAGGAGGTTGTCAGGACGCTCCGCAAGGAAATAGAAGGCATACATCGGACGAGTAAAACCGATGTATGCGAAGTTGAGAAAGATAACCTGGAGTTAAAAGGGAAATTAGCAGCAAAGGACGAAGAGGTGGCTGACGCCAAACGGGGTCACCAATCTTGTCTGGCGCACTTGAGTAGTTTCCAGTCACAATATGAAAAGGCTTATCAGGACCTGCAGCGTGTAGTCCTGGTAAAGAAAGAAACAGAAAACCTGTTAGAGACGCTCCAGAAACAATGCAGTGATCTCAAGGCAGCCTTGAGAGCACTCCACGCCACAACCACGGAACAAAGGCAGAGTACTTTGGACCATGCAAAGTGCCGAAAGCAGATTGCAGACTTGAAAGCAATGCTTTCTGTCCAAAAGGGGTTTCAAGGAACCTTTGGGGAAAGTTTAGACCAGGAAGATGGCCCTGATTGGGAAGAATTGCAAGAGACAGCGCAGAGATATGTTCAGGGAGCATGTGCGCAGGGAAAACCCCAAAGGAGGAAAGCACCCCCACCCCCCCACACAACAGATAATACAGGCTCCCATGAACCCTGTAACAACCCACCGCACCGCCACAGCAGACGAGGCGGAGGTCTTATATTCCACCCCCCTCACAGTGACCCAATTACGGGACGCGTGTGCCGAAATCACACCGTTCCTCCCCGCTTTAGACCCACACCATTTCTTTGCCACCGTCAAACACCAGGCGACCATGTACGGCCTGGATGAGAAAGAGCAGGTAAAGCTCACGGTCCTCAGCTTAGACCCATCGGTCGCAGCAGCCCTTCCCGACCCACAGAATGTAGGAGGAGGCACCCTTGCAGAAATGCATACCGCGATCATGGATGCAATCGGGTACAATCGGGGCGACCCCGTAGACGATCTAAATAAGTGCAGACAGAAAAAGTCTGAACACCCCACAGCGTTCGCAGGACGCTTGTGGATTCACTTCGAAGCTGTTTTCGGAAATGTAGACCGTGCCCATTTGTCCGCAGACAATATGGCCAAATGGACCTGCACCCTTATCTCCCATGCCACAGAGGCAGGACAAAAAGCCTGTACAAATTATGACCCCCTCAGAGGAAGCCCACAATGAGAAATGGGTTGTAAAAAGATTGTCCCGCACCTGGGAGCAGTCTGTACAAAGTAAACCCACAGTTAAAAATCCTGAAGAACAGCAGGCAGAAGCAGACAAACCCGCAGTTAGGGAACCCGAGGAAGAGCAGGCAGACATGCATCCAGTTAAAACGCACCAGAACCCCGCATGGGTAAACGAAGGAAGGAACAGCCCCCCACAAAAACCACCGGAATGTTACAATTGCGGACAATTAGGACATTACGCACGAGAATGTCAAGCCCCCCTGAAACAGCAACGGGATAAGCCCACAAATGCCCCCCGAACCAGCAAAGAAACCAACAGCCCCGACCCCCCCACCCAGGGAACCACACCCAAGGGAACAATGCACCAGAGAGCCTGCTCCACCTTATGTGCCTCAGGGGTCATGTTACAACTGTGAACAGCCAGGACACTTCGCCCGAGATTGCAGGAGACCCCCACCAGCTAGACTAGCCCCCAGATATGAAAGAGAACACCACCCACAGCACCTACAAGGTCCCAGCTGCCCATGCAAACTGTGAGCGCTTACCCACCACTTCTCATGGCAGCGTTACCTCAGCAAGGCCACTTCATTTTTGTTTCACTCCTCCTTCCTTTCTTCTTTGGTCACGCTGCACTCCCTCCATATGCTAATTACACCCCAGCCCAAATGTGATTTACGATGTCCCGTATTCTGATGGAACCTGCAGAATGTTTTATGTTGTCTGTCTGTTTGTTAAATGTTGTTCGTCCGACAGGAGAATTTTCTCACCGCCCCACACCCATTCACCTGAACTTGGTAGCTCTTTTCCAAATGGACAAGCCAGACGCTTGTTTAGCGGTACCAACTTGTCCACAGATACGTGGTCACCAGACCAGACGCCCGATCATAGCTACTCTTCTGATTTGATGGTAGAATCAGAACAGTAACCCCACCATGATGACTACATTTTTGTCCGTTCTTTGGTTGCTCAGGCAGTGGAGAAACGGCGTGAGACCCGCCCTGCCTGGGGACACCCCCCCCCCCCCCCCCCCCCCCGTTGGTCAAAAACGCTCGGGTAGGGAAGATACGGTATTGGTAGCCGTCCTACCCGGGGACTCCACCCAAGTCTTACCCGTCGCGGCCCACACGCACCTCATTCGACCTTTTCTTTCAAAAACAGTTTATTTTATTTAGGCAACCTTTGGGTTGCTGCCACATGCTATTTACATCCTGGAACATTTGGATGATAAACCTAGCACTGGTCCACCATTGTGAAGTGTGCCGTGTCCAAACATTTGCTTTGAAAAAAAAAATGAGGGGAGAGTCACATACTGTGACCAATTATAAGGGTTTAATTGGCCCCAAGAAGGACAGACACACTAACACACCAGATATTAAACCGAAGTATTTACACACACTACGCTTGTCTTACAGAACTCCAGAAGCTCCAAGTCTGGAGAAAACCAGCGAACACAGGAAAAGGAAAGAAAGAAGACAGCCATGAGGACTCCTTTCTTCGTGCTCAACATGTTTGTGCTGGACCTTTGGTTGCGCGGGAACGCGGACCCCATCACTCCAAACCCCTTTACTGTTAACACTTCACGGCCCAGTAGTACCGAGGGCCCAGTCACCAACCACGCTGCATTATCTTGGTGTGCCAAGTTCATAACTTGGTACTCCCTATCGTACATCATTGAGGCACTGTTGGCATTGGCTATACTCAGTTGTGCAGTACAGACCATGCGCCTCCGCAAGTGGAAAAGGAGAGCGTACCGCGCTCAAACCCCGGTCTATCGGATCCGATCCCCGATATTCGGCTATGACCAGACCCCAGACCCCCGCGACATATGAATACTAAAACATGCACTGGCGGTTTTTCCTGTAAATAAAAAGAAAATGTATGGAAATGTATGATCCTGAGCTTGACTGCCAAGCCAGGAAAGAATATATTAAATGTTGTGATTGTTATTGTATGTTTAGAGAGATAAGATTGTATAATGCTTGAAAAATTGTTTAGGTAAAATTAGAGGTTCCCAGTTTATTTTTTTTATAGATACATGCCCCTGCCTGACATAGCGCCCTCAAGAATTGTTTAGGTAAATTTTTGTGCATAGCTAGGGTCAGAGTAGTGGCCATGTAGGAGGTGCCCCCCCCCCCCCCACCCCCACCCCCCCCCCCCCCACCCCCCACCCCCGGTCAGGGAACGAAGAGGACAAAATTTATGTGATCCTTCACGCTTCGCGTGAGGATCACAAGGCGGGAATGTAGCCACGTAAAATGGCTGCGTTCCGATTAATCTGGCCAAAACCCAGTTTGAAATGGCTAACCCGAAAGACTGCTGGGAAAAGCAGCTAACAAGACACAAGCAGGCAGCTGCAGACAGTATTGCATATTCGGCTCTGGGGAAGTTAGCCCAGATCGATACTCAGGGCTATCAACAGCCCATCAACCCAGGTATTTGCAGTTACATTCAGGACTGTTTGCAACCCATCTATCCAGGCATCTGCAGTTAAATCGGCTATCCCCGGGAACAATTGCAACATATTAGCAATTGAATACCGGGCCAGACCTGTCGGCGCCTGCAGTGGCCGAAACAAAGACAGGTGAACGACCACCCCTCGATCGAGGAATCGCCTCACCATTGGACACATTGACCCCAGGGATTGGGAACAAATCCAATCACTTGGGACTCAGGGTCAAGGGCCGCCCCTTTTTCAAGAAACCTTTGGGGAAAGTTTAGACCAGGAAGACGGCCCTGATTGGGAAGAATTGCAAGAGTCAGCGCAGAGATATGTTCAGGGAGCATGTGCGCAGGGAAAACCCCAAAGGAGGAAAGCACCCCCACCCCCCACACAACAGATAATACAGGCTCCCATGAACCCTGTAACAACCCACCGCACCGCCACAGCAGACGAGGCGGAGGTCTTATATTCCACCCCCCTCACAGTGACCCAATTACAGGACGCGTGTGCCAAAATCACACCATGCCTCCCCACTTCAGACCCACACCATTTCTTTGCCACCGTCAAACACCAGGCGACCATGTTAGGCCTGGATGAGAAAGAGCAGGTAAAGCTCACGGTCCTCAGCTTAGACCCATCGGTCGCAGCAGCCCTTCCCGACCCACAGAATGTAGGAGGAGGACTTCCGGTTGCGGCGATGACCAGCTAAGCCGCACGTTTCGGCGGCTCCAGCTCAAACGGACCTTCGGGCTCTTTTAAGAGCCCCAACGGGAAATGTTTTCAGGACGAAACCCGGTGTGGGGTGAGTTAACAGGGAGTACCCCCCAATGCAAGAGAAAAATATCGGCGGCGGTGGCTACATCGCGAAGAATCCTCGAGGAAAGGGACAGGAGGAAAAAAGAAGCAAGATGGCGGCGGAGAAAGCCCAGGCGACATGGGGGCCCGATCAAGACGAATTTCTAAGACGGTGTGTGGAGCTACTTAAGAAGGAGGTGCTGACCCCGATGCTACAGGCAATTGAGGGGCTTAAGGAGGCACAAAAGACCCAGGAGACGGAGCTCCGCGTGGTGGAACAGAAGGTGACAGATAATGAAGACGAGATCCTGGGCCTGGCGGTCAAAACACAGACGCACGAGGCGCGCCACAAAAAGTGCATTGAAAGGATTGAGGCCCTAGAAAATAAAGCACAAAGGAAGAACCTTCGGATCCTGGGTCTCCCCGAGGGAGTGGAAGGAGCGGACTGAGGGGCTTACGTGAGCACGATGCTAAGCTCGCTGATGGGAGCTGAGGCCCCTTGGAAGTGGAAGGGGCTCATTGGGTCCCTGCGAGGAGACCAAAGGCGGGAGAACCACCTAGGGCGACAATCGTGCGATTTCATTGCTTCAATGATAGAGAAGTGGTTCTGAGATGGGCCAAAAAGGTACGGAGTAGTAGATGGGAGAATGCGGTGGTACGGGTGTACCAGGATTGGAGTGCGGAGGTGGCGAGAAGGAGGGCGAGTTTTAATCGAGCCAAGGAGGTGCTACACAAGAAGGTGAAGTTCGCGATGCTGCAGCCGGCGCGACTATGGGTCACATACCAGGAGAGACATCACTACTTCGAAACGGCGGAAGAAGCATGGACCTTTATTAAAGACGAGAAACTGGATCGGAACTGAGGGACTGATCTCAGAGGGGAAAGGACACTGTCGATGTATATTGGGATGTAAATTGGGAAGGGGGGGGACACTAAGAAATGTGGGCGTCGGTGGGGGGAAAGAAGAGACATAGGCGGGGGATGAGGAATGGGAGTGGGGCGGTAGAGGGAGCTGCGCCACAAGGGGCGGGACAACTACAGAGAACATGGGGCCTACTGTCCTTGTCCCCGCGCCAGAAAGGTGATGGCGGGAAGATAGGCGCAAGGTAGATGGGAGTTCCCCACACGGGGGGGTCAAGGGGTGAGCGGGAGAAGCCGGGGTCAGTTGAAGTCAGCTGACTTTCGGAAGTAATATGGGGGGAGCAATCACGCTAGATGGGGATCTAGCGGGGGGGAGGGGGGGAGGATAACTGGGTTGCTGCTGCAGAAATCAAAGAGGAACTGGTTAAAGAAAGGGTGGTCGGGGCTGGAATGCGCCACCTGGGGAACGGGTGGGAGCGCGGAACCGGGACGTGGGACTGGCCTAGAGAGGGTGATGGCTAGTCGACAGGGGAAGGGGGCAGGTAGCCCCCCAGTGCGGCTGATCACGTGGAACGTGAGAGGCCTAAATGGACCGATTAAAAGGGCCCGAGTGTTCGCGCACTTGAAAGGACTGAGGGCAGACGTGGCTATGCTTCAGGAGACGCACCTGAAGGTGGCGGACCAAATTAGGTTAAGGAAAGGATGGGTGGGACAGGTGTTCCATTCAGGGCTGGATGCAAAGAATAGAGGGGTGGCCATACTGGTGGGGAAACGGGTATCATTCGAAGCTAGGAGCATTGTAGCAGATAGTGGAGGCAGATATGTGATGGTGAGTGGCAGATTGGAGGGAACGGAGGTCGTGTTGGTTAACGTATATGCCCCGAATTGGGATGACGCGGGATTCATGAAGCGGATGCTGGGACGTATTCCGGACCTGGAGGTAGGAAACTTGATAATGGGGGGAGACTTCAACACCGTGCTGGACCCAGGGTTAGATAGATCTAGATCTAGGACCGGAAGAAGGCTGGCAGCGGTCAAGGGGTTTATGGACCAAATGGGGGGAGTGGATCCATGGCGATTTGTTAGACCGAAGACCAAGGAGTTCTCCTTCTTCTCCCATGTTCACAAGGTGTACTCCCGGATAGATTTTTTTGTTTTGGGAAGGTCGTTGATCTCGAGGGTGGAAGAAACTGAGTACTCAGCCATAGCTGTCTCAGATCATGCCCCACATTGGGTGGACCTGGAACTAGGAGAGGAGCAGCGTGCACTCTGGCGATTAGATGTGGGATTGTTGGCGGATGAGGGAGTCTGTGGAAGGGTGCGGGGATGTATCGAGAGATACCTGGAGGCCAATGACGACGGGGAGGTTCGACTGGGAGTAGTATGGGAAGCACTAAAGGCAGTGGTCAGAGGAGAGCTGATCTCCATCAGGGCCCACAAAGGGAAAATAGAGGCTAAGGAAAGGGAAAGATTACTGGGGGAGATTTTAAGGGTGGATAAAGAATGTGCGGAGGCCCCGGAGGAGGGACTATATAGGGAGAGACGACGACTCCAGACGGAGTTCGACCTTCTGACCACTAGGAGGGCGGAGGTGCAGTGGAGGAAGGCACAGGGGATGAGATATGAATACGGGGAAAAGGCTAGTCGCCTGTTGGCCCATCAGCTGCGAAAGAGGACAGCGGCGAGGGAGATAGGGGGAATTAGAGATGAAAAGGGAGCTACGGTGCGGAGAGCAGGGAAGATAAACGGGGTGTTTAAGACCTTTTACGAAAGACTTTATAGGTCCCAACCCCCGGAGGGAAAAGAGGACATGCGGCAGTTTTTGGACCAATTAAGGTTCCCGAGGGTGGAGGAGCAGGAGGTGGAAGGCCTGGGGGCACCAATTGGGGTGGACGAGGTTACCAAGGGGCTGGGGAACATGCAGGCAGGAAATCCCCGGGACCGGATGGGTTCCCGGTGGAATTTTATAGAAAATATGTGGACTTGCTGGCCCCGCTGTTGGTGAGGACTTTTAACGAGGCCAGGGAAGGGGGGACTCTACCCCCGACAATGTCGGAGGCGACGATATCGCTAATTTTGAAGCAGGATAAAGATCCGCTGCAGTGCGGGTCCTATAGGCCTATTTCACTACTAAATGTGGACGCCAAATTGCTAGCAAAGGTGCTGGCAACGAGGATAGAGGACTGTGTCCCGGGGGTGGTGCACGAAGACCAGACAGGATTCGTAAAGGGGAGACAACTAAATGTCAACGTGCGACGGCTATTAGGGGTGATAATGATGCCCCCAGCAGAGGGGGAGGCAGAGATAGTGGCGGCAATGGATGCAGAGAAGGCATTTGATAGGGTGGAGTGGGAGTATCTATGGGAGGTGCTGAGGAGGTTCGGGTTCGGGGACGGATTTGTTAGCTGGGCCAAACTCCTCTATGGGGCCCCAACGGCAAGTGTGATCATGGGCCGGCAAAGATCGGAGTATTTCCGACTATATAGGGGAACAAGACAGGGATGCCCACTATCTCCATTACTGTTCGCGTTGGCAACTGAACCACTGGCCAATGCGCTGAGAGATTCCAGAAAATGGAGAGGGGTGATTAGAGGGGGAGAGGAACACCGAGTGTCACTCTACGCGGATGACCTACTGCTGTATGTGACGGACCCAGTGGGGGGGATGACAGAGGTCATGCAGATATTGAGGGAGTTCGGAGATTTCTCGGGATATAGGCTCAACATGGGAAAGAGTGAGCTTTTTGTGATACACCCTGGGGACCAGAGTAGAGAGATAGATGGCCTGCCTTTAAGGAGAGTGGAAAGAAACTTTCGATACCTGGGGATTCAGATAGCCAGGAGCTGGGGAACCTTGCACAGACTTAATCTGACACGACTGGTGGAACAAATGGAAGAGGACTTCAAGAGGCGGGACATGCAGCCGCTGTCACTGGCGGGCAGAGTGCAGGCAATTAAGATGATGGTCCTCCTGAGGTTCCTATTTGTGTTCCAGTGTCTCCCTATACTGATCACTAAGGCCTTCTTTAAAAAAAATAGACAGGAGCATCACGAGCTTCGTGTGGGCAGGGAAAGTTCTGAGGGTAAGGAGGGGGTTCTTGCCATGTAGTAGAGACAGAGGGGGACTGGCGCTACCGAATTTGGGCGACTACTACAGGGCCGCCAATGTGGCGATGATCCGTAAATGGATGATAGAGGGAGAGGGTGCGGCGTGGAAAAGATTAGAGAGGAAGTCCTGTAAAGGGACGAGTCTAGAGGCGCTGGTGACGGCGCCACTACCGTTCTCACCAAAAAAATTTACCACGAACCCAGTGGTGGCGGCAACATTAAATATATGGGGGCAATGGACGCGACAGAGAGGTGTACTGGGAGCCCTGGTGGGGTCCCCAATCAGGAACAACCATAGGTTTGCCCCAGGGAGGATGGATGGAGGATTCCAGAGCTGGCACCAGTTGGGAATTAGGAGGGTGGGAGATTTATTTATAGACGGGACGTTTGCGAGCTTGGGAGCCTTGGAGGAAAAGTATAAGCTGCCCCGGGGAAATTTCTTTAGGTATATGCAGGTGAGGGCGTTCACAAGACAACAGGTGAGGGAATTTCCATTGCTCCCGACACAGGGGATCCAGGATAGAATGCTTTCGGGGGTGTGGGTCGGGGAGGGCAAGGTGTCAGAGATATACCGAGAGATGAGAGAAGAGGGGGAGGAGCTGGTGGGCGAACTGAAAGGAAAATGGGAAGAAGAGCTCGGGGAGGAGATAGAGGAGGGTTTGTGGGCTGATGCCCTAAGCAGGGTAAATTCCTCTTCCTCGTGTGCCAGGCTTAGCCTGATTCAATTTAAGGTGCTGCATAGAGCACACATAACGGGAGCAAGGTTGAGCAGGTTCTTTGGGGTGGAGGACAAGTGTGGGAGGTGCGGCGGAAGTCCGGCAAACCACACGCATATGTTTTGGCTGTGCCCGGCACTGGAGGGGTATTGGAGGGGAGTGACAGGAGTGATCTCGAAGGTGGTGAAGGTCCGGGTCAAACAAAGCTGGGGGTTAGCTTTATTTGGAGTTGCGGATGAGCCGGGAGTGCAGGAGGCGAAAGAGGCCGATGTCGTGGCCTTTGCGTCCCTAGTAGCCCGGCGTAGGATTTTACTCATGTGGAAGGAAGCGAAACCCCCCGGACTGGAGGCCTGGATAAACGATATGGCGGGGTTCATAAAACTGGAGCAGATTAAGTTTGCACTGAGAGGATCGGCTCAAGGGTTCACCAGACGGTGGCAACCGTTCCTCGACTACCTAGCGGAACGTTAGAGGGAAGATAGATGACCAGCAGCAGCAACCCAGGGGGGAGGGAGGGGGGAAAGTTTCATTTTATGTTAGTTGGTTAGTTTACCATGTTAGTTAGTTACTCATTAGTAGATTGTAGTTATCATGTTACTTGTACTGTTAACTTTTCTTTTTGTTTGATGTGTAAGGGGAAAAAATTGTGTATGAAAAACTTTAATAAAATATATTTTTTTAAAAAAGAATGTAGGAGGAGGCACCCTTGCAGAAATGCATACCGCGATCCTGGATGCGATTGGGTACAACCGGGGCGACCCCGTAGACGGTCTAAATAAGTGCAGACAGAAAAAGTCTGAATACCCCAGAGCGTTCGCAGGACGCTTGTGGATTCACTTCGAAGCCGTTTTCGGAAATGTAGACCGTGCCCATTTGTCTGCAGACAATATGGCCAAATGGATCCGCACCCTTATCTCCCATGCCACAGAGGCAGGACAAAAAGCCTGTACAAATTATGACCCCTCAGAGGAAGCCCACAATGAGAAATGGGTTTTTAAAAGATTGTCCCGCACCTGGGAGCAGTCTGTCCAAAACAAACCCGCAGTTAGGAAACCCGAGGAACAGCAGGCAGAAGCAGACATCCAAGCGGTGAAAATGCACCAGAGCCCCGCATGGGTGAACGAAGGCAGGCACAGCCCCTACAAAAGCCACAGGAGTGTTACAACTGTGGACAGTTAGGACACTTTGCACGAGAATGCAATGCCCCACGAAAGCCACAGAGAGCCCAGCAGGCAGGCACTCTGAATAAGAATAGGACAGAGCCCATACGTAGTGTGAGCACCCGTTCAGACCAGACGGACCTGAACGGAACGGACTGATGGTGTTCGGGCTCCCCCAGTTGGGTCTGCGACACCCTTTGGGATAGGTCCGGCCGACCGGTAGTTGCAGCAAAGATACGGGGACAGCCCATCGAATTTCTCTGGGACACAGGAGGGTCCCGCACCATAATTAATTCCTCCACCATGTTTCAGAAAGACACGTGGCTCACTACAGCCACAATCACCCTCAGCGGTTTCACAGGCCACTCACAGCAGGGACACATCACAGCCCCTGTACCCATTCAGATTGGCAATATAACGACAAAGCACCCCATAGTTTTAGTCGATCTACCCCACACAGCAGACCACTTATTGGGAATTGACTTTATGAACTCCCACCACCTTTCATTTGATCCAGTCAACCAATGTGTTTGGAGAATGGCAAAATCCGCAAGAGCCCCGGCAACGCTCACAATAGGTGAATATGCAAACAAGATTAGCGCAGTCGGCGAATTCTGGTTTGACCCGACCACGATTAGCACAGTCAAGCAGGTTAGGGCAGTTCTGCAGAAGCACCGGACAGCATTCGGGACCCACAAACACGACTGTGGCCGGATGACTGGTTCCGTTCAAATCACAGGACCTGACCCTAGACCCCAAAAGCAATACGGATTTCCCCAAGGTGCAGAGGGAGAAATCGCAAAAGTTATCGACAGCTTATTAGAGCAGGGCGTACTCAGATCAGTAGCCTCCACTAATAATGCCCCGATTTGGCCAGTGAGAAAGCCCGATGGATCATGGTGACTGACCATCGGTTACCGGGAACTCAACAAAGTCACCCCCGCAGCAGCCCCCACGGTAGCCACAAGCCCCGAGACCATGCTCAAACAGGGACTCAACTCACAATACTTTCTGGTTTTGGACGTCAGTAATGGATTCTGGTCCATTCCATTGGCAAAAGCGTGCCAATACACATTTGCCTTCACTTTTAAAAATCTGCAGTACACATGGACATGCCTTCCATAAGGATTCCACAACTCCCCCTCCATTTTCCACCGACAGCTGGCAAATGGTTTAGCCAAATTCTCTCGCCCCGAATGTCTGGTCCGGTATGTGGACGACCTATTACTGCAGACAGACACCAAGGCAGAGCACATCGAGCTTCTGTCCGAAGTCCTGGAACTCCGACAGAAAATTGGTTGCAAAGTAAACCCCAAAAAGGCCCAGATTTTGGAAAACGAAGTGATATATTGGGTATGATTATCACGCACGGTAAACGCGAGATCGAGCACAAAAGAATTGACTCGATTGCCAAATTGCCCCTTCCCCAGAATGTTTCAGCCCTCCGGTCGTTTTTATGACTGGTTGGCTACTGCCGAAACCACATTGACGGTTTCGCCAGCAAGGCAGCACCCCTCTCGGAACTCCTAAAGAAATGAGCCCCTTGGGAATGGCTTCCGCAGCATACAGATGCTGTGGATGCTTTCAAAAGAGCCCACATTGCAGCACCCGCACTACAGGTTCCAGACCTGCTTTCCCCCTACGCTATAGAGATAGCTAGCACCGACCGCATCCTTTCGGCCGTGCTCCTCCAGGAACGGCACAAACAGTTAAGACCCAAGGCTTACGCCTCCAGACTTTTAGATCCTGTGGAACAGGGATTTTCAGCCTGTGAAAGGCACCTGCTCGCAGTTTTCTGGGCAGTTCAGTATTTTTCCTACATAACAGGACTAAACCCCATCACAATCCTCACAGAACACATCCCCACCCAACTTTTACTTGACGGACGACTTAAGGATGGTACAGTCAGCCAAATTAGAGCAGCTAGATGGACCCTTCTTTTGCAGGGACGGGACATCACTGTTAAAAGGACCAAGACCCACACTTTCTTAGCCGATAACCTTCAGTACCCAAGCACCCCCCACAAATGTGAAATCATCTCACTGCACCACAACACAGGCCCCTTTATTGCGAAAACACCCCCCAAAAAGATAGATAGTTCACCCCAGCCCCCCCCCTTCCCACAGACACGTGCGAACCTTTAAGGATATATGTGGACGGTTCTTCCACAGTATTAGAAGGGAAGCGCATTACAGGATGCGGCATATATGTTGAGGACGCGCAGGGACGTGCCCCAGAAGAAATCTCACTAAAACTACCAGGCCACTTAGGCGCGGAGGCGGCAGAACTAGCAGCCGTGGCGTACATTGTAGAACACCCAGATTCCTTCCCCAGCCCAGCAGACATATACTCGGACAGCCTCTATGTCTGCAACAGCCTTACGGAATTCCTACCCCTGTGGAAAGCAAGAGGATTTGTTTCCGCAGACGGAAAACCCCTCCATTCAGCCCCATTGCTCTGCCACATTTTAGAGAAAGCACAGGACAGGACATTCGGAATTGTTAAAGTTCGTAGTCACCACCGTTCCTCCCCCCCTGGAAATGTAAAGGCCGACGCACTGGCAAAAGCAGGTTCCAGGCATGGATATTTTTGGACACCCCCGAAAGCACACCAGTAAATGCAGTTCAGGTCTCGCAGGCTAATATTGAGGATTTAGTGAAGGCCCAGGAGCAGGATAGCAATCTCAGGGAGATTTTAAAAGGACAATTTACAGCACCCTATGTTAGATTTAAAAATGCACTGACCACACATGACGGTGTGGTGTTAAAAGACACCTTTTATATGGTTCCTGAACAGGACAGGAATCAACTTATTTGTTTATTACATGACAGTCATGGACATCAGGGAATCGATCCCACTACAGCCCACCTCAGGCAGCTCTGTTGGTGGCCAAGTTTAAACCAAGATGTAACTCACTACGTTGAGAATTGCCTTATCTGTGCCCAGAACAATCCGGTCAGATACGCAAAGAAAGCTCAACTTATCAACACCAGCCCCGTTAACGGCCCCTGGACTAACCTCCAGATCGATTTTATAGGACCATTGCCCCCTTGCAGGAATGGTTACAAGTACGTATTAGTCGTCATAGACACTTTTACGAAATGGGTAGAGACATTCCCATCCAGAACGAACATGGCAAAGACCACCGCAAAGATCTTAACCCACCACATCTTTACGAGATGGGGACTCCCCCGCAGCATTGAATCCGACCAAGGTTCCCATTTTACGGGACGTGTCATGAAGAACGTCCTCACGATATTTGCCATTACCCAAAAATTCCACATTGCATACGACCTCCAGTCAAGTGGTATCATGGAGCGCATGAATCGGACCCTAAAAGCCACCCTCAGAAAAATGGTCCAACAAAAGCACCACTTGGGATTCAGTCCTCCCTTTTGCAATGATGTTTTTGAGAAATACTGTCTCAACTTCCACAGGATACATCCCACACACTCTCATGACCGGACGCCCCATGAAAGGCACAGAATTTTTATTAGGATTGGACTTGACCAGCCCCGAAGTGACGGCCCTCACACACGAGAATGCAGTCAAACAGTTAGTGGAGAATGTAAAAACGGCTCAGCTAGCAGCCGCAGTAAGATTAGGCACAAGAAAGAAACAGAGCAAGGCCTGTTTCGACAAGACAGTGCATGTGACTGAGTTTGAGGTAGGACAGCAGGTCATGCTCTCAATTTACAACCCCAGCACATTCCTGTCACCGAAGTATTCGGGTCCGTACTCCATTGCGGACAAAGTAAGCCCCTCAGTCTATAAAATTAAGCACCCCAACGGAAAGACTGCGTGGTTCCATATTAACCAGCTTAAGGTATATGGCCCACAGTCAAATCACGCACACCACGTCATGCTCGACGCAGCAGACCACGCCCCGCCCACAGCCAACGTATCCCTACCCTCCCCCAACATGCCCACCACATCCACAGACTCGCCCTCGACTCCACCCCCCGACCTCTAGACTCTGTCCCGGAACGCCCACAGACAGCAGCGACAGCGACTGTGACTCAGACAATAGCCACAGCACGTCTCCCTACTATCCCCATGCAACAGAACCCACACCCAGCGAATCTGACCATGATTCGAGTGATCCCTTCCTCATCACTTTCCTCAACAAACCGCACCAAAGACCACCGCCCTACGATGACAATTCCGTCCCCACAGAACTAGACACCACCTTTTGGCACCACGATAATTCATACAGGCTTGTCCGGAACGACAAGATGGACCCCAAATCGCACCATGCAGCCCTATCAGCCCTGATACATTCGAGAGTATGGCATCCGGGAGAAGATGACGACTTTGAGTCTGACTCCCAAAGCGAGAACCCCTTTGCGACCCTGTTCGCAACTGAGAACTGAGGTGTCCAGATGATGTTTTAAAAGGAACCGCTTGGGAGAAACGGTGTCCTTTCTGATGGAACCTGCAGGATGTTGTTCAATGTTTGTTTGTTACTCTTATTGTTGTGTGGTGTATGTAAGATTGGAACTTTTTCCACGGCCCCACGCCTTATTTGTCGGCGGAAACCTATGAAAACTTGCCAGCACGCTCATCGGCAGAAATCGCTGAGAGCTTGCCAACTCCCGTTCATAACTGCTCTTCTGGTTCGAAGGTTGAACCAACACGGCAAGCCCCCCACGATGACTACACTTTTGCCCGTTCTTGCCGGTTGCTCAGGCAGTGGAGCAGTGGCATTGGTCTCCGCCCTGCCTGAGGACCCCCCTCTGGTCAGCTACACTCGGGTGGAGCACACACGGCATCGGTCACCGTCCTACCCGGGGATCCCATCCAAATCTTACCCGTCGCAGCCCATACGCACCTCATTTCGGCACTCTTGGTTCAAAACGTTTTGTTTGTTTGCCGGCAACCCTTAGGTTGCCATCCCTATGCTATTTACATCCTCAAACATTTGGATGGTAAATCGCACAGCCTGCGAGATGGCTCGCACTGTTTCACTATTTTTAAGTGTGTCTAGTCCAAATTTTTGGTTTAAAAAAAAAATGAGGGAGTCACACATGGTGACAAATTGTGTAAAGGGAGAATTGGCACAAAAGGACAGACATACCAACGCACAAGATATTAACCAAGATAGTAACAGACACTATGCTTGATCCACATAACCCCAGAAGCTCCAGGAAAAGAGACGAAACGGAAAAGAAAAGAAGAGAAGAGAAAGAACAATGAGGACATCCTCCGTGTTGATCACCACCATTATAATGTGTATTTGTTTGCGCGCGACCGCGAACCCCCTGACCCCAACCCCCCCGGCCATTAATGATTCACTTCCCCATAGCACCCAGAGCCCAGTAACAGGCAACACCACACCATCATGGTGTGATAAGATCATAACATGGTACTCCCTATTAGTGTTGGCGATACTCTGCAGCATCGTGTAGACTATCCGCATGAGGAAATGGAGAAGGAGAGCCTACCGTGCTCGCACCCCGGTATACAGAATGAGATCCCCTATGTTTGGTTATCACCAGGACCCCAAACCCCTCGATCTATAATAAAGGACATTCGTTTGCGTTCTTTTTGTAAATTAAAAAAAAAAATGTGTTTCATTTACGACGGAAAGATTGTACAACCCTGTGCTTGACTGCCAAGCCAGGAAAAATGTGAATGCTGCTATTATTTTGTATTGTTTAGGAAGTTAATATGGCTGAATGTTTAGTGAGTGTAGTTTATTGAGGACTGTTAGAGGTACCGTTTAAAAAAAAATTTGTAATGCATGTCCCTGTTTTGACATGGCGCCACTTAGAATGTTACTTCAAAATTTTCATTGCATAGTTATGGTCAGTGTAGAGGCCATGGAAGAGTGCTCACCGGGTCAGGGAATGAAGACAACGCAGTTATGTGATCCTTCACGCTTCGCATTTGGGATCACAAGGAGGGATTGTAGCCACCTGGTTTGGCCACTTCCCGACTTAAAATGGAGAACCGCAAAGACTGAAGGGAAATTCAGCCAACACAGGCAAAGACTAGCAATTGCAGAAATCATGTGTATTGAAACTTGTAAAAACCAGACAGCACCGAAACCAGCAGCCATCTGCATAGTAATGAGCAATTCCAAGGCACAATTGCAACACTCAAGGTGAATAAAGCCAAGCCAGACTCCTCGGCGCCAGCAGGAGCCAAGACAAAGGAAGGCCAACGGACAGCGATCAGGGAACAACTCCAGTTGTTGGAGAAATCGATCCAAGTGATCGGAACGCAGTCCAATCACTTGGAACCAGGTACGGGGTCCGCCCCGAAGGGCGGGAAGCCCCTGGGGACTATAAAGTAAAGCCCACAAGTTCAAATCGGCCTTCTTAGCAGGGTCACTCAGCAACTTGAATCAACCCGTGAGAGTGAACTGTCCAGCGGCCACGCCAACCAAGTAAGTCTCAAGTCAACGCTCGCTACGAGATAGGCGCTCCTAGCTGCCAGTCCATACCAGCTTTTGAATCCTGCAGACTCAGGACCTGAACGAAAGGCCATTTGTTCCCCTGACCTGGTGGGCCAGTCTGAAGCTAAGTATAGGCCTTTTAGTGATAGGAATAGTCTAGAAAGTAGAGTTTATGCATGAGTAGTGATTTACTGTGTATAATAAATGTGTTTTGATTTGAATCTTACTAATTGGTGTGTTGAGTTATTTTTTTTTAATTAAATATTTTATTGAAAATTTTTGGTCAACCAACACAGTACATTGTGCATCCTTTACACAATATTATAACAACACAAATAACAGTGTGTTGAGTTATTGATCATTACTAGAACTTGAACCTCGTGGCGGTATCATAAAGATACCTGGCGACTCTAGAGGTAAGGTTAAACAGAGCAAATTACGAATTAAGAGCCAACCAAAAGTTAGCAACTCTCCACGCAAACCCCCAGTACGCCACGTGGCGTTCCCCAACGGCCGCCAGGATACTGTCTCCCTCAGGGACCTGGCACCAGCAGGTTCCACCCCCACACCACCCTCGTCGCCCCCGTCGCCACCCTCCCCTCTCCCGTTGCTCACAACACCCCCCCCCCCCCCCCCCCCCCAGGACCGTCCGTCCTCCCCCTGCCCACGCCCGTCAATGAAGAGGATTTTGGCACGCTGCCGGAGTCACCTGCGACCAGGTCAGCACCAACATCGCCGTCACCACTTTGTCGCTCTCAAAGGACCGTCAAGGCCCCGGACCGGCTGAACCTCTGACTGGTCCACCGGATGCCAAGAGACATTTGTTTTGCTCTATAACTATTAAAATCATGATTGTATATAGTTATCCACCACCCCCGCCGGACTCAATTTGAACAGGGGGTGAATGTGGTAAACCACTGTTGTACTTCTCTTAGAGGTTGTATGGTAGAACCTGCACTACAGGTTCACCTGTGACCCCTGCCTGCTGGCTCCGCCCAGGAGGCGGGGTATAAATATGCGTGTCCTCCAGCTTGCAGCCATTTTGCCAACTGCTGTGGGAGGCCACACATCTGATACCAATAAAGCCTCAGTTTGGATTCAACTTTCGTCTTTAGTCAAATTGATCGTGCCTCATAGTGACAATGAGCCTCAGTTCATTTTGCAAGAATTCACACATTATCTAAAAGAGAACAGAATCCAACACATCCGGTCTGCTCCTCATCATCCTGCCACAAATGGGCAAACTGAAAGGTTTGTTCAGACAATTTAGTATTCATTGAAGGTAACTCGTCTGCAAGGATCATTGTCTAAACAGCTTATACAATTCCTGACAATGTCAAAACAAAGCAAAAAACACCATAGATTGCAGTTAACATGTAAAGCAGATGCCTGAGATTCGCCAGCAACCACCCAGAAATCGACATCCTAGGGGTGGTATTTTGCCTCACAGTGCCGAAGACCCAGGTTCGATCCTGGCCCCGGGTCACTGTCCGTGTGGAGTTTGCACATTCTCCCCGTGTCTGCGTGGGTCTCACCCCCATGACCCAAAGATGTGCAGTGTAGGTGGATTGGCCACGCGAAATTGCCCCTTAATTGGAAAAAACAATGAATTGGGTACTTTCAATTTATGAAAAAAAAGAAATCGATGTCCTCCGAAACGTCTTATTGATTATTAATTGTTCATATTGTAAATTTTGAGTGTTAACGTTATGCTGTGTTGTGGGGTGTCAGATCAGTCGGGGTTGGAAGCACGGGCAGAGGCAGATGTCTTAGCCTTCAGCTCGCTGATCGCCCGAAGGCGGGTCCTGTTGGGATGGAGGTCGGCTTCTCCACTCTGTGCCTCAGCGTGGCGGGGAACCTGCTGGAGTTCTTAACGCTCTAGAAAGTGAAGTTCGAGTTGAGAGGACGGATGTAAGGGTTCTACAACTCAAGTGCTTTGTTTATCATGCATTTTCAAGAATTGGATGATATCGAACATTAGGGGGGAGGTTTGGAATGTATAAGTTATTGATGATTATGTATGGGTTGATGGTGGATTCCTGATTCTTTTTCAATTGTATTTTGTATTTAAAATGTTGGGGGCTGTTTGGGGGTGGGTGGGATAAGCGGACTGTTGGCCTGCGGATTGTCATTGTATGTTATTATTGATTATTTAGTTGGTGGGTGTAAAAGTGATGAAAATGTGAAAAAGGACGAGAATAAAAATATTTTTAAAAAACATTATACGGTGTCTCATTGCAGGAACCTCTAATGTATAGGTGGAGGAAAGTGTTGTGTATCCATGTTTGTTCCTAGTTGGAACAAAGAAACTTTAAGATCCAATCACGTGGGCAGTGCAGTGGTTAACACTGCTGCCTCCGGCGCGGAGTACCCGGTTTCGATTCCGGCCCCGGGTCACTGTCTGTGCGGAGTTTGCAGTCACCCCGTGCCTGCATGGGTTTCACACACAACCCAAAGATGTGCAGGTTAGGTGGATTGGCCACGCTAAATTGCCCCTTATTAAAAAAAAAAGATCCAATCATGTGACATATTGATAATATCATTGGCCATTTGCACGGGTAAACGGGCCAGTCTATCCTAACAGCCTGTATAGTAAATTCTTTCCAATAAAGCTCTTGTTTGTACCTTTGTGGTCTGCAAGCCTATTCTTTAAAAATACCACAAATTGCAGATGCCCCATCCTCAAGTGGTTTTCAAAAGATATTGTGTGATCAGATTTCCAGATATGGTTCTAGAGTTGGCCAACCTAGAATAAAAACAGAAAGTGCTGTAAATACTCAGCAGGTCTAAAGAGTCATATTAGTCTTGAAACATCATTCCATAGGTATTGCCAGACACACTGAGTACTTGCAGCACTTTGTTTTTATTTCGGTTCCCCAGCATCTGCAGTATTTTGCTTTTATTTTAGCGGCCACCTTTGATATGTTGTTTAAATGGAAATTATTGTTAAGATTATGCCAAGATTCTCAACATACCCCTCTTGAAAAATACCATGAACACCAGTTTGTAAAATCTGCCATTCTTGTCAACAGTTCACAAACCTCAGAGGATTCCTCTCCTTTTTTGTTTATTAGTTTGGCAAACTGCTGTAAAATGACGGCCACCGCTGGAAAACTATCGGAAAGTGTGGCTGGGCGATGCCGGCCGCCGGCAGCGAGCGGATTCGCTTTGCGACAGTGGTGAAAATGGCGGATGAAGGGGCGATGGAGCCGAATGTCGGCGCAGAGCCGGAGCCCAGGGGCGTCCTGGAGCCCGAACAGGTGGTCCGGGTGAGTCCGGGGCGACAAACTGCTGGGACACTGTCGGGATTTTATTCTCATAGTCGGAAACATGCTGTCAGGATGAGTACCGGGAGCCAGCCGGTACCGTGGGACAAGGGTGGAAACCGGGGATTGGGGGGGCCTTGTTCACCGTCTCCAGGAACCCGCTAATGTCCTTAAAACTGCTGCAAGATCCTTACCCTGGATTAGAGGTGCAGGTGGGACAATTCTAGACTACTCGGCAAGAAACCAGCGGACATTTTCTTCCACTTTAGCTTTTGTTATTGGTCAGAGTCTGCTGGTTCGCCCGAGTTTGTTTATAAATTGAACCCGAGAAGGGTTTAATGTCGGTCTGTTGATGTACCCAGTCCTAGTCGGTGTGTGCCTTCTCACCACCTTGTCTCTGTGCTGTACCCTGCGTGACTTTCTTTAACTTTGCTAAGCGGTGGCGGTATCTTTAAAAAAAAATTGAGCTAATATACAGACCTTTCACGTTAATGTGACGAAATATTGTTTTCTTCGCGTCCGAAAGTCACAGATGTTTTGAAAGGAAGTGGTCTACCATTTTTTCTTAAAAATACAAGAAACCCATTAAAAATTACTACTGAAATTTAAGGTCGATTTATTATTTATTTTCGAAAGTGAAATGGCTCATATTTTGGTTTTATTTGGGTAAATTGAGCTGCCGATGCTTTATACTATGACATTCTATCTCCTAAAGTTTGTGGAGATCTTCCAAACTCATTTTTATAGATTATCATAGAATTTACAGTGCAGAAGCAGGCCATTCGGCCCCTCGAGTCTTCACCGGCTCTTGGAAAGAGCAGCCTACCCAAGGTCAACACCTCCACCCTATCCCCATAACCCAGTAACCTCACCCAACACTAAGGGCAATTTTGGACACTAAGGGCAATTTATCATTGCCAATCCACCTAACCTGCACATCTTTTTGGACTGTGGAAGGAAACCGGAGCACCCGGAGGAAACCCACACACACTGGTAGGATGTGCAGACTCCGCACATACAGTGACCCAAGCCGGAATTGAACCTGGGACCCTGGAGCTGTGAAGCAATTGTGCTGTCCGCAATGCTACCGTGCTGCCCCATTTCCCTATATCTTAATCATACCCAGTCCGATTCACCCATTAACCCTGTGTTCACTGATGTACATGGACTCTCAATTTGGCAGTGCCTCTATTTCACAATTCTCACCTGTGTTTTAAAAATGGTTTTGTCCCTTCCCACCTTCTCTGTGATCTCCTCCAGCCCTCCAATCCTCTGTGATCTGTGCTCCTTCAATTCTGCCGTCTCGTGGATGCCTGCCTTTAATTGCTTCACCATTGGTGGCTGTACTTCAGCTACCAAAGCCATAAGTTCTGGAATTTCCTCCTCTAAGTCAGGGTTATTCAAGCTGCTGGTTGCAACTCACTGGTGGATTGCGGGTACGTGTTGCAAGGTTCACGGAGCGATAGGTCGCTGTGTGCCCAATGGCTGCGACCAGCTTTTAAATTAGGATGATGCAGTCTTCTCGCCAATAGTGGCGGCAGAGAGCAGGTCACATGCCCAGCACATACATTGAAATCATGCGCCCTGTACATCCATGCTTTTGCTGCAAATCACGCAGGAGAGATTCCTCCATTTTCTAGCTGAAAGCAAGCAAGGTAACAGGACTGTGAAGAACTGAAGATTGATCGTTTTGTTGTAACCAAGAGAGGGCGAGAGACACAAACAGGCCAGGATCTCACAACTGAATCTGCTAGTTAGAGCTGATCAGGAGAGTCCACGGCAGGACAAAACAGTGCTGGTGTGAACTGTATTCAGAGCTCCAGGGCCTCTGGTAAACAGCCTACTAAGAAGAAACTGAAATCGGGAGCAAAGCAGTATAAAGATGATTTCTTGAGATATGGCTTTGTTAAGCATGCCAATGCAAAATCAGGATGCAAAGCTCGTGTGTGTAATATGCAGGGAATACTGGCAAATAAAAGTTTAAAGCCCTCAAATCTTCAAAGGCATTTGAAGACTAAACATGGCATATTCAAGGCCAAACCTCTTGATTTTTTTCAAAGGATGCAGCGAGAACTCCTATCGTCAGCTGAAGTCCTTAGCAGAAATGTAACATTGAATAACAAAGCACAATTAGCCTCTTAAATGGTAGCGTACCGTGTAGCTAAAGAGAAAATGCCCTACACTGTAGCAGATTTATTCTCTCTGCAGCATTAGGCATGGCCTAATGGTCTTATGGTCTTATGGCTCCTATGGTTCTAGATGAGGCGTCAGCTGAAAAACTGAAATGCTTTCCATTGAGTGATAACACAGTGCCTCGCCAAATTTGTGATGCAGCTGAGAATTTGGAAGACCATTTAATTATTTCCCATTTGAAGTCAGCACAGGAGTTCTTAACTGGATGAAAATGGACATGTTTCAGATTGTGCAACCTTGCTAGTTTACATTAGATATTTTTGGTGCAATGAATTTGTTGAGAATTTGCTGTGTTGCCTGACATTACCAACCAGCACGACTGGCGCACAGATTTATGAAGCATTGAATAGTTACGTGGTTAGAAAGTGTGGACTCCATTGCGTTCATTGCAAAGGAATCACAAGCGATGGGGCAGCCAAGATGATTGAGAAAAATAGCACAGTTATATTAAGGAGGCAGCTGGTAGCGACATTGTTTGGAATCTTTGTTTTATTCACCGTGAAGTATTGGCATCGAAAGGAGTTCCATCTGATCTTGAAGTGGTGTTGAAAGGAATTATGAAAGTTAAGAATTTAACTAAACGTAGTGCACTTAATACCAAGCTTTTTGAGGCTCCGTGTTCCGATATGGAGGCCGAGCATACATACATATTGTTCCACACAAGTACGTTGGCTGACAAGGGGTCGGGTACTTGCCAAAGTTTATGAGCTGAGGCATGAAATCCACACTTTTCTTCTCCTTGAGAAATCATCCCCTCTGGCTGAGTTGGATGCTAACTATATATTACCTTGCAGACATCGTTTCAATTCTAAACAAATTTAACCTCAAATTGCAAGGGAAGGATGATGATTGCTTTCGGCACTGTGAAGAAATAGATGCTTTGAAAGTTTGGCAAGTGCAAGTACAAAGCTGAAACTACTACATGTTCCCTACACTGATACGACCCATCGAAGAAAACTGTGTTAGTAGGGAAACTGTTAATAGCCTGGCAAGCCTTAGTCAGTCACAAATGGGTGTGCTGGTCAACAGCTTTTGTTGCTACTTTCTAGAGGAGAAGTTTCAGATTTTGAAAGAGAAGAGGTGGGTGAAAGATCCTTTTGGGGTTGAGATCCCAAAGTCAATTGTTAACTTACAGCTCACTCCAAATGAAGACATTTAAATTCTGTGCCTCACCTGTGACAACACATTAAAAACCTGTCACACGTCCATGAGTATGAGGCGATCAGCATGCTGGAGTCTCTGAGAAATATCCAGTGCTGAGAAAAAACAGCATTTTGTTGCTATTGCCATTTACAATGACCCACATATGCGAGGTTGGATTTTCCTTGTTCACAAAAATGAAAACAGCACAAAGGAACTGTCTGAAATCTACACCTGATATGTGCATTGCCCTCTCCTCTGTGAACCTGATTGGAGTGAAATCGTGAGTACAAAGCAGGCTTACCTGTCGCATTAAAGGTAAGCAAAAATGGTGTGTTGCAAAGGCTGGCTGGCGCGAAGGTCAGCTGGTTGGTAAAAGTGGGTCATGGGGATAAAAGTTTGAAAAACACTGCTCCAAGTAATTCCTTAAAGGTTGACGAACCTGTCTTAATATGTCCTGAAATAGCTGAGTGTCAAATTTTGTTTATTACGCTCCTATGAAGGACCCTGTCAATGTGTTAAAGACACTAAAAAATGCAATTTTTTTTGTTTATACCTTGAGTAGACTGCTATATACTGGTGTACTGCAATTGATGATTTAACATTGGTATTTAGTAACAAACTATTGGTGGGGGTGGGTGGTGTGCAGGGTGCAGAGTGGGGGGGCGGAGGTTGGGGTTTGCAGATGAAGGTGACATGTTCCTGTGCTAATGGGTGCAGAGATTCATCAGAGAATATGGGCAGTATAATCTTTATTGTCACAAGTAGGCTTACATTGCAATGAAGTTACTGTGAAAAGCCCCTAGTCGCCACATTCCGGCACCTGTTCGGGTACACAGAGAATTCAGAATGTCGAAATTACCTAACAGCACGTCTTTCGGGACTAGTGGGAGGAAACCAGACCAGATTCTACACAGACAGTGACCCAGTCAGGAATCAAACCTGGGACCCTGGTGCTGTGAAGCCACAGTGCTAACCACTGTGCTCCCGTGCTGCCCATTTATTCGAATTTTGTATGATATAAAATCCTTTAGAAAAGTCCAAAATTGGTCAGGAATCCTTCAAAAACAATTCAAGACAAAATTAGTGTTAGCCATTAAAAGCTCTTCAGAATTCTTATCTGATCTAGCAAGAATACAAGACAGTGGCTATGAGATCTTGTTATGAATGCGATCTTTGGGGGCAGCACGGTGGTGCAGTGGTAGCACTGCAGTCTCACGGCGCCGAGGTCCCAGGTTCGATCCTGGCTCTGGGTCACTGTCCGTGTGGAGTTTGCCCATTCTCCCATGTTTGCGTGAGTTTCGCCCCCACAACACACAAATATGCAGGATAGGTGGATTGGCCACACTAAATTGCCCCTTAATTGGGAAAAAATGAATTGGGTTAAAAATGACTGAGGTCTTTGGGTTGGCGACGGTTAGCAACACTGTCCTTTTATATCAATATACAATTAACTGAAGCCAGTTAAAATCATTTGGTACAATAGTGTCTCCTTTGCATTGTTTTGATGAAGAGTTTTCTTTTCTATTATAAAAGCTCCCTCTTCCATCTATTGATTTAATCCCAGCACAACACATTGGTGTTTGATTTTAAGGACATTGTTCAGGGTTCAGCTGACATTCGTGGAGCTGTTTTAACTGTTGCTGTCTTTCGAAAGAGGATGTTGAGATGTCAGGAGCAGATTATATTGAATACAATTAATTACACGAAATCCATATTCATTGGATTTGAAAGCAAAGCGAGTTAGCGAATTATTTTTGTTCCACAACAATACGTATAGTTATTGTTTTCTCCAAACGAGAGTGAATTTCCAAAGTGAACGGATTCATCGCTTGCATCCAAAGAGGAGCTGACATCACTGAGTGGCAGCCTATTGTTTACCCACATACGAGCTGATGTGCACGCTTTCCTTCCAAAATCCACAGTCCGTGACCTAGCATCCACCCATTTAATCTTCTAAAGGAAGCACTTACAGATAAAGAAGAAAACAGAAATCCCCCCCCCCCCCCAAACCACCACCACCCAATTTTGAATGGAGTAGTTATCCAGAAGCTTGGACTAATAATTCAGCTGTCAAACCCCCTACCACAGTCCGAATTATTTAGATGTGACAAAATTGCAGTTAATTTATCATTCAAACTATCGTCAGTAAGAAAGAGAGCAATCTTTGCTACTATTTGTAATGATTTAAAAAAATTACTCCATGCTCACGGTAAGTTGGCTCATTGATTTATTTAAGAATGTATTTTGCTTATGAAATAATACTATAAATTATGGAAATCTGAAATCAAAAAGAAAATGCTGGAAATACTCCGAACTGATGGTACCTGTTGGGAGACAACAGTTAAAATAAAAAAAAATAAAAAGGTGCAAAAACTCTCAAGTCACCCAGCCACGCCGAGGCGCTTGGTGGTATAGTTGACCTCCAGCCACAAGTGAGGCAAAGGCAAATCCGATACCCCAAAAATTGCCACCAGTAGGCAAGCTCCAACCTCATGCCCAGGACTGCTGACATAGTATCAAAAATGACCTCCACCAGCTTTAGCACAACCAGACCATATGCGTGAGGTGCGCCAGCCCCCTTGAACACTGATCACATCTATCCTCCACCCCATCAGAAAAACGGCTTGTTCTAGACTTCGTGAGGTGTGCTTGAAACACTACTTTTAGCTGAATGAGACTTAGCCTTGCAAAAGATGACGGCACGTTCGCCCTCCTCAGTGCCTCGCTCCAAACCTCCTCCAAGATCGACCCCAACTCTTCTGCCGTAGCCATCTGGGATGGCCACTTACAACAAGAAACATGGACGATTCGCAAAGCCTAACGGGAAATATGGACAATGCGAGATTCAGGCAGGCTCAAAGCCTGAATGTATATTTGTGAGCATAGAATCCAGACAGCTTCGAAACCCCCAACCGATTAGCATTTTGATGGCCCATCTCCGTAAGACAAAGGACTGATAATTGAGTGACCGATACAATCCCAGACATTTCAGCGCCACTCCCGGTATTCAGGAAGAGTAAACAATAGGGTCAATGACCGCTTAGGACACGCCCAGCCATCAAGGCACCCGCCCCTTTATTGGTTCCGATCGAACACCGTGATCAAAAACTGCCCAATTAGTGGGGTCCACCCAAAAGAGCGCGAAACTCCCCAAGGATAAGAGAGACACTGCCATGCGTTCGACCTCTCTTGGACCTGGCGCTCCGGCAACGTCCAGCTCCAATTGCAGCACCACCCCCAGAAGCAAGTTCAAGTTCAACGCCCGCTACCAGACGGATGAGTCCAGCTGCGCAGCAGTTACTTATCCAGACCCAGTAGATCCAGATTCAAACAAAGGCTACTGCTCCTCTGACCTAAGCCGGGTGTCTGAAGTTAAGTACAGGTTGTCATAGTTGATAGGTGCAGTTTAACAAGTAGTGTTCATGTTGCATGATTAATCTTGTGTGTAAATTAAGTACCATTGATCTTGAACTAACTAACTGGTGTTTGGTTCTTTGATCGATACCCGGTTGAACTGAGTGCTGAATTTGGTGCTTTTTGAGTGCGATAGTGAGAGTTTGGTGACCGAGGGAGTGCTGAATTTGGTGCATTTGAGTGCTATAGTAAGAGTTTGGTGACCGAGGGAGTGCTGAATTTGGTGCTTTTTGAGTGCGATAGTGAGAGTTTGGTGACCGAGGGAGTTGGGTGAGGAGGGAGTAAGGTGCTCCTTTCATTTTGTTTCCGACATTTCCGCAAAGAGTGAGAAGAGAGCCAGGAGTTTACAGGAAGTGTAGCTGACTAGGAGCAGAGTCGGAGGGCGGAGATCTAGTTAGTCCACACAGCAGCTATATTCTGTCAGATAAGAGGGGATGGAGGCTAGGCCAGTTACATGCTCCTCCTGTAGGATGTGGGTGGTGAGGGATACCACCGGTGTCCCCACTGACTATACCTGCGGGAAGTGCACCCAACTTCAGCTCCTCAAAGACCGTGTTAGGGAACTGGAGCTGAAGCTGGATGAACTTCGGATCATCCGGGAGGCAGAGGGGGTGATTGAGAAGAGTTACAGGGAGGTAACCACACCCAAGGTACAGGACAAGAATAGCTGGGTTACAGTCAGGGGGAAAAAAACAAACAGGCAGACAGTGCAGGGATCCCTCGTGGCCGTTCCCCTTCAAAACAAGTATACCGTTTTGGATGCTGTTGGGGGGGATGACCTACTGGGGGAAGGCCCTAGCGGCCAGGTCTCTGGCACTGAGTCTGGCTCTGGGGCTCAGAAGGGAAGGGGGGGAGAATAGAAAAGCAATAGTTGTAGGAGATTCAATGGTTAGGGGAATAGATAGGAGATTCTGTGGTCGCGAGCGAGACTCCCGGAAGGTATGTTGCCTCCCGGGTGCCAGGGCCAGGGATGTCTCGGATCGTGTCTTCAGGATCCTTAAGGGGGAGGGTGAGCAGCCAGAAGTCGTGGTACACATTGGTACCAACGACCATAGGTAGGGAAAGGGGTGTGGAGGTAATAAACAAGTTTAGGGAGTTAGGCTGGAAGTTGAAAGCCAGGACAGACAGAGTTGTCATCTCTGGTTTGTTGCCGGTGCCACGTGATAGCGAGGCTAGGAATAGGGAGAGAGTGCAGTTGAACACGTGGCTGCAGGAATGGTGTAGGAGGGAGGGTTTCAGGTATTTGGATAATTGGAGCGCATTCTGGGGAAGGTGGGACCTGTACAAGCAGGACGGGTTGCATCTGAACCAGAGGGGCACCAATATCCTGGGAGGGAGGTTTGCTAGTACTCTTCGGGAGGGTTTAAACTAATTTGGCAGGGGAATGGGAACCGGATTTGTAGTCCAGCAACTAATGTAGCCGATATTCAGGACGCCAAAGCATGTAATGAGGCAGTGGGGAAGGGAACACTGACAAAGGAGAGTATTTGCAGGCACGGAGATGGGTTGAAGTGTGTATACTTCAACGCAAGAAGCATCAGGAATAAGGTGGGTGAACTTAAGGCATGGATCGGTACTTGGGACTACGATGTGGTGGCCATCACGGAAACTTGGATAGAAGAGGGGCAGAAATGGTTGTTGGAGGTCCCTGGTTATAGATGTTTCAATAAGATTAGGGAGGGTGGTAAAAGAGGTGGGGGGGGTGGCATTATTAATTAGAGATAGTATAACAGCTGCAGAAAGGCAGTTCGAGGAGTATCACCCTATTGAGGTAGTATGGGTTGAAGTCAGAAATAGGAAAGGAGCAGTCACCTTGTTAGGAGTTTTCTATAGGCCCCCCAATAGTAGCAGAGATGTGGAGGAACAGATTGGGAAACAGATTTTGGAAAGGTGCAGAAGTCATAGGGTAGTAGTCATGGGCGACCTTAACTTCCCAAATATTGAGTGGAAACTCTTTAGATCAAATAGTTTGGATGGGGTGGTGTTTGTGCAGTGTGTCCAGGAAGCTTTTCTAACACAGTATGTAGATTGTCCGACCAGAGGAGGGGCAATATTGGATTTAGTACTGGGTAATGAGCCAGGGCAAGTGATAGATTTGTTAGTGGGGGAGCATTTTGGAGATAGTGACCACAATTCTGTGACTTTCACTTTAGTAATGGAGAGGGATAGGTACGTGCAACAGGGCAAGGTTTACAATTGGGGGAAGGGTAAATACGATGTTGTCAGACAAGAATTGAAGTGCATAAGTTGGGAACATAGGCTGGCAGGGAAGGACACAAGTGAAATGTGGAACTTGTTCAAGGAACAGGTGCTACGTGTCCATGATATGTATGTCCCTGTCAGGCAGGGAAGAGATGGTCGAGTGAGGGAACCATGGTTGACAAGAGAGGTTGAATGTCTTGTTAAGAGAAAAAAGGTGACTTATGTAAGGCTGAAGAAACAAGGTTCAGACAGGGCATTGGAGGGATACAAGATAGCCAGGAGGGAACTGAAGAAAGGGATTAGGAGAGCTAAGAGAGGGCATGAACAATCTTTGGCGGGTAGGATCAAGGAAAACGCCAAGGCCTTTTACACATATGTGAGAAATATGAGAATGACTAGAGCGAGGGTAGGTCCGATCAAGGATAGTAGCGGGAGATTGTGTATTGAGTCTGAAGAGATAGAAGAGGTCTTGAATGAGTACTTTTCTTCTGTATTTACAAATGAGAGGGGCGATATTGTTGGAGAGGACAATGTGAAACAGATTGGTAAGCTCGAGGAAATACTTGTTAGGAAGGAAGATGTGTTGGGCATTTTGAAAAACCTGAGGATAGACAAGTCCCCCGGGCCTGACGGGATATCTCCAAGGATTCTATGGGAAGCAAGAGATGAAATTGCAGAGCCGTTGGCAATTATCTTTTCGTCCTCACTGTCAACAGGGGTGGTACCAGAGGATTGGAGAGTGTCGTGCCCCTGTTCAAAAAAGGAACTAGGGATAACCCTGGGAATTACAGGCCAGTTAGTCTTACTTCGGTGGTAGGCAAAGTAATGGAAAGGGTACTGAAGGATAGGATTTCTGAGCATCTGGAAAGACACTGCTTGATTCGGGATAGTCAGCACGGATTTGTGAGGGATAGGTCTTGCCTTACAAATCTTATTGAATTCTTTGAGGAGGTGACCAAGCATGTGGATGAAGGTAAAGCAGTGGATGTAGTGTACATGGATTTTAGTAAGGCATTTGATAAAGTTCCCCATGGTAGGCTTCTGCACAAAGTAAGGAGGCATGGGATAGTGGGAAATTTGGCCAGTTGGATAACGAACTGGCTAACTGATAGAAGTCAGAGAGTGGTGGTGGATGGCAAATATTCAGCCTGGATCCCCGTTACCAGTGGTGTACCGCAGGGATCAGTTCTGGGTCCTCTGCTGTTTGTGATTTTCATTAATGACTTGGATGAGGGAGTTGAAGGGTGGGTCAGTAAATTTGCAGACGATACGAAGATTGGTGGAGTTGTGGATAGTAAGGAGGGCTGTTGTCGGCTGCAAAGAGACATAGATAGGATGCAGAGCTGGGCTGAGAAGTGGCAGATGGAGTTTAACCCTGAAAAGTGTGAGGTTGTCCATTTTGGAAGGACAAATATGAATGCGGAATACAGGGTTAACGGTAGAGTTCTTGGCATTGTGGAGGAGCAGAGAGACCTTGGGGTCTATGTTCATACATCTTTGAAAGTTGCCACTCAAGTGGATAGAGCTGTGAAGAAGGCCTATGGTGTGCTCGCGTTCATTAACAGAGGGATTGAATTTAAGAGCCGTGAGGTGATGATGCAGCTGTACAAAACTTTGGTAAGGCCACATTTGGAGTACTGTGTACAGTTCTGGTCGCCTCATTTTAGGAAGGATGTGGAAGCTCTGGAAAAGGTGCAAAGAAGATTTACCAGGATGTTGCCTGGAATGGAGAGTAGGTCTTACGAGCAAAGGTTGAGGGTGCTAGGCATTTTCTCATTAGAGCGGAGAAGGATGAGGGGCGACTTGATAGAGGTTTATAAGATGATCAGGGGAATAGATAGAGTAGACAGTCAGAGACTTTTTCCCCAGGTGGAACACACCATTACAAGGGGACATAAATTTAAGGTGGAAGATATAGGAGGGATATCAGAGGTAGGTTCTTTACCCAGAGAGTAGTGGGGGCATGGAATGCACTGCCTGTGGAAGTAGTTGAGTCGGAAACATTAGGGACCTTCAAGCAGCTATTGGATAGGTACATGGATTACGGTAAAATGATATAGTGTAGATTTATTTGTTCTTAAGGGCAGCACGGTAGCATTGTGGATAGCACAATTGCTTCACAGGTCCATGGTCCCAGGTTCGATTCCGGCTTGGGTCATTGTCTGTGCGGAGTCTGCACGTCCTCCCCGTGTCTGCGTGGGTTTCCTCCGGGTGCTCCGGTTTCCTCCCACAGTCCAAAGATGTGCGGGTTAGGTGAATTGGCCAATGATAAATTGCCCTTAATGTCCAAATTGCCCTTGGTGTTGGGTGGAGGTGTTGAGTTTGGGTAGGGTGCTCTTTCCAAGAGCCGGTGCAGACTCGGGGGGCCGAATGGCCTCCTTCTGCACTGTAAATTCAATGATAATCTATGATTAATCTAGGACAAAGGTTCGGCACAACATCGTGGGCCGAAGGGCCTGTTCTGTGCTGTATTTTCTAAAAAAAAAAAAAAAACCTTGTGGTGGTATCATTTAATACCTGGTGACTCTGAACAATATAATATCGATACCTAAAGAAAGAAGGGCAACCTTATTGATTGCCATGTAGCAGGAAAAAAAGGCAACACTGCCCTCGACTGGGCCCGTCTCCTACCACACTACCTGCTGGTGTATGCCTGACGCACTGGCAACCTGAGCAGGAAAAATCCCGTTTGAGCATCGGGAAGGCTGGAAAGTATCTTTTTGACCCAGCTACGCACCTGGAGATACCTGAACCCATCAGCATCTGTAAGCCCATAGTTCTCCTTCAGTTCCCCCAGGCTAGCGAACCGACCCTCCAAAAATAAATCTCCCATTTTCTCCAACCCCTTTTCCTTCTACTCCCTAAATTTTCACATCTGACCTAGCAAGCTCGCATAAACGGGAGCTGGCCTTGAGGCAAGCTCCAAATTTTTCATGTGGCTACTTCTGCCGGGCTAGTTGAGTGTGTCTTTGGCACCACCAGAATCGGAGCCCTTACCAACACCCCCAGGCTTGCCCCTTTATAGACTCTGCTTCCACTCGGACCCACAACTCCTCCAAACTCCTGTATCACTCTAGCACTTTTACAGCATTGGCCACCTAATAGTAATATTGAAAGTTTGGCAAGGCCAATTCTTGACTCTCTTCTGGTGCATCGTCCTCCTGATCCTCGGGCTCTTTTTAAAAAATTTGTTATGGGGATATGGGCGTTGCCGGCTGGGCCAGAATTTATTGCACATCCCTAATGGCCCTTCGACTGAGTGGCTTGCTCGGCCATTTCAGAGGGCATTTAAGAGTCAACCACATTGCTGTGGGCCTGGAGTCACATGTAGGCCAGACCAGGTGAGGACTGCAGATTTCCTTCCCGAAAGGACACTAGTGAACGAGAAGGGTTTTTACAACATTCGACAATGGTTTTGTGATAATCATTCGACTTTTAGTTCCAGATTTTTTATTGAACTCAAATTTCACCATCTGCCATGGGAGTCGATTCCCGCACAAAGAACCCCAGCCACGAGCCGGTTGACCTCACTGAAAAACACCTTGGGCGGGAACACCGGGAGGCACTTGAATAAAAATTAAAATCTTGGCAAGATATTCATTATAACTGATTGCTCTCGGCCCGCCAGCGATAGTGGGAGACCGTCCCATCTTTGCAGGTCTGTCTTAACGTTTCTTACCAGATTTATGTAGTTCAACCTCCAGAGTTTCCCAAAGTCCCTTTCTATCTGGATCCCCCAAAACCAAAAATGTCTTCCAGCTAGCCGGAACGGCTACCCCCAATTCGGGACGACCAGCTGTCAAAAATAGGAAGGCAAATTATTATTTGAATGGGTGTAAATTGAGAGAGGTGGATACTCCGCGTGATCTTGTGCATCAGTTGCTGAAAGTAAGCACACTGGTACAGCAGGCAGTAACGAAGACAAATGGTATGTTTGCCTTCATAGTGAGAGGAATAGTGATGTTTTACTACATTTGTATAGCGCATTAGTGAGACTACACTTGGAGTATTGTGTGCAGTTTTGATGTCCTTATCTGAGGAAAGATGTTCCAGCTATGGAGGGAGTGCAGCAAAGGTTTACCAGGCTGATTCCTGGGATGGCTTGACTGCCATATGAGGAGATACTAAATCGGTTAGGATTATATTCATTGGAGTTTAGAAGACTTGGGGGGGGGGGGGGGGGGGGGGGTAGGTTTCTCATAGAAACCTAACATTTTTTAACAGGATTAGACTGGGTAGATTCAGAAAGAATGTGCCCGATGGTGGGTGAGTCCAGACCGAGGAGTCATAGTTTGAGGATAAGAGGTTAACCTTTTAGGACTGAGGTGAGGAGAAATTTCTTCACCCAAAGAGTGGTGAATCTGTGGAACTCATTACTGCAAAAGTAGTTGAGGCCAAAACATTGCGTAATTTAAAAAGGAATTAGATATTGTTCTTGGGCTAAAGGGATCAAGGGATATGGAGGGGGAAGGCTGGATCAGGGTGTTGAACTCTATGATCAGCCATGATCATAATAGTGGAACAGGTTCAAATGGCCGAGTCCTCCTTCTATTTTCTATGCCTGTTTTTATGTATGAACCCTGAATGGAAAACCTGGCTCACCCTACCCTTCCGAAGCTTGACCTGATCCCACTCACGAATGTGGGTCCCCTGAAGAAACATCACGTCGGCCCCCTGACTTCTGAAATAAGCCAAGACAGGTGTTCTTTTGACTGGTTTCCCAGGTCCCGCACATTCCAGGTGACCACCCTTGTAGGGGGTCGCTCACCTCCCCTCAACCTTGAGTCAACCATTATCACCGTGATAGGCCTTAGCTTCCCCGATGATTCCCAGGCCACAGGCCCACCTAAGATTCCAAGTTTTAAAAAATTAATTTACGGGATGTGGCATCGCCAGTTCGGCCACCACCTAGTTGCCCTTCAGAAGGTGGTGGTGAGTTGCCTTCTTGAACTGCTGTAGTCCTTCAAGTGTAGGTACATCCACTGCGGTGTTAGAAATGAAATGGAGGGAGTTCCAGGATTTTGTCCCAGCGGTGAAGGAACAGTGACATATTTCCAAGTCAGGGTGGTGAGTGACTTGGAGGGGAACCTCCAGGCGGTGGGGTTCCCAGGTATCTGCTGCTCTCGTCCTTCTAGATGATTTGGAAGGTGCTGTCGAAGGAACCTTGGTGAGTCACTGCAGTGCATCTTGTAGATGGTACACGAGGCTTCCACTGTTCATCAGTGGTGGAGGGTTTGAATGTTACACCTTCCACAAACAATCAAGCAGGCTACTTTGTCCTGGATAGTGTCGAGCTTCTTGAATGTTGTTCAATGTTGCATTCATCCAGGCAAGTGGAGAGTATTCCATTACATTCCTCACTTGTGGCTTGAGATGTGGACAGGCTTTGGGAGGGGGTGGGGGTGTCAGGAGGTGAGTTACTCGCTGTAGGATTCCTAGCCTTTGACCTGCCCTAGTAGCCACATTAATGTGGCTAGTCGAGTTCAGTTTCTGATCATTGGTAACCCCCAGGATGTTGATCGGGGGGGATTCAGTGATGGTAATGCCATTGAATGTGGTGGTTCGACCCAATTTTTTAGGAGATGGTCATTGCCTGGCACTTGTGTGGCGCAAATGTAACTTGCATGGATATTGTCCAGGTCTTGCTGCATTTGGACATGCACAGCTTCATCCTCTGAGGAGTCGTGAATGGTGCTGAACATTGTGCAGTCATTCACAAACCTCCCCACTTCTGACCTTATAATGGAAGGGAGGTCATTGATGAAGAAGTTGAAGGGATGGTTGAGCCTAGGACACTACCCCGACAGACCCCTGTAGTGATGACCTGGAGCTGAGATGATTGACCACCAACCACCACAGCCATCTTCCTTTCTGCCAGGTAGTGAATTCCACAGATTCACCACTCTTTGGGTGAAGAAATTTCTCCTCACCTCAGTCCTAAAAGGTTTACCTCTTATCCTCAAACTGTGACTCCTGAGTCTGGACTCCCCCACCATCGGGCACATTTTTTCTGAATCTACCCTATGTAATCCTGTCAAGGGCAGTCAATCTCACCCCACCCCTGGCATTCAGCACTTTTGTCCACGTTTGAACCAAGGCTGTAAGGAGGTTAGGAGCTGAGTGACCCTGGCGGAACCCAAACTGAGCATCCGTGAGCAGGTTATTGCCAAATAAGTGCTGAATGATAGCACTGTTGATGACTCCTTCCATCACTTTGCTTATGATGGAGAGTAGACTGATTGGATGGTAATTGGCTGGGTTGATTTGTCCTGTGACTTGTGGACAGGACATAACCTGGGCAATTTTCTATATTGCTGAGTGGGTGCCAGTGTTGTAGCTGTACTGGAACAGCTTGGCTAGGGGTGTGTCAGGTTCTGGAGCACAAGTCTTCAGTACGATTGCCAGAATATTATCAGGACCCATCGCCGTTGCAGAATCTAGTGCTTTCAGCCGTTTATTGATATCACGTGGTGTGAATCGTACTGGCTGAAGTCTGACATCTGTGATGCTGGGGACCTCTGGAGGAGACCGAAATGGATCATCCACTCGGCACTTCTGGCTGAAGATTGATGCGAACGCCTCAGCCTTGTTTTTTGCACATGTATGCTGGGCCCTCCATCATTGAGGATGGGGATATTTGTAGAGCCTCCTCCTGCAGTGAGTTGTTTAATAGTCCATCACCATTCACAGCTGGTTGTGGCAGGACCGCAGAGTTTATATCTGATAGATTGGTTGTGGAATCGCTTAGCTCTGTCTATTACTTGCTGCTTATGCTGTTTGGCACACAGGTAGTCCTGTGTTGTAGCTTCACCAGGTGTCGTGGTCACTGTTCTGAAGGCTGGGTAGTTTGCTGCAAACAATGGTTTGTTTGAGGTTGCGCGGTTGTTTGAAGGCAAGTAGTGGGGGTGTGGGGATGACCTTGGCAAGATGTTCATCTTCATTGATGACGTGTTGATCGTCACCCCCCCACTACTTGCCTTCAAACAACTGCGCAACCTCAAACGAACCATTGTTTGCAGCAAACTACCCAGCCTTCAGAACAGTGACCACAACACCACACAACCCTGCCATGGCAATCTCTGCAAGACGTGCCAGATCATCGACATGGATACCACCATTACACGTGAGAACACCACCCACCAGGTATGCGGTACATACTCGTGCGACTCGGCCAAGGTTGTCTACCTCATACGCTGCAGGAAAGGATGTCCCGAAGCGTGGTACATTGGCGAGACCATGCAGACGCTGCGACAACGATTGAACGGACATCGCGCGACAATCACCAGGCAGGAATGTTCCCTTCCAGTCGGGGAAAACTTCAGCAGTCGAGGGCATTCAGCCTCTGATCTCCGGGTAAGCGTTCTCCAAGGCGGCCTTCAGGACGCGCGACAACGCAGAATCGCCGAGCAGAAGCTTATAGCCAAGTTCCGCACACATGAGTGCGGTCTCAACCGGGACCTGGGATTCATGTTGCATTACATTCATTCCCCCACCATCTGGCCTGCGAAATCCTACCAACTGTCCTGGCTTGATACAATTCACACCTCTTTAACCTGGGGTTACCCCATCTCTGGATCTGTAAAGATTTCATCACCTGCTAATGCTCGCATTCCAAACATTGTCTGACATCTTTGAATCTGCCTATATTTATGTTTCTGGAACATACCTCTTCATTCACCTGAGGAAGGAGCAGCGCTCCGAAAGCTAGTGACATCAAAACAAACCTGTTGGACTTTAACCTGGTGTTGTAAGACTCCTTACTGTGCTCACCCCAGTCCAACGCCGGCATCTCCACATCAAAGAAAAGTACAGCACATGAACAGGCCCTCCAAGTCCGTGCCGACCATGCTGCCCGACTAAACTACAATCTTCTACATTTCTTGGGTCCGTATCCCTCCTATTCCCATCCTATTCATGTATTTGTCAAGATGCCCCTTAAATGTCACTATCGTCCCTGCTTCCACCACCACCTCCGGTAGCGAGTTCCAGGCACTCACTACCCTAAAAAAAAAACTTGCCCGTACATCTACTCTAAACCTTGCCCCTCGCACCTTAAACCTATGCCCCCTAGTAATTGACCCCTCTACCCTAGGGAAAAGCCTCTGACTATCCACGCTGTCTATGCCCCTCATCATTTTGTAGTCCTCTATCAGGGCGCCCCACCAACCTCTGTCGTTCTAGTGACAACAAACTGAGTTTATTCAACCGCTCCTCATAGCTAATGCCCTCCATACCAGGCAACATTCTGGTAAATCTCTTCTGCACCCTCTCTAAAGCCTCCACATCCTTCTGGTAGTGTGGCGACCAGAATTGAACACTATACTCCAAGTGTGGCCTAACTAAGGTTCTATACAGCTGCAACATGACTTGCCAATTCTTACACTCAATACCCTGGCCAATGAAGGCAAGCATGCCGTATGCCTTCTTGACTACCTTCTCCACCTGTGTTGCCCCTTTCAGTGACCTGTGGACCTGTACACCTAGATCTCTCTGACTTTCAATACTCTTGAGGGTTCTACCATTCACTGTATATTCCCTACCTGCATTAGACCTTCCAAAATGCATTACCTCACATTTGTCCGGATTAAACTCCATCTGCCATCTCTCCGCCCAAGTCTCCAAACAATCTAAATCCTGCTGTATCCTCTGACAGTCCTCATCGCTATCCGCAATTCCACCAACCTTTGTGTCGTCTGCAAACTTACTAATCAGACCAGTTACATTTTCCTCCAAATCATTTATATACACTACACACAGCAAAGGTCCCAGCACTGATTCCTGCGGAACACCACTAGTCCCAGCCCTCCGATTAGAAAAGCATCCTTCCATTGCTACTCTCTGCCTTCTATGACCTAGCCAGTTCTGTATCCACCTTGCCAGCTCACCCCTGATCCCGTGTGACTTCACCTTTTGTACTAGTCTACCATGAGGGACCTTGTCAAAGGCCTTTCTGAAGTCCATATAGACAACATCCACTGCCCTACCTGCATCAATCATCTTAGTGACCTCCTCGAAAAACTCTATCAAGTTAGTGAGACACGACCTCCCCTTCACAAAACCATGCTGCCTCTCACTAATACGTCCATTTGCTTCCAAATGGGAGTAGATCCTGTCTCGAAGAATTCTCTCTTGTAATTTCCCTACCACTGACGTAAGCCTCACCGGCCTGTAGCTCCCTGGATTATCCTTGCTACCCTTCTTAAACAGAGGAACAACGTTGGCTATTCTCCAGTCCTCCGGGACATCACCTGTAGACAGTGAGGATCCAAAGATTTCTGTCACGGCCTCAGCAATTTCCTCTCCAGCCTCCTTCAGTATTCTGGGGAAGATCCCATCAGGCCCTGAGGACTTACCTACCTTAATATTTTTCAAGACGCCCAACACCTCGGCTTTGTGGATCGCATTGTGACCCAGGCTATCTATATACCCTTCTCCAGACTCAACATCTACCAATTCCTTCTCTTTGGTGAATACTGATGCAAAGTATTCATTTAGTACCTCGCCCATTTCCTCTGGCTCCACACATAGATTCCCTTGCCTATCCTTCAGTTTGGTCAACCCTTTCCCTGGCTACCCTCTTGCTTTTTATGTAAGTGTAAAAAGCCTTGGGATTTTCCTTAACCCTATTTGCCAATGACTTTTCGTGACCCCTTCTAGCCCTCCTGACTCCTTGCTTAAGTTCCTTCCTACTATCCTTATATTCCACACAGGCTTCGTCTGTTCCCAGCCTTTTAGCCCTGACAAATGCCTCCTTTTTCTTTTTGATGAAGCCTACAATATCTCTCGTTATCCAAAGTTCCCGGAAATTGCTCTATTTATCCTTCTTCCTCACAGGAACATGCCGGTCCTGAATTCCTTTCAACTGACACTTGAAAGCCTCCCACATGTCAGATGTTGATTTACCCTCAATCATCCGCCCACAATCCGCCTAATATTGTTATAATTAGCCTTCCCCCAATTTAGCACATTCACCCAAGGACCACTCTTATCCTTGTCCACCAGCACTTTAAAACTTACTGAATTGTGGTCACTGTTCCCGAAATGCTCCCCCACTGAAACCTCTACCACCTGGCCGGGCTAATTCCCCAATACCAGGTCCAGTACAGCCCCTTCCCTAGTTGGACTGTCTACATATTGTTTTAAGAAGCCCTCCTGGATGCTCCTTTCAAACTCTGCCCCGTCCAAGACCCTAGCACTAAGTGAGTCCCAGTCAATATTGGGGAAGTTGAAGTCTCCCATCACAACAACCCTGTTGCTTTTACTCCTTTCTGAAATCTGTCTACCTATCTGCTCCTCTATCTCCCGCTGGCTGTTGGGAGGCCTGCAGTAAACGCCCAACATTGTCACTGCACCCTTCTTATTCCTGATCTCTACCCATATAGCCTCACTGCCCTCTGAGGTGTCCTCCCGTAGTACAGCTGTGATATTCTCCCTAACCAGTAGCGCAACTCCGCCACCCCTTTTACATCCCCCCCCTCTATCCCGCCTGAAACATAAGAACATAAGAACTAGGAACAGGAGTAGGCCATCTGGCCCCTCGAGCCTGCTCCGCCATTCAATGAGATCATGGCTGATTTTTGTGGACTCAGCTCCACTCTCCGGCCCGTACACCATATCCCCGAATCCCTTTATTCTTTAGAAAGGTATCTATCTTTTTCTTAAAAACGTTTAAAGAAGGAGCCTCAACTGCTTCACTGGGCAAGGAATTCCAGAGATTCACAACCCTTTGTGTGAAGAAGTTCCTCCTACACTCCGTCCTAAATCTACTTCCCCTTATTTTGAGGCTATGCCCCCTAGTTCTGCTTTCCCCGACTAGTGGAAACAACCTGCCCGCATCTATCCTATCTATTCCCTTCATAATTTTATATGTTTCAATAAGATCCCCCCGCATCCTTCTAAACTCCAATGAGTACAGTCCCAGTCTACTCAACCTCTCGTCATAATCTAACCCCCTCAACTCTGGGATTAACCTAGTGAATCTCCTCTGCACTCCCTCCAGTGCCAATATGTCCTTTCTCAGGTAAGGAGACCAAAACTGAACACAATACTCCAGATGCGGCCTCACCAACACCCTATACAATTGCAGCATAACCTCCCTAGTCTTGAACTCCATCCCTCTAGCAATGAAAGACAAAACTCGATTAGCCTTTTTAATCACCTGTTGCACCTGCACACCAACTTTTTGCGACTCGTGCACCAGCACACCCAGGTCCCTCTGCACAGCAGCATGTTTTAACATCTTACCGTTTAAATAATAATCCATTCTGCTGTTATTCCTCCCAAAATGGATAGCCTCACACTTGGCAACATTGAATTCCATCTGCCAGACCCTTGCCCATTCACCTAACCTATCCAAGTCATTCTGCAGACTTCCGGTATCCTCTGCACTTTTTGTTTTACCAGTCATCTTAGTGTCGTCTGCAAACTTTGCCACATTGCACTTGGTCCCCAACTCCAAATCATCTATGTAAATTGTGAACAACTGCGGGCCCAACACTGATCCTTGAGGGACCCCACTAGTTACAGGTTGCCAACCAGAGAAACACCCATTTATCCCCACTCTCTGCTTTCTGTTAGTTAACCAATCCTCTACCCATGCTACCACTTTACCCTCAATGCCATGCATCTTTAGTTTATGCAGCAACTTTTTGTATGGCACCTTGTCAAAAGCTTTCTGGAAATCCAGATATACCACATCCATTGGCTCCCCGTTATCTTCTGCACTGGTGACCTCCTAAAAAATTCTACCAAATTAGTCAGACACGACCTACCCTTTATGAACCCATGCTGCGTCTGCCCAATGGGACAATTTCCCTTCAGGCGCCCCGCTATTTCCTCCTTAATGATAGATTTCAGCATCTTCCCTACTACCGAAGTTCAGCTTACCGACCTATAATTACCCGCTTTCTGCCGACCACCTTTTTTAAACAGTGGTGTCACGTTTGCTACTTTCCAATCCTCTGGGACCACCCCAGAGTCTAGTGAATTTTGATAAATTATCACTAGTGCGTTTCCAATTTCCCTAGCCATCTCTTTTAACACTCTGGGATGCATCCCATCAGGGCCAGGAGACTTGTCTACCTTTAGCCCCATTAGCTTGCCCAATACTGCCTCCTTAGTGATTACAATCATCTCAAGGTCCTCACCTGTCATAGCCTCATTTCCATCAGTCACTGGCATGTTATTTGTGTCTTCCACTGTAAAGACTGACCCAAAAAACCTGTTCAGCTCCTCAGCCATTTCCCCGTCTCCTATTATTAAATCTCCCTTCTCATCTTCCAAAGGACCAATATTTACCTTAGCCACTATTTTTTTGTCTTATATATTTGTAGAAGCTTTTACTCTCTGTTTTTATATTCTGAGCAAGTTTACTTTCATAGTCTACCGTACTCTTCTTTATAGCTTTTTTAGTAGCTTTCTGTTGTCTCCTAAAGACTTCCCAGTCCTCTTGTCTCCCACTAATTTTTGCCACTTTGTAGGTTTTTCCTTCAATTTGATACTCTCCCTCACCTCCTTAGATATCCACGGTCGATTTTTCCCCTTTCTACCGTCTTTCTTTTTTGTCGGTATGAACCTTTCCTGAACACTGAAAGATCGCTCGGAAGGTTCTCCACTGTTCCTCAACTGCTTCACCATGAAGTCTTTGCTCCCAGTCTACCTTAGCTAGTTCTTCTCTCATTCCATTGTAATCACCTTTGTTTAAGCACAAAACACTAGTGTTTGATTTTACCTTGTCATCCTCCAACTGTATTTTAAATTCCACCATATTGTGGTCGCTCCTTCCAAGAGGACCCCGAACTATGAGATCATTTATCAATCCTGCCTCATTACACAGGACCAGATCTAGGACCGCTTGTTCCCTTGTAAGTTCCATTGGAAAATCCTGGAACGTTTAGCTGTCAATCCTGCCCTTCCCTCAACCAGGTCTCTGTAATGGCAACAACATCATAGTTTCAAGTACTAATCCAAGCTCTAAGTTCATCTGTCTTACCCGTAATACTTCTTGCATTAAAACATATGCACTTCAGGCCACCAGACCCGCTGTGTTCAGCAACTTCTCCCTGTCTGCTCTGCCTCAGAGCCACACTGTCCCTATTCCCTAGTTCTCCCTCAATGCTCTCACCTTCTGACCTATTGCTCCCGTGCCCACCCCCTGCCATACTAGTTTAAACCCTCCAAGACAAGTGCCAAATGTTTTACTTGGTCCAGGAATTACTTAAATTATGGAGCTTTTTAACTTTAATTCTAGTTAATAGCTGATTGTGTGCTACATATATCCATTGGCACTTCCATACTTGACCATGTAAGTGTAATTAGCACAATAATTTAATTCAATGAAGATGGGTTTCAGATCCCTGTTATTAGTTTCTGTTTCTAAAGCAACATACAAATACAAGCTAGTGACATTTGAAGAAAAGGAATTGCCTTTGTCTGGTGCCTTTCATGACCACGGTGTGCCAAAACACTTCATAGCCAAAAGTGCATTCATAATGTAGTCACGTTGTAATGCAGGGAGCCGTGCAGCCAATTTAGACACAGCAAGTTCCCACAAGCAGTGATTAAATTATGGGCTTGATTTACTGGCCGCGTCCCCCGGAATCAGGATGAGATGTGGCCGGTAGATCCTGGGAGAGGCTCTCTACATCTACTGGCCTCACTGAAGAGACCCCAGCAGGGCACCGCTCAGCATTGCTGGTGCCACATGGGCACATTGGCACTGGTGTCCTGGCACTGCCACACTGGCACCCAGGTGGCACTGCCAGGCTGGCATTTTGCCCACTCGGTGGACCAGGCCCGGAGGGTACTCTGCCTGTATAAGGTGGGTGCTAGGCCCCGAGGACCCTTTATAGGTGAGTTGGTGGGGGAGAAGGGAGAGCAATCTGGGGGGTTGCGTTGTTTTGGGGGGGAGGGGGGGGTCAAGAGATCGGGACGTTATTTGAAAATGGCGCCCAATTTCCTCCTATACTGAGGAGGTCCGCTCGTTGGGGGGAGGAGGTGGCATTCCCCGCCGGGGGTATTCCACGCCTGGGGCAAAAATCGCAACTGTGCTGGGAAGGTCCCGCTAACCCTGCCCAGAATAGACTGATTATTTTTCGAAACATATATAAAAAAATAGAACCTGGAGGAGGCCATTTGACTCTTCGAGCCTACTCCACCATTCATTATGATCATGGCTGATCTTCCAAGTTCAATACCCTGATCCTGTCTCTCTTCTCCCCCCCCCCCCCCCCCCCCCCCCCATATCCCTTGATAGCCCCAAGAGCTATATCTAAATACTTCTTGAAATTACACAATGTTTTCGCCTCAATTACTTTTTGTGGTAATGAATTTCACAGATTCGCCACTCCCTTGGTGATGAAATTTCACCTCACCTGAGTCCTAAAAGGTTTATCCCTTATCCTCAAACTATGACCCCTAGTTCTGGATTCCCCCACCATTGGGAATTCTTTCTGAATCTAGCCTGTCTCATCCTGTTGGAATTTCTAAAGTTTCTATGAAATCCTCCCTCACTCTTCTAAACTCCAATTAATATAATCCTCACCGATTTAGACTCTCCTCGTATGATAATCCCCCCATCCCAGGAATCAGCCTGGTAAACCACCTTCATCCATGAATTTTTGATTAAATTGCGCCCAGTGTGTTTTAATAATGCCGGTTGAGGAATAAATATTGGTCAGAACACTTGGGGAAAACTCCTCTGCCCATCTTTGAATAGTACCCTGGAATCTTTTGCATCCCCCTGTGAGGTAGGCAGAGCTTCCGTTTGATGTTTAATCTGAGAAATGGTATTTCCAATAGTGCAGCATTCCCTCAGTATTGCATTAGATTACATGCTCAGATCTCACATAGCCTTCTTTCTGACTCGGGTGAGAGAACTGTCATTGGGCCACATTTAACATTTGTTTCTGGAATCCATGCAATAATGGAATTGCATGTTTTAGAACATAGAACATACAACTGTACAGCACAGTACAGGCCCATCGGCCCACGATGTTGTGCCGAACTAGTCTGAAACTAAGATCAAATCAACCGAATCCCAATCATTCTTGTGCACTCCATATGCCTATCCAATAACTGCTTGAAAGTTCCTAAAATGTCCGACTCCACTACCATAGCTGGGAGTGCGTTCCACGCCCCAACCACTCTCTGAGTAAAGAACCTACCTCTGACATCCCTCCTATATCTTCCACCATGAACCTTATAGTTATGCCCCCTTGTAACAGCTACATCCACTCGAGGAAAAAGTCACTAAACGTCCACTCTGTCTATTCCTCTCATCATCTTATACACCTCAATTAAGTCACCTCTCATCCTCTTTCGCTCCAATGAGAGAAGCCCTAGCTCCCTCAACCTTTCCTCATAAGACCTACCCGCCAATCCAGGCAGCATCCTGGTAAATCTCCTTTGCACCCTTTCCAATGCTTCCACATGCTTCCTATAATGAGGTGACCAGAACTGCACACTATACTCCAAATGTGGTCTAGCCAAGATCTTGTACCGTTGCAGCATAACCTCATGGCTCTTAAACTCAATCCCCCTGTTAATAAATGCTAACACACTATAGGCTTTCTTCACAGCTCTATCCACTTGGGTGGCAACTTTCAGAGATCTATGGACATGAACTCAGAGATCTCTCTGCTCCTCCACATTCTTCAAAACCCTGCCGTTAACCATGTAATCCGCATTCAAATTTGTCTACCGAAATGAATCCCCTCACACTTATCAGGGTTAAACTCCATCTGCCACTTTTCAGCCCAGCTCTGCATCCTATCAATGTCTCTTTGCAGCCTACAACAGCGCTCCACATTATCCACTACTCCACCAATCTTGGTGTCATCAGCAAATTTACTAACCCAACCTTCAGCTCCATCATCCAAGTCATTGATAAAAATCACAAATAGCAGAGGACCCAGCACTGATCCCTGTGGTACACCGCTGGTGACTGGGCTCCAGGATGAAAATTTACCACCAACCACCACCCTCTGTATTCTATGTGACAGCCAGTTACTGATCCAATCGGCCAAATTTCCCTCTATGCCATGCCTCCTTACTTTCTGCATGAGCCGACCATGGGGCACCTTACCAAACGCCTTACTAAAATCCATGTATACGACAACAACTGCTCTACCTTTATCTATGTACTTAGTTACCTCCTCAAAGAATACAATCAAACTTGTGAGGCAAGATTTACCCCTCACAAATCTGTGCTGACTATCCTGGATTAAGCTGTATCTTTCCAAATGATCATAAATCCTATCCCTCAGGACCCTTTCCAATAATTTACCGATGACCGAAATGAGACTAATCGGCCTATAATTCCCAGGGTTATACCTATTCCCTTTCTTGAACAAGGGGACAACATTCGCCTCTCTCCAGTCTTCTGGCACTATTCCTGTGGACAGTGAGGACATAAAGATCAAAGCCAAAAGCTCTGCAATCTCATCCCTCGCCTCCCAAAGAATCCTAGGATATATCCTATCAGTCCCAGGGGACTTATCTATCCTCAAGCTTCTGAAAATTTCTAACACATCTTCCTTCTGAATATCTATCTCCTCCAGCCTACCAGCCTGTATCGCACTATCCTCCTCAACAACACGGCCCTTCTCCTTTTTGAACAGTGAAAAAAAGTATTCATTTAGGGCCTCTCCTATATCTTCAGACTCCATGCACACGTTCCCACTACTGTCCTCGACCGGACCTAACTTCACCATGGTCATTCTTTTATTCCTCCAGTGTAAAAAGTCTTGGGGTTTTCCTTAATCCTACCCAAGGACTTCTCATGCCCTCTCCTAAGCCCTTTCTTGAGCTCCTTCCTAGCTATCTTGTATCCCTCAAGTGCCCTAACTGAACCTTGTTTTCTCATCGTTACATAAGCCCCCTTCTTCCTCTAGACAAGACATTCAACCTCTTTTGTAAACCATGGTTCCCTCATTCGACCATTTCCTCCCTGCCTGACAGGGACATACATATCAAGGACACGCAGTATTTGCTCCTTGAACAAGCTCCACATCTCAATTGTGCCTATCCCTGACAGTTCCTGTTTCCACCTTATGCTCCCCAATTCTTGCCTAATCGCATCGTAATTACCCTTCCCCAGTTATAAACCTTGCCCGGCTGTATGTTCCTATCCCTCTCCATTGCAATAGTGAAAGACACCGAATTGTGGTCACTATCTCCAAAGTGATAGTGGCTCGGTTCATTATCCAGTACCAAATCCAATGTGGCCCCGCCTCTTGTCGGTCTATCCACCTATTGTGTGAGGAAACCCTCCTGCTGGATAAAAACCGCTCCATCCAAACTATTTGATTTAAAGTGGTTCCACTCAGTATTTGGAAAGTTAAAAGTCACCCATGACAGCTACCCTGTGACTACCTTTCGTAAAACATTTTTTATTTCAAATGCACAGTGCCATGGACACACATACCAGCCTTATGCTGGTATAAGGCGGGTATAAGTGGTTGGAATGAGTAATTCTCTACATCTTTGCTATTCCAGTGTTAATTGCTTAATAATAGTTATGTTTACAGCAAAAGGCTGCCAACATGATTTCCGTTTCTATTTTAGCCCAGCTGCCACCCAGTTACTTTCAAGCATTTATTCCTTGGCAATGTGATTCAGGTCACAACAAAATTGTGTGACCATTAACAAATGCAACTGACTGGACCTCAACTGGTACAGAATCAGTTTTCTTACTGTTTATGTTCCTGCTTCCTCCTGTCCCCGTTTATGTTCTTCAGTGAGAGAGGGGTGTGTCGGGGCAAAGCCTGTATCTTGTTGTTTCGCCATACTTTTTATCTTTTGCTTAGTCCTGTGGTGTACTACGAGCTAATTTTTTTTGTACCAAAAGTGTTGTACTCTGTGTACAGAACAAACAGGATGTCTTAAAAATATTATTTTGGCGAGGTTTCAGAAATAACTTTATTCTTAGTCACAAACTCACATTTGCCCTCAAATCCAAATCACTGTATGCTGTAGTAATTAAACTGCTTTTTACTATTGTTTTGGAAGCAGCCTGTTTTCGGAATATGAAAAATAGTTTTGATCAGATTTAATCCATGCCTACCCCCATCCCTCCCAGATTTGTGATCAACTGTTCAGTACTCTACTGAGGTTTTCACATGAATGTAAGAAATATGAGGAATTGTTAATTTTGGGTCAAAGACCATTAGACCATAAGACATAGGAGCAGAAGTAAGGCCATTCGGCCCATCGAGTCCACTCCACCATTCAATCATGGCTGATTTCAACCCCATTTACCCGCTCTCTCTCCATAGCCCTTAATTCCTCGAGAAATCAAGAATTTATCAACTTCTGTCTTAAAGACACTCAACGTCCCGGCCTCCACCGCCCTCTGTGGCAATGAATTCCACAGACCCACCACTCTCTGGCTGAAGAAATTTCTCCTCATCTCTGTTCTAAAGTGACTCCCTTTTATTCTAAGGCTGTGCCCCCGGGTCCTAGTCTCCCCTGCTAATGGAAACAACTTCCCTACGTCCACCCTATCTAAGCCATTCATTATCTTGTAAGTTTCTATTAGATCTCCCCTCAACCTCCTAAACTCCAAATGAATATAATCCCAGGATCCTCAGACGTTCATCGTATGTTAGGCCTACCATTCCTGGGATCATCCATGTGAATCTCCGCTGGACCCGCTCCAGTGCCAGTATGTCCTTCCTGAGGTGTGGGGCCCAAAATTGCTCACAGTATTCTAAATGGGGCCTAACTAATGCTTTATAAAGCTTCAGAAGTACATCCCTGCTTTTATATTCCAAGCCTCTTGAGATAAATGACAACATTGTCATCAGTGATGCTCGATCAATAACTCCTGACAGAAGATTGGAGACAATTAAAGGCTTTATTGCACTAGATGTTTCCCCCAGCAGCGCAGGTACAGAATGCGGCTGCTGGGAGACACAGGCTCTTATACATCCCTGCTTTTATATTCCAAGCCTCGAGATAAATGACAACATTGCATTTGCTTTCTTAATTACGGACTCAACCTGCAAGTTTACCTTTTAAAGAATCCTGGACTAGGACTCCCAAGTCCCTTTGCACTTCAGCATTATGAATTTTGTCACCGTTTAGAAAATAGTCCATGCCTCTATTCTTTTTTCCAAAGTGCAAGACCTCGCACTTGCCCACGTTGAATTTCATCAGCCATTTCTTGGACCACTCCTCTTATCTGTCTAAATCTTTCTGCAGCCTCCCCACCACCTCAATACTATCTGCCCCTCCACCTATCTTTGTATCATCGGCAAACTTAGCCAGAATGCCCCCAGTCCCGTCATCTAGATCGTTAATATATAAAGAGAACAGCTGTGGCCCCAACACTGAACCCTGCGGAACACCACTCGTCACCGGGTTGCCATTCCGAAAAAGAACCTTTTATCCCAACTCTCTGCCTTCTGCCTGACAGCCAATCGTCAATCCATGTTAGTACCTTGCCTCGAATACCATGGGCCCTTATTTTACTCAGCAGTCTCCCGTGAGGCACCTTATCAAAGGCCTTTTGGAAGTCAAGATAGATAACATCCATTGGCTCTCCTTGGTCTAACCTATTTGTTATTTCTTCAAAAGAACTCTAACAGGTTTGTCAGGCACGACCTCCCCTTACTAAATCCATGCTGACTTGTCCTAATCCGACCCTGCACTTCCAAGAATTTAGAAATCTCATCCTTAACAGTGGATTCTAGAATCTTGCCAACAACCGAGGTTAGGCTAATTGGCCTATAATTTTCCATCTTTTTCCTTGTTCCCTTCTTGAACAGGGGGGTTACAACAGCGATTTTCCAATCCTCTGGGACTTTCCCTGACTCGAGTGACTTTTGAAAGATCATAACTAACGCCTCCACTATTTCTTCAGCTATCTCCTTTAGAACTCGAGGATGTAGCCCATCTGGGCCTGGAGATTTATCAATTTTTAGACCTCTTAGTTTCTCTAGCACTTTCTCCTTTGTGATGGCTACCATATTCAACTCTGTCCCCTGACTCTCCTGAATTGTTGGGATATTACTCATGTCTTCTACTGTGAAGACTGACGCAAAGTACTTATTTAGTTCCTCAGCTATTTCCTTGTCTCCCATCACTAGATTACCAGCGTCATTTTGGAGTGGCCCAATGTCTACTTTTGCCTCCCATTTGTTTTTAATGTATTTAAATAAACTTTTACTATCATTCCTAATGTTACTGGCTAGCCGACCTTCATATTTGATCCTCTCCTTCCTTATTTCTCTCTTTGTTATCCTCTGTTTGTTTTTGTAGCCTTCCCAATCTTCTGACTTCCCACTACTCTTTGCCACATTATAGTCTTTCTCCTTTGCTTTGATGCATTCCCTGACTTCCTTTGTTAGCCATGGCTGCATAATCCCCCCTCTAATAACCTTTCTTTTCTTTGGGATGAACCTCTGTACTGTGTCCTCAATTACTCCCAGAAACTCCTGCCATTGCTTTCTGTCTTTCCCACTAGGCTCTGCTCCCAGTCGATTTTTGTCAGTTCCCCCCTCATGCCCCTGTTTACCTTTATTTAACTGTAACACCTTTACATCTGCTTCTACCTTCTTTCTTTCAAATTGCAGACTGAATTCTACCATATTATGATCACTGCCTCCTAACTGTTCCCTTACTTTAGGATCTTGAGATTTTATAGATCATATAGAATCCCTACTTTGCAGCAAGAGGCTATTTGGTCCATTGATCCTACACCGACCTTCTGAAAGACCACCCCATCTAACCTTTGAAAACCAAGGGACAATTTAGCATGGCCAATCCACCTCCTGCACAATTTTGGACTGTGGGAGGAAACCGGACCACCTGGAGGAAACCTACACAGATACTAGGAGAATGTGCCTTTTCCTTTAATAATTTCCTTTCACTGGAGTGTTCATCTCTGAATCATGGGCACTGGTCCAAGCTGGTATGATGGGAAGGAAATACCTTATTTCTGATTACTGGTGGGATGATACAGAGATTAGAGGTAGCATGGAAATAAACCAAGTGAAGGGTGTGAAGACGTGAGCAAATCGCCTCAAAAGCAGCATCTGTGGAAGATTTTGTCTCAGCAGGTTCGGAGGAAAGATTCTTGATCTTTGAAGTTAGCTGTCCAACCCTGGTTTCTTTTCCTTAAGTTTCTTATTTGCATAAAGTGAAGTAAATTATTGTGGTCATTGTTGAGTAGAAATTTTGCAAAATTCCCAGAAGTGAGTACAAAGTTCGGTGTCCTTGGTAACTGAACAACCTAGAGAATACAGTGTTATGGTAGTTAGGTTGCTAGACTAGTAATCCAGGGATTTAGACTAATAATCTGCAGAACATGTGTTCAAATCTCACTGTGGTGGTTTGTGAATTGTCCCATTTACCTGGTCAGTCATGTATTTTGTTACGATTTTCATTGAGATGAACTTTTAAAAAGAAATTTGAACTTCTAGTTAATAGCTGATAAGATGACAAGACAAATTTCACATTTTAAAACTTTTACAAAAACAAAAGACTAAAAACACTATCTTTGTAAGCAACTTATATTTTAAACCACAAGACAGAACATTTCCCTTTTTCTTTTAACACAACAGAAAAAATATACTTCACAGATACACTTTACAGTGTTCGGGAACTGGACATTCAATTCTCCTAAGGTTTTAGCCCTGTACCTTTTCTTTCTCAGCCTGGAAACTTTTAATCTCAAAACTGTCTTTCACAATGAGGTTTCATCCCTCCAAGGTTTTTCCTCGAGTACAAGCTATGCAAATCTTCCAGCCTTGTTTTAACTTCCCGTTGCCTCACAGCGCTGGGGAGTCGGGTTTAATGCCAATCTTGGGTGACTATCTGTGTGGAGTTTGCAAGTTCTCCCTATGTTTGCGTGGGTTTCCTCTGGGTGCTCCAGTTTCATCCCACAGTCTAAATATTTGCGTGTCAGGTGGATTGGCAATGCTAAATTGCCCACAGTGTCCAAGGATTTGGTGGGGTCATGGGTGGGGGAGTGGGCCCAGGTAAGGTGCTCTTTCAGAAGGTCGGTGTAGACTCTATAGGCAGAAGGGCTTCTCCTGCACTTTGGGGATTCTATGTTTCTATATATTCAGACTTTTCAATCTGAGCACAAGCTCCCATTCACATTCTTGCATGGTAAACCGCAACGTCTTGCTGCCTATGGTTACTCTCCCAGATCCTGGCAGACTAATCTTGTCTGAGTTTTCAAAGATGCCGTACACTCGTTTCCTCTCAAAGTCCATCTCCATGGCCAGGCAAATCACATGGACCTTGTATTCAAGTAGAAATGCCGATTAGCTATCCTTGAGATCCTAATTCTCACTACCTTGGAAGTAGGGCAGCACGGTAGCACAGTGGTTAGCACAATTGCTTCACAGCTCCAGGGTCCCAGGTTCGATTCCGGCTTGGGTCACTGTCTGTGCGGAGTCTGCACATCCTCCCCGTGTGTGCGTGGGTTTCCTCCGGGTGCTCCGGTTTCCTCCCACAGTCCAAAGATGTGCAGGTTAGGTGGATTGGCCATGATAAATTGCCCTTAGTGTCCAAAAAGGTTGGGAGGGGTTATTGGGTCAGGGGGATAGGGTGGAAGTGGGTCGGTGTTGACCTTGTGTAGGGTACTCTTTCCAAGAGCCGGTGCAGACTCGATGGGCTGAATGGCCTCCTTCTGCACTGTAAATTCTATAAATCTATAGATGGACAGTGTGAAGCACAATTATTTTAAACCTGTCATTCTCCTATTTCTTGCATTCTCAACACTTTTCTGGAGCTATGGGCGACTCAGTCACTGTCCTCTGAAAGTGGCTAAGATAGGCACTCCATTGTATTAAACTGTTACAATGGTTCATGAAGGTAGTTTGCCACCACCTACTCAGGGCAATGAGAGATGGGCCCCAAATGCCACCCGTACCAGCGACATCGCAGTAAAGAATATAGTAACTAATTTCCCTTTTTATGGCAGCTAGGGCTCACAGCTACAGTGCATACATCAAATAGGGCATTAGCATGTTTTAAAACTGCAGGATGGAAAGTCCCAGTGGTACTCACATATTGCTGAAAGGGAAATTAGGTGGTTCCCGTATTTGCTTTGTGGCATTCAGAGTTATTCTTCTCTGGTAATGATGTGAATTGCTGAATTTGTGGGTTTTGGTAAGATATCTGCTGTTGTGATAATGTGTAAAAGAAACCATGCTGGAACTTGAAGCTTTTAAGAAATGGTTTTAAAATGGTCATAGGCTGCAAGTGTTTAATCCACCAATAGCCTGAAGCTACTTTGTTTTTTTTCAACATAAATATTGCTGAAAAGAAAAAAGGCATACTGAAGAACCTTTCGACTTGCACTCATCTGCGATTCATAAGAATATCAAATTTCAATGGGAACAACAGTTACACTGCATGGAAAGAGGGTGCTGATTGGTTGGCTCGTGGACTCTGGTAGAGGTGCTGCCATGGAAAGCATTATCTACCAAGCTTTTGTTTAAATTCAAACCAGTTAGATCGACTTTGGTCAAGGCATTGTAATGGGGAAAGAACCAGGGAGTGGCTGTCCCCCAAGCTTATGTTGAGCTGAAAAGTTAAAATTCATGTTCACATTGAAATTTGCACTTCTTGTGAATATGCCCTGATGAGTGCAAGACAAAAAGCTTTGACAGTGCATCTCAATTTATACTACTTTTTGAACCCAGGGCGGCACTGCTGCCTCTGACGCTGAGGACCCAGGTTTGATCTTGGCCCTGGGTCACTATCTGTGTGGTGTTTGTACATTCTTCCCGTGTCTGCGTGTGTTTCACCCCCACAACCCAAAAATGTGCAGCATAGGTGGATTGTCCATGCTAAATTGCCCCTTAATTGGCAAAAAAAATAATTGGGTACTCTAAATTTATGAAAAAAAAGAACAAAAAACTAATTGAACCCAACTTAGTGATTTCTAGTCAACCCATTACTTGGTTGCTCGGAAGAAAGCATACGGTTGAATTATGCTTTAAAAAAATCATTTACGGGATGTGGTGTCGCTGGTTAGGCCAGCATTTATTCCCCATACCTTGTTGCCCATCAGAAGGTGGTGGTGAACTGCCTTCTTGAACTCCTGCAGTCCCACAGGTTGTCCTTGGAAACCCAATGGAATTAAGTTTTGACACTTTCAGTTTTCTAATCTCAAATAAGATATTTAAGTATTTAGCTGCTAGGTGTCACTGAAGGAATGTTTGCTAAGTGGAACGTATTCCTTCAGTAGCTGTAAACTGTTTTACATTCCAAGCGTGAAATGAAATGAAAATCGCTTATTGTCACAAGTAGGCTTCAAATGAAGTTACTGTGAAAAGCCCCTAGTTGCCACATTCCGGTGCCTGTTCAGGGAGGCTGTACCAGGGAATTGAACCGTGCTGCTGGCCTGCCTTGGTCTGCTTTAAAAGCCAGCGATTTAGCCCAGTGTGCTAAACCAGTGACATACACCTAGACATTTAAGTTCTTAACTTTTGAGTTCCTTTGTCAGATCCTCTGACTAAAGGTGAGATGTTATACCTACCTTTCCCCACATACTACCTGATCTGATGAGCGTTTCAAACATTTTCTGTTTGTGCATGCCCATTTATTGGAGGAATTGTTTCTTGTTTGTCACCTATTTGATTTGTGTAGTCAGTTCTGGACTGTCATGCTTCCGTGCAGTAGGTTATAGATTATCTGGAGGGATAAGTTCAATGTGGGAATGCAAAACAGTAACGGAGTTATTTGATACAGCAAGGAAGAATGGGAAGTTTTGGTTGCAAGTGACATTTACTTTTCTTCACACAGAATTGGCAGGAAGGAGTTGATTTGTGTCTGGGGATATATCAACACCTGAAGGAATATGTACCTGCTGTGCATTGCTCGGGATCGGAAGTCAAGTCACCTGAGGATGAGCAGGCCTATCAAATATTACTCCAAACCTTGGAGTGGTTTCTGTTTGGAGAAACCCCAGCAGATGGTTTTGCAAAGCTGGAACAAAACAATGGTTCTTCGCAGCTCTGTGGCCGAGTTTTCAAAGGGGGAGAAACTACGTATTCTTGCCGGTGAGAAGTTGTGTAAATGAGCGCATTATTCTGCTTCTGGACAATGTTCTTGCTGCTTTATGAATGAAAGCCCTCTTGTGACCGACTATGTTCTTTTGCTTGTTTCCTGCTGAACTCAAAGGCAGCTGAAATACTTTTACTTTTAAAAAAAGAAATCCGAGAAAGGAAAGAAATGCTTCGATATTGCACTTTATACTCTGATATACTTTTAAATGATAATTACTCCAATGGAGAAAAGCCGCAGTCAATTTGCACATAGCAAGCTCTCACAACAAGCAATGGTGACATAATTTAAAAAAATTTTAGAGTGCCCAATTCTTTTCTTCCAATTAAGGGGCAATTTAGCATGGCCGATTCACCCACCCTGCAGATCCTTTTGGGTTGTGGGGGCAAGACCCACGGAGACACGGGGAGAATGTGCAAACTCCACACGGAGTTTGCCATATTTGTTCACATGAGAGGCAGACGGGGCTCTCGGTTTAATATATCACTTTAAAGGTGACACTTTTGACAGTGCCAGATAGTTATGAACTTTTGAGAAGTCTTTTAACACTTGAAGTTAGTAGTTGGTTTGGAGTACTTTCTCATTATGTGAGGTCTTGCTGCATTTCAAAACCTGCTATTGCAAACCTCAGGAAGAACATGTCTCCCCTGAGTGCCATCAGGGTCATAATCCCATAATTCAAGAAAATATGTTTTTCAATTGTAAGCATGTTGTCAACCAATCCTACTGCATCATATGAATACAGCATTCACACAGCTGATTTGCCACTTTATCAGATCTTGCTGCTGTTAATCAGGGTTAAAGCACTCTTATTTTTGAGTCAGAAAATCATGGGTTCAATTCCAAGGTGTGAACACATAATAAAGGCTGATACTTCAGTGCTGCATGAACAAACAGGATTGCATTTATGTTGCACATTTCATAATCTCAACGTTCCACATAGTTTTGCAATCATTTGTGCATAGCAGGATCCCACTGAGATCACAAAATACCAATGAGATAATGTGATGCTTATTTATGTGCAAGATGTGGGCATTTCAGGCAAGGCCAGAATTTATTGCCCATCCCCATGTGATCCACAGATTCGCTAACCTCCGAGAGATGAGAAGTGAATCTGGAATTTTTGACCGCAGAGAGCTGTAGAGGCTGGGCCGTTAAGTATGTTCAAGGCTGAGATAGACATTTCTGAACGGTAGGGGAATCTAGTTTTATGGGGATAAGGTGGGAAAGTGGAGTTGACAATTATCATATCAGATCAGTCATGATATCATTGAATGGCGGAGCAGACTTGATGAACCGGATGGCCTACTTCTGCTCCTACGCCTTATGATCTGCAAGGTCGTTTCAGAAGTCAGTAGGGACGGTACGTGGCGCAGTGGTTAGCACTGGGACTACGGTGCTTTGGACCCGGGTTCGAATCCTGGCCCTGGGTCACTGTCCGTGTGGAGTTTGCACATTCTCCCTGTGCCTGCGTGGGTTTCACCCCCACAACCCAAAGATGTGCAAGTTAGGTAGATTGGCCACGCTAAATTGCCCCTTAATTGAAAAAATAATAATTGGGTACTCTAAAGTTATAAAAAGGAAATTCAGAAGTCAGTTAAGAGAACCATGGCACAGTGATCAGCGCAGCTGCATCACAGCACCAGGGAATTTGGGTTCAATTCTGGCTTTGGGTGACACGTTCTCCCCACGTCTGGGTTTCCATTGGGTGCTCTGGTTTCCTCCCACAGTCCAATGGTGTGCAGGCTAGGTGAATTGGCCATGATAAATTGCCCCTTGGTGTCCAAAGGTCTGTAGGTTAGCTGGGGCTACAGGGATGGAGTGGGCTAGATAGGTGCTCTTTCAGAGGGCTGGTGCCGTCGCGATGGGCTGAATGGCCTATTGCTGCACTGTAGAAATTCTGTGATTCTATTCCAAGAGTTAAACATGTTGCTTTGAGTCTGGATCCACATATAGACCAGACCAGGTAAGATCCTTCCCTGAAGAATATTAATAAACGTTATGGGTTTTTTGACAATTTAATTTTGTAGTTTTGTTGTCACAATACTAATTGAAACTTTATTCTAGTTTTATTTAAATAACTGCATTTAAATTCCCTAATTGCCATGATGGTATTTGAACTTGGATCTTCAGATCATTAGTCCAATAATATAATTGTGTGGGATAAATATTGACAATGACACCAGAGAGATTGCCACTTTGTTTTAAATTTACCACTGGACCTTTTACATCCACCTGAGAGAACAGCTGGAGCCTCAATGTAAGGTTTAATTGTAGAGTGCAGCTGGAGTGGCCAACTAAATAAAAGTTGAAATAACAGTTTCTCCTCTCTAAACTCTGTACATCATTTATTTTTCCCCTCTTATTCTATTCCAGTGCAATGCAAGCAAGTAATCAGTTGTGGCCTCTGCCTTTCTTGCATCATGTACACATGACAAAGAGCAGAACTTATTGTCATACATTTATTTGCAGACTTGTAGTACTAAAGGAGTGCTTTACTGTCGGTAGCGATCCCACTTGAAAATTACTTTGGCTGCATGGTACTTTTGGACGTGCTGTGATTATGAAAGATGCCATATAAATGCCCATTTGTTCTTTCAAACACTTGGCTTCCATTCAGCATCTCTCCACAGTAATGTGGCCCGAATCGGCATCTCAACAATGTGGATACTGTAATAGTCCTAGAGACGAGGGACTTCAGTTCTGTGGAAGTATCCGAAACAAAGCAAGGATTGTCTTTTAGAAAGCTAAGTGATGCTGTAATAGAGACTTAATAGCATAGGTGGGGAAAAAACTTTTATACTAGCAGGATTGTTGGTAACCAGAGGATTGGATTTGAGATAATTGGCACATGAACCATGAAGATGAGAATTATTTATGCACCATATATTGATTTGGAATACATGCCTGAAAGGGTGGTGGAAATAGATCCAATAACTTTTAAAAAGAAAATGGATATAAACTTGAAATGGTGAGATTTCCATGCTATGGGGAAAAAGTAGGGACTAATTGGATCGCTCTATGAAAGTTGGCCAGGCATGATGGGCCAAATCACCTGCATTGGTTTGATTCTATGACTGAAGAATGTCAGCAGTGTAGTCTGAATTTAACAAACGATTGTTCTTGTACCATTTTTGTTTCAGAGACTGTGCAATAGATCCCACTTGTGTACTATGCATGGACTGTTTCCAAAACAGTGTTCACCGAAATCACCGGTACAAGGTATAGTATGGTTCTGCCTGCTTATGTTTGGTTTCATTGCATTTTAATTTTATTTGCAAAAGTGTTTTGTAGTACTTTCACTGATAAGACATTAAAAAAAAAATCATTCTTGGTGTGTGCACCTTTTAGATAATGGACATTTATTGTCCATCACTAGTTGACCCTGAATTGCTCACTCGTGTGCTGAAGGTGCTCCAACAGTTCTACTAGGTAGAGATTTCAAGGATATAATCCCTATGACCATGAAGGATGTTGTTTGACTTGGAGGTGATGGTTGTTGTGCTCCTGCTCCCCTTTACCTTAATGTTGGTAGAGGGTTTGTGTTTGGATGTTAGAAGACTAATAGGAATTATTGTTCATAAAATCTGTCAGATTGGATATGTATGCATTTAATAATAATAATAAAAATAATAATCGCTTATTGTCACAAGTAAGCTTCAATGAGGTTACTGTGAAAAGCTCCCAGTCGCCACGTTCCAGCGCCTGTTCGGGGAGACTGGTATGGGAATTGAACCTGCGCTGCTGGCATTGTTCTGCATTACAAGCCAGCTGTTTAGCCCACTGCTGAACCAGCCCTAACCAGCATTTGATTTTGCACCTGTGACTCTGTCACCTGCTGATGAAACAGTAAGGGAACATAATTACTGCCAGCCTGCACATATTGTAGCACTGAATATGCCTGTCTGACTTCCCCTACCATAGAACCATAGATTATTCCTCGAGGGCAGAAGGAGGCCATTCGACCCATCAGGTCTGCACTGGCCCTCTGAAAAAGCACGCCAACTAGGCCCACACCCCCGCCTTATCCCCACAATCCCACCTAACCTGCGCACGTTTGAAGGGTAATTTAGCATGGCCAATCCACCTAACCTGCATATCTTTGGATTGTGGGAGGAAACGGGGGCACCTGGAGGAAACCCACGCAGACACAGGGAGAATGTGCAAACTCCACACAGGTAGTTGAGCACATTGATGGCTGGAATTGAACCTGGGCCCCTAATGCTGTGAGGCAGCAGTACTGACCACTGTGCCACCGGAGCTGGGAAATCCCACTGGCATGGAAGCTGTTTGGGACTCCCTTCAATTCTCTGCTCCGTCGCCATTCCTCTCTGCCAAAAATGAGGCAGAAAATCCACCCCAGAGTTTACTTCCTGCTGTTTTGAGGTGGTAATGTGGTGAATATTCTGCGTTGTTTGTCGGTTTTAAATGGTTAAGAATTAGCACAGCTATCAAAATGATTATGTGCCATTAGCACTCAATTCCCTGCTGCTAGCCTTTTAGAATTAATAAAGTAAATACTCAGCAGGCCTGGCAACTATCATCGGTGGAGAGAGAAGGCCAAAGGAAGTGATTAAAGGGAGAAGTAAAGAGTGGTATGATCCTCAATAACTCGCCGAGAAGCAAAGAGGGGGAAAAAAAAAAACCAGCAAAGAAAAACTGAACGAAAGAAGGGCAATCTAAAATTTTTGAACTCACATGTTACGTTTCGAAGGCTGAAACATCTATTTGAGAGATGAGGTCCTGTTCATTGAGCTTGTAAGACTATAAGATGTAGGAGCATAGGCCTAGGCAGGGTGCTCATTCAGAGGATCGGTGTAGACTCAACAAACAAAGAGCAAAGAAATGTACAGCACAGGAACAGGCCCTTCGGCCCTCCAAGCCCGTGCCGACCATGCTGCCTGACTAAACTACAATCTTCTACACTTCCTGGGTCCGTATCCTTCTATTCCCATCCTATTCATATATTTGTCAAGATGCCCCTTAAATGTCCCTATCGTCCCTGCTTCCACTACCTCCTCCGGTAGCGAGTTCCAGGCACCCACTACCCTCTGCGTAAAAAACTTGCCTCGTACATCTACTCTAAACCTTGCCCCTCTCACCTTAAACCTGTGCCCCCTAGTAATTGACCCCTCTACCCTGGGGAAAAGCCTCTGACTATCCACTCTGTCTATGCCCTCATAATTTTGTATACCTCTATCAGGTCTCCCCTCCACCTCCTTCGTTCCAGTGAGAACAAACCGAGTTTATTCAACCGCTCCTCATAGCTAATGCCCTCCATACCAGGCAACATTCTGGTAAATCTCTTCTGCACCCTCTCTAAAGCCTCCACATCCTTCTGGTAGTGTGGCAACCAGAATTGAACACTATACTCCAAGTGTGGCCTAACTAAGGTTCTATACAGCTGCAACATGACTTGCCAATTCTTATACTCAATGCCCCGGCCAATGAAGGCAAGCATGCCGTATGCCTTCTTGACTACCTTCTCCATCTGTGTTGCCCCTTTCAGTGACCTGTGGACCTGTACTCCTAGATCTCTTTGACTTTCAATACTCTTGAGGGTTCTACCATTCACTGTATATTCCCTACCTGCATTAGACCTTCCAAAATGCATTACCTCACATTTGTCCGGATTAAACTCCATCTGCCATCTCTCCGCCCAAGTCTCCAAACAAACAATCTAAATCCTGCTGTATCCTCCGACAGTCCTCATCGCTATCCGCAATTCCACCAACCTTTGTGTCATCTGCAAACTTACTAATCAGACCGGTTACATTTTCCTCCAAATCATTTATATATACTACAAAGAGCAAAGGTCCCAGCACTGATCCCTGTGGAACACCACTGGTCACAGCCCTCCAATTAGAAAAGCATCCCTCCATTGCTACTCTCTGCCTTCTATGGCCTAGCCAGTTCTGTATCCACCTTGCCAGCTCACCCCTGATCCCGTGTGACTTCACCTTTTGTAATAGTCTACCATGAGGGACCTTGTCAAAGGCCTTACTGAAGTCCATATAGACAACATCTACTGCCCTACCTGCATCAATCATCTTAGTGACCTCCTCGAAAAACTCTATCAAGTTAGTGAGACACGACCTCCCCTTCACAAAACCGTGCTGCCTCTCACTAATACGTCCATTTGCTTCCAAATGGGAGTAGATCCTGTCTCGAAGAATTCTCTCCAGTAATTTCCCTACCACTAAAGTAAGGCTCACCGGCCTGTAGTTCCCGGGATTATCCTTGCTACCCTTCTTAAACAGGAACAACATTGGCTATTCTAATGGGCTAACATTGGCTATTCTAATTCTAACTCGATGGGCCGAATGGCCTCCTTCTGCATTGTAGGGATTCTATGGATATGAGCCGGTGTTTTCTGGCCTGTGTGAATAAGCTTATGTTAGGAAAGACTGACTCCAGTTTCCTCCTTTACTCTGAATGAACACTGAATTTATAACATGGTAGCAGAGAATGAACATCAAACTATGATGGTTGGAGAATTTTTGTCTCTATCTTCTCACCAAAATACTGCTCCTGGTAACTTTAGTGCCCGTCACCGGCTGAGCCAATCTTATGGATCACGGTAACAGGCCTACCATCTTCAGCTGCTTCATCAATAACCTCCCTTCCATCATAAGGTCAGAAGTAGGGATATTTGCGGATGTTCAGCACCATTTGTGACTCCTCAGATAATGAAGCAGTCATGTCCAAATTCAGCAAGACCTGGACAATATCCGGGCTTGGGCTGACAAGTGTCAAATTACATTCACACCACTCCAGAGCCAGGCAATGACCATCTCCTACAAGAGAGGTTTGAACCACCGCCCCATGCCATTCAACTGCATTACCATAGCTGAATTCCCCACAATCAACATTCTGGGGGTTACCATTGATCAGAAACTGAACTGGACTAGTCGTATTAATACTGTGGCTACCAGGGCAGGTCAAAGGCTAGGAATCCTACGGCGAGTAACTTCCCTCCTCCTCCTATCCCCCCACCCCCCCAAATGCCCCTCCACCATCTACAAGGCACAAGTCCGGAGTGTAATTGATACTCTCTACTTGCCTGGATGAGTGCAGTTCCAACAACACAAGAAGCTCAACAACATCCAGGACAAAGGAGCCCACTTGATTGCTCCCCCTTACACAAACATTCAAACCCTCCACCACCGATGAACAGTGGCAGCCATGTGTACTATCTACAAGATGCACTGCCATAACTCACCAACGTTCCTTAGACAGCATCTTCCAAACCCACGACCACTACCATCTAGAAGGACAAAGCAGCAGATGCCTGCTCTTCAAAATAGTTGCATCTAATGAGTGGATCTCTAAGACCATGCTCTTAAAAGCATGCTTTTTTTCCAAATTTAATTCCAGTGTGTAGATGAATCTCTCACACCAAATGGATTCCTGTTTCTGTACTCGGATTGTTCTGACTTAGCTGGCAAATGGGATTAGGTAGACAGGTGTTTTTCATGCGTTGGTGCAGACTCAATGGGCCAAAGGGCCTCTTCAGCATTATTATTCTGTGAGCTGATTACAGGCCGAACAGAAGTGAGGAGCACTGATATTGGTCCCACCTGTTCCAAACAAAATTGTGTGCGTGATGTTGCTGTATGAAACTAATTCCAGAGGAACGTTTGTTTTTGTTCGTATAAGGAAATATTAACTTTGCTTTTTGCGCTTGGGCTGTTCTCCTGCTGTAACCAGTTTTTGGTGTACTGCCCCTGGAGCTACTAAATGCATGCAATCGTGAATGAAGATGTCCCAGTTTAATCTTTCTTCCGTGACTATGCAGCGGAGAACGGTGCAGCAGAGAAAGGGTGTTGGGTATCTAACACCATTTTTCTAAAATTTTTAAACTGATGTTTCTGTATTGTTTAACACATTGTTTGTTTTGTGTTTGAAGATGAATTCTTCCTATGGAGGAGGGTTTTGTGACTGTGGAGATGTTGAAGCGTGGAAGACTGGACCTGCCTGCAAAAAGCATGAACATGGTGCCTCAGAGGACACTGCGGTAGGATGCTTTTCCAGAAGCATTTGATCTTTATTGGTTGTAGCTTGTCTGGTGATGGTGGCCAGGCCGATCAATTAAACTTAGACTTATGTTTTATTAATTTCTACCCCACCTTCTCCCCTTTTATTTCACCAACCCCCATTCTTTTATTGGTTTGTTCTAATTGCAGTGGATTGATGAAAATCATATTTGTTGCCATGAAAATTCTGCGTTTTCATTATTTAAAATTGCTGTAATTTGCGGTGGCGTAGTGGTTAGCACTGCTGCCTCACGGCGCCGAGGACCCGTGTTCGTTCCCCACTCCGGGTCACTGTCCGTGTGGAGTTTTCACATTCTCCCTGTGTCTGCGTGGGCCTCACCCCCACAACCCAAAGATATGCAGGGTAGATGGATTGGCCACAATAAACATTGTCCCTCAATTGGAAAAAAAGAGTTGGATACTCTAAATTTTAGAAAAAATTGATTGCTGTAATTTGAACTTTGATCTGGCATTTATTCAATTTTAAAATTATTTTGCATTCATGCATGTGCAATTAGTGCATAATATCCCCTACTTCACGGGGATGGTATGCTCTATAAATCTCCTGACTTTTCTACAGTTGTTAATGCAGGCTGGATACTGGGAGGAGGGACCTGCAAACCTACACTGTACTTGCACATGTATGTCTTGGGTGATATTACTTTTCCTTTGTTTTAGTGGCAGTGTACTCCAAGTGATGACTGACAAATAGGCTATTAAATATGCAAAGCATAATGGCATCATGATATCCTCATGACCACCATGTGTATTATGACATAGTGAGATTGTATTGCCCATTACAATAGGGGCTGGTTTAACACAGTTGACTAAACAGCTGGCTTGCAATGCAGAACAATGCCAGCAGCTGTACTGGCCTCCCCGAATGTAACTTCATTGACGCCTACTTGTGACAATAAGCGACTATTATTATTAATTATCAGTTATTTTTGGCCAAGTCAGACCAGCGCTAGCTGCTGAGAATAAGGCAGTAAAATGGCTTGCCCAACATTCTTAAAGAAATTTGGTGGATTTACCTCTATATCTAGACTCTAAAGGTGCAGAGGGGTATGTTGAGAGCGCTGGAGTATGGCATTGAGTGGAGGCTCAACCATGATCATGTTGATTGATGAAGCAGGCCGGAAGGGCCGAATGGCCTCCTATTTTCTATGTTTTTATATGACAACTGTCTGTGGGAGATGATAGATGAAAAACATTATAAAAGCAGCTTGACCTATATTGATTCCTTTACTTGCTAACAAACATCTTCAAGCTTTTGTCCATCTTCCTTAGTAGGTCTAAATTATGTTGTCAACATAATTGGAAATCTTGAAGTTCATTATTTACAGCTTCTTTCAATATGATTAATGTTATTAGGAAAGTTGTGCATTCATACCTAATGTTTGCCTATTTTTGAGTGGTGTTTGGTTGGCATTTTGATTTGCTGAATGTCCTTTGCAATTTTTGATCCACCATGTGATAATTTAATTGAACTATTTTCACTTCACCTGGATAGTGACAGGTGCTGTTTTCAAGGGTATGTTTGATTAAATGGATCTATTCCAGTGACTGATGATCATAACATCTGCTTGAGCTGTCTTCTAATATTGCACAACTCCTAGTGGTTTGCAGTTTGTTTTGGTTCAGTTAGGAGGATTGACTTCACTATCATTCATCAAAAGGTTAACCAACTGGGCAGCATGGTGGTGCAATGGTTAGCACTGCTGCCTCACGCGCCGAGGTCCCAGGTTCAATCCCGGCTCTGGGTCACTGTCTGTGTGGAGTTTGCACATTCTCCGTGTTTGCATGGGTTTCGCCCCCACAACCCGAAGATATGCAGGGTAGGTGGATTGGCCTACTAAACTGCCCCTTAATTGGAAAAAATGGATTGGGTACTCTAAATATATTTTAAAAAAAGTTATCAACTGTCAGAAGACTCAAACTTAGTTTCTTCGGCATAAACAGTTGTTCGTAACTCTGATGTCTGATTGAGTTGGGTGATGCTTACAAAGGATGATCATGGGCTAGACGCCATTCATGCTCATGTTAATTCTTTGAACTAGCTATTCAATTGGTCCCATTTCCCTGTTCTTTCCCCATAACTCTGCAGATATTTCCCCTTGGAATCTCTCTTTGAACATTACCTTTGAATTCCACCACCTATAAGATAGTACATTCCGATCATCATGAACCTGCTGTGTTAAAATAAATTCTCCTCTGGTTCTTTAGCCAATTATTTTCAATAAATGTCCACTGGTTACCAACACTCCCGGTGGAAACAGCTTCTCCCTATCTACTCCTTTTAAAGCCATTTTTGGACATATATCTGTTAGAACAAGGCCTGAAGTGCGGGTTCAATTCCCATACCAGCTTACAGGAACAGGCGCCGGAATGTGGCGACTCGGGGCTTTTCACAGTAACTTCATACTTGTGACAATAAAAGGTTGTTATTATTATTATTAATGGTATTGTATTGTTAAGATAAAGAGGTGAAGCACATTGTTTCATTAAGTACTGAGAGCCCTATGAAGAGAGACTGCTGGGACTCTGGATTGGGAGATGAGCAGCTGACATTTGTAATGCTGCATTACCTATTATCAAGAAAAGTATCGATTTTTTAAAAAATATCAATTTGGGGTATCCCAATTATTTTTTTTCCAATTAAGGGGCAATTTGGTGTGTCCAATCCACCCAACCTGCACATCATTGGTTTTGGGGGGTGGGTTGGGGAGGTGAAACCCATGCAGGCACGGGGAGAATGTGCAAACTCCATACAGACAATGACCCAGAGTGGGATCGAACCTGGGTCCTCAGCCCTGTAGGCAGCAGTGCTTGCCACTGTGCCACTAAGAAAGGTATTGACATCCAGATTCATATTTAAACTGGCTTAGGATCAGAACATGGTAAGAAAATGCCCAAAGTGAAGTTTAGAAATTAAGAATTTTTTTTCAGAAGGAGTTTGCAATCTTGTGCAAAAAAGTGGCCGACGGCTATAAAGTGTCAGGGTATAATTAACCCTTCTGTTCTCCAAAGCAAATCTTCCGTCCAGTGCAAATACAGTGGATAAGTGGACATGGATCATGGCTTCACTGAAGAGAAACCAAGGTATGGCTGTGGCATTGTCATTTCCTGGCAAGTAAAATTAACAGCAGGACCTTTGTGACCTGGACGCCCATCAGTTGAACACTGATGAAGGTTTGGATATTCGATTAAGTTTCAATTATGAAATTTATAAGAAAGGTGCTTACGAGTCCTGATCAGACTTTGATAGATTTAGAAAGATGGATGGTTATTCCATAGACAAATAGATCAAGGATTTTAATAAATTACATAAAAGATTGCAGAAATTTAATTTGGAAATTCCTTGTTCAGTATTGCTTTCAAATTGTTCCTGATCTTGACTGAAGCTCCGGTATGTGAATGAGTATACTATTCACATTCTTTTAATTGCACCGTGTTGGACAGTGGTTGCACATCAACCGTATGTGGAACAGATTAGTTGAAATGTTAATTAGATTTGCTAAGTAGGAAGGATCGAATATACAAGTCGCTTGGTATTTATACTTAAGATAAAATAATATGTAAACTTAAATAAAATGTAACTAAATTTTAAATTTAAAAAAAGTTTAAAAGTTTTGCGTGCTTCAGATTCTGGGATGACAGTACATTGAAATCACTGAAAAGAGTGGTGAGTTGGAGTAAGCCATTTAATTAGTAGAGATATAGTATCCAGTGCAGCACCCTTTCTGCTGAGCAAACGCTCCATGAAAATGGCACAAATGAAACTGCACATGGTCTTTGGAAAGTTAATAGATTTGCAATTTATCAAATCAGGACATTATTGTGTACCTTTAACAAAACCTAGCATCTCCAATCGGAATGTTCAAGAAATGTTAATGGCATTGACTGCAGTGACTTTCTGTGCTCTCCGTACAATGGTTGCATCCTTTTGGTATGCATGTTATCCTCGTATTGCGTTGTCCTTTGAATGCTACGTGGATAACCTCTCTTTGGGTTAATGTACATTAGATAAAGGGTGTGACTGGGAAAATTTTAAGGATTAACCTTGAAAAAGAGATGTTAGAGAGAAAAGATCTCAAAAAAAAAAGGGGCGACCTATGTAAGCAGTGATCAGACTGCTTTACTGAAAGGAATGCTTGTTCAAAGAAACTCGGAGGTCCTGGAAGTGAGATATCTTGTATTATAATGGGTTATACAATGAGTTTCTCAGGGTTGTGTCCTAGGCCCAATCATTTTCAGCTGCTTTATCAATGACCTTCCATCATAAGGTCAGATGTGGGGATGTTTTTTTTTTTAGAAAATATTTTATTGAGGCATTTATAATTTTAACATTTTAAACAACAAAGAGATCCAACAAGCCTTCCTGCTGACGGTCAATTCTCCTTGAAGTATCTGTCCTCCACCTCCTCAAAACCCTGCTCATCGGACCACAGTCATATGAGCCCTGTGGACCACCTTGAATTGGATCAGGCTAAGCCTGGCATACGACGAGGATGCATTAACTCTCCTCAGGGCCTTCTCAACTCAACCTTCCAGCTCTTCCTCCCACTTCCTCTTTACCTCCCCAAATGGACCCCTTCCCACTCCATCAGTTCCTTATATATTTCCGAGACCCCCCTCCTCAACCCCTATTTTTGACATCACCTTATCCTGTAGCCCCCTTAGTGGGAGGCAAGGGAAGCCCGGGACCTGCCTCTGGACAAAATCCCGCACTTGCAAATACCGGAAACCATCCCCCCCCCGGCAACTCAAACTCTTCCTCTAGCTCCCCCAGGCTCGGGAAACCTTCCTCAATGAAGAGATCCCCAAATCTCTCAACCCCTGCCCGCTGCCACCTACTGAAGCCCTTGTCCAGACCCCCGGAGAGAACCGGTGATTGTTACAGATCGGTGACCACACCAATGCCCCCTCCAGTCTCATGTGCTGCCTCCATTGTCCCTGCACCCTCTGAGCTGACACCGGGTTTGTGGAGTACCGAGCTGGCGGGAACGGCAGAGTTGCCGTTAACAAAGCCTTCAGACTTGTGCGTTGCAAGATGCTGCTTCCACTCGCACCCACACCGACCCCTTTCCCCACTACCCATTTCCTAACCATCGATATATTAGCCGCCCAGTAGTAATTAATAAAGTTCAGAAGGGCCAAGCCCCCCTCCCCACGGCCCCGCTCAAGAAGGACCCTCTTCACCCTCGGGGCTTTCCCGGCCCATATAAACCCCCTAGATCGCCGCATTCATCTTCCTAAAAAATGCTTTGGGGGTGAAGATTGGGAGACACTGAAACACGAATAGCAATCTCGGGAGGACTGACCCGACTGTAAATTCTATGATTCTACGACATATCTATGATATTTATGACTCTCATTTTCACAGTGTGTACCCTCCTGCCAATGGCAGTGGGAGCACGTCCGACCTACGGAAGTCCTCTTTCATTTGCTCAATCAACCTGCCCAATTTTAATTTATTTTTTTAAAAAAATGTTTAATTTTCCTTTTTCACATTTTCTCCCAAATTTACAGCCAACAATATACAATAATCAGTAACAAATGTAATGTCAATCCCTATATCAGTAACAACGATCCCATCCTCCCACCAAACCCCAGACATAGGCCCGCATGTTAACATAAACAAATGACAAAAAGGAATCAGGAATCACCCATAGTCACCATTAACACTCAGCCCCCAATCCCCCTAATGTTCAATGTAATCCAATTCTCGAAAGTGCATAATGAATAACGCCCATGAATTGTAGAACCCCTCCATCCTTCCCCTCAGTTCAAATTTGACCTTTTCAAGCGTTATGAATTCCAGCACGTTCTCCCCGCCACGCCAGGGCACAAGGTGGAGAGGTTGATCTCCACCCTAACAGGATCCGCCTTCGGGCGATCAACGAGGTGAAGGCTACAACATCTGCCTCCGCGCCTGTTTCCAACCCTGGCTGGTCCAACACCCCGAATATGGCCTCCCGAGGGCCCGGGTCCAGTTTCACGTGCACCACTTTAGAGATTACCCTAAACACCTCTTTCCGGTAACCCTCCAGCTTTGGACAGGACTAAAACATATGAACGTGGTTGGCGGGGCCCTCCCTGCAACTTTCACACACATCTTCTACCCCCTCAAAGAGCCGGCTCATCTTCGCCCTTGTAAGGTGCGCTCTATACACCACCTTCAGCTGTATCAGCCCCAACCTCGCACTCGAGGTGGAGGTGTTCACCCTCCGGAGCACCTCACACTAGAACCCCTCCTCCATACACTCTCCCAACTTTTCCTCCCACTTTGCCTTGATCTCTTCTAGCGGCGCCTTCTCCTCCTCCAAAATAGCCCCGTAAAGCGCCGATACTACCCCCTTCTCTAATCGCCCTGTCGTCAGCACCTCCTCCAGCAATATGGAAGCCGGCTCTACTGGGAAGTTCTGTATCTCCTTTCTGGCAAAGTCTTGAACCTGCATGTATCTAAATATTTCCCCTGCTCCAGCCCATACTTCGCTCCCAGCTCCTTCAATCCTGCAAAACGACCCCCAAGAAATAAATCTTTTTGTGTCCTAATTCCTTTCTCCTCCCATCTCCGAAAATTTCCATCCCACTTCCCTGGCTCAAATCTATGGTTCCCCCGAATCGTCATTTCCCTTGACCCTGCCCCCAACCCGATGTGCTGTCGTAACTGCCTCCAAATTCTCAACGAAGCTATTACTACCGGACTCCCTGAGTATCTCCCTGGGGCCCCCGGGAGCGGCGCTGTCGCTTGCGCCTTCAATCCCGACCCCCTACACAAAATCTCCATTCTGACCCATTGGGTGTCAACCCCTCTGACCCAACTCTGTACCTTCTCCACATCCACTGCCCAGTAACAATACATCAGGTTTGGAAGTCCCAAACCCCTGCCTGCCTTCCTTTCTGTAGTAGCACCTTTTAAATTCTGGCCACCTTCCTCCCCATATGAACAAGGTAATCATCCCTTCAATCTCTCTTTAAAAAATGCCATTGGCAGGAAAATCGACAGGCATTGAAAATAAACAGGAATCGCCCAATTTTAATTTATGAAGCTGACCCCAGTCCCTTGCCACTTGAATCCCCAGGTACCTAAAACTCCCTCCCACCAATTTGAACGGCATCTCCCTCTGCCCCCTTGCCTGGATCGCAAAAACCCCACTCTTGCCCATATTCAGTTTGTAAGCACCCCCCCCCCCCCCCCCCCCCCCAAAAACCCACCTCACTATTCCCTGTCAAATATTTGATGTTCGCAGCGCCATTGCCAAAGACTCTATGGCCAGGGCAAACAGCAGTAGGGAGAGTGGACCCCCCTTTCTTTTCCCCCGGCACAGGCTAAAATATTCCGATCGAACCCGGTTTGTCCTTCCGTTCGCCACCAGTACCTGATATAGCAACCGGACCCAATCTACAAATTCCTGTCCAAACCCAAACCTTCCCAGGACATCCCACAAATACTTCCACTCCACCTGATCAAAGGCCTTTTCTGCATCCATGGCCACCACCACCTCAACCTAGCGCTCCTCCACAGGCATCATTATTACATTAAGGAGCCACCTAATGTTGAATGCCAGGTGTCACCGATTAACAAATCCCATCTGGTCCTCCCTTATTGCCCCTGGAACGCAATCCTCTATACGTGTGGCCAGAATCTTCCACATTTAGCAGGGAGATTGGCCTTTACGACTCTCAGCTCTCCGGATCCTTATCCCACTTCAAAATAAGGGAACTCGATGCCTGCGATAACATTGGGGGGAGCACTCCCAGCTCCTTTGACTCATTAAAAGCCTTTACCAGAAGCAGCCCTAACAGCCCGGAAAACGTTTTGTGGAACTCAACCGGGTATCCGTCAGGTCCCGGGGCTTTGCCCGATTGCATCGCTCCCAATCAGTCTATAACCTCCCCAAGCCCGATTGGGGCTCCCAAATCGTCCACCAACTCCTCGTCTATCCTCGGGAACTCCAGCCCCCCCCCAGAAATCACTTCATCCCCTCCTCCCCGGCTGGAGGTTCCGATTTATACAATTTCCTGTAACCCCCCCTGTATCCCTCACTTTCCCAATATCTCTCACCGCCTCCTGTTTCCTCAGCTGGTGCGCCAACATCCTGCTGGCTTTTCCCCCATATTCATACATGCCCCCTTTACCCTCCTCAGCTGTCCCTCCGTCTTACCTGTGGACAGGAGCCCAAATTCTAGCTGCAGTCACTGACGTCTCTGCATCCCTCCTGTCCACCTGTAAAATTTTGCCTACTAATCTGTCCAACTCCGCCCGCTCGGCCTTCTCCTTATGGGCCCGAATTGAGATGAATTCCCCCCTAATAACCGCCTTCAGTGCCCCCCAAACCATCCCGCCGAAACCTCACCCGAGTCATTGATCCTTACGTATCCCCGAATGGCCCTGCTCACTCCTCCTCCGCTAGCAGCCCCACATCCAACCTTCATTGCAGGCGCTGGACCTTTCCTCTGCTGACTTGCATGTCCACCCAGTGCGGGGCATGGTCTGACACCACTATTGCTGAATATTCAGCATCTACCACCTCAGCCAGCAACGTCTTATCCATAACAAAACAGTCTATCTGGGAATACACTTTATGCACATTGGAGTAGAATAAAAACAACTTACTCCTCGGCTTCCCAAATCTCCACCGATCTCCACCATGCGTTCCATGAACCCCCGAAGTTCCTTTGCCATAGCTGATACGTTCCCAGACCTAGAACTCGACCGGTCCAGCCTTGGATCCAGGACCGCATTGAAATCTCCCCCCATAATCAGTCAATGTGAATCCAGGTCCGGGATCTTCCCCAGTACCCATCTGACAAACTCAGCATCATCCCAGTTCGGGGCATGTATGTTTACCAATACCACGGCCATTCCCTCCAACTTCCCACTAACCATAACATATCTACCCCACTGGTCCGCTTCTATGTTTCCCACCTCGAATGCCATCTGCTTATTAACCAAGATCGCCACCTCCCTCGTTTTAAAGTCTAGCCCTGAGTGGAACACCTGTCCAACCCATCCCTTCCTTAACCTAATCTGATCCTCCATCTTCAAATGTGTCTCCTGCAACATGGCCATGTCTGCCTTCAGTTGCCTCAAGTGTGCAAACACACGGGCCCTTTTGGCCTATTCTGTCCCCAAACGTTCCACGTGACCAGACTGATCAGGGGGAACCCCGCACCCCCTCCCCTGCCGATCAACCTCTCCTAGGCCAGTCTTTGGCACATGTCCCGCACCTCCCCTGGCCCGCCCTTGGGCAACCACCGTCATCAACTCTTGTCAAGACCCAGAAATTACTAAAAGAAAAAGTCAACGAGCAAGAAAATCTTTGGCGGCGCGGTGGTGCAGTGGTTAGCACTGCTGCCTACAGGGCTGAAGACCCAGGTTCGATCCCGGCTCAGGTCACTTTCTGTGCAGTTCTCACATTCCCCCATGTCTGCGTGGGGTTCACCCCCACAACCCAAGGATGTGCAGGTTAGGTGGATTGGACACACTAAATTGCCCCTTAATTGGAAAAAATAATTTGATACTCTAAGTTTTAAAAAAAATAGCAAGAAAACCTGTGGATCGTTGGGCTACCGGAGGGCACAGAGAGGAGGAATCCCACAGAGTTTGTGGCGGTGATGCTCGGGAAGCTGGTTGGGGAAGACGACTTCACCAAGCCCCCAGAGGTGGACCACGCCCACAGGTGACTACGGTAGCGGCCCAAGGCGGGGAACCACTGTGGGCGATGTAGTGAGGTTCCATAGGCTCCAGGGCAAAAGGTGGGCAAAAAACACGAGGGCGTGCAAGTGAGAAGGACACACCGTTAGCTTGTACCAAGACATTGGAGCATACCTGGCCAAACGCTGGGCAGAATTTAATGGCACCAAAACTGCTCTGTTCAAGAGCAAACTGCGGTTTAGCATGCTCTACCCCGCCAGTCTATGGGTCACTTAACTGGGGCAAGAACGATTATTTTGACTCCCCCGAAGGAGGCCAACAAGTTTATTTGGAAGAACAAACTCGAGACGCATCTGTAAAGGACAGCGGTCAAAAAGCGAGCATTAACGATCCAGAGGGACCAGGGCCAACCAATAAACGCACGAAACTCGGATGACGTAGAGTTTGTCAAGAAAACAGTGCAGGAAAACCCCTACTTAGACTCCACCGACTCATCATGGCGGGGGACTTCAACTGTGTACAGGACTCGAAGATGGACAGATCCTACCCTAGGACGGGAGCCATATCAGGAATGACACAAGAGTCTTCATGGAGCAGATGGGGAGGGGTGGACCCATGGAGATTCAATCAACTGAGGGAGAAGGAATTCTCCTCCTTCCATATGCATAAGGCTTCTTCATAGTGAGGAAATTGGTGCTTCCAGGGATCGTGGGGACGGAATATTCCACAAAAGTGATCTCCAACCACACTACATGGACGTGAGGTTGGAGACGGGCTGCGCCCAGCCCCATGGAGGCCGGAAGCGGCCCTCCTTGCCGAAGAGGAATCTTGTGTAAGAATATCAAGCCATTGGTTATGGAACCTGTAACCAGAACGGAGAGGTCTCACCCGTCAAGCTCTGGGAGGCACTGAAGGCAGTGATCAGGGGGGAAATAAGATCCTCTTGGGCGTTTAAGACAGGAAGGAAATGGTGGCCCGGCAGCGGCTGATAGACTCGCCCTAAACGAGACCAATAGAGTCTTGGTAAACTTCTAGTGGAGGCTGTACACCCATGAGCTCACGGAGGGGGGACTCTGAGATGAAACTGTTCTTCAATGGACTGGATATGCCAGTTGTGGGTGAAGACAGAATACAGGTGCTGAAAACTAGGGCTGGATGTGATCGTGGAGTGTATTAAGTCCATGCAGTCAGGTAAGGCACCGGGATCGGATGGGTTCCCGGTGGACATTTAAAAAAGGTTTGTGGCAGCATTGGCCCCGCACATGTGAGAGGTGTTCAAAGATTTACTGTTGAAGGGGGCCCTGCACTCCCGCTGGCACAGGCCTCGATCTCACTGATCCCCCTAAAAAAGTTAAGGACCTGACGGAATGCGGGTCATATAGACGCATCTCACTCATGATCACGAATGCTAAAGTTCTGGCGAAAGCTCTGGCAAGGTGACTTGCTTGCCAGAAGTGATCATGGGAGATCAGACCGGATTTGTTAAGGGCATACGGCAAACAGCGAACATCAAATGCCTGCTGAACATAATTATGACCCAACCCGGGGAGAAGACACCAGAAGTGATAGTCTTCCTGGGCCCTGGGAAAGCCTTCTGTCGAGTAGAATGAAGATACCTCCTGGAGGTGCTTGGATGGTTTGGATTTGGACCAGGATTCAACTCGCAGGTGAAACTATTGTACAACCCTCCTACTGCGAGCATACGGGTGAGCGCTACTAATGCCGAATACTTTCAGCTGCCCAGGGGAACAAGGCAGAGGTACCCGTTGTCCCCGTAGCTGTTCACACCGGCAATTGAGCCACTGGCCATCGCTCTCAGATCAGTGAAGGGATGGACGGGCATTTGGAGAGGGAGCACAGAGTTTTTTTCAATGCGGATGACCTCCTCTGTCAAACCCCCTGGCCAGCATGGGCAGGTAACAGAACTCCTAAGGGAGTTCGGAGCCTTCTCCGGTTACAAACTCAACCTGGGTAAGGGCCAAATCTTGCTGGTGAACCCCCAAGGGGGAGGAGTGGAGATGGAGGCACGACCATTTAAACTGACCCAGCCCAAATTCAAGTACCTGGGGATACAAATAGCTCACACCTGGACGAGGATCCATAAGTGGAACCTGTCCAACCTGGTGGAAGAGGTGAAGATGGACCTGCAAAGATGGGACTCACTCCCACTATCCCTAACGGGAAGGTTACAGCCGCTTTAAACAAAATAAACATACTGCCAAGGTTCCTTTCCTTATTCAGAACACTTACGATCTTTGTCCCCAAATCCACCTATATCAGGGTTGACAAGCTAATCATGGCCTTTGTTTGGGTGGGAAAGAGCCCGATAGTAGTAGCCACGTTAAAGACCTGGAACCAGTTCAAGCACCACTTGGCAGTATGTCTGTTTAAGCCCCCTGGTAAGAACCATAAATTTACATGAGATAGACGCCACGTTCGAGACACGGAAAGAGGACGGAGGGGTACTGACGGTGGGGGGGCTTGGATGGTAGAGTAGCGACCCTGGCAGAACTGAGATGCCCAACCCCGAAAGGGAATGAGCTTCGATATCTGCAGAGACAAGGACATTCCCCCAGCTACCCAGACACACACTGCTGCACAGGTTGTTAGCACTGGACTGACTACAGGGAGACAAATTGGCGATATATATTGACGACTTTTGGAAGAGGCCGGGACCCCACTCGACGAAATGCAACGGAAATGGTGGGGGGAGCTGGGCATGGAGGTAGGGGGAGGACTTTGGATCAGGCACTGCACAGGATCAACTCCACCATGTAGGGCCGAGCCGAATGCAACTTGTTTTTTTAAAAAGTAATTTACAGTATCCAATTATTTATTTATTTCCAATTAAGGGGCAATTTAGCGTGGCCAATCCATCTAACCTATATATCTTTGGGTTGTGGGGGTGAAACCCATGCAGACCCGGAGAGAATGTGCAAACTCCTCACGGACAGGTAAATATCTTTATTGTCACAAGTATGCTTACATTAACATTGCAATGAAGTTACTGTGAAAAGCCTCTAGTCGCCACATTCCGGCGCCTGTTCGGGTACACAGAGGGAGAATTCAGAATTCTCAGCTGGTACGGGACATTTATGTATAATGTGCACTTTTCAAGACCTGTAGGTGACAATGTTGGGCGTCAAAACATTTGGGACTGCAAGAGCATCAAAGCTGCAACTGAGTACTGGAAAGCTACTTGTACAGTGAGTGGGGTTCAAGTATGTGACAGACGTGGTGATGATTGGATGCCATATGGCTGTTCTGATATGCTGCTGCAGACTAAGCCACACCCGTATTTATTCAATTTTGTATAGAACTCGTCTTTGTCTTGTTCAAATCCACTGTCTTGACTTTTTGGCATAATTAATGAAGCATTTGATGGACTTAACCCTCCAGCATCCCCAGATAGTGGGAGTCATTAAATATTTTCATGTCAATCAGGAGGTACTTTAAAAAAAATACTTCCAAATAAATGTGAAATGAAAAATGCTTTTATGTACAATATTCTAGAATAAAGTGACTTGGCAATAAGGCTAAGTTATATTCTCTCAACATAAAAAGAGTTACTTCCAGAAGTCTGGCATGTTGTTTAGTTACAAATTCTGGACTGTTGTAGATATCATCTTGGATGCAGTGGCATAAGTCGCTACAGCTGTGGCCTGAACTTGGTACTTGTCTTTCACACATGTATTAAAGTATCCACCACTTGCACCGTGTTCGGTTATGAAGATCTGCTGTTTATCTGTGCCATCATGCTTCACCAAATAGCGGGAAGTAAAAAATAGCAGGAGTCCTGCCAGTAAATTTAAAGCAAGTTTAAAGAAACAAGGGTTCAGCCACAAAGTTGCTTAAAATGATTAGTTATCAAACCTCAAAGTAATTAAAGGAAAACAGTTGCCCTGCTTCTAGCTTCTAAAGGCGACAGAACTACCACTACCTCTGCTTCCAGGAAATTATATTTATTTGAGCGTATTTTGGAAGAGAACCGTGTAAGCCATATTTAAATTTAATTTGGATGATGCAGAGCTTTCACAGTAATTTGGAGCAACTGATGCTTATTGAGGTTCTGAGTAATTGAGGGACGTATAATTAGATTTTAAATGATGCATGTACTTTTCCATTTTTTTCATTAATCATGTGAGAGGATGCAGTCTGTGAAATTCGAATTATAAGTCTGTTTTTCAACCATTTTCTGTGGAAGTATTGAATTTATTTTTGCGCTATTCTTCGTTTCATTAGGAACTGATGGCACTGATTTTAAAATAATCCATCAAATTCTGTGGCTTCATTCCTCCCCATTTTTGTAATCTTTTCCAGCCCCTTAAATCTCCCTTGCCTTTATTTTCCACCAACTCTGACCCCTTCTGCACCGCTCCCACCCCCGCTTCCTTCAACCTACCATTGGTGGTTCTGCCTTCAACTACCAAGCCCCTAAACTCCAGAATTCTTTCTCCAAATCTCCATGTGTCTCTCCTTCAAGATGCTACCTCTTTGACCAAGTATTTAGCCTCACTTCCTCATGTCTCTTCATTTTGCATTGTTAATTTTTTGTTTGAATGTACTCCTTGAAGAGGCTTGGAACATTTACTATATTAAAGATATCATTCCAACTTGTTTGTTAAACAAATTTCTCAAGTCACGAGACAGAATAGAAACTGCATTTGAATCATAAATTTTTGATTTATTTCAGGAAAATTTCCGATCATTATATCCATGTTTTGAATCGTAACGTTTCATTATTGCCAATCTCGGTGTACAATTTAAGTGCCGTTGATATTTAGCTAAAATTGTAAGTGTTTTTATCTCTTAATGTCTTGAAATATCACAATTGGTTTATATGATGCATTTTAATAGCTGCCTATAGTGTTAGCACACTTACCCCTAAGTCGCAATGTTTCATGTTCAAGTCTCAATTCTGGACTTGAGCACAAAAATCATGGTTGATGCTGCATTGCATTAATAAAGGAGTTCTGTACTCTCGGGTTGCATCAGAGGATGAGAACAAACTGAGTCTGCGCTCTCGGGTAGATGTGAAGGACCTGATAGCATTTTTTCGAATAAGAGCAGCAGGGTTCTCCCCAGTGTTGTCAATATTTATCATTTAATCAACATTGCAAAGAAAGAACGGATTATTTTGTCATTATCACGTTGTTATTTAGGACGGCACGGTGGTGCAATGGTTAGCACTGCTGCCTATGGCGCTAAGGACCCGGGTTCGATCCCGGCCCCGGGTTACTGTCTGTAGAGTTTGCACATTCTCCCTGTGTTACACCGTGTCACCCCCACAACCCAAAGATGTGCAGGGTAGGTAGCATTGGCCACACTAAATTGCCCCTTAATTGGAAAAAAATAATTGGGTGCTCTAAATTTATAAAAACAAAATCACATTGCTGTTTGTGAGAGCTTGCTGTGCACAATTTAGCTGCCGTGTTTCCTGCATTGCAACAATGTCTACACTTCAATGGCTATAATTGGCATGAAAGACTATATAAAATGTTTTTTTTTGTCTCATCCTTTAGTAAAAGTAATGCCTTCCAGGATGAGATGAGATTAATCTGGCAATTGCTGTAATGAAGAAAGTGCTTCTGAAGTTCAATATTGTTGGGGTGAAGCCAAAGGATAATTATTCTGCATATCATGTGTACTCTGCCTGTGAGTGCTTGATGCAATCGTGTCTCAGATGTGTAGCCATCTTTCCTGTTTAGATTTCTCAAATCAGGTCGACACCTCCCAAGTCACAGTCATGATTAAAGTGATAAATGACTTCCAATTGGTGCATCATCTCCCCTTGTCCTCCTCAACCTTCAGACTTTGACTGAGTCGATTACGCCATTCTTGTCCACCAGCTGTTCTCTGTTGTCTAGCTTAATCAAACTGCCCTTGTTCAGTCCTGTTTTTATCTTTTAGATCATAGTCGGAGCATTATTACCATTAATTTACCTTTCAGCTCAGGATAAGCCGAAGGATTTTTTTTTGTTCCTTTCGCTTTCTCCTCTTCATGATGTCTCTTGGCAGCACCATCTGCAGACGCCCAGCTCTACCTCAGTTGTTCATCCATCGCCTTTGTACTATCAGTCTGCACGTTCACTATCCAACTTGCACCTATATTGTGCAGGCTTATCCGGCGTTTTCACTTGGGGGCCATATTTGTATATTTTTCTCACTCAAGGGGCCGATGAGCAAATTTTGGAAGGATAAGGTTTGGTACAACAATAAACTGATTTAAAAAATGACTTTCAAAGACAGAAACAATTATTGAGCCAAGGTACAGCAATGTCATAACGAATTGGTAAGTTGAAAAAATGTGGGTGGGTGAATTAAGTGTTTTTAAATTTGTTCTTGGGATGTGGGCGTCGCAGGCTGGCCTAGCATTTATTGCCCACCCCTAATTTCCCTCAAGGGGGCAGTTAAGAGTCAACCACATTGCTGTGGGTCTGGAGTCACATGTAGGCCAGACCAGATAAGGATGGCATATTTCCTTCCCTAAAGACATTAGTGAACCAAATGGGCTTTTACGACGTTCGACATGGGTTTCATGGTCATCATTAGACTTTTAATTCCAGATGATTATTGCATTCAAATTTCACCGTTCTAACCCAGGTCCCTGCAGCATTACCGGGGGGGGGGGGGGGGGGGTACGTGTTCAATCTCTCACACTCAGGCTCATTCTCTCAGTCTCCGTCTCGCACGCTCCGTCTCCGTCTCGCACGCTCCGTCTCCGTCTCGCACGCTCCGTCTCCGTCTCGCACGCTCCGTCTCCGTCTCGCACGCTCCGTCTCGCACGCTCCATCTCCGTCTCGCACGCTCCGTCTCGCACGCTCCATCTCAGTCTCGCACGCTTAGTCTCCGCCTCGCACGCTCCGTCAAGCACGCTCTGCCTCCGCCTCGCACGCTCTGCCTCCGCCTCGCACGCTCTGCCTCCGCCTCGCACGCTCTGCCTCCGCCTTGCACGCTCTGCCTCCGCCTCGCACGCTCTGCCTCCGTCTCGCACGCTCTGCCTCCGTCTCGCACGCTCTGCCTCTCACGCTCGGCCTCGGTCTCGCGCGCTCGGCCTCGGTCTCGCGCGCTCGGCCTCGGTCTCGCGCGCTCGGCCTCGGTCTCGCGCGCTCGGCCTCTGTCTCGCGCGCTCGGCCTCTGTCTCGCGCGCTCGGCCTCTGTCTCGCGCGCTCAGCCTCTGTCTCGCGCGCTCAGCCTCGCGCCCTCAGCCTCGCGCCCTCAGCCTCGCGCCCTCAGCCTCAGTCTCCCACGCAGGGTTGTGGTGATGGGAGACTTCAACTTCCCCAATATTGACTGGGACTCACTTAGTGCCAGGGGATTAGACGGGGCGGAGTTTGTAAGGAGCATCCAGGAGGGCTTCTTAAAACAATATGTAAACAGTCCAGCTAGGGAAGGGGCGGTACTGGACCTGGTATTGGGGAATGAGCCCGGCCAGGTGGTAGATGTTTCAGTAGGGGAGCATTTCGGTAACAGTGACCACAATTCAGTAAGTTTTAAAGTACTGGTGGACAAGGATAAGAGTGGTCCTAGGATGAATGTGCTAAATTGGGGGAAGGCTAATTATAACAATATTAGGCGGGAACTGAAGAACATAGATTGGGGGCGGATGTTTGAGGGCAAATCAACATCTGACATGTGGGAGGCTTTCAAGTGTCAGTTGAAAGGAATTCAGGACCGGCATGTTCCTGTGAGGAAGAAGGATAAATACGGCAATTTTCGGGAACCTTGGATAACGAGAGATATTGTAGGCCTCGTCAAAAAGAAAAAGGAGGCATTTGTCAGGGCTAAAAGGCTGGGAACAGACGAAGCCTGCCTGGAATATAAGGAAAGTAGGAAGGAACTTAAGCAAAGAGTCAGGAGGGCTAGAAGAGGTCACGAAAAGTCATTGGCAAATAGGGTTGAGGAAAATCCCAAGGCTTTTTACACGTACATAAAAAGCAAGAGGGTAGCCAGGGAAAGGGTTGGCCCACTGAAGGATAGGCAAGGGAATCTATGTGTGGAGCCAGAGGAAATGGGTGAGATACTACATGAATACTTTGCATCAGTATTCACCAAAGAGAAGAAATTGGTAGATGTTGAGTCTGGAGAAGGGTGTGTAGATATCCTGGGTCACGTTGAGATCCAAAAAGACGAGGTGTTGGGTGTCTTAAAAAATATTAAGGTAGATAAGTCCCCAGGGCCTGATGGGATATACCCCAGAATACTGAAGGAGGCTGGAGAGGAAATTGCTGAGGCCTTGACAGAAATCTTTGGATCCTCGCTGTCTTCAGGGGATGTCCCGGAGGACTGGAGAATAGCCAATGTTGTTCCTCTGTTTAAGAAGGGTAGCAAGGATAATCCAGGGAACTACAGGCCGGTGAGCCTTACTTCAGTGGTAGGGAAATTACTGGAGAGAATTCTTCGAGACAGGATCTACTCCCATTTGGAAGCAAATGGACGTATTAGTGAGAGGCAGCATGGTTTTGTGAAGGGGAGGTCGTGTCTCACTAACTTGATAGAGTTTTTCGAGGAGGTCACTAAGATGATTGATGCAGGTAGGGCAGTGGATGTTGTCTATATGGACTTCAGTAAGGCCTTTGACAAGGTCCCTCATGGTAGACTAGTACAAAAGGTGAAGTCACACGGGATCAGGGGTGAGCTGGCAAGGTGGATACAGAACTGGCTAGGTCATAGAAGGCAGAGAGTAGCAATGGAAGGATGCTTTTCTAATTGGAGGGCTGTGACCAGTGGTGTTCCACAGGGATCAGTGCTGGGACCTTTGCTGTTTGTAGTATGTATAAATGATTTGGAGGAAAATGTAACTGGTCTGATTAGTAAGTTTGCAGACGACACAAAGGTTGGTGGAATTGCGGATAGCGATGAGGACTGTCAGAGGATACAGCAGGATTTAGATTGTTTGGAGACTTGGGCGGAGAGATGGCAGATGGAGTTTAATCCGGACAAATGTGAGGTAATGCATTTTGGAAGGTCTAATGCAGGTAGGGAATATACAGTGAATGGTAGAACCCTCAAGAGTATTGAAAGTCAAAGAGATCTAGGAGTACAGGTCCACAGGTCATTGAAAGGGGCAACACAGTTGGAGAAGGTAGTCAAGAAGGCATATGGCATGCTTGCCTTCATTGGCCGGGGCATTGAGTATAAGAATTGGCAAGTCATGTTGCAGCTGTATAGAACCTTAGTTAGGCCACACTTGGAGTATAGTGTTCAATTCTGGTCGCCACACTACCAGAAGGATGTGGAGGCTTTAGAGAGGGTGCAGAAGAGATTTACCAGAATGTTGCCTGGTACGGAGGGCATTAGCTATGAGGAGCGGTTGAATAAACTCGGTTTGTTCTCACTGGAACGAAGGAGGTTGAGGGGAGACCTGATCGAGGTCAACAAAATTATGAGGGGCATAGACAGAGTGGATAGTCAGAGGCTTTTCCCCAGGGTAGAGGGGTCAATTACTAGGGGGCATAGGTTTAAGGTGAGAGGGGCAAGGTTTAGAGTAGATGTACGAGGCAAGTTTTTTACGCAGAGGGTAGTGGGTGCCTGGAACTCGCTACCGGAGGAGGTGGCGGAAGCAGGCACGATAGTGATGTTTAAGGGGCATCTTGACAAATACATGAATAGGATGGGAATAGAGGGATACGGACTTTGTTTGTTCTTGTCTCTGTCTCGCACGCTCGGTCTCTGTCTCGCACGCTCGGTCTCTGTCTCGCACGCTCGGTCTCTGTCTCGCACGCTCGGTCTCTAGCTCGCACGCTCGGTCTCGCACGCTCGGTCTCGGACGCTCGGTCTCGGACGCTCGGTCTCGGACGCTCGGTCTCGGACGCTCGGTCTCGGACGCTCGGTCTCGGACGCTCGGTCTCGGACGCTCGGTCTCGGACGCTCGGTCTCGCACGCTCGGTCTCGCACGCTCGGTCTCGGACGCTCGGTCTCGGTCTCGCACGCTCGGTCTCGCACGCTGGGTCTCGGCCTCGCACGCTGGGTCTCGGCCTCGCACGCTGGGTCTCGGCCTCGCACGCTGGGTCTCGGCCTCGCACGCTGGGTCTCGGCCTCGCACGCTGGGTCTCGGCCTCGCACGCTGGGTCTCGGCCTCGCACGCTGGGTCTCGGCCTCGCACGCTGGGTCTCGGCCTCGCACGCTGGGTCTCGGCCTCGCACGCTGGGTCTCGGCCTCGCACGCTGGGTCTCGGCCTCGCACGCTGGGTCTCGGCCTCGCACGCTGGGTCTCGGCCTCGCACGCTGGGTCTCGGCCTCGCACGCTGGGTCTCGGCCTCGCACGCTGGGTCTCGGCCTCGCACGCTGGGTCTCGGCCTCGCACGCTGGGTCTCGGCCTCGCACGCTGGGTCTCGGCCTCGCACGCTGGGTCTCGGCCTCGCACGCTGGGTCTCGGCCTCGCACGCTGGGTCTCGGCCTCGCACGCTGGGTCTCGGCCTCGCACGCTGGGTCTCGGCCTCGCACGCTCAGTCTCGGCCTCGCACGCTCAGTCTCGCACGCTCGGTCTCGGTCTCGCACGCTGGGTCTCGGTCTCGCACGCTGGGTCTCGGTCTCGCACGCTGGGTCTCGGTCACGCACGCTGGGTCTCGGCCTCGCACGCTGGGTCTCGGCCTCGCACGCTGGGTCTCGGCCTCGCACGCTGGGTCTCGGCCTCGCACGCTGGGTCTCGGCCTCGCACGCTGGGTCTCGGCCTCGCACGCTGGGTCTCGGCCTCGCACGCTGGGTCTCGGCCTCGCACGCTGGGTCTCGGCCTCGCACGCTGGGTCTCGGCCTCGCACGCTGGGTCTCGGCCTCGCACGCTGGGTCTCGGCCTCGCACGCTGGGTCTCGGCCTCGCACGCTGGGTCTCGGCCTCGCACGCTGGGTCTCGGCCTCGCACGCTGGGTCTCGGCCTCGCACGCTGGGTCTCGGCCTCGCACGCTGAGTCTCGGCCTCGCACGCTCAGTCTCGGCCTCGCACGCTCAGTCTCGGCCTCGCACGCTCAGTCTCGGCCTCGCACGCTCAGTCTCGGCCTCGCACGCTCAGTCTCGCACGCTCAGTCTCGCACGCTCAGTCTCGCACGCTCAGTCTCGCACGCTCAGTCTCGCACGCTCAGTCTCGCACGCTCAGTCTCGCACGCTCAGTCTCGCACGCTCAGTCTCAGTCTCGCTTCCCCAGTCCACCAAAACTGCAGAGCACAGTCTCCAATGTCAATGTTTGCTGCATCTCCAATCAGAGACTTTTATCCCTCATGTGGCAAATGGAGGTTAATGTAGAGAAGTGTGAGGTGATTCGCTTTGGAAGGAATAACAGGAATGCGGAATATTTGGCTAATGGTAAAGTTCTTGGAAGTGTGGATGAGCAGAGGGATCTAGGTGTCCATGTACATAGATCCCTGAAAGTTGCCACCCAGGTTGATAGGGTTGTGAAGAAGGCCTATGGAGTGTTGGCCTTTATTGGTAGAGGGATTGAGTTCCGGAGTCAGGAGGTCATGTTGCAGCTGTGCAGAACTCTGGTACGGCCGCATTTGGAGTATTGTGGACAGTTCTGGTCACCGCATTATAGGAAGGACGTCGAGGCTTTGGAGCGGGTGCAGAGGAGATTTACCAGGATGTTGCCTGGTATGGAGGGAAAATCTTATGAGGAAAGGCTGATGGACTTGAGGCTGTTTTCGTTGGAGAGAAGAAGAGTAAGAGGAGACTTAATAGAGGCGTACAAAATGATCAGGGGGTTAGATAGGGTGGACAGTGAGAGCCTTCTCCCTCTGATGGAAATGGCTGGCACGAGGGGACATAACTTTAAACTGAGGGGTAATAGATATAGGACAGAGGTCAGAGGTAGGTTCTTTACGTAAAGAGTAGTGAGGCCGTGGAATGCCCTACCTGCTACAGTAGTGAGCTCGCCAACATTGAGGGCATTTAAAAGTTTATTGGATAAACATATGGATGATAAGGGCATAGTGTAGGTTAGATGGCTTTTGTTTTGGTGCAACATCGTGGGCCGAAGGGCCTGTACTGCGCTGTATCGTTCTATGTTCTATTTGCTGCTCATCGGCTCACTATTCAGACAACAGCAGCAAACATGGAAGACAAATGGCCTGTGATTGGAGGAGCAGCTCCGTTTTGATTATTCCATTTAAACCTCACTCTTTGACAGGAAGTTTGAAAACTGGATCGGGGGCCGGATAGGGATATTGCTGTTATCGCCCCCTTAATGTAGAAAATGACCCAAAGTTTAATCAGAAAACAAAGAGGCTGAGATAAAGAAGGAGGCAGTGGTGGAACATCAGGTTAGAGTGGTACCTGACACATCTTCATTTATTTTGACTAATAGCCAGTCGTTTGAACTTGTGATTTGAATCTAAGTTTAGCCTGCAAAGCGATTGGACTTTACTCATTGGTGGTACATATGGTAGGAGCAGCCAGTAATTGCTGGTAGATTTTGATATTTTTGACAATTTTTTTTCCATGCTTGTGTGTGTGGTATATAGTTCGTATAGGGTACATCTGCCCCCCCCCCCCCAATTCCCTTCACCCCAGTCCTTTTGTGAGAAATTGACAGTGTTCCAGGGTTGAATTACAGTTCTGTAATAAAGTGGAGCCATCTGCGATAAACAATTGAATCAGATTTTCCTGGACCATTTCCCAGAATAGAAATGTCATGTAAACATTTCCCAGCCCTTGCAGATTACATGTTAAAACATATGCGTTTTCAGTTACAATCTTTTTCAATTCAAATCAGATTTGTATATACACTTTTTATGTAACCAGTCATCTAATTGCACCAAATATATTTGCATTCTTTTCAATTTTTCACATTATTCCAGATGCATACAAAGCCTTACCAAGGAAAATGATTTAGGAAAATGATTCAACCCAATTTGACTGACACCCACTTTAAAATGTTGACCAATTTATTACTTGTTACGGTAGAAATTAAGACGAGCAGCACAGTGGCGCAGTGGGTTAGCCCTGCTGCCTCACGGTGCCGAGTTCCCAGGTTCGATCCTGGCTCCAAACTCCGTGTGGAGTTTGCACATTCTCCCAGTGTTTGCGTGGGTTTCGCCCCCACAACCCAAAGATTTGCAGGGTAGGTGGATTGGCCACGCTAAATTGCCCCTTAATTGGAAAAAAATAATTGGGTACTCTAATTTAAAAGAAATAAAATAAATAAAATTTTTAAAAAGAAATTAAGACTAGGCAAAAATAATAAAAAGCCATGCACTCTCATTTTGTGATAATACCCAGCCTCGTGCTGATATATTTTCCTTTGTCAGGCCACCTGAAAGACATTTTTCACTTAGAAAGAAGAGTTTGATTTAACATAGCACCTGGAGAAATAAGGGATCTGGCAGTGTTGCAGTCCCGAGTAGCGGACCTGGGAATGTCAGCCTGGTTTATGTGTTGAAGTCTCTGGAGTGGGATTTGAACCCATTATCACAATCCCCTTGATCATGTCAGAAGGTAATGGGGCTGGTGGCACGCATTGCTCTCTCGCTGCCTCTTGCACTCTCTCGGGATAACACTGCCATAAATATACAGAGCTCCTTCCTTCCTTACTTAGAATACTGGTGTACAAGTGCCTGTGCAGTGAAATTAGACTTAACAATGTTCACTTAAGCCAGTTGGAGAAGTTACACTAAATATCACTGAAAAAAAAGACATGTTGAAGTTTTTCATCTTGAACTTATCTGGACACTTTGTAAGAATACTGATATAAAAAGAAAGCAACAATTTATACTGTATGAGAAGAACATGCCTGTTTGTTGGCAAATCGACTGATTGGCAAAGGTGCTGCCATGGGGAATGCACCAGGTGACTGGCAGTTACCTGATGAGCATTGTTTGAATTTTTTTATTTTTATTGAGGTATTTATGGTTTTATAACAGTAACAGAAGAAACAGTGTACACACAGTTATAAACATAGTGCAAAAGCTGTCTTCCTCTCAGGTCCCACCTTTTCTAACCCCCTACTTCAAACTAAACTAACCCCACAGGCCCCCCCCCCTTCTGCTGATGGTTAATTTTCTCGAAAGAAATCGACGAACGGCTGCCACCTCCGAGCGAACCCTAACATTGACCCTCTCAGGGCGAACTTGATTTTCTCCAGATAGAGAAAGCTAGCCATGTCAGTTATGCCTCCGATTTGGGGGCTTTGAGTTCCTCCATGCTCATAGTATCCGTCTCCGGGCTACCAGAGAGGCAAAGGCCAGAACAAAGAAATGTACAGCACAGGAACAGGCCCTTCGGCCCTCCAAGCCCGTGCCGACCATGCTGCCCGACTAAACTACAATCTTCTACACTTCCTGGGTCCGTATCCCTCTATTCCCATCCTATTCATGTATTTGTCAAGATGCCCCTTAAATGTCACTATCGCCCCTGCTTCCACCACCTCCTCCGGTAGCGAGTTCCAGGCACCCACTACCCTCTGCGTAAAAAACATGCCTCGTACATCTACTCTAAACCTTGCCCCTCTCACCTTAAACCTATGCCCCCTAGTAATTGACCCCTCTACCCTGGGGAAAAGCCTCTGACTATCCACTCTGTCTATGCCCCTCATAATTTTGTAGACCTCTATCAGGTCTCCCCTCAACCTCCTTCGTTCCAGTGAGAACAAACCGAGTTTATTCAACCGCTCCTCATAGCTAATGCCCTCCATACCAGGCAACATTCTGGTAAATCTCTTCTGCACCCTCTCTAAAGCCTCCACATCCTTCTGGTAGTGTGGCGACCAGAATTGAACACTATACTCCAAGTGTGGCCTAACTAAGGTTCTATACAGCTGCAACATGACTTGCCAATTCTTATACTCAATGCCCGGGCCAATGAAGGCAAGCATGCCGTATGCCTTCTTGACTACCTTCTCCACCTGTGTTGCCTCTTTCAATGACCTGTGGACCTGTACTCCTAGATCTCTTTGACTTTCAATACTCTTGAGGGTTCTACCATTCACTGTATATTCCCTACCTGCATTAGACCTTCCAAAATGCATTACCTCACATTTGTCCGGATTAAACTCCATCTGCCATCTCTCCGCCCAAGTCTCCAAACAATCTAAATCCTGCTGTATCCTCTGACAGTCCTCATCGCTATCCGCAATTCCACCAACCTTTGTGTCGTCTGCAAACTTACTAATCAGACCAGTTATATTTTCCTCCAAATCATTTATATATACTACAAAGAGCAAAGGTCCCAGCACTGATCCCTGTGGAACACCACTGGTCACAGCCCTCCAAATAGAAAAGCATCCTTCCATTGCTACTGCCTTCGATGACCTAGCCAGTTCTGTATCCACCTTGCCAGCTCCCCCCTGATCCCGTGTGACTTCACCTTTTGTACTAGTCTACCATGAGGGACCTTGTCAAAGGCCTTACTGAAGTCCACATAGACAACATCCACTGCCCTACCTGCATCAATCATCTTAGTGACCTCCTCGAAAAACTCTTATCAAGTTAGTGAGACACGACCTCCCCTTCACAAAACCATGCTGCCTCTCACTAATACGTCCATTTGCTTCCAAATGGGAGTAGATCCTGTCTCGAAGAATTCTCTCCAGTAATTTCCCGACCACTGAAGTAAGGCTCACCGGCCTGTAGTTCCTTGGATTATCCTTGCTACCCTTCTTAAACAGAGGAACAACATTGGCTATTCTCCAGTCCTCCAGGACATCCCCTGAAGACAGTGAGGATCCAAAGATTTCTGTCAAGGCCTCAGCAATTTCCTCTCCAGCCTCCTTCAGTATTCTGGGGTAGGTCCCATCAGGCCCTGGGGACTTATCTACCTTAATATTTTTTAAGACACCCAACACCTCGTCTTTTTGGATCTCAATGTGACCCAGGCTATCTACACCCCCTTCTCCAGACTCAACATCTACCAATTTCTTCTCTTTGGTGAATACTGATGCAAAGTATTCATTTAGTACCTCGCCCATTTCCTCTGGCTCCACACATAGATTCCCTTGCCTATCCTTCAGTGGGCCAACCCTTTCCCTGGCTACCCTCTTGCTTTTTATGTACGTGTAAAATGCCTTGGGATTTTCCTTAACCCTATTTGCCAATGACTTTTCGTGACCCCTTCTAGCCCTCCTGACTCTTTGCTTAAGTTCCTTCCTACTTTCCTTATATTCCAGGCAGGCTTCGTCTGTTCCCAGCCTTTTAGCCCTGACAAATGCCTCCTTTTTCTTTTTGACGAGGCCTACAATATCTCTCGTTATCCAAGGTTCCCGAAAATTGCCGTATTTATCCTTCTTCTTCACAGGAACATGCCGGTCCTGAATTCCTTTCAACTGACACTTGAAAGCCTCCCACATGTCAGATGTTGATTTGCCCTCAAACATCCGCCCCCAATCTATGTTCTTCAGTTCCCGCCTAATATTGTTATAATTAGCCTTCCCCCAATTTAGCACATTCATCCTCGGACCACTCTTATCCTTGTCCACCAGTACTTTAAAACTTACTGAATTGTGGTCACTGTTACCGAAATGCTTCCCTACTGAAACATCTACCACCTGGCCGGGCTCATTCCCCAATACCAGGTCCAGTACCGCCCCTTCCCTAGTTGGACTGTCTACATATTGTTTTAAGAAGCCCTCCTGGATGCTCCTTACAAACTCCGCCCCGTCTAAGCCCCTGGCACTAAGTGAGTCCCAGTCAATATTGGGGAAGTTGAAGTCTCCCATCACCACAACCCTGTTGTTTTTACTCTTTTCCAAAATCTGTCTACCTATCTGCTCCTCTACCTCCCGCTAGCTATTGCGAGGCCTGTAGTAAACCCCCAACATTGTGACTGCACCCTTCTTATTCCTGATCTCTACCCATATAGCCTCGCTGCCCTCTGAGGTGTCCTCCCGCAGTACAGCTGTGATATTCTCCTGAACCAGTAGCGCAACTCCGCCTCCCCTTTTACATCCCCCTCTATCCCGCCTGAAACACCTAAGTCCTGGAACGTTTAGCTGCCAATCCTGCCCTTCCCTCAACCAGGTCTCTGTAATGGCAACAACATCATAGTTCCAAGTACTAATCCAAGCTCGAAGTTCATCTGCCTTACCCGTAATACTACTTGCATTAAAACATATGCACTTCAGGCCACCAGACCCGCTGTGTTCAGCAACTTCTCCCTGTCTGCTCTGCCTCAGAGCCCCACTGTCCCTATTCCCTAGTTCTCCCTCAATGCTCTCACCTTCTGACCTATTGCTCCCGTGCCCACCCCCCTGCCATACTAGTTTAAACCCTCCCGTGTGACACTAGCAAACCTCGCGGCCAGGATATTTATGCGGTTTAGATGCAACCCGTCCTTATATAGGTCACACCTGCCCCGGAAGAGCTCCCAGTGGTCCAGATAACGGAAACCCTCCCTCCTACACCAGCTGTTTAGCCACGTGTTTAGCTGCTCTATCTTCCTATTTCTAGCCTCACTGGCACGTGGCACAGGGAGTAATGCCGAGATTACAACCCTAGAGGTCGGGCAGCACGGTAGCATTGTGGATAGCACAATTGCTTCACAGCTCCAGGGTCCCAGGTTCGATTCCGGCTTGGGTCACTGTCTGTGCGGAGTCTGCACATCCTCCCCGTGTGTGCGTGGGTTTCCTCCGGGTGCTCCGGTTTCCTCCCACAGTCCAAAGATGTGCAGGTTAGGTGGATTGGTCATGATAAATTGCCCTTGGTGTCCAAAATTGCCCTTGGTGTTGGGTTATGGGGATAGGGTGGAGGTGCTGAACTTGGGTAGGGTGCTCTTTCCAAGAGCCGGTGCAGACTCGATGGGCCGAATGGCCTCCTTCTGCACTGTAAATTCTATGAAGGTCCTGTCTTTTAACTTTCTGCCTAGCTCCCTGAACTCCTGCTGCAGGACATCATGCCCCTTCCTGCCTATGTCGTTAGTATCAATATGTACAACGACCTCTGCCTGTTTGCCCTCCCCCTTCAGGATGCCCTCTACCCGTTCGGAGACATCCTGGACCCTGGCACCAGGGAGGCAACATACCATCCTGGAGTCTCTTTAGCGTCCACAGAAGCGCCTATCTGTGCCCCTGACTATAGAGTCCCCATTACTATTGCTCTTATGCGCTTTGACCCTCCCTTCTGAACATCAGAGCCAGCCGTGATGCCACTGCTCTGGCTGCTGCTGTTTTCCCCTGATGGGCTATCCCCCCCCTGACAGTATCCAAAGGAGTATACCTGTTCGAGAGGGGGACAACCACGGGATTCCTGCACTGACTGCCTGCCCTTTCTGGTGGTCACCCATTTCTCTGCCTGCACTGTGGATGTGACCACATTTATATAACTGCGATCTATGACGCTTTCCGCCACCTGCATGCTCCTAAGTGCATCCAATTGCTGCTCCAACCGAACGTCTGCCTCTTTCTCCTCCTGAAATCCCGGATCTTCTGACACACCGAAAATCGCCACCTCTGGACTCGGTGTCACCCTAGCTTCTAACACCTTGGACATGACGTCTGCAAACCCCTGCCCGAATCCCCTAAGCTTTGGGCATGTCCAGAACATGTCGACATGGTTCGCTGGACCTCCCGCACACCTTGCGCACCTGTCTTCTACCCCAAAGAACCTGCTCATCCGGGCCATTGTCATGTGAGCCTGGTGAACAACCTTAAACTGTATCAGGCTGAGCCTGGCACATGTTGTGGACGTGTTGACTCTACTCAACGCATCTGCCCAGAGACCATCCTCTATCTCTTTGCCTAACTCCTCTTCCCATTTCCTTGGTCTGCGTTTCCTCTGACCCCATAAGTTCCTTATAAATGTCCGAAACCCTCCCTTCTCCCATCCACACTCTGGAAACTATACTGTCCTGTATCCCCCTTGGTGGTAGGAGCGGGAAGGTTGAGACGTGCCTGCGTAGGAAGTCCCGCACCTGCAGGTACCTAAACGATAGTGACATTTAAGGGGCATCTTGACAAATACATGAATAGGATGGGAATAGAGGGATACGGACCCAGGAAGTGTAGAAGATTGTAGTTTAGTCGGGCAGCATGGTCGGCACGGGCTTGGAGGGCCGAAGGGCCTGTTCCTGTGCTGTACATTTCTTTGTTCTTTGTTCTAAATTCATTCCCTCCCGTCAATTCAAATTTCTCCTCCAACTCCCTCAGGCTGGGAAAGCTCCCCTCTATAAACAAATCTCCCATCCTCTCGATCCCTGCTCTCTGCCATCTCCGGAACCCTCCATCTAACCTCCCTGGGGCAAACCGGTGATTATTGCAAATTGGAGACGAGACCAATGCTCCCTCTGCTCCCACATGTCTCCTCCACTGCCCCCAAACTCTCCAGGCTGCGACCACCACGGGGCTGGTGGAGTAGTGTGCCGGCGGGAACGGCAGAGGCAGAACGCCCCCAAACTAGTGCCCTTGCATGATGCCACCTCTACTCGCTCTCACATCGACACTCCCCCACCACACACTTCCTAATCATGGCTATATTTGCCGCCCAGTAATAATTACTAAAGTTCGGGAGTGCCAGCCCGCCCTACCTCTGGCTGTGCTCCAGCATCCCCTTTTTAACTCGCGGGGTCTTACCTGCCCATACAAAGCCCGAGATCACCTTGTTGACCCGTTTAAAAAAGGACCGAGGAATAAAGATGGGGAGGTACTGAAACACAAACCGGAATCTCGGGAGAACCGGCACTTACACTGTCTGTACCCTCCCTCCCAGTGGGAGCCCGTCCCACCTTCAAAAGTCTTCCTTCATTTGGTCTACTAGTCGGGCCAGATTTAGCTTGTGTAGCTGTTCCCATTCCCGCGCCACCTGGATGCCTAGGTACCGAAAGTTTCCCCCTCCCACTCTAAATGGCAGCTCTCCCAATCTCCTGTCCTGCCCCCTTGTCTGGATCGCGAACTTCTCACTTTTCCCCATGTTCAATTTGTAACCCAAAAACCGGCCAAAATCTCCCAGAATCCCCATAATTTCTTCCATCCGTTCCAATGGGTCCAACACATATAAGAGTAGGTCATCGGTGTGGAGTGAGACTGTGTGTGTCATTCCCCCCACCCCGGACCAGCCCCTTGAGGCTCTCAACGCAATTGCCAGCGGTTCTATGGCCAGTGCGAACAACAGCGGGGAGAGGGGGCATCCCTGCCTCGTCCCCCGGTGCAGCCTAAAATAGCCCGATGTAAGTCTGTTCGTCCGAACACTTGCCACGTGCCTGATACAGCAGCCTGACCCTGTCAATGAAGCCTCGCCCAAATCCAAACTGCCCCAGTACCTCCCACAGATATTCCCATTCCACCCGGTCAAATGCCTTCTCTGCGTCCATTGCGAACACTACCTCTATGTCCCTACCCTCTGGGGGCATCATAATTACATCCAACGGCCGCCTTGCGTTGGCCGCCAACTGCCTCCCATTAACAAATCTCGTCTAATCCTCCCCAATCACGTCCGGAACGCAGTCTTCAATCCTTGAGGACAAGATCTTAGCCAACAATTTGGCGTCTACATTTAGTAGGGAGATCGGTCTGTAGGACCCGCATAGCTCCGGGTCCTTATTCCGCTTCAGGATCAATGAGATTGTGGCCTGTGACATCGTCGGGGGAAGCCCCCCTCTCTCCCTTGCTTAATTAAATGTCCTCCTCAGCAGTGACCCCAGTATCCCAGAGAACTTTTTGTAAAACGCCACGGGGTACCCGTCTGGTCCTGGGGCTTTACCCGACTGCATGGCCTTCAGCCCTTCTGCTATCTCTTCCAACCCGATCGGGGCCCCGAGCCCTTCTACCAACCCTTTGTCCACCTTCGGAAACCTCAGCCCTCCTAAGAATTGCCTCATCCCCTCCGGCCCAGCTGGGGGTTCCGACTCATACAGCCTGCTGTAAAACTCCTTGAACGCCTTATTAACCCCTGCTGCATCTCCAGGTTCCCATCCCTGTCCTTTATTTTCCCAATCTCCCTGGCCACCTCCCGCTTTCTAAGCTGCTGCGCAAGCATTCTACTGGCCTTCTTCCCATATTCGTAGATCGCCCCCCTCGCCTCGTCAGTGCAAATGCAAATTGTAACTCCCACAGCTCGTCCGCAGACCCCCAAATCAATACAGACGCTTTACAAGTAACGTCCAAAAACATTTAAAAAAAAAACATGAACTCTGCAGCAAAGTTCAAACTCCTCAGTCCGCTACCAGCCCTTTACTTCTAGCGAAGTCCATCGCTTCTTCGTGTGACTTGAAGTAAAAATGCTGCTCTTCGTGCATGACCCAAAGACGGGCCGGATACAGCAATCCAAACTTTACCACCTCCTTAAAAAGGGTCGATTTTATCTGATTGAACCCTGCTCTTCTCTTGGCCACGTCTGCGCTCAGATACTGATATATATGTCGGACGCTGTTCTCCCATTTACAGCTGGCCCACCGTAGAATGCACTCCTTGTTCAGGTGCCTGTGGAACCTCGCCACCATTGCTCTTGTGTGGGGTGGGTGGGTGGGGAGGTGGGGGGGTGGGGGTCACCTACACACTGCTTCCTCGCGAGCGCTCCGTGCGCCCTGTCCACCTCCAAGGGTCGGGTGAACGTCCCCATCCCCAGCAGCTTCTCGAACATAGCCGCTATGTATGCCCCTGTGTCCGTTCCTTCGGATCCCTCTGGGAGAACCACGATTCTCAGGTTCTGCCAGCGGGACCTGTTCTCTAGGTCCTCCACCTTCTCCTGGAGCCTTTTCTGCTGGTCTCTCAGCATCCCCCACCTCCAACTCCACTGCAGCTTGGTGCTCCTCCTGCTCAGTCAGTGCCTTCTCCATTCTCTGGATCGCCCGATCTTGAGCATCCAGTCTGAGTTCCAGCCACGCAATCCTTAACCGGGTCCAAGCATTCCTGTTTCTGCTTGGCGAAGCCCTCTTGTATGAACTGAATCAGCTGCTCCGTCGACCGCTTGGTTGTTGATCCAGAACTCCGGTCGTCCGCCATGCTTTCTCCCGCTGCAGCCTCAGCCCAAGCCTTCTCCGTTCGCCTATTTCTTTGCAAGCCCTCCTGGTCCGCTTCTCCATGCAGTGATGTAAGATTCCTCGTCACAGTTACATCCAACATCAATTTTCCACTTCAGACCCAACAAAAAATCGGGGAAAAAGAAAAGGCTCCCGAGTGGGAGCCACCACATGTGCCACCTACTCCTTCATAGCCACCACCGGAAGTCACATTGTTTCAAATTTAAACCAGGCAGTTTGACCCTGATTGATCAAGGCATTGCCCTGAGGAGTCCAGTACATCTGTGCCACTTAATTTGTTTAGCAGAAAAGGGCACAATGTCTGTTCTTGTCTGCAAAAGTCTGTACCTTGCCCCCTGGAATTTCCTCCCTAAAGTTTCCTACTTCTCCATTAAGACCCTGCTTAAAACATACTCTTACCAAGCTTTTGGTCACTTGTCCTGATCTCTCCTTATGTCAAGTTTCATAGAATTTACAGTGCAGAAGGAGGCCATTCGGCCCATCGGGTCTGCACTAGCTCTTGGAAAGAGCACCCTAACCAAGGTCAACACCTCCACCCTATCCCCATAACCCAGTAACCCCACTAAGGGCAATTTATCATGACCAATCCACCTAACCTGCACATCTTTGGACTGAGGGAGGAAACCGGAGCACCCGGAGGAAACCCACGCACACACGGGGAGGATGTGCAGACTCCGCACAGACCGTGACCCAAGCCGGAATCGAACCTGGGACTCTGGAGCTGTGAAGAAATTGTGCTATCCACAATGCTACCATGCTGCCCTTCTCTGAGTTCTCTGAGGACACTCCTGTAAAACACATTGGATATTTTACTTTATTTAAGATCCTGTATAAATGCAAGTTGTTGTCGCTGTGAAGATGATGGGATCAGTTTCTGCAGGGTGACATGTTGTCAGCATACCAAAAAATTTCTAACCCCTACTTAGTCACAGCTTGGAAGACTCAACCGAAACTGGTCGTCAGTCTAAACAAATCTGATAGGGCGGCATGATGGTGCAGTGGTTAGCACTGCTGCCTCGTGGCGCCGAGGACCCCGGCCCCGGGTCACTGGCCGTGTGGAGTTTTCATATTCTCCCTGTGTCTGCGTGGCCAATCCACCTACCCCAAAGATGTGTGGGGTAGGTGGATTGGCAACGCTAAATTGCCCCTTAATTGGAAAAATAAAAATATTAACAAAACTGGTAAGTTAACACTAACGTGACCGTTGACTGGTTTGAAGAGCAATGTAAAAGCAGCTTGTGTTAGAAAAATAATACTTGGCTACTACAGGTGTTTGTTGGTGCTGTTGATGAGTTCTATTTGTACAACAGAACACAATGTCTTTCTTGCTCCTAACTGCAGCCTTGCTTTGTATTGAATAATATTCGGTTTGAGGAAAGTCAATGTCTACCCGTAAATAGCATCGTAAAGGAGGAAAGAGACGGTTTAAGGAGGGCATTTCACAGCTTAAGACTTAGATGGCTGATTGCTTGGATGTCAAAGGTACGACAAAAAGAGTAGGGAATGGATGAGAGTTCAGGACAGGAGGAACACTGTGTTCTTGCAGAACTGTAGAGTGGAGAATCAATTTTCCACTTCAGATCCGACAGAAAATCGGGGGGAAAGGTCCAAGGTTCCAACCCGAGTGGGAGCCACCAAATGTGCCACCTGCTTCTTCATAGTCGCCACTGGAAGTCTCATTGTTTGAAATTTAAACCAGGCAGTTTGACCCTGATTGATCAAGGTATTGCCCTGAGGAGTCATGGAGTGAATCATGGAGTGATTGGGACACAATGATAATTTTAAATTCAAGGCATGTTGGACTGGGAACCAATGTCGGTCAGCGAGGACAAGGTTGATCATGAACATTGTGAAGGGGACTTGCCACTTTGCAATTGGACAAACAAGGTGAAACACCTCACTCGGAGGGCTATTGTTACCTTAAAGAAAATCAGGCAGGGTCATCATGGTTTCGTGCCAAGGGCAAAAATGTTTAACCAATTTATTGGAGTTCTTTGAAGGAGTCACATGTGGATAAAGGGGAACTGATGGATGTACTGTACTTGGATTTTCAGAAGGCATTTGATAAGGTGCGATATCAAAAGTTAATATGTAAAATGAAAGGTCATGGTTTAGGGAATAACGTGTTGGAATGATTTGTAGATTGGCTAGCTAACAGGAAACAGAGTTGGCATAATGGGTCTTTTAGCGGTTGACAGGACGTGATGAGTGGCATGCCACAGGGTTCAGTGTTGGGACTTCAACTTTTTGCAATTTATATAAATAATTTGGATGAAGGGACTGAAGGTATACAAAGAACAAAGAACAAAGAAATGTACAGCACAGGAACAGGCCCTTCGGCCCTCCAAGCCCGTGCCGACCATACTGCCCGACTAAACTACAATCTTCTACACTTCCTGGTTCCGTATCCTTCTATTCCCATCCTATTCATATATTTGTCAAGATGCCCCTTAAATGTCCCTATCGTCCCTGCCTCCACTACCTCCTCCGGTAGTGAGTTCCAGGCACCCACTACCCTCTGCGTAAAAAACTTGCCTCGTACATCTACTCTAAACTTTGCCCCTCTCACCTTAAACCTATGCCCCCTAGTAATTGACCCCTCTACCCTGGGGAAAAGCCTCTGACTATCCACTCTGTCTATGCCCCTCATAATTTTGTATACCTCTATCAGGTCGCCCCTCAACCTCCTTCGTTCCAGTGAGAACAAACCGAGTTTATTCAATCGCTCCTCATAGCTTATGCCCTCCATACCAGGCAACATTCTGGTAAATCTCTTCTGCACCCTCTCTAAAGCCTCCACATCCTTCTGGTAGTGTGGCGACCAGAATTGAACACTATACTCCAAGTGTGGCCTAACTAAGGTTCTATACAGCTGCAACATGACTTGCCAATTCTTATACTCAATGCCCCGGCCAATGAAGGCAAGCATGCCGTATGCCTTCTTGACTACCTTCTCCACCTGTGTAGCCCCTTTCAGTGATCTGTGGACCTGTACTCCTAGATCTCTTTGACTTTCAATACTCTTGAGGGTTCTACCATTCACTGTATGGTTGCTACAAAGAGCCATAGGTTAAGTGAGTGGGCAAAAGCTCTGGCAAGTGGAATATAATGTGGGCAAATTTGAAATTGTTAATTTTGGCAGGCAGCAGGGGCAGATTTACGTGAAGCACAGGACCCCCCAAAAACAGGGGCACCAAAATGATGAGCGAGTCTCTCCCAGCCAATCGGGGACAGAACTACTTCGAAATCCCTTACAGGATTTATACGTTGATCATTATAACTGATCATTCTATAGATATGTCAGGAATAAACGAATGACTAGGGTAAGAGTAGGTCCAGTCAAGGACAGTAGTGGGAAGTTGTGCGTGGAGTCAGAGGAGATAGGAGAGGTGCTAAATGATTATTTTTCGTCAGTATTCACACAGGAAAAAGATAATGTTGTCGAGGAGAATGCTGAGACCCTGCCTGACCGGTACGTACTTAACAAGAACACGCAGTAGCTGATCCTTGAACAAGCTCCACTTATCCAGTGTGCCCAACACTTGCAGCCTACTTCTCCACCTTATCCCCCCCAAGTCACGTCTAATGGCATCGTAATTGCCCTTCCCCCAGCTATAACTCTTGCCCTGCGGTGTATACTTATCCCTTTCCATCACTAACGTAAACGTCAGCGAATTGTGGTCACTGTCCCCAAAGTGCTCTCCTACCTCCAAATCCAACACCTGGCCTGGTTCATTACCCAAAACCAAATCCAATGTGGCCTCACCTCTTGTTGGCCTGTCAACATATTGTGTCAGGAAACCCTCCTGCACACATTGTACAAAAAACGACCCATCTAATGTACTCGAACTATATCTTTTCCAGTCAATATTTGGAAAGTTAAAGTCTCCCATAATAACTACCCTGTTACTTTCGCTCTTATCCAGGATCATCCTCGCCATCGTTTCCTCTACATCCCTAGAACTTATTTGGAGGCCTATAGAAAACTCCCAACAGGGTGACCTCTCCTTTCCTGTTTCTAACCTCAGCCCATACTACCTCGGAAGATGAGTCCCCATCTAGCATCCTCTCCGCCACCGTAATACTGCTCTTGACTAGCAGCGCCACACCTCCCCCTCTTTTGCCTCCTTCTCTGAGCTTACTAAAACACCTAAACCCCGGAACCTGCAACATCCATTCCTGTCCCTGCTCTACCCATGTCTCCGAAATGGCCACAACATCGAAGTCCCAGGTACCAACCCATGCTGCCAGTTCCCCTACCTTATTTCGTATACTCCTGGTATTGAAGTAGACACACTTCAAACTACCTACCTGAACACTGGCCCCCTCCTGCGACGTCAAATCTGTGCTCCTGACCTCTATACTCTCATTCTCCCGTACCCTAAAACTACAATCCAGGTTCCCATGCCCCTGCTGCATTAGTTTAAACCCCCCCAAAGAGCACTAACAAATCTCCCCCCCCCAGGATATTTGTGCCCCTCAGGTTCAGATGTAGACCATCCTGTCTGTAGAGGTCCCACCTTCCCCAGAAAGAGCTCCAGTTATCCAGAAATCTGAATCCCTCCTGCCTGCACCATCCCTGTAGCCACGTGTTTAATTGCTCTCTCTCCCTATTCCTCATCTCATTATCACGTGGCACAGGCAGCAACCCAGAGATAACAACTCTGTTTGTTCTAGTTCTGAGCTTCCATCCTAGCTCCCTGAAAGCCTGCCTGACATCCTTGTCCCCTTTCCTACCTATGTTGTTAGTGCCAATGTGGGCCACGACTTGGGGCTGCTCCCCCTCCCCCTTAAGGACCCGGAAAACACGATCCGAGACATCACGTACCCTTGCACCTGGGAGGCAACATACCAAACTTGAGTCTCTCTCGCTCCCACAAAATCTCCTATCTGTGCCCCTGACTATCGAGTCCCCAATTACTAATGCTCTGCTCCTCTTCCCCCCCCTTTCCTTCTGAGCAACAGGGACAGACTCCGTGCGAGAGGCCCGTACCCCTGGCTTACCCCTGGTAAGTCGTCTCCTCCACCCCCCACAAGTATCCAAAGCGGTATACTTGTTTCTCAGGGGAACGACCGCAGGGGATCCCTGCACTGACTGCTTCTTCCCAGTCCCTCTTACAGTTACCCATCTATCTCCAATCTTTGGTGTAACTAATTCCCTGAAGCTGCTATCTATGACCCCCTCTGCCTCCCGAATGATCCAAAGTTCATCCAACTCCAGCTCCAGTTCCCTAACTCGGTCTTGGAGGAGCTGGAGATGGCTGCACTTCCTGCAGGTAAAATCAGCAGGGACACTAACGGCATCTCTTACCTCAAACATCCTGCAGGAGGAGCATTGCACTCCCTTCCCTGCCATCCCTAACTTTCAACCAAGATCAGGCTAACAAATAAATTTAAAAAAAAAATAAAATAAAATAATAATATAATATGGTACTTACCTCACACCAATGGGTTTTATTATTAGGTTAGAGGAGGAGGGCGGGTGGGAGACACTACACGTGTAGTGTCTCGGGTTTCCTCTCCACCAGAATTTATTGGTGAGGGGAGGGGGGGAAACCTTCCCAGACGTCCGCGGGTCGAACTTCCGGTTCCCGCCTTAAAAAAAAAACAACAGCAAAGAGGAACAGAAACGGAACCAGGTAAGTGTTTCAAACCTAAATACTCACCCACCGGCAGCCTCTACACTCCGCTCCCGCCGGAACTCCAAGTGATTGCTCCTGCAAGGTAAGTTATTTTAAACTTAAATACTCACCCACCGGCAGCCCCTGCACGCCGCATCCCAGAAGGCCGCGGGTCGAACTTCCGGTTCCCGCCTTAAAAAAAAAACAACAGCAAAGAGGAACAGAAACGGGACCAGGTAAGTGTTTCAAACCTAAATACTCACCCACCGGCAGCCTCTACACTCCGCTCCCGCCGAAACTCCAAGTGATTGCTCCTGCAAGGTAAGTTATTTTAAACCTAAATACTCACCCACCGGCAGCCCCTGCACGCCGCTTCCCAGAAGGCCGCGGGTCGAACTTCCGGTTCCCGCCTTAAAAAAAATTTTTTTTTAAAAATACAACAGCAAAGAGGAACAGAAACGGGACCAGGTAAGTGTTTCAAACCTAAATACTCACCTACCGGCAGCCCCTGCACTCCGCTCCCGCCGAAACTCCAAGTGCTGCTCCTGCAAGATAAGTTATTTTAAACTTAAATACTCACCCACCAGCAGCCTCATGACACTAAAGCCACATGACACTAAAGTCGGTGGAGTTGTGGACAGTGCGGAAGGATGTTACAAGTTACAGAGGGACATAGATCGGCTGCAGAGCTGGGCTGAGAGGTGGCAAATGGAGTTTAATGCAGAAAAGTATGAGGTGATTCATTTTGGAAGGAATAACAGGAAGACAGAGTACTGGGCTAATGGTAAGATTCTTGGCAGTGTGGATGAGCAGAGAGATCTCGGTGTCCATGTACATAGATCCCTGAAAGTTGCCACCCAGGTTGAGAGGGTTGTTAAGAAGGCGTACGGTGTGTTAGCTTTTATTGGTAGAGGGATTGAGTTTAGGAGCCATGAGGTCATGTTGCAGCTGTACAAAACTCTGGTGCGGCCGCATTTGGAGTATTGCATGCAATTCTGGTCACCGCATTATAGGAAGGATGTGGAAGCATTGGAAAGGGTGCAGAGGAGATTTACCAGAATGTTGCCTGGTATGGAGAGAAGATCTTATGAGGAAAGACTGAGGGACTTGAGGCTGTTTTCGTTAGAGAGAAGAAGGTTAAGAGGTGACTTAATTGAGGCAGACAAGATGATCAGAGGATTGGATAGGGTGGACAGTGAGAGCCTTTTTCCTCGGATGGTGATGTCTAGCACGAGGGGACATAGCTTTAAATTGAGGGGAGATAGATATAAGACAGATGTCAGAGGTAGGTTCTTTACTCCGAGAGTAGTAAGGGCGTGGAATGCCCTGCCTGCAACAGTAGTGGACTCGCCATCATTAAGGGCATTTAAATGGTCATTGGATAAACATATGGATGATAAGGGAATAGTGTAGATGGGCTTTAGAGTGGCTTCACAGGTCGGCACAACATCGAGGGCCGAAGGGCCTGTACTGCGCTGTAATGTTCTATGTTCTATTACGTAGAGGCTCTTTCCTCGCACAATCACTGGTCGGAACTACATTACCCATGCTGTGCACCTGCGCAGTGTGGAGTGACTATATGTAATCACGGGAGACCCAATCCAGGTGTCTGATGGGAGTTGTAGTTCTGATGCATGCAGCAGCAGTTGCCGCTCAGAGTTTGAGTTTGAATTTGAGAACGTGCGGGCCTGAGTGGTGGCTGTTATGAGGACGGGACTGGATTTGGACATTAGCACCTGCAAATCCCAGCTCCCAGGGATGAGAACCAGTATCACAACTGTTTATCCCACCCACTCCCTATATTACGATACACTGATAATTCATTAGAAATTAGGGTGTGTTATATTATTCAATAGGTAGTATTGCAGATAAAAGAAGGGGCAGGCAAGAATTTTCTTCCTTACTCAACATGTTGAGAAATAATGGATTTAATCAGTAGTAGTGCTCCGATTTTCATGTGGGAGCTGTATAATTTCACAGCACAGATGGAAGCTATTTAGCCCATCAATGTAACTGCACAGCCCTCTGAACTATTCAAGTCCTATTTGGCATTCTTTTCATTTTGATTTAAGATATGAAACTTTTGATGAAGTTCATTCCTGCCACTGTTTCTGATGGGATGATTCTGTGTCTTAACCCCTCAATTCGTATCAATAGTCATTGTGTCATCATTGTTCATTGCTGTACCTGTTGTAACAATTGATTCAATTTTTAGGTATAAAGACAGGTTTCAAAAGTTGAGATTGGGGTGTGCTGCTGATGGAAGTAAGATATAGCTGTGTTCTTCAAACTTTTTTCCGGGGACCCAACCCGGCCGACCTTTGGGACCCACGCCAGCCGACCTGAGCGATCCACCATTTTCTCTTATCTTGTTTGCTGCTGATAAAAATGGAGGAAATGGCTTTGGGTCCCTTTGGCCCTCGTACACGCTCCTCCAATAGAACCTGTTGGATGAAGGTGAAGCCTTCCTGTGTCGGAAAGAATGGAGTCTCCATCTGTCCAAAGTTCTGCATTTTTTTCCTGTAAAATTTTATCAAATAAAACCCTCCCCGAACTTGTAAAAAAAATAAAATGAATAAATAAATCCCCCCGGAACTTGAAACAAAAAGCTGTGACCGTTTAAAAAAACAAAAAGCGCCAGCACTGCGCATGCACGCCCGATCATCGGCGCGCATGCGCAATGTGGCCAAATTTTTTTAACATGTTCGTGGCCATTTTAAAAGCCGCTTGCAGCCGGCGTTATTAAAAAAACAGCTGCTGCGTGGGGATTCGCGCGATCGGGTGCGCCGCGAAGGACGGCCCCGCGACCCACCTGAGGGTCGCGCCCCCGAGTTTTAAGAACACTGAGATGTAGAGAAGAAAAATAAAGTTATGTCCATAAATGGTTAGAAAGTAGCCTCAAAAATAAATGTTTCACTAAGTATAAGCCAGCTAACTATGTCCACATGTTCTGGTCATGTCCACGATTAGTGGGGTTTTGGATCTTAGTATTTAAAATATTAACAAAGGTTGTGGAGCTGAAAATATAGGGGCTGGTTAGCACAGGGCTAAATCGCTTGCTTTGAAAGCAGACCAAGGCAGGCCAGCAGCACGGTTCGATTCCCGTACCAGCCTCCCCGAACAGGTGCCGGAATGTGGCGACTAGGGGCTTTTCACAGTAAGTTCATTTGAAGACTACTTGTGACAATAAGCAATTTTCATTTCATTTCATTCATTTTTCATACTCCGGGGGGTGGGGTGGGGGGGGGGGGGGTGGGGGGGGGGGGGGTGGGGTGGGGGTGGGTGGGGGGGGGTGGGTGGGGGGTGGGGGGGGGGGGGTGGGGTGGGGGTGGGTGGGGGGGGGTGGGTGGGGGGTGGTGGGTGGGGGGTGGGGGGGGGGGGGGGGGTGGGTGGGGGGTGGGGGGGGGTGGGTGGGGGGTGGGTGGGGGGTGGGGGGGGGTGGGGGGGGGGGTGGGGGGGGGGGGGGGTGGGGGGGGGGGGTGGGGGGGGGGGGTGGGGGGGGGTGGGTGGGGGGGGGTGGGGGGGGGGGGTGGGGGGGGGGTGGGGTGGGTGGGGGGGGGGTGGGGGGTGGGGGGGGGGGGGGGGTGGGGGGTGGGGTGGGGTGGGGGGGGGGGGTGGGGTGGGGGGTGGGGGGGGGTGGGGGGGGGGGGGGGGGGGGGGGGTGGGTGGGGGGGGTGGGTGGGGGGTGGGGGGGGGATGTGTGTGAGGGGGCTGGGGGGGGGAAGTGTGAGAGGGGGCTGGGGGGGGGGGGGAGTGTGTGAGGGGGCTGGGGGTGGGGGAAGTGTGTGTGAGGGGGCTGGGGGGGGGGAAGTGTGTGTGAGGGGGCTGGGGGGGGGAGAGAGCGTGTGAGGGGGCTGGGGGGGGGGGAGAGAGCGTGTGAGGGGGCTGGTGGGGGGCGAGAGCGTGTGGGGGGGCGAGAGCGTGTGAGGGGGCCGGTGGGGGGGCGAGAGCTTGTGAGGGGGCTGGTGGGGGGGCGAGAGCGTGTGAGGGGGCTGGTGGGGGGCGAGAGCGTGTGAGAGGGCTGGTGGGGGGGGGGGGGGGGGGAGCGTGTGAGGGGGCTGGTGGGGGGGCGAGAGCGTGTGAGGGGGCTCGTGGGGGGGAGAGCGTGTGAGGGTTCTGGTGGGGGGGGAGAGCGTGTGAGGGGGCTGGTGGGGGGGGGGGGGGAAGAGCGTGTGAGGGGGCTGGTGGGGGGGGGAGAGCGTGTGAGGGGGCTGGTGGGGGGGGAGAGCGTGTGAGGGGGCTGGTGGGGGGGGGAGAGCGTGTGAGGGGGCTGGTGGGGGGGGGAGAGCGTGTGAGGGGGCTGGTGGGGGGGGAGAGCGTGTGAGGGGGCTGGTGGGGGGGGAGAGCGTGTGAGGGGGCTGGTGGGGGGGGAGAGCGTGTGAGGGGGCTGGTGGGGGGGGAGAACGTGTGAGGGGGCTGGTGGGGGGGAGAGCGTGTGAGGGGGCTGGTGGGGGGGGAGAGCGTGTGAGGGGCTGGTGGGGGGGGGAGAACGTGTGAGGGGGCTGGTGGGGGGGGGAGAGCGTGTGAGGGGGCTGGTGTGAGGGGGCTGGTGGGGGGGGAGAACGTGTGAGGGGGCTGGTGGGGGGGAGAGCGTGTGAGGGGGCTGGTTGGGGGGGAGAGCGTGTGAGGGGGCTGGTGGGGGGGGAGAGCGTGTGAGGGGGCTGGTGGGGGGGGGAGAGCGTGTGAGGGGGCTGGTGCGGGGGGGCGGAGAGCGTGTGAGGGGGCTGGTGGGGGGGGGGGAGAGCGTGTGAGGGGGCAGGTGGGGGGGGGGAGAGCGTGTGAGGGGGCTGGTGGGGGGGGAAGAGCGTGTGAGGGGGCTGGTGGGGGGGGGGGGGAGAGCGTGTGAGGGGGCTGGTGGGGGGGGAAGAGCGTGTGAGGGGGCTGGTGGGGGGGGGGAGAGAGCGTGTGAGGGGGCTGGTGGGGGGGGGGGTGAGCGTGTGAGGGGGCTGGGGGGGACGAGCGTGTGAGGGGGCTGGGGGGGAAGAGCGTGTGAGGGGGCTGGGGGGGGTGAGCGTGTGAGGGGGCTGGGGGGGACGAGCGTGTGAGGGGGCTGGGGGGGACGAGCGTGTGAGGGGGCTGGGGGGGGACGAGCGTGTGAGGGGGCTGGGGGGGGACGGGCGTGTGAGGGGGCTGGGGGGGACGGGCGTGTGAGGGGGCTGGGGGGGGCGGGGCGTGTGAGGGGGCTGGGGGGGGAAGTGTGTGAGGGGGCTGGGGGGGGGGGAAGTGTGTGAGGGGGCTGGGGGGGGGGAGAGTGTGTGAGGGGGCTGGGGGGGGGGGGAAGTGTGTGTGAGGGGGCTGGGGGGGGGGGAAGTGTGTGTGAGGGGGCTGGAGGGGGGGGGAGAGAGCGTGTGAGGGGGCTGGTGGGGGGCGAGAGCGTGTGGGGGGGCGAGAGCGTGTGAGGGTGCCGGTGGGGGGGCGAGAGCTTGTGAGGGGGCTGGTGGGGGGCGAGAGCGTGTGAGGGGGCTGGTGGGGGGCGAGAGCGTGTGAGGGGGCTGGTGGGGGGCGAGAGCGTGAGAGGGGGCTGGTGGGGGGCGAGAGCGTGTGAGGGGGCTGGTGGGGGGCAAGAGCGTGTGAGGGGGCTGGTGGGGGGCGAGAGCGTGTGAGAGGGCTGGTGGGGGGGGTTGGGGGGAGCGTGTGAGGGGGCTGGTGGGGGGGCGAGAGCGTGTGAGGGGGCTCGTGGGGGGAGAGCGTGTGAGGGTTCTGGTGGGGGGGGAGAGCGTGTGAGGGGGCTGGTGGGGGGGGGGGGAGAGCGTGTGAGCGGGCTGGTGGGGGGGGAGAGCGTGTGAGGGGGCTGGTGGGGGGGGGAGAGCGTGTGAGGGGGCTGGTGGAGGGGAGAGCGTGTGAGGGGGCTGGTGGAGGGGAGAGCGTGTGAGGGGGCTGGTGGGGGGGGGAGAGCGTGTGAGGGGGCTGGTGGGGGGGGGGAGAGCATGTGAGGGGGCTGGTGGGGGGGGGAGAGCGTGTGAGGGGGCTGGTGGGGGGGAGAGCGTGTGAGGGGGCTGGTGGGGGGGGAGAGCGTGTGAGGGGGCTGGTGGGGGGGAGAGCGTGTGAGGGGGCTGGTGGGGGGGGAAGAGCGTGTGAGGGGGCTGGTGGGGGGGGAGAGCGTGTGAGGGGGCTGGTGGGGGGGGGAGAGCGTGTGAGGGGGCTGGTGGGGGGGGGAGAGCGTGTGAGGGGGCTGGTGGGGGGGGGAGAGCGTGTGAGGGGGCTGGTGGGGGGGGAGAGCGTGTGAGGGGGCTGGTGGGGGGGAGAGCGTGTGAGGGGGCTGGTGGGGGGGGAAGAGCGTGTGAGGGGGCTGGTGGGGGGGGAGAGCGTGTGAGGGGGCTGGTGGGGGGGGGAGAGCGTGTGAGGGGGCTGGTGGGGGGGGGAGAGCGTGTGAGGGGGCTGGTGGGGGGGGGAGAGCGTGTGAGGGGGCTGGTGCGGGGGGGCGTAGAGCGTGTGAGGGGGCTGGTGGGGGGGGGGAGAGCGTGTGAGGGGGCTGGTGGGGGGGGGGGAGAGCGTGTGAGCGGGCTGGTGGGGGGGAGAGCGTGTGAGGGGGCTGGTGGGGGGGGGAGAGCGTGTGAGGGGGCTGTTGGGGGTGGAGAGCGTGTGAGGGGGCTGGTGGGGGGGGGGGAGAGCGTGTGAGGGGGCTGGTGGGGGGGGGGGGAGAGCGTGTGAGGGGGCTGGTGGGGGGGGGGGGAGAGCGTGTGAGGGGGCTGGTGGGGGGGGGGTGAGCGTGTGAGGGGGCTGGGGGGGAAGAGCGTGTGAGGGGGCTGGGGGGGGACGAGCGTGTGAGGGGGCTGGGGGGGGGGCAGGGCGTGTGAGGGTGCTGGGGGGGACGAGCGTGTGAGGGGGCTGGGGGGGACGAGCGTGTGAGGGGGCTGGGGGGGACGAGCGTGTGAGGGGGCTGCGGGGGACGAGCGTGTGAGGGGGTTGGGGGGGGACGAGCGTGTGAGGGGGCTTGGGGGGGACGAGCGTGTGAGGGGGCTGTTGGGGGTGGAGAGCGTGTGAGGGGGCTGGTGGGGGGGGGAGAGAGCGTGTGAGGGGGCTGGTGGGGGGGGGTGAGCGTGTGAGGGGGCTGGGGGGGAAGAGCGTGTGAGGGGGCTGGGGGGGGACGAGCGTGTGAGGGGGCTGGGGGGGGGCAGGGCGTGTGAGGGGGCTGGGGGGGACGAGCGTGTGAGGGGGCTGGGGGGGACGAGCGTGTGAGGGGGCTGGGGGGGACGAGCGTGTGAGGGGGCTGCGGGGGACGAGCGTGTGAGGGGGTTGCGGGGGACGAGCGTGTGAGGGGGCTGGGGGGGGACGGGCGTGTGAGGGGGCTGGGGGGGGCGAGCGTGTGAGGGGGCTGGGGGGGGACGGGCGTGTGAGGGGGCTGGGGGGGGACGGGCGTGTGAGGGGGCTGGGGGGGGCGAGCGTGTGAGGGGGCTGGGGGGGGCGAGCGTGTGAGGGGGCTGTGGGGGGGACGAGCGTGTGAGGGGGCTGGGGTGGACGAGCGTGTGAGGGGGCTGGGGGGGGACGAGCGTGTGAGGGGGCTGGGGGGGACGAGCGTGTGAGGGGGCTGGGGGGGACGAGCGTGTGAGGGGGCTGGGGGGGACGAGCGTGTGAGGGGGCTGCGGGGGACGAGCGTGTGAGGGGGTTGGGGGGGGACGAGCGTGTGAGGGGGCTTGGGGGGGACGAGCGTGTGAGGGGGCTGGGGGGGACGAGCGTGTGAGGGGGCTGGGGGGGGAAGAGCGTGTGAGGGGGTTGGGGGGGGACGAGCGTGTGAGGGGGCTGGGGGGGGACGAGCGTGTGAGGGGGCTGGGGGGGGGACGAGCGTGTGAGGGGGCTGGGGGGGGGACGAGCGTGTGAGGGGGCTGGGTGGGGAAGAGCGTGTGAGGAGGCTGGGGGGGAAAGAGCGTGTGAGGAGGCTGGGGGGGAAAGAGCGTGTGAGGAGGCTGGGGGGGAAAGAGCGTGTGAGGGGGCTGGGGGGGAAAGAGCGTGTGAGGGGGCTGGGGGGGAAAGAGCGTGTGAGGGGGCTGGGGGGAAGAGCGTGTGAGGGGGCTGGGGGGAAAGAGCGTGTGAGGGGGCTGGGGGGAAAGAGCGTGTGAGGGGGCTGGGGGGAAAGAGCGTGTGAGGGGGCTGGGGGGAAAGAGCGTGTGAGGGGGCTGGGGGGAAAGAGCGTGTGAGGGGGCTGGGGGGAAAGAGCGTGTGAGGGAGCTGGGGGGAAAGAGCGTGTGAGGGAGCTGGGGGAAAGTGTGTGTGAGGGGGCTGGGGGGAAAAGTGTGTGTGAGGGGGCTGGGGGGAAAGTGTGTGTGAGGGGGCTGGGGGGAAAGTGTGTGTGAGGGGGCTGGGGGGAAAGTGGGTGTGAGGGGGCTGGGGGGGAAAGTGTGTGTGAGGGGACTGGGGGGAAGTGTGTGTGAGGGGGAAGGAGGGGAAGTGTGTGAGGGGGAAGAGTGTGAGGGGGCTGGGGGGGGGGGGGGGAGTGTGTGTGAGGGGGCTGTGAGGGGGCTGGCGGGGGGGGAGTGTGTGTGAGGGGGCTGGGGGGGGGGGGAAGTGTGTGTGAGGGGGGGGAGTGTGTGTGAGGGGGCTGGAGGGGGGGAGAGCGTGTGAGGGGGCTGGTGGGGGGCGAGAGCGTGTGGGGGGGCGAGAGCGTGTGAGGGGGCTGGTGGGGGGGGGCGAGAGCTTGTGAGGGGGCTGATGGGGGGCGAGAGCTTGTGAGGGGGCTGGTGGGGGGCAAGAGCGTGTGAGGGGGCTGGTGGGGGGCGAGAGCGTGTGAGGGGGCTGGTGGGGGGCAAGAGCGTGTGAGGGGGCTGGTGGGGGGCGAGAGCGTGTGAGGGGGCTGGTGGGGGGGCGAGAGCGTGAGGGGGCTGGTGGGGGGGGGGAGCGTGTGAGGGGGCTGGTGGGGGGGTAGAGCGTGTGAGGGGGCTGGTGGGGGGGGAGAGCGTGTGAGGGGGCTGGTGGGGGGGGGGGGAGAGCGTGTGAGGGGGCTGGTGGGGGGGGGGGGAGAGCGTGTGAGGGGGCTGGTGGGGGGGGAGAGCGTGTGAGGGGGCTGGTGGGGGGGGAGAGCGTGTGAGGGGGCTGGTGGGGGGGGAGAGCGTGTGAGGGGGCTGGTGGGGGGGGAGAGCGTGTGAGGGGGCTGGTGGGAGGGGAGAGCGTGTGAGGGGGCTGGTGGGGGGGAGAGCGTGTGAGGGGGCTGGTGGGAGGGGGGAGCGTGTGAGGGGGCTGGTGGGAGGGGGGAGCGTGTGAGGGGGCTGGTGGGGGGGGAGAGCGTGTGAGGGGGCTGGTGGGGGGGGGGAGCGTGTGAGGGGGCTGGTAGGGGGGGGGAGAGCGTGTGAGGGGGCTTGGGGGGGGGGAGAGCGTGTGAGGGGGCTGGTGGGGGGGGGAGAGCGTGTGAGGGGGCTGGTGGGGGGGAAGAGCGTGTGAGGGGGCTGGGGGGGAAGAGCGTGTGAGGGGGCTGGGGGGGAAGAGCGTGTGAGGGGGCTGGGGGGGACGAGCGTGTGAGGGGGCTGGGGGGGGGACGAGCGTGTGAGGGGGCTGGGTGGGGAAGAGCGTGTGAGGGGGCTGGGGGGGAAGAGCGTGTGAGGGGGCTGGGGGGGGAAGAGCGTGTGAGGAGGCTGGGGGGGAAAGAGCGTGTGAGGAGGCTGGGGGGGAAAGAGCGTGTGAGGAGGCTGGGGGGGAAAGAGCGTGTGAGGAGGCTGGGGGGAAAGAGCGTGTGAGGAGGCTGGGGGGGAAAGAGCGTGTGAGGAGGCTGGGGGGGAAAGAGCGTGTGAGGAGGCTGGGGGGGAAAGAGCGTGTGAGGAGGCTGGGGGGGAAAGAGCGTGTGAGGAGGCTGGGGGGGAAAGAGCGTGTGAGGGAGCTGGGGGGGAAAGAGCGTGTGAGGGAGCTGGGGGGAAAGAGCGTGTGAGGGAGCTGGGGGGGAAAGTGTGTGTGAGGGGGCTGGGGGGAAAGTGTGTGTGAGGGGGCTGGGGGGGAAGTGTGTGTGAGGGGGCTGGGGGGGGGCTGGAGGGGGGGGGGAGTGTGAGGGGGAAGAGTGTGAGGGGGCTGGGGGGGGGTGAGGGGGAAGTGTGTGAGGGTGCTGGGGGGGGGGGGGGGAGTGTGTGTGAGGGGGCTGGGGGGGACGAGCGTGTGAGGGGGCTGGGGGGGACGAGTGTGTGAGGGGGCTGGGGGGGGGAAGTGTGTGTGAGGGGGAAGAGTGTGAGGGGGCTGGGGGGGGGGAAGTGTGTGTGAGGGGGAAGAGTGTGAGGGGGCTGGGGGGAAAGAGTGTGAGGGGGTTGGGGGGAAAGAGTGTGAGGGGGCTGGGGGGAAAGTGTGAGGGGGCTGGGGGGAAAGTGTGTGAGGGGGCTGGGGGAAAGAGTGTGTGAGGGGGCTGGGGGGAAAGAGTGTGTGAGGGGGCTGGGGGGACAGAGTGTGAGGGGGCTGGGGGGGGCGGGGGGGGAGTGTTTCTGCTGGTGGGGGGGGAGAGCGCGAATGCATGGGGGAACAGAGGGCTGTTTGTGGGGTGGTGGCAACAAAGAGAGGGTGTGGGTGTGTGTGTGTTGGAGGGGGGAGAGGAGAGAAGAGAGTGAGGGCGAGTGCGAGGGGTGTTCTTTGGCCTTCTGATCCAGAAGGGAGAGTTAAACGTCTTGTGCGGGAGAAGTTAAACTTCTGTTACAAAGGGCATTGATGAGACCACATCTGGACTAATGTGCACAGAATTGGCCTCCTTAAGGAAGTGTTTAAATGAATTAGAAGCAGTTGAGTGGCTATGAGGAATGGGCGGGTTGTCTTATGAGGAAAGATTTGCTTTGTATCTATCATAGTTTAGAAGATTAAAAGGCAACTTGACTGAAACCTTTCCGATCCTAAGGGGCATTGACAGGGTGGATGTGCGGATGTCATTTCCTCTTGTCAGATAATCTAAATATAGGGGTCACTGTTTAAAAGTAAGTGATCACCCATTTAAGACAGATTTGACACAAATTGTTTTCTCTTGAGGGTCATGAGTCTCTGGAATTCTCTCCCTTAAAAGGCAGTGGAAGCAGAATCTTTGAATATTTTTAAGGCAGAGCTAGATATTGTATCTTTGTGCCAGCAGCTGAAAATAAATAGAATTGGAGAAGCACATGGGTTTGATGCAATATTAATTATTGAATAGTTTTATTGAATCGGTCTTCACTGTACAAAGTTTGGCACGAGACTCCCTATAGCCCGTGCATTAACCGAATGACAGGTGACTCTGATCTGAAAGAGACATTGCACACAACTACAAAAACCCACATATACAACAGATTCTTGATTAATAAGTGGGTGAAAGGTTATCGGGGGTAGACAGAAATGTTGTGTTTAAGTTACTGTCAGATCAGCTATGATCTTCGTGAATGGCGGAGCAGGCTCTAAGGACGAGTGACCTATACCTACCGGTTCATATGTATGATGGAACTTCTGTTGCCCTTTTTGTAAAGTAAATTGAGTTTCAGATTCTAAATTACACCTTTTGATTTTGTGCTTTGTTAGCTGAAAATATCTGAGAATCCTGCAACACAGAAAGTGGCCATTTGACTCTGTGGAGGGACAGGTAGTATTGAGGAAGCAAGGAAGTTGTAGAAGGACTTGGACAAGCTAGGAGAGTGGGCAATGAAGTGGCAAATGAAATACAATGTGGAAAAGTGTGAGGTTATGCACTTCGGAAGGAGGAATCTAGGCATAGACTATTTTCTAAATGGGGAAATGCTTTGGAAATCAGAAACACAAAGGGATTTGGGAGTCCTTGCTCACGATTCTCTTGAGGTTAATGCGCAGGTTCAGTCGGCAGTTAAAAAGGCAAATGCAATGTTAGCATTCATGTCAAGAGGGCTAGAATACAAGACCAGGGATGTACTTCTGAGGCTGTATAAGGCTCTGGTCAGACCCCATTTGGAGTATTGTGAGCAGTTTTGGGCCCTGTATCTAAGGAAGGATGTGCTGGCCTTGGAAAGGGTCCAGAGGAGGTTCACATGATCCCTGGAATGAAGAACTTGTCGTATGAGGAACGTTTGAGGACTCTGGGTCTGTACTTATTGGAGTTTAGAAGGATGAGTGGGGATCTTATTGAAACTTACAAGGTACTGCGAGGCCTGGATTGAGTGAACGTGGAGAGGATGTTGACACTTGTAAGAAAAACTAGAACCAGAAGACACCATCTCAGATTAAAGGGACGATCCTTTAAAACAGAGATGAGGAGGAATTTCTTCAGCCAGAGGGTGGTGAATCTGTGGAATTCTTTGCCGCAGAAGACTGTGGAGGCCAATTCACTGAATGTCTTTAAGACCGAGATTGCGGATATTATGTCAGAAGTCCTGGAAAGTAGGGCAGCACGGTGGCGCAGTGGATTAGCACTGCGGCCTTACGGCGCCAAGGTCACAGGTTTGATCCCGGCTCTGGGTCACTGTCCGTTTGGAGTTTGCACATTCTCCCCGTGTTTGTGTGGGTTTCGCCCCCACAACCCAAAAATGTGCAGGCTAGGTGGATTGGCTACACTAAATTGCACCTTAATTGGAAAAAATGAATTGGGTGCTCAAATTAAAAAAAAAAAAAGAGTAGTCCTGGAAGGGAGGGTAACTCCGAGTCCAGAATTGGCAATATTTGAGGTGTCGGAGGATCCGGGGGCAAAGGGGGGGGGGGGGGGGAGAGAGGGGGGGGGGGAGAGGAGAGGAGAGGAGGGGGGGGGGGGGGAGAGAGAGGAGGGGGGGGGGGAGAGAGAGAGGAGGGGGGGGGGGGAGAGAGAGGGGGGGGGGGGAGAGAGAGGAGGGGGGGAGAGAGAGGAGGGGGGAGAGAGAGAGAGGAGGGGGGGAGAGAGAGAGAGAGGAGGGGGGGGAGAGAGAGAGAGAGGAGGGGGGGGAGAGAGGAGGGGGGGAGAATGGGGGGGGGAGGAGGGGGGGAGGAGAAGAGAGGGGGGGGGGGAAAGAGGGGGGGGGGGGGGGGGGAAAGAGGGGGGGGGGGGGGGGGAAAGAGGGGGGGGGGGGGGGGAAAGAGGGGGGGGGGGGGAAAGAGGGGGGGGGGGGGGAAAGAGGGGGGGGGGGGGGAAAGAGGGGGGGGGGGGGAGAAAGAGGGGGGGGGGGGGAAAGAGGGGGGGGGGGAGGGAAAGAGGGGGGGGGGGGGGAAAGAGGGGGGGGGGGGAAGAGGGGGGAGAGGAGGGGGGGGGGGGAAGAGGGGGGAGAGGGGGGGGGGGGGGGAAAGAGGGGGGGGGGGGGGGGGGAGGAAGAGGGGGGGGGGGGGGGGGGAGAGGGGAGGCCGATATCCTGGCCTCCTTCTCCCTGGTGGCCCGGAGACGGATCTTGCTGAGATGGAGGGACTCTGAGCCCCCGAAATCAGGAGTGTGGGTCAGCGATATGGTAGGGTTTCTCAGTCTGGAGAATATCAAGTTCGCTCTGAGAAGATCAATACAGGGATTCCCCCGGAGTTGGCAGCCGTTCATTGATTTCTTTAACAAAAATTGAACGTCAGCAGTAAGGGGGGAAAGGGAAAAGGTGGGAGGGAGGAAAACAGGAGGCAGGGTAATGTTAAATAAGGACAGGGAGCTTGGTATACGGGTAACGGGACAGGGTGGGAGAAGTGGGGGACGTGATTTATTGTTTGTTCTTTTGTGCGTCGACCCGCGCGGTTGTTTTAGAAATGTCAATATGTTAAATTGTGAAAATTACAAATGCTTCAATAAAATATTTTCTTTTAAAAAAAAAAAAGACAGATAGATAGGTTTTTGATCAATAAGGGGATCCGGGATTATGGGGAGAAGGCAGGAAAATGGGGATGAGAAAATATCAGCCATGATTGAATGGCGGAGCAGACTCGATGGGCCGAGTGGCCTAATTCTGCTCCAAAGTTTTATGGTCTTATGGACTCATCGTGTTGGTGTTCTCCTCACAGAACTATTCATTTAGTTCTATTCCACCAATCTGCAAGGTTTCTCCTGCAGGTTTTATCCAGTTCTATTTTGGAAGTAACGATTGAGTTTTCTTCTATCGCCCTTCCAGCCTGTGCATTCTAGACCATCATAAACTTGCTGCGTTTTCAAAATAATTTGCTCTCATCACCCCTGGTTCTTTTGACAATTACCTTAAAAGTGCGTTGTCTGGCTACTGGCTTATCCAAGTGGAAACAGTTTCTCCTCATTTACACGATCAGACCTCTCCCATTGGGGCAGCACGGTAGCATAGCGGTTAGCACTGTGGCTTCACAGTGCCAGGGTTCCAGGTTCGATTCCTGGCTTTGATCACTCTGTGCGGAGTCTGCACGTTCTCCCCGTGTCTGTGTGGGTTTCCTCCGGGTGCTCTGGTTTCCTCCCACAGTCAAAAGACGTGCAGGTAACCCTGGGAATTACAGGCCAGTTAGTCTTACTTCGGTGGTAGGCAAAGTAATGGAAAGGGTACTGAAGGATAGGATTTCTGAGCATCTGGAAAGACACTGCTTGATTAGGGATAGTCAGCACGGATTTGTGAGGGGTAGGTCTTGCCTTACAAATCTTATTGAATTCTTTGAGGAGGTGACCAAGCATGTGGATGAAGGTAAAGCAGTGGATGTAGTGTACATGGATTTTAGTAAGGCATTTGATAAAGTTCCCCATGGTAGGCTTCTGCACAAAGTAAGGAGGCATGGGATAGTGGGAAATTTGGCCAGTTGGATAACGAACTGGCTAACCGATAGAAGTCAGAGAGTGGTGGTGGATGGCAAATATTCAGCCTGGATCCCAGTTACCAGTGGTGTACCGCAGGGATCAGTTCTGGGTCCTCTGCTGTTTGTGATTTTCATTAATGTCTTGGATGAGGGAGTTGAAGGGTGGGTCAGTAAATTTGCAGACGATACGAAGATTGGTGGAGTTGTGGATAGTAAGGAGGGCTGTTGTCGGCTGCAAAGAGACATAGATAGGATGCAGAGCTGGGCTGAGAAGTGGCAGATGGAGTTTAACCCTGAAAAGTGTGAGGTTGTCCATTTTGGAAGGACAAATATGAATGCGGAATACAGGGTTAACGGTAGAGTTCTTGGCATTGTGGAGGAGCAGAGAGACCTTGGGGTCTATGTTCATACATCTTTGAAAGTTGCCACTCAAGTGGATAGAGCTGTGAAGAAGGCCTATGGTGTGCTCGCGTTCATTAACAGAGGGATTGAATTTAAGAGCCGTGAGGTGATGATGCAGCTGTACAAAACTTTGGTAAGGCCACATTTGGAGTACTGTGTACAGTTCTGGTCGCCTCATTTTAGGAAGGATGTGGAAGCTCTGGAAAAGGTGCAAAGAAGATTTACCAGGATGTTGCCTGGAATGGAGAGTAGGTCTTACGAAGAAAGGTTGAGGGTGCTAGGCCTTTTCTCATTAGAGCGGAGAAGGATGAGGGGCGACTTGATAGAGGTTTATAAGATGATCAGGGGAATAGATAGAGTAGACAGTCAGAGACTTTTTCCCCAGGTGGAACACACCATTACAAGGGGACATAAATTTAAGGTGAAAGGTGGAAGATATAGGAGGGATATCAGAGGTAGGTTCTTTACCCAGAGAGTAGTGGGGGCATGGAATGCACTGCCTGTGGAAGTAGTTGAGTCGGAAACATTAGGGACCTTCATGCAGCTGTTGGATAGGTACATGGATTACGGGAAAATGATATAGTGTAGATTTATTTGTTCTTAAGGGCAGCACGGTAGCATTGTGGATAGCACAATTGCTTCACAGATCCATGGTCCCAGGTTCGATTCCGGCTTGGGTCATTGTCTGTGCGGAGTCTGCACGTCCTCCCCGTGTCTGCGTGGGTTTCCTCCAGGTGCTCCGGTTTCCTCCCACAGTCCAAAGATGTGCGGGTTAGGTGAATTGGCCAATGATAAATTGCCCTTAATGTCCAAATTGCCCTTGGTGTTGGGTGGAGGTGTTGAGTTTGGGTAGGGTGCTCTTTCCAAGAGCTGGTGCAGACTCAAAGGGCCGAATGGCCTCCTTCTGCACTGTAAATTCAATGATAATCTATGATTAATCTAGGACAAAGGTTCGGCACAACATCGTGGGCCGAAGGGCCTGTTCTGTGCTGTATTTTCTATGTTCTATGTTAGGTGCATTTGCCATGCTAAAGTGCCCTTGATGCCCAAAAAGGTTAGGAGGGGTTATTTGGTTCCGGGGATAGGGTGGAAGTGAGGGCTTAAGTGGTACGGTGCAGACCCGATGGGCCGAATGGCCTCCTTCTGCATTGTATGTTCTATGCTCTAATTTCGAGCAACTCCATTAAGTCTCCCCTGAACCTCCTCTGCCCTCTGGCGAATAGTCCCAAATTTGTAGTGAAACGAAATATGTATGTATAGGGATGTCTAGGAAGCGGAATACACAATTTAATACGCTTTGATGAGAGCACAGGCTGGAAATAAAATATGACACCTGTTTATGTACCACGGATCCTTGGGCTAAACTCCTAACATGACTGTGATATTTACTTTTCCTCCTGCTCCAGGTATTGAGTCTCTTGCAGCACAAGCTGAAATAATAGAATGCAGTTGTACAGGGTGGATGGGAATTCTTGCAGCCCTGTGTCCGCATTAGTGTCCAAAGTGTTCAGTGTTCTTTAACTTATTGGAGCAGTCGTGGGGTGAAGAAACAACCAGTTGTGTGGAAATGGGGAGAAGGGCTGAGAACAGGAGATTACCAGTAAGCAACTGAAGAGGGTGATGAGGGGTGGGAAAGCAACTATGCTGGCGTGAAACTGGGTGGTGTAATGGTGCCAGCATGGAATTGGAGAGGGATTATTGATGACAGTGGAGAATTGAAGTGGGGATAGGTGCCAGTATGAAATGAGTGGGAAACCATGATGTCAGCATAAAAATGGGAAGGGTTGGAGTGAGCAAAGAACAATCTCGCCATAAATTTGGAAAGATTGGTCAAAGAGAGTTATGTTAAAATGATTTTTGAGACTACGGCGCTGAGGACCAGGGTTCGATCCCAGCCCTGGGTCACTGTCTGTGTGGAGTTTGTACAGTCTTCCCGTATCAGCGTGGGTCTTTCCCCCACAATCCAAAGATGTGCACGGTAGGTGAATTGGCCACGCTAAATTGCCCCTCAATTGGAAAAAAATAATTGGGTACTCTAAATTTATTTGAAAAGAAATGATATTTGAGATGGGGAGCAGAGTGCCTGCTTAACTTGAGGGAGCGGGGGTCCGGTGCCTGAACATGAGGGTGCTGGTAATGAAACGTAGCTTTTTATATGTGGTTTGTGGGCTCTATAATCAACTTAGTGGTCAACAAAGAGAAAATGTTTAGACATCTTTGTCATGGAATCCAATTTGTCATTGGAAGCGTTAAACTGCGCTATTGGAAGATCATCAACTTGAAGTGTTAACTTCTCTCACTCGCTAGCTGACCTGATATTTCCCACATTTTCTGTTTTTATTATGGATAGAGAAGTGTACGTTTGCAACTCTACACCAACAGTCCAAAGATGTGCAGGTTAGGTGGATTGGCCATGCTAAATTGCCCCTTAGTGTCCAAAAGGTTAGGTGGGGTTACTGGGTTACGGGGATAGGGTGGAGGTGTGGGTTTAGTAGGGTGCACTTTCCAAGGGGCGGCGCAGACTTGATGGGCCGAATGGCCTCCTTCTGCACTGTAAATTCTATGATTCTGTGAATTAAAAAAAAAGGAATACAAGAATCAAAGGGAGATATATCACCAGTGGCCTGCTCACTTGTGCATGCTAAGCGCTGTATTGTCTTCACACAGAATCCTGCGAACCAGTTACCTGTGGCTTTGGCTGAACGAGCCCAGCAGCTGTTCACTATTATCTTCAGGTACATTGTGGATATGTTGATCTGGACAGAAGACAAAGAGCTGCCTCTGGGACTGCAACCAAGGTATTCAAAGGGTGCTTTCCATTATGCCATCAAAATGCTGCTTTGCAACAATTGTTAGAAAGTATGATTGTGGAAAACTTGTCAAGTCTTGCTGCAGGAAATCCAGCTCGGTTACCGTTTATAATATTCACAAATCTGATTGCAAATAAGATTTCAATGTGAAAGTTGTTCATTTGGTCAAAACAAGGGATTAAATATGTTCAAAAGAAATACAGCGTTAGTAAATTTCAAGGGATTAAGACTAGGCTAGAGGCCTCTACTTCAATGCCAGGAGTAGTACAGGTAAAACGGATGAGTTAAGGGTGAGGATTGACACATGGAATTGTGATACAGTAGCCATCACGGAGACATGGTTGAGGGAGAGGCAGGATTGGCAGCTCAACATCCCGCGATATAGAATTTTCAAGCAAATCGGAGAAGACTGTAAAAGAGGAGGAGGCATTGCATTATAAGTTAAAGAGTCAGTTATTGCAGTAAGGAGAGATGATATCTTGGAGGGGGCATCAAATAAAGCTTTGTGGGTAGAGCTTCTCTTAGAATTTTCCAAGCAAGAGCTTTTACCAGCCAGAGCTTTCTTGCAACCCCATTTTGTTCTCCTAATTGCCGAGGGGGCAACCTGTGGGTGGAGCGGAGGACATTGGCAGGGTGTTGAATGAATCTATTTCCAATTGGAGAGGCGAAGTTTGATTAGGGATAGTCAGCATGACTTTGTCAGAGGGAGGCCATGCCTAACAAGTTTGACTGAATTTTTTGAAGATGTGACCAGGTGTGTAAATAAGAGTAGTGCAGTTGATGTAGTTTACATGGTTTTCAGCAAAGCTTTTGACAAGGTCCCACATGGGAGACTTGTAAAGGAGGCAAATGCTCATGGGATAAAAGATAATTTGATAAAGTGGATTCAAAGTTAGCACAGCTGTAGGAGACCGAGGGTGATGACGGACGACTGCTTTAGTGACTTGAAGCCAGGGTCCAGTGGCAAACCACAGGATCTGTGCTGGGTCCCGTATTATTTGTCATTTATATAAATTCCATAGATGGCTAGGTGGTGGTGGTGGGGGGGGGGATGATGATGATCTGTAGGTTTGCGGATGATGCAAAGATTGGCTAGGTGGTTAACAGTGTGATTGTATGTCTTGGATTACAAGAAGATAAATATAGATGGGATGGTCAAATGGGCAGAAAAGTGGCAGATGGAATTTAACCCTGAAAAGGGTGAGGTGATATAGTTTGTGAGGAGTAATTTGACAAGGAAGTATTCAATGAATGGCATCACACTGGGAAGTTCCGAGGAACAAAGGGACCTTGGAGTGCTTGTCCGTCGATCTCTGAAGGCAGAAGGACAGGTTAAATGGGTGGCGAAAAAGGCTTTTGGGACACTTGCCTTTACCAATCGAGGCATAGATTACATAATCGGGAAAATCATGTCAGAGTTGTATAGAACTGGGGATACAGGACAAGGTGTAGTTTCAAGAACGGAAGTGGGGGAAGCACAGTCTCGGAAATTTATAAAGAGCTCATGGAGTGGGAGGGAACCCAGATAGTGGAGGTAAAGCGTAAATGGGAAGATGAGCTGTGTAAGGAGCTAGAGACAGGTCTGTGGGAGGATGCTCTGAGTGGAGTCAACACGTCCTCATGATGTGCCATGCTCAGCCTGATACAATTCAAGGTGGTTCACTGGGCACACATGATGGTGGCCCAGATGAGCACGTTTTTTGGGGTAGAGGACAGGTGTGTGAGGTGTGCAGGAGGGCCCGCAAATCATGCCCACATGTTTTGGGCATGTCCAAAGCTTAGGGGATTCTGGCAGGGATTTGCCGATGTCATGTCCAGAGTGCTAAAAGTGAGGGTGGTGCAGAGTCCAGAGGTGGCGATTTTTGGAGTGTCAGAAGACCCGGGAGTCCAGGGAGCGAGAGAGGCTGACGATTTGGCCTTTGCCTCCTTGGTAGCCCGGAGACGGATCTTAATAGCGTGGAGGGACTCGGGGCCCCCGAAATCAGGGTATGGGCTAGCGACATGGCTGGATTTCTCAGGCTTGAAAAAGTTACGTTCGCCCCAAGAGGATCAGTGTTGGGGTTTGTCCAGAGGTGGCAGACGTTTATCGACTTCTTCGGGGAAAACTAAACTGTTAAGCAGATTCAATAGGGGAGGGGTTAGGGAATAAGTGGAGGGGTGGCAGGGGGAGTTAGTGTAGTTAGTTCAATTTAGGCAGGATCAGCGAGAGGAAATGGAGGGACTTGGGGATTGTGTGTATAAGCTATGTAGGCAGGGTATGGTTGTTGGTTGGGGGTGTTACGCTCTGAATTATGTTTACATTTGTATTTGTATGTTCTGTTATAAAACCATAAATGCCTTAATAAAATGTTTGTTTAAAAAAAAGAGAGTTGTATAGAACTTTGGTGAGGCCACAGCTAAAGTACAGTGTGCAATTCTGGTCGCCCCATTGTAGGAAGGCTGCGATTGCACTGGAGGGGGTGCAGAGGCGATTCACCAGGATGTTGCCAGGGATGGAACATTTAAGCTATGAAGAGAGGTTGGATAGGCTTTGGTTGTTTTATTTGAGCAGAGAAGACTGAGGGCGACCAGATAGAGGTGTACAAGATTATGAGGGGCATGGGCAGGGTGGATAGGGAACAGCTGTTCCCTTTTGTTGAAGGGTCGTTCCCGAGAGGACACAAGTTCAAGGTGAGGGGCAGGAGGTTTAGGGGGGATTTGAGGACAAGTTTTTTTTACCCAGAGGCGGTGACAGGTCTGGAATGTACTGCCTGGGAGGATGGTAGAGGCGGGTTGCCTCACATCCTTTAGAATGAACCAAGTATGGGTACTTGGCACGTCATAACATTCAAGGCTATGGACCAAGTGCTGGCAAATGGGATTAGGTGGGCAGGTCAGATGTTTTTCATGTATTGGTGCGGACTTGATGGGCCGAAGGTATGATTCTGTGAGTAGATGATTATTTACAGGTATGTTTATTCAATTGCTTTGCATTTGTAATGTACTGACCTATAGTGAGAGAACAAGAATATAAATATAACTCAATAAATACAGTGAAACAGAACTAACCAGGTATATAGTACTGAAAAACAATTTAATTCGAAAAAGGGGACGTCTTGATGAACAAAATATTTACAAGAATACCTGTTGAAAAATATTTTGAATTATGTTTGGTGTTGAAGGAATTGTAATTGCTCAAATGTATTGTTAAATACAGACCCAATTGACAAACCCTTAGGGGATGAGGTTATTGGCAACGACGGGAAGGTTGACCATTTTTTATTTGAAATGAATATTAACATTTTGAGTATCTCAAGTCATTGTCCAATGGAAATTGCTGCCTAACAAGAACTGTGGATGTGGCGACACTGTTTTAGCCAGATGATTAATTCTAGTAGGATACCATACCATTCAGTAATCAAGGAAGCAAAGCTTGCACTTCCACGCATTGCAAATCAACACACATTTTACCAACAATGCAAGCACAGGTTTGAGTTCACACCATTCTGTGATATGCAATGAAATCTCGTGACCAATGACAGTATCTGTTACTCATTTCATTTGTAATTAATCAATAAGCACTGAGCCACATATGGATCCCAATTTGTCACAACTGGCAATGGCTAACACATTAGACAACATTTACTTCTGGAAGGTATCCACAGCAACATAGGTGACATTGAACATTTAATGAGAGCAGTTTCCACAATTTTTGGATTGAAACACTAGCAAACTGCTTCGCTGCGTGCTTGCTAATTAAACTCTCTGTTGGGGAAAATTGAGTGAACTTTGCAAGAAAACGTACCAATGTTGAAGCTTACCCTTAAACTTTTTTCACAAGGGAGAAGACAGACTCTTATTTCTGTGTGCTGTTTAATGATGAACAGCATTCGTTTGAACATGTCATTTATTCACTCCAGAGGTCATTGGGCTGCTCACAGAGAGAAGCACAGAATTACACCACCTTGATAGATAAAGAGGTAAGTACCATTATGATAATAGCAAATTACTGCGGATACTGGAATCTGAAACAAAAACAGAAAACACTGGACAATCTTAGCAGGTCAGACAGCACCTGTAGAGAGAAAAGGGAGCTAACATTTTGAGTCTGGATGACTTTTTGACGGGGGAAGACCCAGACACGAACGTTAGCTCCCTTTTCTCGCCACAGATGCTGTCAGACCTGCTGAGGTAAGTACCATTGATAGTTGTGGATTATTGTAAATACAATTTATATAGCACCTTTAAAATAACAAAACATTCTGAGGCACATAACAAGAAAGTAATCAGACAAGAAAATTACTACTGAGCCAAAAGAGGAAATATTAGGATTGGTGACAGAAATCTTGTCCAAAAAACTAGATTTTAAGGAAGGCCTTGCCGAAAGATGGAGAATTCCAGAGCTGAGAGCCTTGTAAGGTGCAAGGGGGTGAGTGAAGTCAGGGATAATCACGAGACCAGAGTTGAGGAAATGCCCTGTTTTCAGAGTTGGTAGGTTTACAGAGATTGGCAGGGGTGAGACCACACTGATTTGAACACGAGGATCATTTCAAAAGTCAAGGTGTTAATTGTTAACTCAAGCAGCAATTATACTGCCATTTTTATACTGCAACAACCCAAAAGTGACAGAGCTATGTTTGCAAGTTATTTTCCGAGAACCCCTGTGAGGGCTTGACCATTTTGGCTTGATATCGTAGAACACTATAATTTTTGAGCCAGGGTTTAAGGGAGTGCCTAAGGGATCCCTGGTGCATGCTGGCACTTTGTTAACTTGTAGAATTTTTGTAATGCTTTGTGCAAGTGGCAGCTCCACTCCTATTCTCAGAACGTTCAACATTTACCATCTGGGAACAGAGTTCTACGCGCACAAGTAAATAATCCTTTTTATAAGCACCAATGTACTGGTTAATTCACAACTAAGTTACATTCTCCTCCCTTCTATTTGGTGATCAAACAATCTTGACAACTTGATCTGCAAGAAATGTCATCAATTAAAGAGCTGTGGTTTGAATTGCACTGCAGTCCTGATCTTTCTAATTTGTTTTTTAGGGCCGTCGAGCAGTAAAGCATGGATCACTGCATTCCTGTCAAGAAACAAAGTTGGAGGTTTTTGTAAGTAAGGCCAAATGCTTGTTATGTGCATTTAACAGCTGTACATAGAACATAGAAAAATACAGCATAGAACAGGCCCTTCGGCCCACGATGTTGTGCCGAACCTTTGTCCTAGATTAATCATAGATTATCATAGAATTTACATTGCAGAAGGAGGCCATTCGGCCCATGAGTCTGCACCGGCTCTTGGAAAGAGCACCCTACCCAAGGTCAACACCTCCACCCAACACTAAGGGCAATTTTGGACACTAAGAGCAATTTATCATGGCCAATCCACCTAACCTGCACATCTTTGGACTGTGGGAGGAAACCCACGCACACACGGGGAGTTGAAGTTAACAGTTGTGCCACTAGAAGTTATATAGTGAGCTGTTATTAAGGCATTTAGTACCATTTTCAGACAGTCAATGTTTAATATGTGAATACTATGTAGAAGGAACATGCAACTAATTTTGTATCAGATTTTCTGGAGATTTGACTGAAATCTGGATAATCTGGGTGATCATGATATTTTCCTTTTACAATGTTTAATCAGCCTCCGGTAAGTATTGCACACCACGTCGGTTATCTTTTGCATTTTTTTTTCTCATCATTCTATCCATGCCTCAATTATCTACAGGTTTCCTCCTCACCTGCAATCTTGATGGCTATTCACAGAAACAAAGAGTTATTTAATTTGTTAAATTGCTGCAATTATTGCAATGTAGGAATTTGGGACTTAGAAGCAGCCTTTCAGCCCTCCGATCCTGCTCTGCCATTTGGCAAGATCATAGCTGATTTGATTGTGGTCTCAACTTCACATTCTTGTCTGCCCCCGTAACCCTTGGTTCCCATACCTATCAAAAATTTGTCTAACTCAGCCTTGAATAAATGACCCAGCCTTTACTGTTTTCTGGGGAAGAAAATTCCACTAACTAGTGACTCTTTGAAAGAGAGAATATTTCTCCTCAACTCTGTCTTAAAAGGAAAACCTTTTACTCTTAAACTGTGTCCCCTAGGTCTAGTCTCTCCGCCAAATGGGAGATTGCTCCTTGTAGCCATCCTGTCAAGTCCCCTCAGAATCTTACATTTCAATAAGATCATCCCTGAATCTTCTAAACCTCAGTGGGTACAGGCCATATGTTGAGAGTTTGTGACTGAGTAACCACTACTCTAATATTAGCACAAATACAAACAATGAATTGTTTCAATGGATATTTAGGCAAACCAAAATAATACCACAATGTGCATTGTTAATTTTTCTTTCAGAACATTACAAACAGCGTATTCCAGTCACCTCTGCGTGTTGAAATACTTCATTCGACTGTTGTGTCTCATCAGACATTTGCTTTACGTCTTCTCTTGTGGCTCAACCAAGTTATCAGCTACTCAGGCAAATGCAAAACTTGTTTTACTGTTTTGATTAAATAGATATATTCATCATAGACATTGTAAAATGTATTAAGTAGAAGGCACTTGCACTTAAATTTGACATTTCTTCATCCATTGGAATAGAGGTGAATTAGCCATCGCTCACACCAGATATTGCTAATTTCACTCCTAAAATAAATATTCAGAATTCATTTTTAAAAATACATGTAGAGTACCCAATTCTTTTTTTGTCACAATTGAACTGTTGACATTTTTCCTTTATCATATATATAAACCTTAAATGCTTTTTGCACTCTTGCCTGTGTCAAAGCTGCGCAGGATAACTAAAAGTCTGAATATCAATGGTGGGGACCGAGACTGGGCAGAATATTCCAAGTACAGAATACATTCCTGCATTTGAATGTCTTGAGTACAGTATCACTTTTATTTATTTTTTAAAAAATGTTTTATTGAAATTTTTTTCCCAAACAACAATTTTTCCCCTCTTACAAAGCAAACGCAACAATAACAATACAGACATTTTTAACAATACACAAGTAACAAAACCCCTTTATCTTTGACCTAAACTAAACTAAACCCCTCCCCCCCCCTTTCCCCCTGGGTTGCTGCTGCTGGTCATCTGTCTTCCCTCTAACGTTCCCCTAGGTAGTCGAGAAATGGCTGCCACCGCCCGGTGAACCCTTGAGCCGATCCTCTCAGGGCAAACTTTATCTGCTCCAGTTTAATGAACCCCGCCATATCATTTACCCAGGCCTCCAGTCCGGGGGGTTTCGCCTCCTTCCACATGAGTAGGATCCTGCGCCGGGCTACTAGGGACGCAAAGGCCACAACGTTGGCCTCTTTCGCCTCCTGCACTCCCGGCTCTTCCGCAACTCCAAATAGAGCTAACCCCCAGCCTGGTTTGACCCGGACCTTCACCACCCACGAAATCACTCCCGTCACTCCCTTCCAATACCCTTCCAGTGCCGGGCACGCCCAAAACATATGTGCGTGGTTTACCGGGCTCCCGCCACACCTCCCACATTTGTCCTCCACTCCAAAGAACCTGCTCAATCTTGCTCCCGTTATGTGTGCTCTATGTAGCACCTTAAATTGAATCAGGCTAAGCCTGGCGCATGAGGAAGAGGAATTTACCCTGCTTAGGGCATCAGCCCACATACCCTCCTCTATCTCCTCCCCTAGTTCTTCTTCCCACTTTCCTTTTAGTTCGCCCACCGACTCCTCCCCCTCTTCCCTCATCTCTCGGTAAATCTCTGACACCTTGCCCTCTCCGACCCACACCCCTGAAAGCACCCTGTCCTGTATCCCCTGTGTCGGGAGCAACGGAAATTCCCTCACCTGTTGTCTAGTAAACGCCCTCACCTGCATATATCTCAAGAAATTTCCCCGGGGCAACTTATACTTTTCCTCCAATGCTCCCAAGCTCGCAAAAGTCCCATCTATAAATAAATCTCCCACCCTCCTAATTCCCAACTGGTACCAGCTCTGAAATCCTCCATCCATTCTTCCTGGGGCGAACCTATGGTTGTTCCTGTTTGGGGACCCCACCAGGGCTCCCCGCACCCCTCTCTGTTGCCTCCACTGTCCCCAGATATTCAATGTTGCCGCCACCACCGGGTTCGTGGTAAACTTTTTAGGTGAGATCGGTAGCGGTGCCGTCACCAGCGCCTCTAAACTCGTCCCTTTACAGGACTTTCTCTCCAGTCTTTTCCACGCCGCTCCCTCACCCTCCATCATCCATTTACGTATCATTGCCACATTGGCGGCCCAATAGTAATCGCTCAAGTTCGGTAGTGCCAATCCTCCTCTGTCCCTACTACGCTGAAGGAACCCCCTCCTTACTCTCGGAACTTTCCCTGCCCACACGAAGCTCGTGATGCTCCTGTCTATTTTATTGAAAAAGGTCTTGGTGATTAGTATAGGGAGACATTGAAATACAAATAAGAACCTCGGGAGGACCATCATCTTAATTGCTTGCCAGTATCCCTTTTATATTGTACTCTCCTTAAGAATCTGTTTGTGACTCCCGGTTGCGGCTATGCGGAGCTAAGCCGCACGATTCGGCAGCTCCCGCTACTACGGACTTTCGGGCTCATTGGAGGAGCCCCAACGGAAACTTTTTTGACGACGACCTGTGGGGAAGTGAAGAGAGAGGACCCCCTCCAACTTTTATGGACCGGACCAGAAGTGCAACGGCCAAAAAAGCGGCATTGGAGCAGCGGGAGAAGCAAGGGAAAAAAATCAAAATGGCGGCGGCCGGGGACAAAGCGGACTGCGGGCCGGAGCTGCAGGAATTCATCAAGCGCTGCTTCGAGGAGCTGCGCAAGGAGATGCTGGCGGTAATTGAAGGACTAGGGATAACCCAGAAGGCCCACGAGGTGAAGATCCAGGAGGTACAGAAAAGAGTGAGTGAGAATGAGGACGAGCTCTTGGGCCTGGCGGTGAGGGTGGAGCGGCACGAGGCGCTACACAAGAGGTGGGCGGGAAGACTCGAAGACCTGGAGAACAGGTCGAGGAGAAATAATCTTCGGATCCTGGGTCTCCCAGAAGGAGTGGAGGGGGCCGATGCCGCGGCATACGTGGGCACGATGATCGGGGCGATGATGGGCGCTGAGGCCCCTTCGAGATCGCTGGAGTTGGACGGGGCACACCGGGTGCTGGCGAGGAAGCCCAAGGCAAATGAGCCGCCAAGGGCGATGGTGGTGAGATTTCACCGGTTCACGGACAGAGAGAGGGTCCTGAAATGGGCCAAGAAGGAGCGGAGCAGCAAGTGGGACAATGCAGAGATCCGAATATACCCGGACTGGAGCACGGAGGTTGTTAAGCAGAGAGCGGGTTTCAACCGGGCCAAAGCGGTGCTGCATCGGAAAGGAGTGAAATTTGGAATGCTGCAGCCAGCGCGACTGTGGGTTACATACAAGGACCAACACTACTACTTCGAAACGCCTGAAGAGGCGTGGACCTTCATACAAACTGAAAAGTTGGACTCTAGCTGAGGGTTTGTGAGGGTGGGGGGTGTTTGAGGGTTGATGTGTGATGGTTGTTGTATATAGGGGGTCAATCACGCGCAGGAAATGTTATATGGGCTGGGGGGGAGAGACAAGGCTGTGACAGGAGCTGCGCCAGAGGGGGCGGGGCAGGCTTTGGAAAGCGCGGGGTTTTTTCCCGCGCGCGGGAAGGGGAACGAAGGAACGTATATTGATGGGGCGACTCCCACACACGGGGGGGTGGGGGGGGGGGGGTCAAAGGGACGGCGGGGGAAGCCGGGGTCAGCAGGTGTCAGCTGACTTACGGGAGTGATATGGGGGAGCAAAAAAGCTAGACAGGGGTCTAGCGTGGGGGGGGGGGGGGGGGGGGTTGCTGCTGCACTGGCCGAAAGGGAATGGGACAGAGAAGAGGTGGTCGGGACTGAGGCCCCCCCGCTAGGGGACTGGAGGGTGAGGGAGACGCGTACACGGGACTGGCCCAGAAAAAGAGATGGCTAGGGGGCGGGGGTGAGAGCCCCTCCAAACCAGCTGATAACGTGAGGGGCCTGAATGGGCCGGTGAAGAGGGCTCGAGTGTTCGCGCACTTGAAGGGACTGAAGGCAGATGTGGCTATGCTCCAAGTGACACACCTGAAGGTGGCGGACCAGGTCAGGTTAAGAAGGGGATGGGTAGGACAGGTATTTCACTCTGGACTGGACGCGAAGAATAGAGGCGTGGCAATTTTGGTGGGAAAGCATGTGTCATTTGAGGCCAAGACTATCGTAGTGGATAATGGAGGGAGATATGTGATGGTGAGCGGTAGGTTGCAAGGAACGTGGGTGGTGCTGGTAAATGTATACGCCCCGAACTGGGATGATGCTGGATTCATGAAGCGCATGTTGGGGCGCATTCCGGACCTGGAGGTAGGAGGCCTGATAATGGGAGGGGACTTCAATACAGTGTTGGACCCAGCACTGGACCGCTCCAGATCAAGGACGGGAAAGAGGCCGGCGGCGGCCAAGGTGCTCAGGGGGTTTATGGATCTGATGGGGGGAGTGGACCCATGGAGGTTTGCAAGACCGCAGGCCAGGGAATTTTCTTTCTTCTCCCACGTGCACAAAGTCTACTCTTGGATAGATTTTCTTGTTCTGGGCAGGGCGCTCATCCCGAGGGTGGAGGGGACGGAGTATTCGGCCATAGCCGTTTCGGACCACGCCCCGCACTGGGTGGAAATGGGGCTGGGAGAGGAGAGGGACCAACGCCCGCTATGGCGGCTGGATGTGGGACTGCTGGCAGATGAGGTGGTGTGTGGGAAGATGAGGGGGTGTATCGAAAGGTACTTGGAGGCCAACGACAACGGGGAGGTGTGAGTGGAGGGTGGTATGGGAGGCGTTGAAGGCGGTGATCAGGGGAGAGCTAATCTCCATCAGGGCTCATAGGGAGAAGACAGAGGGCATGGAAAGGGAGAGGTTAGTGGGGGAGATTTTGCGAGTGGACAGGAGATACGCAGAAGCCCCGGAGGAAAGATTACTGGGGGAAAGACGACTGCTCCAGATGGAGTTTGACCTGTTGACCACGGGGAAGGCAGAGGCACAGTGGAGGAAGGCGCAGGGGGCGACCTACGAGTACGGAGAAAAGGCTAGTCGGATGCTGGCACACCAGCTCCGTAAGAGGACGGCAGCGAGGGAAATGGGGGGAATCAAAGATGGAAGGTGAGCCACGGTCCGGAGTGTAACGAAAATAAACAAGGTATTCAAGGCCTTCTGTGAAGAACTGTACAGATCCCAGCCCCCAGTGGGGGAAGAGGGGATGAGACGATTCCTAGACCAACTGAGGTTCCCGAGGGTGGAGGAGCAAGAGGTGGCTGGTTTGGGGGCACCAATCGGGTTGGAGGAGCTGAGCAAGGGTCTGGGGATTATGCAGGCGGGGGAGGCCCCGGGGCCGGACGGGTTCCCGGTGGAGTTCTACAGAAAGTATGTAGACCTGTTGGCCCCGCTACTAGTGAGGACCTTTAACGAGGCAAGAGAGGAGGGGACCTTGCTCCCGACAATGTCGGAGGCGACAATTTCCTTGATTCTAAAGCGGGACAAGGACCCACTGCAATGTGGATCGTACAGGCCGATTTCGCTCCTCGATGTGGACGCTAAGTTATTTGCAAAAGTGCTGGCAACGAGGATCGAGGACTGTGTCCCGGGGTGATCCATGAGGACCAGACGGGATTCGTAAAGGGCAGGCAATTAAACACTAATGTGCGGCGGCTCTTAAACGTGATAATGATGCCATTGGAGGAGGGAGAGGTGGAGATAGTGGCAGCTATGGACGCGGAAAAGGCCTTTCACCGAGTAGAGTGGGAGTACCTCTGGGAGGTGCTGCGTAGGTTTGGGTTCGGGGAAGGGTTTATCAGCTGGGTTAAGCTCCTTTACAGAGCCCCGGTGGCGAGTGTAGTGACGAACCGGCGGAGGTCGGAGTACTTTCGGCTGTACCGAGGAACGAGGCAGGGGTGCCCCCTGTCCCCCCTGTTGTTTGCATTGGCGATCGAACCCTTAGCCATGTCACTGAGGGAGTCCTGTTGCTGTACGTGGTGGACCCAATGGAGGGAATGGTGGAGGTCATGCAGACTCTGAAGGAGTTTGGGGAGTTTTCGGGCTATAAGCTCAATGTAGGGAAGAGTGAGCTCTTTGTATTACAGACAGGGGACCAAGAAAGAGGGATAGGGGACCTACCGCTGAGGAGGGTGGCGGCGAGTTTTCGGTATCTATGGATCCAGATAGCCAGGAGTTGGGGGGCCCTACATCAACTGAATCTGACGAGGTTGGTGGACCAAATGGAGGAGGACTTCAACAGATGGGACATGTTACCGCTCTCGCTGGCGGGTAGAGTGCAGTCGGTCAAAATGGTGGTCCTTCCGAGGTTTTTGTTTGTGTTTCAGTGCCTTCCCATCGTGATCACCAAGGGCTTTTTTAAGAGAGTATTATGGGGTTTGTGTGGGCGAATAAGACCCCGAGGGTAAGGAGTGGGTTCCTGGAACACAGTAGGGACCGAGGAGGGTTGGCGCTGCCAAACCTAGGGAGCTACTACTGGGCAGCAAATGTGGCGATGATCCGCAAGTGGGTTATGGAGGGAGAGGGGGGTGGCATGGAAGAGGATGGAGATGGCGTCCTGTAAAGGGACGAATTTGGGGGCGTCGGTGACGGCACCGCTGCCGTTCTCGCCGTCAAAGTATATCACGAGCCCGGTGGTGGTGGCAACGTTAAGGATCTGGGGCCAGTGGAGACGGCACAGGGGTGCAGTGGGAGCCTCCGTGTGGTCCCCGATCAGGGGTAACCAGCGGTTTGTCCCGGGGAAGATGGACGGGGGGTTCCAGGGCTGGCATCGGGCGGGGATTAGAAGAATGGGGGACCTGTTCATTGACGGGACATTTGCGAGCCTGGGGGCACTGGAGGAGAAGTTTGAGCTACCCCCGGGAAATGCTTTTAGATATATGCAGGTGAGGGCTTTTGTGATGCGACAGGTCAGGGAATTCCCGTTGCTCCCGGCACAAGAAATTCAAGACAGGGTGATCTCGGGTGTATGGGTCGGGGAGGGCAAGGTGTCGGCAATACACCAGGAGATGAAAGAAGAGGGGGAAGCGCTGGTAGAAGAGTTCAAGGGTGAATGGGAGGAGGAGCTGGGGGAGGAGATCGTGGAAGGTCTGTGGGCTGATGCCCTGGGTAGGGTTAATTCCTCCTCCTCGTGTGCCAGGCTCAGCCTGATACAATTTAAGGTGGTTCACAGAGCGCACTTGACGGGCGCGAGGTTGAGTAGGTTCTTTGGGGTAGAGGACAGATGTGGAAGGTGCTCGGGGAGCCCGGCGAACCATGTCCATATGTTTTGGTCATGCCCGGCACTGGAGGGGTTCTGGAGAGGAGTGGCGGGACCAATATCTCAGGTGGTGAAAGTCCGGGTCAAGCCAAGCTGGGGGCTAGCAATATTTGGAGTAGTGGACAAGCTGGGACTGCAGGAGGCGAAAGAGGGCAGCATTCTGGCCTTTGCGCCCCTAGTAGCCCGGCGAAGGATCTTGCTAATGTGGAAGGAGGCGAAGCACCCTAGCGTGGAGGTCTGGATAAACGACATGGCTGGGTTCATAAAGCTGGAGAGGATTAAGTTTGCCTTGAGAGGGTCTGCGCAGGGGTTCTACAGGAGGTGGCAACCGTTCCTAGACTATCTCGCGGAGCGTTAGAGGAAGGTCGGTCAGCAGCAGCAGCAACCCGGGGGGGGGGGGGGAAAGAGAGAGATTGTTTGAGGGGATGGATGAGCAGGAGATAACATGGAGGGTGGGGGAAACTGGCACGTGCGGGAGAGAGCCAGTGTATAAAGCTATGTAAATATACAATTTTTCCATGTATATATCTTGCTCAGTGTTATTTTGTTACGGGGGGGCGGGGGGGTTATTGTTTGTAAGGGGAAAACAAATTGTGTTAAAAAACTTTAATAAATATATATATTTTTAAAAGAATCTGTTTGCCTTCCCAGTGACCCTATTTCACTGCTTGTGGATGCTCAATAATTTAACTATGATCTTCAGGTCCATAACCGGCTCTGACCTTTACTGTTACTTGCCCTATTAATTTTGTATAAATTGAAAAATCTTAAACATATTTCTATGTGATATGCAACTTGTGCATAATATTGTTAATGCCCTGACTCCGCTTTTTTATAGTAAGACGAGGACTGGCCCCAATGTAGCATCCTGTTGGACTCTGATCATTCCTTATATCATTGTACATCTACTCTGTTGATAAGTATCTTCTGCCTGTGAACTTGGAGTCAGTTAATTATTTAGCTCCTGTGGCATTTTATTAAGGAACATAACACTGGATTTCTTTCATCGATTAATTTGGTCTCTTCCTAAAATACAACATAATCATGTTAGAGAAGCAGGATCTCTATTTTCTCAAGCTATGATGGGGTTTTCTAATAACTGATAAATTCACAAATCACATTCTTTACAATACTTTCCCTTTTGTTCTATGGCTGACATTAAACTAACAGGTCTAATTATGGGACTGATGTATTGAGTTCCTTAAATTTGGCATTTCTTCATCCATTGGAATAGAGGTGTATTAGCCATGGCTCACATAAGATATTGCCAATTTCACTCCTAAGCTAAATGTGTTCAGAATTCATTTAAAAAAAACATTTGAATACTCAATTATTTTTTTCCAAGTAAGGGGCCAATCTACATACCCTGCACATCTTTTTGGTTGTGGGGGTGAGACCCACGCAGGCATGGGGAGTATATGCAAACACCATACGGGCAGTGACCCGGGGCCGGGATCAAACTCGGTTCCTTGGCACCATGAGGCAGCAGTGCTAACCACCGTGCCACCCCTGGTGTATTCAGAATTCATGACATGAATGTTCATAATTCTTGGTTTGAACAAATATGTGCTGTTAAGTTTGAGTGGACTCAAACTGATTTTCCTTCATTTCGTACAGCTGGCTTACGTCAGATTTTCTGTGAGGTGGTGCTTAACCAAGAACCAGGCTCTGATCAGCCGTGCCTGATCAGCAAATTCATGTTAGCTGATGCTAAACTCTGGAAAGGTGAGTAACTTATTATTCTGCCAATTGTTTCAGCAACTAGTCTATTTCCAATTAACTTGGCAAAGGAGGCCCGCAGCTGTGTTTTTGCTTCCTACGCTTTTTTTGTTTCTCATTTTAAAAACTGAATGCAGATTAGTTTCCAATAATGGGTTCCAGTCTTACTTCATTTAACTGAGTACCTCTGATATATCTCTCTGCTCAAGCCATCATTTAAAGGCCCTACACTACTATTGTGTGAATTGATTGGCTACTAATCTTGCACTACTAATTTGGCCTCTCTCAAATGCATTTTGAAAGTCTTTTCATATTTAATTTCTGGTTTCCTGATGGAAAGTGTGACTAATTAGATCTCTTTCAAAGAGGCACTAGGGACAGAATCGGTTTCTATGCTTAGGATTCTTTGATTTGAAACTTTGATATTCCTTTGTTGGCATTCTTGTGGAAATTTTATGGGTAGCATTCTCTTCATTGGTCCCAAGCCCACTTACTGAAGGAGATTTTAGAGGAGGTAACCCAAAGCTTAGTTAAAGAGGTGGGTTGTGAGGAAGGAAGTGGAGATGCAGAAAGGTATAAGGGAACACTCCAGAGTGTAGTACTTAGCCAGCTGGAGAAACAATTGGCAGTAGTCGGGTTGGAGGAAGGAGGGATGCATGAGAGGAATGAGGGTCTAGAAGTACGAAGTAAAATTGATTTTTAAAGTCCACTTTCCTTTGCTTTATAACTGGCCTCTCTGTAATCTGGATTTGAATGAAAGGACTTTAGATTATCTGGGCTTTCATGAATTCTAGTCTGTAAAGGCTACTAAATATGAAATATGCTTTCAATTTTCTTCATGATTTATTAATGTTGCTGTGGTCAGAATCCGACGTGGGAATTCAGGCCTACCCTGTATCCTGCTGTTCTGATACATGGCATGCATTTGGAAGTTGGTTCACCACGCAGTTGTATAACATACAGTGACCATTCAGCCCATGATTACAGATGTGGATTTGTACTTGGTAGCTGCAAAATGTCAGCGTGAAGCTGCTGCAGATTGCACAAGAGGGGCTGGCTGGTTTAGCACAATGGGCTAAACAGCTGGTTTGTAATGCAGAACAAGGCCAGCAGCGCGGGTTCAATTCCTGTACCGGCCTCCCCGAACAGGCGCCGGAATGTGGCGACTCGGGGCTTTTCACAGTAACTTCATTGAAGCCGACTTGTGGCAATAAGCGATTATTATTATATTATTAAGAGTGAAAATATGAAGTGTCTGAACCTATGGACTTAACCAAGGCACAATCAGAATAAATATGCATTATTTTTTCCATGTAGGAGCACGCAAAGTCTTCCATGAACTAATAGTGTGCAGTTTGCTGATGGAAACCGAATACAAGAGGCTCTTTGCTATTGAATTTATCACTGTAAGTGCTTAAATATCCTGGTTAGAACCCAGCAGTGATTAAGATTTTGGAGCAAACCTTCATTCCCAAGAGCCCTGAATTAGAAAGTAATTTTCGAGGGTATAGGTTTGAGACCAAAAAATAAATATTAAATCGAGACGAGAGAAATCAAAAAGTAAAATAAATGCGGTATTTTAGGCAAGTTAATTGTGGGAAATCCTTGGCGCCAGGCACCAGTTTTGAATTAGGGCTTTAAAATTATGCAGGAATTCAATAGGGTAGATGTAAAGAAGGTGTTTCCACTTGTGGGTGAGTGCCAAACTCGGGGCTGTAAATGTAAGATAGCCTCTAAGGCAATCCAATAAGGGATTCAAGAGAAACTTCTTTACTTGGCTATTGATGAGAATGTCGAATTTGCTACTACATGGGTCAGTTGAAACAAATAACATAGATACATTTAAAGTACATGAGGGAGACAAGAATAAGATATGCTACCATTAGAATTAGATATGCTACCCGGAGAATTCAGACCAAGGGTGCATAACCTGAAATTTAGAACTAGGGTTGTTCATGGATTATATCAGTAAGCAAATCACACAAAAGGTAAGAGAAATGAGAACATTTTTCCACCAAAAAGCTGTTGAGGGTGAGGTAACTTGAAAATTTCAAAATCAAGATTAATAAATGTTTGTTACACCAAGTTATTAAGGGTGATGGAATCAAGATGGTATTTGGAGTTGAGGTACAGATAACCATGATCTAATTGAATGACAAAACAGGCTCGAGAGGCTAAACAACCAATTCTGTTCCTCTAGGGTTAGATTAATTGAATAGAGAAATTTTGGTAGAATGTACATTCTGGTATAGACCTGTTGGACCTAATGATCTATGCGTTTCGATGTAATTATGCTGTTGGATAGAATATTATTGAAGAAATTAAAGGAGTTGTAATAAAAGCTGTGCAATAATTGTGGGGGAGCTTTAATCTTCATGTAGACAGTACAAATGGGGAGGTGATGATGTAGTTGTATTAATGGTATGTTAAACTTAGTGCATCAACCACTGAAGTTTTCTACAGTGTAGTTGAAAGGGAATGATTATCTCTTTGTTCCCAATAGCATTACAAGCAATTGCAACTCGAGTTTGTGGAGGATGATCATGATCGCAATGTATCTGTGACTGCACAGTCTGTTCAAATATTCACCGTTCCAACACTGGTAAGTAGAACGAGTACAATGTAGATGGAAAGTGTTACAAGTATAAGTAAAATTCCATGAATTATGTTTGCAATGAAGAGCAGTATGATGTTGGGGCTGTTGATTGAGCAGTTTAGTAATCAGTAATAACACGTTACTGGCTGTAGCTTTATTTGAAAGAAGGCGACATTCGTAACAAGCTAGATAGCACTAGTAGAAATAAATTAGTTTGATCTAGTGACCATTTCAGATGTATGATTACATGGTGACCAAGGCTGGGAATTAAATATTCCAGGTATTTTCGATAGTCAGACAATGGTAAAAAGCTGGGTCGGTGCGGGTAGCCCGATAATATAGGATGGATTAAGAAGCTGAGGAAGGGTCATGGCTTGGAAGATCAGCAACGCTGTAACACTTTTCCTGACTGAGTATGGATGGAGATAAGAGATGATAAGGGATGGAAAACACGTGGTTTGTAGGCCCTTTAATGGTGGCTATTGTGTTGGACAGACTATTAATGAAGAAATAAAAGGAGCTGCAGCAAAGGCAGTGCAATAATCATGGGGGAGCTTTAATCTTCATATCGGCTGAACAAATGGGGAGGCAGCAGTGTAGTGGTATTGTCACTGGATTAGGAATGCAGAGACCTAGCATCGGTAACAAAAAGAAAGAAAGCTCACATAGCAAGACATGAACATGGTAAATCGATATGATACAGAGCTTTGTACATTGGATTCCTCCCGTACATGTCAGTTTTCCGGCACATTCATGTATTTTCTTGCTCAAATGCCCCCCAAATAAACCCCACTTCCCCCTCCCTCCCTCCTCTTCCCCCCCCCCCCCCCAACGAAAGATATCCCCCCGCTCCCCCCTGAGTTGCTGCTGCTGCTGACCGACCTTCATCTAACGCTCCGCGAGATAGTCTAGGAACGGTTGCCACCGCCTGTAGAACCCCTGCGCAGACCCTCTCAAGGCAAACTTTATCCTCTCCAACTTGATAAACCCTGCCATATCATTTATCCAGGCCTCCACGCTGGGGGGCTTCGCCTCCTTCCACATTAGCAAGATCCTTCGCCGGGCTACTAGGGACGCAAAGGCCAGAATGCCGGCCTCTTTCGCCTCCTGCACTCCCGGCTCGTCCACTACTCCAAATAGTGCTAGCCCCCAGCTTGGCTTGACCCGGACTTTCACCACCTTAGATACTGTTCCCGCCACTCCCCTCCAGAACCCCTCCAGTGCCGGGCATGACCAAAACATATGGACATCGTTTGCCAGACTTCCTGAGCACCTCCCACATTTGTCCTCTACCCCAAAGAACCTACTCAGCCTCGCCCCCATCATATGCGCTCTATGAACCACCTTAAATTGTATCAGGCTAAGCCTGGCACACAAAGAAGAGGAATTAACCCTACTTAGGGCATCAGCCCATAGCCCCTCCTCAATCTCCTCCCCCAACTCCTCCCATTTACCCTTCAGCTCCTCTACCAACACCTCCCCCTCTTCTTTCATCTCCTGGTATATCGCCGACACCTTGCCCTCTCCGACCCATACACCCAAAATCACCCTATCTTGAATCTCCTGTGCCGGGAGCAACGGGAATTCCCTCACCTGTCGCCTCACAAACGCCCTCACTTGCATGTACCTGAAAGCATTTCCCGGGGGTAGCCCAAACGTCTCCTCCAGTGCCCCTAGGCTCGCAAACGTCCCATCAATGAACAGGTCCCCCATTCTTCTAATCCCTGCCCGGTACCAGCTCTGAAACCCCCCCCCGTCCACCCTCCCTGGGACAAACCGATGGTTACCCCTGATTGGGGACCACACCGAGGCTCCCATTGCACCCCTATGCCGTCTCCACTGGCCCCAGATCTTTAGCGTTGCCGCCACCACCGGACTTGTGGTGTACCTTGTCGGCGAGAGCGGCAGCGGTGCCGTCACCAACGCCCCCAGGCTCGTTCCTTTGCAGGATGCCATCTCCAACCTCTTCCATGCCGCCCCCTCTCCCTCCATCACCCACTTACGGATCATCGCCACATTGGCTGCCCAGTAGTAGCCACCCAGATTCGGCAACGCCAACACTCCTCTGTCCCTACTGCGCTCGAGAAACCCCCTCCTTACCCTCGGGGTCTTATTCGCACACACAAACCCCATAATGCTCCTGCCTACCCTCTTAAAGAAGGCCTTGGTGATCACGATTGGAAGGCACTGGAACACAAAAAGAAACCTCGGGAGGACCACCATTTTGACCGACTGCACTCTACCCGCGAGCGAGAGCGGCAACATGTCCCATCGTTTGAAGTCCTCCTCCATCTGCTCCACCAGCCTCGTCAAATTAAGTTTATGTAGGGCCCCCCAACTCCTAGCTATTTGGATCCCCAAGTACTGAAAGCTCCTTTCCGCCCTCCTCAACGGTACAAAGAACAAAGAAATGTACAGCACAGGAACAGGCCCTTCGGCCCTCCAAGCCCGTGCCGACCATACTGCCCGACTCCACTACAATCTTCTACACTTCCTGGGTCCGTATCCTTCTATTCCCATCCTATTCATATATTTGTCAAGATGCCCCTTAAATGTCCCTATCGTCCCTGCTTCCACTACCTCCTCCGGTAGCGAGTTCCAGGCACCCACTACCCTCTGCGTAAAAAACTTGCCTCGTACATCTACTCTAAACCTTGCCCCTCTCACCTTAAACCTATGCCCCCTAGTAATTGACCCCTCTACCCTGGGGAAAAGCCTCTGACTATCGGTCAGGGTAGATCGTCTATCCCCCTTTCCTGGTCTCCTGACTGTACTACAAAGAGCACACTCTTCCCTACATTGAGCTTGTAGCCCGAAAAATCCCCAAACTCCCTTAGAGTCTGCATGACCTCCACCATCCCCTCCACTGGATCCGCCACATACAACAACAGGTCGTCTGCGTAAAGTGACACTCTATGCTCCTCCCCCTCGGACCACCCCCCTCCATTTCCTAGACTCCCTTAATGACATGGCCAAGGGTTCAATTGCTAATGCAAACAACAGGGGGGACGGGGGCACCCCTGCCTCGTCCCTCGATACAGCCAAAAATACTCCGACCTCCGCCGATTCGTAACCACACTCGCCACCGGGGCTCTGTTTAGGCCAGCTAATAAACCCTCCCCCGAACCCAAACCTCCGCAGCACTTCCCAAAGGTACTCCCACTCTACTCAGTCAAATGCCTTCTCCGCGTCCATAGCCGCCACTATCTCCGCCTCTCCCTCCACCGATGGCATCATTATCACGCTTAGGAGCCGCCGCACATTGGTGTTTAGCTGCCTGCCCTTTACAAATCCCGTCTGGTCCTCGTGAATCACCCCCGGGACACAGTCCTCGATCCTCGTAGCCAGCACTTTTGCCAGCAACTTAACATCCATGTTGAGGAGCGAGATCGGCCTGTACGACCCACATTGCAGTGGGTCCTTATCCCGCTTCAGGATCAAAGAGATTGTCGCCTCAGACATTGTCGGGGGCAGGGGCCCTCCCTCCCTTGCCTCATTAAAAGTTCTCACCAGCAACGGGGCTAACAGATCTACGTACTTCCTATAGAACTCAACCGGGAACCCATCCGGTCCCGGGGCCTTCCCTGCCTGCATACTCCCCAGACCTTTAATCAGCTCCTCCAACCCAATTGGTGCCCCCAAACCAGCCACCTCCTGCTCCTCCACCCTCGGGAACCTCAGTTGGTCCAAGAATCGTCGCATCCCCTCTTCCCCCGCTGGGGCTGGGATCTGTATAGCTCCTCATAGAAGTCCTTGAATGCCTTGTTTACTTTCATCGCACTCCGCACCGTAGCTCCCCTTCCATCCTTGACTCCACCTATCTCCCTCGCTGCCATCCTCTTACGGAGCTGGTGTGCCAGCATCCGGCTCGCCTTCTCCCCATACTCATACGTCGCCCCCTGCGCTTTCCTCCACTGTGCCTCTGCCTTCCCTGTGGTCAACAGGTCGAACTCCGTCTGGAGATTTCGCCTTTCCCTAAGTAGTCCCTCTTCAGGGGCCTCTGCGTATCTCCTGTCCACTCTTCAAATCTCCCCCACTAACCTCTCCCTTTCCCTGCCCTCTCTCTTCTCCCTATGAGCCCCGATGGAGATTAACTTTCCCCTGACCACCGCCTTCAGCGCCTCCCATACTACCCCCACCTGCACCTCCCCGTTGTTGTTGGCCTCCAAGTACCTTTCAATGCACCCCCTCACCCTCCCGCACACCGCCTCATCTGCCAGCAGTCCCACATCCAACCGCCACAGCGGGCGTTGGTCCCTCTCCTCTCCCAACTCCAGTTCCACCCAGTGCGGGTCGTGATCTGAAATGGCTGTCGCCGAATACTCCGTTCCCTCCACTTTCGGGATCAGCGCCCTGCCCAGAACAAAAAAATCTATCCGGGAGTAGGCTTTGTGCACGTGGGAGAAAAAAGAAAATTCCCTGGCCTGCGGCTTGGCAAACCTCCACGGATCCACTCCCCCCATCTGATCCATAAACCCCCTAAGCACCTTAGCCGCAGCCGGCCTCTTTCCGGTCCTAGATCTGGAGCGATCCAGTACTGGGTCCAACACCGTGTTGAAATCCCCACCCATTATCAAGCTTCCTACCTCCAGGTCCGGAATGCGCCCCAACATACGCTTCATGAATCCAGTATCGTCCCAGTTCGGGGCGTATACATTTACCAATACCACCCACGTCCCCTGCAACCTACCGCTCACCATCATGTATCGACCTCCATTGTCCACTACAATATTCTTGGCCTCAAACGACACCCGCTTCCTCAGCAATATTGCCACCCCTCTGTTCTTCGCATCCAGCCCCCGAATGGAATACCTGTCCAACCCATCCCTTTCTTAACCTGACCTGGTCTGCCACCTTCAAATGTGTCTCCTGGAGCACGACCACGTCTGCCTTCAGTCCCTTTAAGTGCGCGAACACTTGCCATCACCTTTTCTAGGCCAGGCCCGCGCCGCCCTCACCCTCCAGTGCCCCAGACGGGGTCCCCCACCCCGACCACCTCTTCTGTGTCCAATTCCCCCTCGCCCAGTGCAGCAGCAACCCTATATCCACCCCACCCGGGTCTAGCTCTTTTGCTCCCCCATAACACTCCCGTAAGTCCGCTGACTCCAACTGACCCCGGCTTCCCCCGCCGTCCCATTGCCCCCCCCCCCCCCCGTGGGATTCTCCCCTCCCCAACAATCCGTGTGCGCTCCTCCCCCCCCCCCCCCCCCCCTTCCTTCCCTAACGCGGGAAAAAGCCTGTGCTTTCCTGAGCCTGCCCCGCCCCCTCTGGCGCAGCTCCTGTCGCGGCCTTATCTCATTTCCCCCATCCCCGAGCCTCCCCTCCCTCCAGCACCGGCGCCCACCTTCTCGCACAGTCTTCTCACCCGATCCCTTTCCCCATCACTCAACCCGTGGAAAATTTCCTGCGCATGATTAAAACCCTGTGTACAACAAACATCCAACATCCCCCTCCCCCCCCACCCTCACAAACCCTCAGTTTGAGTCCAACTTTTCAGTTTGGATAAAGGTCCAAGCCTCCTCAGGCATTTCAAAGTAGTGATGTTGATCCTGGAATGTGACAATCGCGCTGGCTGCAGCATTCCGAATCTCACTCCCTTCCGATGCAGCACCGCCTTGGCCCGGTTGAAACCCGCTCTCTTCTTTGCCACCTCCGTGCTCCAGTCCGGGTAGATTCGGATCTCCGCATTCTCCCAGCTGCTACTCCGCTCTTTCTTGGCCCATCTTAAGACCCTCTCTCTGTCCGTGAAACGGTGAAACCTCACCACAATCGCCCTTGGCGGCTCGTTGGCCTTGGGCCTCCTCGCCAGCACCCGATGTGCCCCATCCAGCTCCAGAGGCCTCTGAGGGGCCTCCGCACCCATCAGCGACTCGAGCATCGTGCTCGCATATGCCCTGGCATCGGCCCCCTCCACTCCTTCAGGGAGACCCAGGATCCGAAGATTCTTTCTCCTCGACCTGTTCTCCAGGTCTTCGAATCTTTCCGTCCACCTTTTGTGCAGCGCCTCGTGCCTCTCCAACTTCACCGCCAGGCCCAGGATCTCATCGTCGTTCTCATCGACTTTTTTCTGCACCTCCTGGATCTTTACCTCGTGGGCCTTCTGGGTCATCCCTAATCCTTCGATCGCCGACAGCATAGCCGCCAACATCTCTTTCCGCAGCTCCTCAAAACAGCTCTTGATAAACTCTTGCAGCTCCGGCCCGCATTCCACTTTATCTCAGGCCGCCGCCGTCTTGTTTTTCTTCCCTCGCTGCTCCAACTCCGCTTTTTTAGCCGCTCCACTTCTTGTCCGTTCCATATACAATGAAGGGGACCTTTCTCTCACCTTCCCACACGGGACATCTTCGAAAAATTCCCTTTGGGGCTCCTCTGGAGAGCCCGAAAGTCCGTAATCGCGGGAGCTGCCGAAACGTGCGGCTTAGTTCCGCATCGCCGTAACCGGAAGTCTTGTACATGTTTTTTATTGGGTTTTTGAACATAGTATATTTACAGTTATGTACACAGATTAAAATATATTTAAAAAAAATAAACTGGTAGGATATTGTGCACGAGCTCAACAACGGCAACTCTGTACAGTTAGCAATATTATGTTTAACAAATAAGTAGGCACCTGTTAGGGGCAGGCGGGCTGCTTTGGGAGATACATGTACACTTGGGTGCCGGAGAAACAATTACAGTAGTTCAGTCCAATACAGAGGGCAATACGAGAATGGATCTGGCGTTGGTGTTGTTACTTGCTTCTCCCGGACGGTTTTCGTGGCCGTTGCCGTCGCGCGTTCACCTCCACTTCGGTCGTTCGTCCCGTCTTGCGCCCGTATTTTCCTTGCTCTCTGATTCTGTATTTGCCGAGTTTGTTGTTGTTTCCCGTGCTCTCTTTCCGGCTATCATTCCCTCTATTGTTCTCTGTCTCTTCCCTCTTCTCCCCTCTTCCCCCCCCTTCCCTTCTGTGGTTCCCCTTTCTTTTCTCTTAGGTTTAGCTGTCCCCCCCACTCCAGGTCTATCCCTCCCTCTCTTGCCTTGGCTACTTTCCCCTGATTCTTGGTTACTTGGCTATTCTTCTGCTTGTTCGTTAGCCACAATCAGGTCCCGAAACAATTGGGTGAATGGCTCCCCACATTCCGTGGAAGCCGTCGTCCGATCCTCGGATGGCAAATTTGATTTTCTCCATTTGGAGAGATTCTGAGAGGTAGGACAGCCAGTCTGCAGTTTTGGGTAGTGCTGCTGACTGCCAGCCAAACCGGATTCTATGGTGGGCAATCAGGGAGGCAAAGGCAAGGGGTCCGCCCTCCCCTCCCAGGAATAGATCTGGCAGGTCGGATACCCCGAAGACCGCCACTTTCAGGCATGGCTCCACCCTCATCCCCACCACTTTGAACATTGCCTCGAAGAAAGCTGTCCAGTACCCAGCAAGTCTGGGGCAAGACCAGAACATATGGACGTGGTTGGCCGGGCCTCCTTGTCACCGTTCGCATCTATCCTCCACCTCCGGGAAGAACCTACTCATTCGAGTTCTGGTTAAGTGAGCTCTATGTACCACTTTTAGTTGCTTCAGGTTGAGCCTTGCGCACGTGGAGGTGGAGTTGACCCTATGCAGTGCTTCGCTATTTCAATCCAAAGGTCTTCCTCCCATTTCTTTTTTGTTGCGTCCAGCACGGTGTCGGCCCTTTCTACCAGCCGTTCATACATGTCGCTACAGTTTCCTTTATCTAGGATGCTTGTGTTCAGTATCTCTTCCAGTAATGTCTGTTGTGGCGGTTGTGGGTACATCCTTGTCTCCTTTTGTCAGAAGTTTTTGAGTTGCAGGTACCTTAGCTCGTTCCTCCTGGCTAGCTGGAATTTCTCCCGTCAGTTCGTCCAATGTTGCGATCCTGCCGTCCGTATATAGGTCCCTAGCTGTCAGTGTCCCTCCGTCCTGTCCCCACTTTCTAAAAGTGGCGTCAGTCAGCGCTGGTGTGAACCTATGGTTGTTGCAGATGGGAGCTTTGTCCGACATTTTGGTCAGGCCACATTGCTGCCGTAGTTGGCTCCAGGACTGGAGGGTGGCTATCACCACCGGGCTGCTGGAGTGTTTTTTGGGTGGGGATGGGAGTGCCGCTGGGCGAGGGCCCGGAGGGAGGTCCACTTGCAGGAGGCCTCCTCCATGCGCACCCACTCGGCTTCTGGCTCCTTGATCCATCCCATTATTCGCACGGCTGTCGGAGCCCAGTGATAGAATTGTAGGTTTGGGAAGGCTAGCCCCCTTCTGGATCCCCCCCCCCACCATACGAACGCCATGATTAGTTTGTCTAGTACTTTGAAAAAGGCCTTGAGGATGTAGATCGGGATGGATCTAAGTAGGAAGAGGTACCTGGGCAGTATGTTCATTTTGATCATCTGGACTCTCCCCGCGAGGGATAGTGGGAGTGTGTTCTTTTTTACTTCCTCTGTCAGACTGGTGAGGTTCCATTTGTGGATCCTTTTCCAGTCATGGGCTATTTGGATCCTCAGGTAGCGGAATTTGTGTTTGGGCTTGTTTAAATGGCAGTCCCGTTAGTGCTGCCCCACCTACTTGTGTGAGTACCGGGAAGATTTCGCCCAAGGCGCCAAACTCAGGAGCGCGATTATGCCGCTTTGTGGGTCCGAAATGTAGAGGAGCAGGTCATCTGCACAGAGTGAGACTCTTGTGCTGTCTGCCGGCCCTTCAGATCCCCCTCCAGCTTTTTGCTGCTCTGAGAGCAATTGCTAATGGTTCGATCGCTGGAGTGAACAGCAGCGGGGACAGTGGGCATCCTTGTCCGGTGCCCCTGTGCAGCTCGAAGTATCGGGAGTTGTTGTTGGCTGGCCATACGCTCGCCATGGGAGTGTTTATAGGAGCTTTACGCAGGAGGTGAACCCTGTTCCAAGCCCAATCTGCTCCAGTACCTCTATGAGGTACTTCCATTCGACCCTGTCGAAGGCCTTTTCTGCGTCCAAGGAGACGATCACCTCTGGTATTCTCTCCTCGGATAGGGTCCTTATCACGTTTAGCAGGCGCCTGATGTTCAAGGTTCGCTGTCTACCTTTGACAAAGCCTGCCTGGTCCTCTGCGACCACCTCTGGTATGCAGTCTTCGAGCCTTTTGGCTAGGATTTTGGCCAGTATTTTGGTGTCTACGTTTAATAGTGAGACCCACATTCCGTTGGGTCTTTATCTTTCTTGGGTATCTACGAGTATTTCTCGTCTACCTCCAGTATGGAGTCGACCAGCTGCTGCCTAGCCGCCCTTTCCTCCCTATCTCTTTGTGCTTTGAAAGCGATAATTTCCCCTCTTACCGCGACCGTTAGCGCTTCCCAGAATGTGGAGGGTGAGACCTCCCCGTTTTGGTTGTTCTCCGTGTACTCTGCAATGGCCTATGATATCTTTTTGTTGAAGGTCTTGTCAGCTAGTAGGGCAGTGTCCAACCTCCATATGGGGCGTTGGTCCTGTCCATCTCCGGCTTCACGTAATGTGTCCATGTAATGTGGAGCATGGTCGGATATCATAATTGTGGAGTATTCCGCTTTGTTCAGCCTTGGAAGCACCGTTTTCCCACCACAAAGAAATCAATTCTGGTGTATGCATTGTGTACTGGGGAGAAGAAGGAGAACTCCTCCCCTGGATGGGTGAACGTCCAGGGGTCCGCCGCTCCCATCTGTTCTGTAAAGTGAACGGGTTCCTTTGCCATGTTAGAGGTTTACCCTGTTTTGGGGCTTGATCTGTCAGTCGTTGGATCCTGTGCACAGTTGAAGCCCCCCCCCATGATTAGTCGGTGCGTCGCTATGTCGGGGATTTCTGCCATGGTCTTTTTGATGAAGCTCGTGTCGTCTCAGTTGGGCGCGTATACGTTAACTAGTACTACCGGTGTCCCATCCAGGGCCCCGCTGACCATGACGTACCGTCTCCCTGGGTCCGTAACCGTCTTTTGTCACCCTAATCATCGTCCTCTTGCTGATCAATATTGCCACTGCCCTGGCTCTCATACCGTAGCAGGAATGATAGGTCTGCCCCACCCAGCCCTTTCTTACCCGCAGTCGGCCCTGTTCTCTCAGGTGTGTCTCTTGGAGGAAGTCTATGTCAGCTTACATGTTTCTTCGGTGGGTGAGGACTCTGGATCTTTTCACTGGGCCGTTGAGTCCCCTTACGTTCCAGGTAACTATCCTGGTGAAATTAAATGAAATGAAAATCGCTTTTGTCACAAGTAGGCTTCAAATGAAGTTACTGTGAAAAGCCCCTAGTCGCCACATTCCGGCGCCTGTTCGGGGAGGCTGTTACGGGAATCGAACCGTGCTGCTGGCCTGCCTTGGTCTGCTTTCAAAGCCAGCGATTTAGCCCTGTGCTAAACAGCCCCTGGGGACTTCTGTCCCCCCCGTTCCTGTGGGATTAACCATACTTACCTTGTGTACGTGCCCCTGCACTCCGGGGTTTCCCTTTGTTAGGGGGCCGTCCAGGATGGCCGCTGTCACTGGTCTCCCCATGTGGTCGGGTCCGTGCACTCTGGGATCTCCCTTTGTCCTGGGGGCACCCAACATGGCCGCACACTGTGAGTCCGCCACGTCGGTAGTCCCCTGTACTCTGGGGTCCCCCTTCGCCCAGAGACCGTACTGGCTGGTTGCTTGTGGCGATTCCTTGTTCCTCGCCCTTGGATGTAGCACTTTGTAGCCTTATTGTTGTTCTCTTTCTAGCCTTGTCTGTCTCTCCTTCTCTGTGCCCCCCACCCCCCTTTTCCCCCCTCTCCCGTGTACCCCTCTTTTGTCCCCCTTTCACCTGTTCCTATCCCCATTTGATCTTCTGCCTATGTTGAGTGGTCTCCTCCTCCTGCCTGGCGCCGTCTCCCCTGTTGGGGGCGGGCCACGGCCCTGCTGTGCTGCATGCCTCCGGCGCTAGCTTTCCTGCTAGTGCGGTGACTCAATTCTCGGGAGTTACTGTCTCGCTTCTCCCTCGTCCAACCTCTACGGTTTTCTGCCCGCTCTTCCCCTATCTTACCCTGCGCTCCTCTCGCTTGCTCTCCCTTCTCTGCTACACCCGTTCTCTCGTGCTGAGCCCTGGTCTCCCGCCTGAAGGGGTCCCTCAGGTAGTGGTTTGCTTTTTGTTCAGGGTGCGCTCTCCGGGGTGTGGGGGCCAGGAGTTGCGCGCCCCCCCCCCCCCCCCCCCCCCCCAAGCCTGGTCGGCGGTGTGCTGTTGCTCCTTTCCAGGGGCCCCTTATTTCTACCCTTGCTGCTGTTTTTCCAGCCCGTGTTCCTCAGCAAACTAGTTTGCTTCGGCGGGGGCAGTGAAGAAGTACTCCCTGTTCTGGTGTGTGACCCAGAGTTTCGCTGGGTACAGCATATCAAAACGCACTTTGCTCTTGTGAAGAGCTGCTTTCGCTCTATTGAATTCGGCCCCTCACCTGGCTAGGTCTGCCCCAATGTCCTCGTAAACTCTGATGTGTGTCCTTCCATTTGTAGGTTCTGTTTTGCCTGGCCCAGCGCAGGATTGTTTCCCTGTCTTGGTACCGGTGCAATTTAGCTACAACAGCCCTCGGTTGATCCCTGGCCTTGGGCTTCGGGCGCAGCGACCGGTGTGCTCTGTCCATTTCTGGTGGGTTGGGTTGGGTTTTGTCGGTCGCGGCCTTTTCAAGCTCCTTAATGGTCGCCGCTTGGCTCCCAGTTTCCTTTCTGCTCTGCCCAGAGCGAGCTGCACCTCCGCCAGGGCCTTGGCCACTGTTGCCTTCACCGCGGCCTCCATGTCTGCTCTAGCCTCTACCATGTTTTCCTGCTGGTGTTCCCTCAGCGCCTCGGCAAAGGATGCCTTCCAGTTCCAGTTCCTCCCTGGCAAAAGGGGAAAAATGCTCTTGTCTGTCCAGTTCATTTTGTTGCGGCGAACCTTCTGCCGCTTCGTCGTCGTTTAGCTCGCCTGAGCGGGCTCGCCCCTGGCCCCTTCTGCTTCTGGTGCCCTTTCTCCCTCTGCTTTGGCTCCCTTCTGGCATTTTTTTTTTTCCTTTTCCCCTTTAACATTATTGGAGCAAGTTCTTTCTTTTCCTCTCTCACCCACACACCAGGTCAGGAGGGTCGAGAGAGAGAGAGGCCTCTGGTCGGGCTGGGAGTCCTCCTTTGTTCCGCCGCCCTCCTCGTGGTCGCCGCTGGCGGGGGGAGGGGGGCCTCTTTGTTGTTCGCTCCACTCGGTCCCCACTTTGATCCGGGCCGTCGCTCCTCTTGTCCTTCGTTCGCCTACTGTGTGGGGGGCCAGTCCGGCCGGTTTGCGTGCTTCGGCGCAAGTTCTTTCTGGGGAATGGGACGCGATTGCGTTCCCCCCTCCGGAGCTCTGTTTCCCGCCAACATTTTATGAATTAATGAAAAAATAAATCAGATTGCCAATAGTGGATCATGGCATGCGTTCAGGACTTATTCCAAGAACAATATGTTGTGGAACTGACTTGTCCTGGGTAATGAGATAGGGTTAATTGGTAATCTCATGAAGAGTGATCCCAATCTGATAGAATTTCATGTTAATTTTCGAATAATATCTGAAACTCGAGTACTAACTTAAATTTAGCTAATTACATAGTTGCGAGTCAGCCAAGGTAGATTGGGAAATCAGTTTTAAAGGTATGTTTCATAAGCAGTAGTAAATATTTAAAGAAATATTTCATAATTCTCAACAAGTATGCATTCCATTGAGGAATGAGATCCTCATGGGGAAAAGATCCCAAAATTTGACACGGAGGAAATCAAATATGAGAGTAAACTAGCAAGGAATCTAAAAACAGATGTCAAGAACTTCTGCAAATGTGTAAAACAGAAGAATATAAATGTTGGTCCCTGAGAGATTGAGGGGAAAAATCATAATGCAGGGTAAGTAAATGGCAACGGCAAAGAAATATTTTGTTTGTTTTAACAGTAGAAACCACAAAAAAAGGAGCCCAGAATTGCAGGAAACGAAGGGTCTTATTGCAGTTATATAATACTTTGACGAGACTATATCTGAAGTATGATGAACAATTTTTGTGTCTGTACTTGTCTAGATGGGATGCAACAAAAGGTATGCTGGATTGATTCCTGGGATGAGAGAGTTGTCCAATATGGAGTGCTTGAGAAAATGGGCCATATTCTCTGCCATTTTTAAGAAAAAAAGAGAAATTATCTGATTGAAGGGTCCTGAGAAAGCTTCTGGCATGGAAGATGCCCAAAGCCTGTTTATCTTGAATGGGAAGTCTAAGGATAAGGGGTTGGCCCCGTAGGACTGAAGTGAGAAGAAATTTCTTCCTCAGAGGGTTGGGAATCTTTGGAATTTTCTGCCCCATGGTGCTCTGGACACTTAATTGTAGACTATAATTAAGGCTGAGATCGATAGAGTTTTGGACTGAAGTGAAGAGAGTGGTTGGATGGAGAAGATCAGCCATGATCTTTTCGATTGTCAGAGCAGCTGCATGGCCTACTCTTGCTCTTATTTGCTACGTTCTTAAATCCTTTGGTTTCTCCTTGGCTATGTGCAGATTATCTATGATGAAAGATATAACAACATAAAGGTTCTGATTTAATTTATTTTTCTCATCACCACTTGAATTAATATTACAGTAAGTTTTTAATTTTTGTCAGGCTCGTCATCTGATTGAAGAACACGATGCACTAAAAATCATTATCGAAACCATAATCGAGCTTTTCTCTGAGCACATGGATAATGGCAAGCTTCATTTTCAGAGTTACTCCCAAGATAAATTGTTCAGGAAACAAATGGTCTTGTATGACCTTAAGTAAGTGTATCTTCAGACCCCAGATTGGTCATCTTTCTTTCATGATGGATTGTGTGGCAGTATAATACTTTCACGTTGTCATTTATTTCTTGACAGGTTGAAAGCCTGATTGTTTTTGCAAGGTTTACATGAAATCAGCTAATATTTAGAACCATTGCATATACGTAAAAGATAAAGTAGCAGAACAAAGTGGCAGCTTCTCATTTCCAATTTGTGCTTTGTTGAGAACAGGTTTTCTTCTGCATAGGAACCTTTGTTAAAGATGATTCTCTCCATGCATGCAGATGCAATCCTTTTATTCACTTGTGTTCTATCTTATTTTTTCTGACTGGAAACTCAGTACAATGTTTTAGAAGTGAATTGGTAGTTGTGCTCGACTCTGCAGCCATTTCTGATCATGAGGTTGCTCTCAAAAGTTCTTGTGTGTTGAAGCAATTGGTGTACTCTGCTTTGTCTAGCTGAGTTGTGTTTTATTGCTATTTTATTCGCTGCATTTTGTGAAGGATTTGGATTTAATGAAGTTGAGGGATCATAATGCTTAAACAAAACATGAAATATCTATTTAAACAAATCAATAAATGCTTTCTGGAACAAAGGCAAGCAACTGCAGATGCTGGAAATCTGAAATAGAAAAGGGAAAAGCTGGCAATGCTCAGCAGTGAAGTCACCATCTGTGGAGGGAGAAACAGAGTTTGATTCTGCCCAGGCCTCGCAGCTCCTGACCTCATTACAGCCTTGGTTCCATCCTGGACCAGAGCTGTACCCCAGAGGTGAGGTGAGACTGGCTGCCCTCAACATTAAGGCAGCATTTAATCGAATATGGCATCAAGAATCCCGAACAAAACTGGAGTCAGTGGAAATCGGGGGAAACTCCCTGGTGGTTGGAGTCATACCTGGCACAAAGGAAGATGGTTGTGGTGGTTGGAGGTCAATCACCTCAGCTCCAGGACATCACTGCAGGAATTATTTAGGGGAATGTCCGAGGCACAACCATCTTCAGCTGCTTCATCAATAACTTTCCTTCCATCATAAGGTCAGAAGTGGGGATGTTTGTGGATGATTGCATAATGTTCAGCACCATTCCCGACTCTTTAGGTACTGAAGAAGTCCATGTCCAAATGCAACAAGACCTAGACAATATCCAGGCTTGAGCTGACAAATGGCAAGTAACAATTGCACCACACAAATGCCAGTTAAAGATCTCGGACAAGAGAGAATCTAACCATCACACCTTGACATTCAAGGGTATTGCCATTGCCATCTGCCCTACTATCAACATCCTGGGGGGTTACCATTCACCAGAAACTGAGCTGCACTAGCCACCTAAATACTGTGGCTGCAAGAGCATGTCAGAGGCTAGGAATCCTCCAGCGACAACCTCACCTCCTGACTTCCAAAGCCAGTCCACAATCTATAAAGCACAAGTCAGGAATGTGATGAAATACTGTCCCCTTGACTGGATTAGTGCAACTGCAACAATACTCGAACCGTGACCACATGAAGGACAAAGTCCGTTTGATTGGCACCCCATCCATAAACATTCACTCCCCCCAACACTGATGCGCACTGACAGCAGTGTGTACCATCTTCAAGATGCACTGCAACAACTCACCAAGGTTCCTTGGACAGCATCTTCCAAACCCACAACTAGACAAAGGACAGCAGACACATGGGAATACCATCACCTGGAAGCTCTCCTCCAAACCGCTCATCCTGACTTGGAAATATATCACCGTTCTGTCACTGTCGCTGGGTCAAAATCCTGAAGTCCTTCCCTATCAGCACTGTGGATTACATAGATTACATAGAACATACAGTGCAGAAGGAGGCCATTCGGCCCATCGAGTCTGCACCGACCCACATTAATCCCTCACTTCCACCCAATAACCCCTCCCAACCCTTATGGACACTACGGGTAATTTAGCATGGCCAATCCACCTAACCTGCACGTCTTTGGACTGTGGGAGGAAACCGGAGCACCCGGAGGAAACCCACGCGGACACGGGGAGAACGTGCAAACTCCGCACAGACAGTGACCCAGCGGGGAATCGAACCTGGGACCCTGGCGCTGTGAAGCCACAGTGCTAATCACTTGTGCTACCGTGCTGCCCTGTACCTACGCCACATGGACTGCAGCGGTTCAAGGAGGCAACTCACCACCACCTTCTCTAGGCCAATTAGGGGAGGGCAATAAATGCTGGCCTAGCCATCAGCACTTCAAGGATGAACCTCATCCTCCATTCAGTAAGATCATGATTGGTGATCTACCTCAACTCCAACTTCCTAAAATATATCCATATCTTTTGAGTCCTTTGGTATCCAAGTGTCTGTTGATCTCTGTGTTGAATATACTCAGCAAGTGAGCACCCACAGGGGTAGAGAATTCAAAAGATCCACATCCATTGGACTGAAGAATTTCTCCTCATCTCAATCCTAAATGGAAGATCTCATATTTTGAGATGGTAACCCTGTGTTCTAGGTTCCCCAGCCAGGAGAAGCATCCTTTCAAGCCTTTAAGCATGTTTGCGTTTCAATGTTATAATCATTCTAGGTAATATAGGCTCATCTATTCAATATAGCACAATCCACTCATTCCAGGAATCCGTCTAGTGAACATTTGCTGCATTTCTCAAAGGTAAGTATGTCCTTCCTTAAGCAAAGGTAATAAAACTGTACATAGTCCTCCAGATGTGGTCTCACCAAGACCCGATATACTTGCAATAAAACTTCTTTATTCTGGTATTACAATCTTTTTGGAATACAGGTTAACTTATCATGTCTGCTTTCATTTTCATTGCAAAAGCGACTGCATTCCAAAATAGTTCATGGCATGTAAAGTTGCTTTGAGATATGGAATAGGGTGCTATATAAAAGCAGGTTCTTCTTTTGACCAACCTTAAAATCTTATTGCTAACCACCTTTGTGAAGTGTTTTTGTGATACTAGTTCAGAAGTTGCAAGCTCCATGGATAGAACAGGGCAGCACAGTGGTTAGCACTGCTGCCTCACAGCGGCAGGGACCCGGGTTCAATTCCGGCCTTGGGTGATTGTCTGTGTGGAGTTTGCACTTTCTCCCGTGTCTGCATGGGTTTCCACCGGGTGCTGCAGTGTGCAGGTCTGGTGGATTGGCCATAATCAATTGCCTCTTAGTGTCCAGAAAGTTAGGTTAGGTGAGGTTGCTGGGTTAAGAGTGGGGGCATGACCCCAGGTAGGGTTCTGAGAGTCGGTGCAGAAATGGCCTCCTTTTGCACTGTAGTGACTCTATTCTACCAGAACCTCTCAGTGATGTTCAGCTCCTAAAAGCAGTAAAGACCAGTGGGACAGATTACCCATGTCAGGTGGAAATTTGAGAAATTAATTAATTTTCAGACTTAAGAAAAAATTGTTTTGAAAGTCATCTTGTGGAATGAAATGAAAATGTGATGTAGCTTGTAAAACAAGAACATTATTTTCAGATGAACAAGGGCTTTAAGACAAAAGGGCACATGTTGAGCATTTAAACATAATACATTTTACCTGTATTACCTTAACAGGTATTAACATAGAACATAGAACGATACAGCGCAGTACAGGCCCTTCGGCCCACGATGTTGCACCGAAACAAAAGCCATCTAACCTACACTATGCCATTATCATCCATATGCTTATCCAATAAACTTAAGTGCCCTCAATGTTGGCGAGTTCACTATTGTTGCAGGTAGGGCATTCCACGGCCTCACCACTCTTTTGTGAGGCCGTATTGATCAACAGCTAAATTAGGTCACAGGACCTGGTGGTTGAGATCAAAATACTGAACTCCAATAAGAAGTGTATGGCTGAGGGTAGGGTAATTGTTCTGTGTTAGCCACGGCTTATTGGTAGCACTCTTACTCCTACATCAGAAAGCCTACTCTGGAGCACAAGATTCATGTGAACTTTTCAGTGCAGCACCGAGGGAATGCTGCATTGTCAGAGGTGCTGTTGTTGAGATGAAACATAAAGCCTAGACTGATTTCCCCCTCAACCTGTTTTAAGATTGTACTGGTATGTATATTCAGTATCCCTTACTCAAGAGGCTCTTCATGTGCAAGAGATCAAGCTCAAACATGTGGAAGGGTCAGGGCTGTGGTCACACGGCAGGGTGCAGGGAGGTGGGGTTCGATCTGTAAATTTGAACTGGATTCAAACCCAGTTTCTTGATGTGCCAGACTAATTCGCCAGTCAGGTCAAAAATATTATTTGTATAGTTTCTAAAAAATTCAGAATATCAACATAACCTCAAGATGAGTCAAAAAACAATTGATAAGGTGGATGCAGTTACTTTGCATGCCCATCAGTGACTTTCACTTCAGCATGGCAGAATGTGGTTTTGTGGCAGCAATTCCTGCACTCCAAGGGCTAAATCATTGACCTGGTCAATTCAAACTTACTGCCACATTGATCACTTGAGGACAATAGCATTGATGTATTTAAACAAAAGATAAATGTGTAGAGATGAGAGAATAGAATGGAAGGTTTTACTGGTGGAGTGAAATGAAGAGAGTGGGAGGAGTCTCAGGGGGACCATAAAAACTATCATGAATAAGTTGGCTGAAAGGCCCGTGTTGTACATTCTTAAATAATGCTGTGTTTTTTTAAAAGGTACCACCCTTCACCTGCCCCCCAGTGTCTGTGTGGGTCTCATCCCCACAACCCAAAGGTGTGTAGGGTAGGTGGACTTGCCACACTGAATTGCCCCTTAATTGGGAAAAAAAAGTACCAGATTGGCCCCTCCTTATTGAGCATAATTTTTCTTCCACAGTAGTGTAATTTCTCTTCTGCATTCCCCTTCCTCTTTGCAGGTATCTTTTGATCAGCAAGCCACCTCTGTGGACAGATAGACAGAGGGAACATTTCCTTGAAGGTTTTAAAACTTTTTTGAAGCTCTTAAAATCTATGCAGGTAAGTAACAGTAAAAGGTCAATTGTGCTGTTCTTAGTGTTGCAGCTTTTATAAAATTATTAATTGGCACTGAAAGGAAGTGTTTTTGATGTAAACAATTCACACCAAAAAGTGGGTAGATGTTGAATATTTTGCATTCCTGTTGGAAGGAATTGCCTTTCTGTGCTAATAGTGTAGCCAGTTAAAATGGCTAACTCGCGATTAGAATGGCCAAACCCCGATTTTAAAATGGCAAACGGAAGAGGCTGATGGGAAAATCAGCCAACAGGACTCAAACAGACAGCTGCAGGTAAAACAGTGTATTCGCCTCTGGGGAAGCCAGACAGAATCGATACCTGCAGCCATCAGCATAACAACACACCAGCCATCTGAATATTAAGTAGCAATCCCCGGGAACAATGTGCAACAAATTAGACACACAAAGCCAACCCAGACCTTTCGGCGTCAGCAGGAGCCTACACAAAGAGAGGTGAACGTCCACCCCAAAACCGCCCATCGATCAAGGAATTGCTCCAGCATTGGAGAATATCGAAGGTGCAGGGTCCGCCCCGAAAGGCGGGAAGCCCCTGGGGACTATAAGAATAGAGTCCAAGTTCAAATCGACCCTTCTTCTCTCTCTATCCTTCGAGAGCCTTCTGCTGATCCTTCTGCAACAGCCGCTAAAATCGTAAGTCTTACTTCAAAGCTCGCTACGAGATAGGCGCTCCTGGCTATCGACCTATACCAGCTTTGAATCCCGCAGGCTCAGAACCCATACGAAAGAACCCACCATTGGTAGCCTTGCCTCCAGCTGGCTTGACTCCAAACCCTAGTATTCCCTCTCGACCTCCTCCTTTTAAGATGTTCCTTAAAACCTACCCCACTTGTCCTAATATTATGTAGTGTCAAATTTTGTTTGATAACATTCCTTTGCAGTGCCTCATGATGATAATTATAATTGTGCAGTTAATGCAAGTTATTGTTTTTGGAGGGTGGAAGTGAGAATTTAAGGTGTTTGCAAAAGTACTGATGTTAGGTGATCCCAGTTGTGGATACAATTTTGACACTATTTAAAAACTCAGAGCTGGACTAGGCCCAGAAATATTTGTGGATCATTGCTCACATATTAACTTTCCACATTCTTTTCAAAGCAATATATATTGATGTAACAGAACAAAATATTTCTGTTGGGGCACGATCACAATTCCTTCAGTGTTAGGTACTAATAATGGTCTGGGTTTAGTTTTCCTTCTGTTGTATTTTCTTATGTATTTATCAGCAAGATTTTGACTTGTGTTGGGGTTGCCTTGCTTGAGTGTTGACAGCCCTCTGGTATATCGCTGCCAGGCATTCTTGTGAAGCTGCATAATGTGTCTTGGCAAGCTACCATGAGGTTGGAGGGTAGAATTTGTGATCTAAGGTGATATACATTTAGAAAATAAATCTCAGACTGCAATATTGGCTCTTGATGGCAGTAAAACATCTTCTCATTGCACCTTAGTACAAAACGATGGGTTTGCACACTAACTGATGAGTCTTTGTAAATACACCAGCATTATTGTGGCCAGCAGGTTTCAAGATTAGAAATGGACAGAATAAAACAAGTCAAATTGTTCTACGTGTGAAGAAGTGTTAAACGCTTCATTTATTGCATTGCTTGCAGAACATGGAACCAGTGAACCGACAGATTGGGCAGCACCTTGAGATAGAGCCTGAATGGGAGCCAGCATTCACTATCCAGATGCTCCTGAAATGTATCTTGTCCGTGATTCAGGAATGGTGTGCATCTGATGTAAGTACTGAGAATTTATACTTGTCTTTTAGTAAATCTGCTTGCAGTTTACCATATAGTTCTATGGCACAGCCACTGAATGAAAAATATACATTTGTTGAACAAAGAGACATGCTGTGGCAGCTTTTCATCTTGTACTCATCAGGAAAGACACAAAAGTGCTACATTTCCAAGGGAGCAAGTTTATGCTAATGTGAAAAAAGGTGCTGATTGGTTGGCAAGTCGACTCTAGTCAAGGGTGTTGTCATGGACAATGCATCAGTGAATTATTGTCACTATGCTTTTGTTTAATTCAAAAAGGTATAGTGCCTGAACTTGTTCCTTTGTCCTGCAGAGGACGGGTCCCTGCATGTGATTATATGCATCGTCTAGCAAATGTAAATGAGCCACATTGCGAGCCTGACTTAGACTTTGTCCTGTATGGGCTGGGAGCAACTATGGGCAGCAAGACCCCTCCACTGGTCTCAGCACATCACAGTCTCTTTTGCTCCAGCTCAGGTGATGTCCAGCTCTTAAGGGTATTCCATAAATATACTACTCCAGGTCCTTTTTGGCCAGCCCCCTATCATCTTCCATCAGCTAGTGTCTATTCATGTGTACATTCATGAGACAAAACACTTGTCCTGACAGCCTCAACCATGTCTCTGTCACGACGTTTTGCAGGTTCCTCTTATCAGCTGTATTGTAGTGTTACTTCATTGGTGATTTTATTTCTCCACATGATGCCCAGGGTTTAATATAGGCAGCACTAGTAAAATATGTCTAATTTGTGTTATGCCTTTGAAGCCCAACTGATGATCTTAAATTGGTTGTTCGTGTAATTCCTAGCACACTCTGGACAGCGTTTGCTGAACAATCCTATCATATCTAACATTAGACATTATGTTCTGAATTTTGCAAACAATGACTGTTGAATACAGTCGGTACTCTGCCTATTGTGAACAGCTGAAAAGACATGCTATTTGATATGATGACGCCAGTCATTGCAACCTACAGCCAACATATGTTTCATCACTCTAGCACTTAAATTCATATATCACAGAATGTTTTTTGGTTTGAAGACAGCATCCTGTTCGTGGAAAATACCAGTTCTGTTGCTACTGCATGATAACAACTGCTAGTTTCACCTGTTGCCCAAATCTTTGAGGTAACCTTCCCTTTGACGGTAATTTAAGGTATACTGGGTACTTTTCAGGTCCAAAAGTGGCAGCCATAGGCCCATTTGTGAGTATGCACAGTACACAGAGAGCAATGGATCATATCAAATAGCACATCCCTTCAGCTATTGTATTAAGCAGAGTACACAAGCAAGACCTTGCGGGTGTATGTGCACAAATCTTTGAAGGTGTCAGAACAAGTTGTGAAAGTTGTTAAAACAACATACGGGACTCATGGCTTTATGCATAAACAAATTGAATACTGTGATGAACACTTGATCAGAAATCAAAAATGTGGTCATTATAAAGATGCCTAGAGTGTAGGCGTAGAGGAGGAGAAGAGTTCTAAGTAGAAAAGCAGCAGGTGTGCGGTGCAGAGTTTTTGCTACTAATTGCCATTGGCGTGTCTCCTCTCGACCTGCATGTTTTCATCCACTTGTTTGTTTATTTTCTCTTGTTGGAGAACCGCGTCACTCTCGTAGTAGAGATGCATATTTTTTGAATTTCTTTGCCTTGTTTTGTCGGGTCTAGCTGAATCTGACGGCCTCGTAGAGGTTGGTTCGATGCACCCTCGTTTTTCGTTTGTTGTTTTGTACCCTGTCTGTTTTTTTTAACACAGTAAGTTGTGATCTGGAATGTACCTGCTGAATGGATAGTGGAAGCAGATTCAGTAGTAACATTCAAAAGAGAATTAGACAAATACATGAAGGAAAAAATATAAAGCTATGAGGAGAGAAGCAGAGGAGTGGGATTAATTGGATTAACTCTATCAAAGAGCTGTTAAACGCATATGATAGGTCAACTGGTTAACTCTATGCTGTCTCATGCAATGATAGCTAATAATTTCTTGGCCCTTATTTTGGTGCAAACATTGGAACTAACTAGGCTACTTCATTTGCTTAAGACAAAGATACAGACTTCACTTTCCCAGGAACAATGATACTCAAAGTAAAAGTGGAAACTTTAATCACAGTGGTCAGATTTCACCTGAACTCTCAAATTTTCCTATGTCTCCAGTGCTAAACTCCCCCAGTCCTTTTCCCCCAAAGCACTGATTTCAAGGGCCTCAAATTCTTGTTGTTAAATCACCCCATAGTCTCGACTCACCTCCACCGTCTCACAGGTGATGTTCACTTTACTACATAACCTTCCTTCAGAAACCTTTTTGCATAAAGCCAACCTGCTCGACAGTTGTCACAGTGGAGAGATGTGAGATGATTTTCCTTCCTTCCTACCTCTCAGCTGCCCAGAACAGTGGTTTAACCTCGAGTACATAGAACATAGAAAATACAGCACAGAACAGGCCCTTCGGCCCACGATGTTGTGCCGAACCTTTGTCCTAGATTAATCATAGATTATCATTGAATTTACAGTGCAGAAGGAGGCCATTCGGCCCCCTGAGTCTGCACCGGCTCTTGGAAAGAGCACCCTACCCAAACTCAACACCTCCACCCAACACCAAGGGCAATTTTGGACACTAAGGGCAATTTATCATGGCCAATCCAACTACCCTGCACATCTTTGGACATGGGGGAGGAAACCGGAGCACCCGGAGGAAACCCACGCAGACACGGGGAGGACGTGCAGACTCCGCACAGACAGTGACCCAAGCCGGAATCGAACCTGGGACCATGGAGCTGTGAAGCAATTGCGCTATCCACAATGCTACCGTGCTGCCCTTAAGAACAAATAAATCTACACTATATCATTTTACCGTAATCCATGTACCTATCCAATAGCTGCTTGAAGGTCCCTAATGTTTCCGACTCAACTACTTCCACAGGCAGTGCATTCCATGCCCCCACTACTCTCTGGGTAAAGAACCTACCTCTGATATCCTTCCTATATCTTCCACCTTTCACCTTAAATTTATGTCCCCTTGTAATGGTTTGTTCCACCCGGGGAAAAAGTCTCTGACTGTCTACTCTATCTATTCCCCTGATCATCTTATAAACCTCTATCAAGTCGCCCCTCATCCTTCTCCGTGCTAATGAGAAAAGGCCTAGCACCCTCAACCTTTCCTCGTAAGACCTACTCTCCATCCCAGGTAACATCCTGGTAAATCTCCTTTGCACCTTTTCCAAAGCTTCCACATCCTTCCTAAAATGAGGTGACCAGAACTGTACACAGTACTCCAAATGTGGCCTTACCAAAGTTTTGTACAGCTGCATCATCACCTCACGGCTCTTAAATTCAATCCCTCTGTTAATGAATGCAAGCACACCATAGGCCTTCTTCACAGCTCTATCCACTTGAGTGGCAACTTTCAAAGATGTATGAACATAGACCCCAAGATCTCTCTGCTCCTCCACATTGCCAAGAACTCTACCGTTAACCCTGTATTCCGCATTCATATTTGTCCTTCCAAAATGGACAACCTCACACTTTTCAGGGTTAAACTCCATCTGCCACTTCTCAGCCCAGCTCTGCATCCTATCTATGTCTCTTTGCAGCCGACAACAGCCCTCCTTACTATCCACAACTCCACCAATCTTCGTATCGTCTGCAAATTTACTGACCCACCCTTCAACTCCCTCATCCAAGTCATTAATGGAAGTCACAAACAGCAGAGGACCCAGAACTGATCCCTGCGGTACGCCACTGGTAACTGGGATCCAGGCTGAATATTTGCCATCCACCACCACTCTCTGACTTCTATCGGTTAGCCAGTTCGTTATCCAACTGGCCAAATTTCCCACTATCCCATGCCTCCTTACTTTCTGCAGAAGCCTACCATGGGGAACCTTATCAAATGCCTCACTAAAATCCATGTACACTACATCCACTGCTTTACCTTCATCCACATGCTTGGTCACCTCCTCAAAGAATTCAATAAGATTTGTAAGGCAAGACCTACCCCTCACAAATCCGTGCTGACTATCCCTAATCAAGCAGTGTCTTTCCAGATGCTCAGAAATCCTATCCTTCAGTACCCTTTCCATTACTTTGCCTACCACCGAAGTAAGACTAACTGGCCTGTAATTCCCAGGGTTGTCCCTTTTTTGAACAGGGGCACGACATTCGCCACTCTCCAATCCCCTGGTACCACCCGTGTTGACAGTGAGGACGAAAAGATCATTGCCAACGGCTCTGCAATTTCATCTCTTGCTTCCCATAGAATCCTTGGATATATCCCGTCAGGCCCGGGGGACTTGTCTATCCTCAAGTTTTTCAAAATGCCCAACACATCTTCCTTCCTAACAAGTATTTCCTCGAGCTTACCAGTCTGTTTCACACTGTCCTCTCCAACAATATGGCCCCTCTCATTTGTAAATACAGAAGAAAAGTACTCGTTCAAGACCTCTCCTATCTCTTCAGACTCAATACACAATCTCCCGCTACTGTCCTTGATCGGACCTACCCTCGCTCTAGTCATTCTCATATTTCTCACATATGTGTAAAAGGCCTTGGCGTTTTCCTTGATCCTACCCGCCAAAGATTGTTCATGCCCTCTCTTAGCTCTCCTAATCCCTTTCTTCAGTTCCCTCCTGGCTATCTTGTATCCCTCCAATGCCCTGTCTGAACCTTGTTTCCTCAGCCTTACATAAGTCACCTTTTTCCTCTTAACAAGACATTCAACCTCTCTTGTCAACCATGGTTCCCTCACTCGACCATCTCTTCCCTGCCTGACAGGGACATACATATCAAGGACACGTAGTACCTGTTCCTTGAACAAGTTCCACATTTCACTTGTGCCCTTCCTTGACAGCCTATGTTCCCAACTTATGCACTTCAATTCTTGTCTGACAACATCGTATTTACCCTTCCCCCAATTGTAAACCTTGCCCTGTTGCATGCACCTATCCCTCTCCATTACTAAAGTGAAAGTCACAGAATTGTGGTCACTATCTCCAAAATGCTCCCCCACTAACAAATCTATCACTTGCCCTGGTTCATTACCAAGTACTAAATCCAATATTGCCCCTCCTCTGGTCGGACAATCTACATACTGTGTTAGAAAAGCTTCCTGGACACACTGCACAAACACCACCCCATCCAAACTATTTGATCTAAAGAGTTTCCACTCAATATTTGGGAAGTTAAGGTCGCCCATGACTACTACCCTATGACTTCTGCACCTTTCCAAAATCTGTTTCCCAATCTGTTCCTCCACATCTCTGCTACTATTGGGGGGCCTATAGAAAACTCCTAACAAGGTGACTGCTCCTTTCCTATTTCTGACTTCAACCCATACTACCTCATTAGGGTGATACTCCTCGAACTGCCTTTCTGCAGCTGTTATACTATCTCTAATTAACAATGCCACGCCCCCACCTCTTTTACCACCCTCCCTAAATCTTATTGAAACATCTATAACCAGGGACCTCCAACAACCATTTCTGCCCCTCTTCTATCCAAGTTTCCGTGATGGCCACCACATCGTAGTCCCAAGTACCGATCCATGCCTTAAGTTCACCCACCTTATTCCTGATGCTTCTTGCGTTGAAGTATACACACTTCAACCTACTGTGACAAGAAAGATTGTTCTGTCTTTTTTGAGTTTAAATCAAAAGAAAAGATAAATCTTGATTTATTACATTACCCGAAATGTAACACAACCAACATAGAATCACAACAGTGCTGAAGGAGGCCATTCAGCCCATCAGGTCTGCACTGATGCTCTGAAAGAGCACCCTACCTAACCTGCAAATTCCTGGACACTAAGGGGCAATTTTAGCATGGCCAATCCACTTAACCTGTACATCTTTGAACTGTGAGAGGAAACCGGAGCACCCAGACGAAACCCACGCAGAACAGAGAGAACTTGCAAACTTTACCCAGTCACTCAAGGCTGGAATTGAACCCGGATCCCTGGCGCTGTGAGGCAGCAGTGCTAGCCACCATGTCGCCCCTTTCTCCATCTCCATCTTCTTCTCATCCATACAAGATATGTATTGCACACACGATAAAATATGTGTACTGAGATTCATTAGAGAGTGAAAATGTCAATTCTGTCTATCAGTACACAGCTTCATTTCTGTGCCTGTGATGATTTCCAGGCAGACTTCTTACTTCTGCTGGCCCAGGTCTCTTCCCTCTGGGTGGTCTTTGTCTTAACTGACTTGTGGTCGATCGCAAAAATGTCAGTTATGAAGTGTTTATCATACTTTTTTGTCATGCGACCTTCGCTGCTCAGGCCGGCCGGACTTCTCCATCCTGGCCGGCCGGCCCACCCGCCTTCGCCACCCCGGCTGGCCCACCCGCCTTCGCCACCCAGGCCGGCCGGCCCACCCGCCTTCGCCACCCCGGCCGGCCCACCCGCCTTCGCCACCCCGGCCGGCCCACCCGCCTTCGCCACCCAGGCCGGCCCACCCGCCTTCGCCACCCAGGCCGGCCGGCCCACCCGCCTTCGCCACCCAGGCCGGCCGGCCCACCCGCCTTCGCCACCCCGGCCGTCCGGCCCACCCGCCTTCGCCACCCCGGCCAGCCCACCCGCCTTCGCCACCCCGGCCGGCCCACCCGCCTTCGCCACCCCGGCCGGCCCACCCGCCTTCGCCACCCAGGCCGGCCCACCCGCCTTCGCCACCCAGGCCGGCCCACCCGCCTTCTCCATCCTGGCCGGCCGGCCCACCCGCCTTCGCCACGCCGGCCGGCCCACCCGCCTTCGCCACCCCGGCCGGTCCACCCGCCTTCGCCACCCAGGCCGGCCGGCCCACCCGCCTTCGCCACCCAGGCCGGCCGGCCCACCCGCCTTCGCCACCCAGGCCGGCCGGCCCACCCGCCTTCGCCACCCAGGCCGGCCGGCCCACCCGCCTTCGCCACCCAGGCCGGCCGGCCCACCCGCCTTCGCCACCCAGGCCGGCCGGCCCACCCGCCTTCGCCACCCAGGCCGGCCGGCCCACCCGCCTTCGCCACCCAGGCCGGCCGGCCCACCCGCCTTCGCCACCCAGGCCGGCCGGCCCACCCGCCTTCGCCACCCAGGCCGGCCGGCCCACCCGCCTTCGCCACCCAGGCCGGCCGGCCCACCCGCCTTCGCCACCCAGGCCGGCCGGCCCACCCGCCTTCGCCACCCAGGCCGGCCGGCCCACCCGCCTTCGCCACCCAGGCCGGCCGGCCCACCCGCCTTCGCCACGCAGGCCGGCCGGCCGGCCCGCTTTCGCCACCCAGGCCCGCCCGCCAGCCTTCGCCACCCAGGCCGGCCCGCCCGCCTTCGCCACCCAGGCCGGCCGGCCCGCCTTCGCCACTCAGGCCCGCCCGCCCGCCTTCGCGATCCGAGTTTGAAAAATCCTGCTTTAAAAAATCAGTCTTCCAATGATTGCTTTATTTTATTCACATGAAAGAAAATTGCATTCATGTTCAAAGTTAATGGTTTTTGAAAGGAAGTGTTTTATCTTTCACTGAGAGTTGTGAAACTTTGAATTCTATACCCCAGAGAACTTTGGGTTCTCAGCTGTTGACCATATTTAAGATCGAGATCGATAGATTTTGTTGGACAATAAGGGAATCCAGCAATAGGATGGGAAAGTGGAGTTAATCTTACTAAGTGGCGAAGCAAGCTTGAGGGTCTATTTGGCATAATCTTGCTCTTGTTTCTTATGTTCTTATTTCTCAGGAACAAGTTCTTCTTCGAGCCTACAAGGAGTGCCATCGTGTTTTGTCCCAGTGTTCTAACGAGTGCAATCAGCGCAATGCAAGGAAGCAACTCAACACTCTGACCATGTGCGGTCACTCCATCAGCTTGAAACGCTATTTGGTATCTCGCGAGCCTGTCAGTATCCACCTTCCCCTATCTAGGCTCCTTGCAGGTTGGTTTAAGGAAATTGCTTCACTAGCATATAATGGTAATGACTTGGAAGCAGCAGGTTTAAAGTATTCTGGACAACAGAGTGATGCAGTCGCGAAGTATGAGAAACCATCTAATTCCGAGAGGGACCTGGACTGAAGCCTGGTGTATCTCTTTAGAGGACTGTCCTTTAATCTGGCACTGATCATTTGTGGGAAGCAGGCATGAAATCCTCTGTTCAGTTAGTTAATACCTGTGCATAAAATGGGTTATTACTGGTTTAGTTGATTATGTAGGTCCGTTCAACAGGACAATCAATACAGCGACATGAGTAATTTTAATTATTACAATGCATCTGATTAAAAACAGTAACAAGGCAATAATTACAAATGATGGATGTTATCCCAATCAATGGGGTAATATGGTGAAATAGTGTTCCTTTGTTCCCACTCCACCCTTCCTCCTGAACACATAGAACATAGAACAATACAGCGCAGTACAGGCCCTTCGGCCCACGATGTTGCACCGAAACAAAAGCCATCTAACCTATACTATACCATTATCATCCATATGTTTATCCAATAAACTTTTAAATGCCCTCAATGTTGGCGAGTTCACCACTGTAGCAGGTAGGGCATTCCACGGCCTCACTACTCTTTGCGTAAAGAACCTACCCCTGACCTCTGTCCTATATCTATTACCCCTCAGTTTAAGGCTATGTCCCCTCGTGCTAGCCATTTCCATCCGCGGGAGAAGGCTCTCACTGTCCACCCTATCTAACCCTCTGATCATTTTGTATGCCTCTATTAAGTCTCCTCTTAACCTTCTTCTCTCTAACGAAAACAACCTCAAGTCCATCAGCCTTTCCTCATAAGATTTTCCCTCCATACCAGGCAACATCCTGGTAAATCTCCTCTGCACCCGTTCCAAAGCCTCCACGTCCTTCCTATAATGCGGTGACCAGAACTGTACGCAATACTCCAAATGCGGCCGTACCAGAGTTCTGTACAGCTGCAACATGACCTCCTGACTCCGGAACTCAATCCCTCTACCAATAAAGGCCAACACTCCATAGGCCTTCTTCACCACCCTATCAACCTGGGTGGCAACTTTCAGGGATCTATGTACATGGACACCTAGATCCCTCTGCTCATCCACACTTTCAAGAACTTTTCCATTAGCCAAATATTCCACATTCCTGTTTTTCCTTCCAAAGTGAATCACCTCACACTTCTCTACATTAAACTCCATTTGCCACCTCTCAGCCCAGCACTGCAGCTTATCTATATCCCTCTGTAACCTGCTACTTCATTCCACACTATCGACAACACCACCGACTTTAGTATCGTCTGCAAATTTACTCACCCACCCTTCTGCGCCTTCCTCTAGGTCATTGATAAAAATGACAAACAGCAACGGCCCCAGAACAGATCCTTGTGGTACTCCACTTGTAACTGAACTCCATTCTGAACATTTCCCATCAACCACCACCCTCTGTCTTCTTTCAGCTAGCCAATTTCTGATCTACATCTCTAAATCACCCTCAATCCCCAGCCTCCGTATTTTCTGCAATAGCCTACCGTGGGGAACCTTATCAAACGCTTTGCTGAAATCCATATACACCACATCAACTGCTCTACCCTCGTCTACCTGTTCAGTCACCTTCTCAAAGAACACGATAAGGTTTGTGAGGCATGACCTACCCTTCACAAAGCCATGCTGACTATCCCTGATCATATTATTCCTATCTAGATGATTATAAATCTTGTCTCTTATAATCCCCTCCAAGACTTTACCCACTACAGACGTGAGGCTCACCGGTCTATAGTTGCCGGGGTTGTCTCTGCTCCCCTTTTTGAACAAAGGGACCACATTTGCTATCCTCCAGTCCTCTGGCACTATTCCTGTATCCAATGATGACATAAAAATCAAAGCCAATGGTCCAGCAATCTCTTCCCTGGCCTCCCAGAGAATCCTAGGATAAATCCCATCAGGTCCCGGGGACTTATCTATTTTCAGCCTGTCCAGAATTGCCAACACCTCTTCCCTACGTACCTCAATGCCATCTAATCTATTTACCTGGAGCTCAGCATTCTCCTCCACAACATTATCTTTTTCCTGAGTGAATACTGACGAAAAATATTCATTTAGTATCCCGCCTATCTCTTCAGACTCTACACACAACTTCCCATCCCTGTCCTTGACTGGTCCTACTCTGTCCCTAGTCATTCGCTTATTCCTGACATACCTATAGAAAGCTTTTGGGTTTTCCTTGATCCTTCCTGCCAAATACTTCTCATGTCCCCTCCTTGCTCGTCTTAGCTCTCTCTTTAGATCCTTCCTCGCTACCTTGTAACTATCCATCGCCCCAACTGAAACTTCACACCTCATCTTCACATAGGCCTCCTTCTTCCTCTTAACAAGAGATTCCACTTCTTTGGTAAACCACGGTTCCCTCGCTCGGCACCTTCCTCCCTGCCTGACCGGTACATACTTATCAAGAACACGCAGTAGCTGATCCTTGAACAAGCTCCACTTATCCAGTGTGCCCAACACTTGCAGCCTACTTCTCCACCTTATCCCCCCCAAGCCACGTCTAATGGCATCATAATTTCCCTTCCCCCAGCTATAACTCTTGCCCTGCGGTGTATACTTATCCCTTTCCATCCTTAACGTAAACGTCACCGAATTGTGGTCACTGTCCCCAAAGTGCTCACCTACCTCCAAATCCAACACCTGGCCTGGTTCATTACCCAAAACCAAATCCAATGTGGCCTCGCCTCTTGTTGGCCTGTCAACAAACTGTGTCAGGAAACCCTCCTGCACACACTGTACAAAAAACGACCCATCTAATGTACTCGAACTATATCTTTTCCAGTCAATATTTGGAAAGTTAAAGTCTCCCATAATAACTACCCTATTACTTTCGCTCTTATCCAGGATCATCCTCGCCACCCTTTCCTCTACATCCCTAGAACTATTTGGAGGCCTATAGAAAACTCCCAACAGGGTGACCTCTCCTTTCCTGTTTCTAACCTCAGCCCATACTACCTCGGAAGATGAGTCCCCATCTAGCATCCTCTCCGCCACCGTAATACTGCTCTTGACTAGCAGCGCCACACCTCCCCCTCTTTTGCCTCCTTCTCTGAGCTTACTAAAACACCTAAACCCCGGAACCTGCAACATCCATTCCTGTCCCTGCTCTATCCATGTCTCCGAAATGGCCACAACATCGAAGTCCCAGGTACCAACCCATGCTGCCAGTTCCCCTACCTTATTTCGTATACTCCTGGCATTGAAGTAGACACACTTCAAACCACGTACCTGAACACTGGCCCCCTCCTGCGACGTCAAATCTGAGCTCCTGACCTCTATACTCTCATTCTCCCTTACCCTAAAACTACAATCCAGGTTCCCATGCCCCTGCTGTATTAGTTTAAACCCCCCCAAAGAGCACTAACAAATCTCTCCCCCCCCCCCCCCCCCCAGGATATTTGTGCCCCTCAGGTTCAGATGTAGACCATCCTGTCTGTAGAGGTCCCACCTTCCCCAGAAAGAGCCCCAGTTATCCAGAAATCTGAATCCCTCCCGCCTGCACCATCCCTGTAGCCACGTGTTTAATTGCTCTCTCTCCCTATTCCTCATCTCACTATCACGTGGCACGGGCAACAACCCAGAGATAACAACTCTGTTTGTTCTAGTTCTGAGCTTCCATCCTAGCTCCCTGAAAGCCTGCCTGACATCCTTATCCCCTTTCCTACCTATGTCGTTAGTGCCAATGTGGACCACGACTTGGGGCTTCTCCCCCTCCCCTTAAGGACCCGGAAAACACGATCCGAGACATCACGTACCCTTGCACCTGGGAGGCAACATACCAAACGTGAGTCTCTCACGCTCCCACAAAATCTCCTATCTGTGCCCCTGACTATAGAGTCCCCAATTACTAATGCTCTGCTCCTCTCCCCCCTTCCCTTCTGAGCAACAGGGACAGACTCTGTGCCAGAGGCCCGTACCCCATGGCTTACCCCTGGTAAGTCTCCCCCCCCCCCCCCCCCCACAAGTATCCAAAGCGGCATACTTGTTTCTCAGGGGAACGACCGCAGGGGATCCCTGCACTGACTGTTTTTTCCCCGTCCCTCTTACAGTTACCCATCTATCTCCAATCTTTGGTGTAACTAATTCCCTGAAGCTGCTATCAATGACCCCCTCTGCCTCCCGAATGATCCGAAGTTCTTCCAACTCCAGCTCCAGTTCCCTAACTCGGTCTTGGAGGAGCTGGAGATGGCAGCACTTCCTGCAGGTAAAATCAGCAGGGACACTAACGGCATCCCTCACCTCAAACATCCTGCAGGAGGAACATCGCACTCCCTTCCCTGCCATTCCTGTAACGTTCTACCAAGATCTGGCTAACAACTAAATTAAATTTTTTTATATATAAAAAAAAAAAATAATTAATAACAATAATAAAATATGGTACTTACCTCACACCAAAGGGTTTTATTATTAGGTTAGAGGAGGAGGGCGGGTGGGAGACACTACACGTGTAGTGTCTCGGGTTTCCTCTCCACCAGAATTTTATTATTAGGTTAGAGGAGGAGGGCGGGTGGGAGACACTACACGTGTAGTGTCTCGGGTTTCCTCTCCACCAGAATTTCAAAATGTTCTTTATTAACCCCTAACTCCAGGTAAAAAGACATGACCACAACAATTCATCCTCAACCAATTAGTGACACTGTTGTCCATTTTGTTTCTCTCCAACTCTCTTCAAATTCAGACATTCAGTTTAGCATTACAGTTTTGGCAATAATGCAGCAGTCTGGTTGAGTGCCAAAATCCAAGTGTGCACCATGTGGGACCCTCTTCCGACACTTGGGGACTGTTTTTCCATCTGGTCGCACAACAACCGTGGGATAGGAAAAAACTTGAAATGAATACTGACCTGCGAATACCTGATGCCCTGACTTTTAAAAATTGCTAGCTAATGGTGGTTCCCAGCAATATCCTCCCCTTCTCAGTTCTTTTTTGAATGTTCAGTATGCTACCTATGACTACATCTGTATTCCACGAGGTAGGAACCGTGGTTATTTTTTCTCATTCCATCCTTCTGTCAAAAAGCATAAGGACAATTATACTGCCCTATTATACCTTGGCTGAAACTAACCAACATAGGCCAGAAACTAGACTAGGAACCTTCCGATCTGTATGGCCCATACTACCTGTACCACTGGACTTGGGAAGGATGTAAACTTTTGTTTGAAAATATAACTAAGAATGAACTGAGGGGCATTTTGGAACAATTCTTGCCTTTTGGGTGCTGATTAGTCTCAGTATCAAGCTCATTAAATGCAAGGTCGAGGACCAGTGACGCTTGTATACGTGCATTCTTTTTATCATAAAAGTTAATTGATCCTTGGATATTTGAGATAAGCAAATATGAATAAGGCATGTAGAAATCTCAACAATCATGGGAGTATAGCGGTGTAAGTACAAGGCAGTATCAATCCAAGGATTCAAATCATGTCAAATTTAGATTAGATTACTGTCTTATAAACACTCCAGAATAGGATAGTTGCTATTTTTGTGCTTTTAAGTTTTAAGGAGAGGCTTAATAGTTTGGTACCAGATTTTATTTTGTTCTTGACAATTATCAATGTTTGTTCTATACTAAATCATGGAAACCTTTTATACTTCATTGTTCAGTATTTTTTTAAATATATATTTTTATTCAAATCAGGATATGCATAACAACATACAAACAATTATTTAACAACAAAATACGATTCTCCTAATTTGAGGATTTTCCCTTATTTTCATTAAACCATTCCTTTCTTTCCTGCCCCCTCTTCTCCCACCTCCCGACCCCCTCTTCCCACCTCCCTACCCCCTCTTCCCACCTCCCTACCCCCTCTTCCCACCTCCCTACCCCCTCTTCCCACCTCCCTACCTCCCCTCTTCCCACTTCCCTACCCCCTTCCCTTCCCACCCTTCCCCTCCCTAACCCCCTCTTCCCACCTCCCTACCCCCTCTTCCCACCTCCCTACCTCCCCTCTCCCTCTCCCACCTCCTACCCCCTCTTCCCACCTCCCTACCCCCTCTTCCCACCTCCCTACCCTCCCTCTCTCCCACCTCCCTACTCCCTCTTCCCACCTCCCTACCCCCTCCCCCTTACCTGCTGCCAACAAACAGATCTGTAAATAGAGATGAGAACAGCCACCATTTCACCCAGAACCCTCCACCTGAGTCATGAAGGGCAAATGTAATTTTCCAAGTTTAAGGAATTCCTCAATATCCCCCAACCATGTCGATATTTTTGGCGGATCTTCTGACTTCCATTCCAATAAAACTCACCTCCAGGCAATCAATGTGACAAAGGCGGCCCACATTGGCTCCTTTCCCTTCTATTAGTCCTGGTACTTCCGACACTCCAAAAATTGCCTCAGGAGGTCCCGGTAATACTTCCGCCATCTCAATTTTTGTTACTGTTTTAAATACCGAAATCCAAAATTCCGTTATTGCACTCCGAGCATCTTTGGAATGGTCAGGTATTGTTAGAGGAAGTAGAAAACAGCGCATTTCGCTATATGTGGATGATTTATTATATATCCAACCCATTGAAATGTATGGATGAGATTGTGAATATATTGCAAAAATTTGGAACCTTCTCGGGCTGCAACTTTTCCAATAAATACTCCTGGGGAGCGAGACAGATTTTCCATTCAAACTAAACAAAAGTAGATTCAGGTACTTGGGTATTCAGGTGGCTCATGACTGGACCACAATGTATAAATGGAATCTGACAGGCCTGGTGGGATATGGAAGATTAAAAAGGTGGGATACCCTTCCACTTTCATTAGCTTGGTGAGTACAAATGATAAAAATGAACATCCTATCAAAATTTTTATTTGTGTTTCAATCCATTCCAATATTCCTACCCAAGACATTCTTCTATGAAATTGATAGAATAATTTTGGGTTTTATATGGGCTGGTAAAATTCCACCAATTCAACAGGTGCTTTCATAAAGGAATCGGCAGGGTGGGAGAGTTGGCACTCCCCAATCTTTTGTATTATTACTGGGCAGCGAATCTACAGAATATTTGGCAATGATGGAGAGAGGGAGAAGTGGAATGGGGTACAGGTGGAGGAAGCACCGTGTAAGGGGGCTAGCTTGAAAGCTTAGCTGCGGCCCCACTCCCAGGGCAAGTTTACAGAAAGTCCGGTGATGACACCTTCCTTAAAAATCTTGAGGCGGACTTCCGGGTGCGGCGATGACCAGCTGAGTCGCACGTTTCGGCAGCTCCCTGTGAAACGGACTTTTGGGCTCTTGATGGGAGCCCCAACGGCAATTTTGACGGCTAAAAACACTGTGCGGTAAACCAGAAGGGAATCCCCCCTGGATATGGATGGAAAAAGGAGGAGAGAGTGGCCAGATTGCAGTGGATCCTTTAGAACAGCGGCAAGGAAGGCAAGCAAAAACCAAGATGGCGTCGGAAGGTGGCAGTTTAACATGGGGCCCTGAACAACAAGAGTTCTTGAAATGCTGTGTGGAAGAGATCAAAAAGGAAATGAAGAAAGAGCTGTTGGCCCCCATACTACAGGCGATCGAAGGGCTAAAGGAGGAACAAAAGACCCAGGAGCGGGAGCTTCGGGTCGTGAAGGCAAAGGCAGCCGAGAATGAGGACGATATACAGGGCCTGGTGGTGAAGACGGAGACGCAGGAGGCACATCAGAAACGATGTGTGGAAAGCTTGGAGGCACTGGAAAACAACGCAAGGAGGAACAACCTGAGGATTCTTGGTCTTCCTGAAGGTGTGGAGGGAGCGGACGTCGGGGCAATATGTGAGCACGATGCTGCACTCGTTAATGGGGAGCGGAGGCCCCGGCGGGTCCGTTGGAGGTGGAGGGAGCATACCGAGTGATGGCGCGAGGACCGAGAGCAGGAGAAATTCCCAGAGCCAATAGTGGTGAGATTCCTCCCTTTTAAGGATAGAGAAATGGTCCTTAGATGGGCGAAGAAAACTCGGAGCAGTAAATGGGAGAACGCGGTGATCCGCGTTTATCAAGACTGGAGTGCGGAGGTGGCGAGAAGGAGGGCGAGCTTTAATCGGGCCAAGCGGTGCTTCATAAAAAGAAGATAAAATTTGGAATGCTGCACCGGCAAGACTGTGGGTCACATATCGAGGGAGGCACCACTACTTTGAGACGGCGGATGAAGCGTGGACTTTTATTGTGGAAGAAAAACTGGAATGAGCGGGTTATTAAAAAGAACGTTCGAACAAAGTGGTGGGGCGAATGTGGGGGGCAAAGAGGGGTTTTATGTACTAATCCTGCGATGTGGTAACTTTTCTCTCTCCCACAGGTGGTGATGGGGGAGGAGGGGAGGTGGAGGAGATGGGGCGTTGGCCATTGGGGGCGGGGCCAAGGGAGAAAGCGCGGGCTTGGTTCCCGCGCTATGATAATCATGGCGGGAATAGAGAAGCAGGAAGGAGGGGGCGTCGCACGGTGCGAGCCGAGGTCACAGGGGGAAGCCGAGGTCAGCCAGAGTTTGCTGACTTCTGGGAGCAACATGGGGGGAGTAATTACGCTAGCGGGGGATCTAGCGGGGGATCTAGCGGGGGGGTGGGGGAGCTGGTATGGGAGAGGATGGGCGGGGGGGCACCGCCTGGGGAGATACAGCTGCGTGGGAACCGGGTGAGGAGCTGGAAAAAGGTGATGGCTAATCGACAAGGGGGGGTGGTAGGAAGCCCCCCAACTCGGCTGATCACATGGAACGTGAGAGGGCTGAACGGGCCGATAAAGAGGGCACGGGTACTCGCACACCTTAAGAAACTTAAGGCAGATGTGGTTATATTACAGGAAACGCACCTGAAACTGATAGACCAGGTTAGGCTACGCAAAGGATGGGTGGGGCAGGTGTTCCATTCGGGGCTAGATGCGAAAAACAGGGGTGTGGCTATATTAGTGGGGAAGCGGGTAATGTTGGAGGCAAAGACTATAGTGGCGGATAACGGGGCAGATACGTGATGGTGAGTGGCAAACTACAGGGGAGACGGTGGTTTTGGTAAACGTATATGCCCCGAACTGGGATGATGCCAATTTTATGAGGCGGATGCTAGGACGCATTCCGGACCTAGAGATGGGAAAGCTGATAATGGGGGGAGATTTTAATACTGTGTTGGAACCAGGGCTGGATAGGTCCAAGTCCAGGACTGGCAGGAGGCCGGTAGCAGCCGAGGTGCTTAAAGATTTTATGGAGCAGATGGGAGGTGTAGACCCGTGGAGATTTAGCAGACCTAGGAGTAAGGAGTTCTCGTTTTTCTCCTATGTCCATAAAGTCTACTCGCGAATAGACTTTTTTGTGCTGGGTAGGGCATTGATCCCGAAGGTGAGGGGAACGGAGTATATGGCTATAGCCATTTCGGATCACGCTCCACACTGGGTGGACTTGGAGATAGGGGAGGAAACAGGAGGGTGCCCACCCTGGAGAATGGACATGGGACTAATGGCAGATGAGGGGGCGTGTCTAAGGGTGAGGGGGTGCATTGAAAAGTACTTGGAACTCAATGATAATGGGAGGTCCAGGTGGGAGTGGTCTGGAGGCGTTGAAGGCGGTGGTTAGAGGGGAGCTGATATCAATAAGGGCACATAAAGGGAAGCAGGAGAGTAAGGAACGGGAGCGGTTGCTGCAAGAACTTTTGAGGGTGGACAGACAATATGCGGAAGCACCGGAGGAGGGACTGTACAGGGAAAGGCAAAGGCTACATGTAGAATTTGACTTGCTGACTACAGGCACTGCAGAGGCACAATGGAGGAAGGCACAGGGTGTACAGTACGAATATGGGGAGAAGGCGAGCAGGTTGCTGGCACACCAATTGAGGAAAAGGGGAGCAGCGAGGGAAATAGGGGGAGTGAGGGATGAGGAAGGAGAGATGGAGCGGGGAGCGGAGAGAGTGAATGGAGTGTTCAAGACATTTTATAAAAAATTACATGAAGCTCAACCCCCGGATGGGAGGGAGAGAATGATGGGCTTCTTGGATCGGCTGGAATTTCCCAAGGTGGAAGAGCAGGAAAGGGTGGGACTGGGAGCACAGATCGAGGTAGAAGAAGTGGTGAAAGGAATTAGGAGCATGCAGGCGGGAAAGGCCCTGGGACCGGATGGATTCCCAGTCGAATTCTATAGAAAATATGTGGACTTGCTCGCCCCGGTACTGACGAGGACCTTTAATGAGGCAAAGGAAAGGGGACAACTGCCCCCGACTATGTCTGAAGCAACGATATCGCTTCTCTTAAAGAAGGAAAAGGACCCGCTACAATGCGGGTCCTATAGACCTATTTCCCTCCTAAATGTAGATGCCAAGGTCCTGGCCAAGGTAATGGCAATGAGAATAGAGGAATGTGTCCCGGGGGTGGTCCACGAGGACCAAACTGGGTTTGTGAAGGGGAGACAGCTGAACACGAATATACGGAGGTTGTTATGGGTAATGATGATGGCCCCACCAGAGGGAGAAACGGAGATAGTAGTGGCGATGGATGCCGAGAAAGCATTTGATAGAGTGGAGTGGGATTATTTGTGGGAGGTGTTGAGGAGATTTGTTTTGGAGAGGGGTATGTTAGATGGGTGCAGCTGTTGTATAGGGCCCCAGTGGCGAGCGTGGTCACGAATGGACGGGGATCTGCATATTTTCGGCTCCATAGAGGGACAAGGCAGGGATGCCCTCTGTCCCCATTATTGTTTGCACTGGCGATTGAGCCCCTGGCGATAGCGTTGAGGGGTTCCAAGAAGTGGAGGGGAGTACTTTGGGGCGGAGAAGAGCACCGGGTATCTTTGTGTGCGGACGATTTGCTACTATACGTGGCGGACCCGGCGGAGGGGATGCAGAAATAATGCGGATACTTGGGGAGTTTGGGGAGTTTTCAGGGTATAAATTGAACATGGGGAAAAGTGAGTTGTTTGTGGTGCATCCAGGGGAGCAGAGTAGAGAAATAGAGGACCTACCGTTGAGGAAGGTAACAAGGGACTTTCGTTACCTTGGGATCCAGATAGCTAAGAATTGGGGCACATTGCATAGGTTAAATTTAACGCGGTTGGTGGAACAGATGGAGGAGGATTTCAAGAGATGGGATATGGTATCCCTGTCAATGGCAGGGAGGGTGCAGGCGGTTAAGATGGTGGTCCTCCCGAGATTCCTCTTTGTGTTTCAGTGCCTCCCGGTGGTGATCACGAAGGCTTTTTTAAAAAGGATTGAAAAGAGCATCATGGGTTTTTGTGTGGGCCGGGAAGACCCCGAGAGTGAGGAAGGGATTCTTACAGCGTAGCAGGGATAGGGGGGGGGCTGGCACTACCGAGCCTAAGTGAATATTATTGGGCCGCTAATATTTCAATGGTGAGTAAGTGATGGGAGAGGAGGAGGGAGCGGCGTGGAAGAGATTAGAGAGGGCGTCCTGTAGGGGGACTAGCCTACAGGCTATGGTGACAGCCCCATTGCCGTTCTCACCGAGGAACTACACCACAAGCCCGGTGGTGGTGGCTACACTGAAGATTGGGACAGTGGAGACGGCATAGGGGAAAGACTGGAGCCTTGGGGGGGTCCCCGATAAGAAACAACCATAGGTTTGCCCCGGGGGGAATGGATGGGGGATATGGAATGTGGCAAAGAGCAGGAATAACGCAACTGAAAGATCTGTTTGTGGATGGGAAGTTCGCGAGTCTGGGAGCGCTGACCGAGAATATGGGTTGCCCCAAGGGAATGCATTCAGGTATATGCAACTGAGGGCTTTTGCGAGGCAACAGGTGAGGGAATTCCCGCAGCTCCCGACACAAGAGGTGCAGGACAGAGTGATCTCAAGACATGGGTGGGGGATGGTAAGGTGTCAGATATATATAGGGAAATGAGGGACGAAGGGGAGACTATGGTAGATGAACTAAAAGGGAAATGGGAAGAAGAGCTGGGGGAGGAGATCGAGGAGGGGCTCTGGGCAGATGCCCTAAGCAGGGTAAACTCGTCGTCCTCGTGTGCCAGGCTAAGCCTGATTCAGTTTAAGGTATTACACAGGGCACATATGACTGGAGCACGGCTCAGTAAATTTTTTGGGGTGGAGGATAGGTGTGCGAGGTGCTCGAGAAGCCCAGCGAATCATACCCATATGTTTTGGTCATGCCCGGCACTACAGGGGTTTTGGATGGGGGTGACAAAGGTGCTTTCAAAAGTAGTAGGAGTCCGGGTCGAACCAAGCTGGGGGTTGGCTATATTTGGGGTTGCACAAGAGCCGGGAGTGCAGGAGGCGAGAGAGGCCGATGTTTTGGCCTTTGCGTCCCTAGTAGCCCGGCGCAGGATATTGCTAATGTGGAAAGAAGCCAAGCCCCGGGGGTGGAGACCTGGATGTGGAGACCTGGATAAATGACATGGCGGGGTTTATAAAGCTAGAGCGGATTAAGTTCGTCCTAAGGGGGTCGGCTCAAGGGTTCACCAGGCGGTGGCAACCGTTCGTCGAATACCTCGCAGAAAGATAGACGGAATGGGAAAAAGAAGGCAGCAGCAGCAGCCCAGGATCGGGGGGGGGGGTGGGGTGGGGGGGGGGGTGGGGGGGGGGTGGGAGGGGTGGGGTGGGGGGGTGGGGGGGGGGTGGGAGGGGTGGGGGGGGTGGGGGGGGTGGGGGGGGGTGGGAGGGGTGGGGGTGGGGGGGGTGGTGGGGGGTGGGAGGGGTGGGGGTGGGGGGGGGTGGGGGGGGTGGGGGGGGGGGTGGTGGGGTGGGGGGGGTGGTGGGGTGGGGGGGGGGGGTGGTGGGGTGGGGGTGGTGGGGTGGGGGGGGGGGGAGGAGGAACCAGAAGGACTCTCAGGGTTGTTCATATATACTGTATAGTATGTATAGGTCGTTGCTACAGATAATTATATATTGGACTGTTTAAATTATATTTTTGGAGAGTGTTACTTGTGACAAGGCAGTTGCCAATTAGGGCTAGTTTTCATTTTTGTTATTTATTATTTATTCATTTATTGTTTATAAAATAGGTCATTGTTATTTGTGTTGTTATAATATTGTGTAAAGGATGCACAATGTACTGTGTTGGTTGACCAAAAATTTTCAATAAAATATTTAATAAAAAAAAAAATCTTGAGGCAATTGAGACGGCATTTTGGTTTGAGAAACATGTTGGTGCTAGCCCCTATTTATGGAAACCACCAATTCACCCTGGCACGGTTGGATAAAGGGGGGTTGAGACAGGTGAAAGATCTTCGAAGGATTGAGGGAGAAAGACAAAATGCAGAGGGAGGAGAAATTTAAATATCTACAAATTTGGTGAAAAAGGAGTTGTCCTCTTTTCCTCGACTACCAGATAACAACCTGCTTGACAAATTGTTCTTGCCAGATATGTTGGGGGATTGAAGAGTTACTAACATTTATAGATGGCTAATGGACACAAAGAAACCACCACTTGAGATGAAATAAAAGTAGGAGGAAGAGTTGAAATGGGGGGGGGATGGAGTGAAATTATGCACAGGGTCAATACTACATTTTATGTGCTAGGATGAGCTTGGTGCAATTCAAGATAGTATATAGGGCCCATCTGACAAAGAAAAGAATGAGCAGGTTCTTCAGAGGTAGAAGATAAATATGAGAGGTGTAAAGGAGGAACCAGCTAACCATATCCACATGTTGTGGTCATGTCCCCAATTAGTGTGTTCAGTACTTTTTAAACCTCAAAATCTACAACATGGGCTGTATCGGAACTGGAATTTGGTACAGTGTACTGGTGAACATATGGCGTGCTTTAACATTGGGAAAACACATGCCAGCTTCTAGATTTGCCCTACCTAACTTTAATTTTTTGGAAGATTATTTTAACCTTAAAACACCTGGTTTTGACAGGCTGCTGGAAGTGATAGTAGTCATATTAATTATGACAGTGGTTTGGCCAAATTAAAATCTACATTCAAGTTGACTTATTTGGTTTCTCTAGAGTACCAGGATGAATTCTTACCATTTTGCTGCTTATGTTGATAACTATTCAACAGATTCTTACATGTTACTGTTTGTTATAGGTTTACATGTGCATCTAAACAAGAGTGGAGCAATTAACAAGTTGGAAGAGTTTGTGCCTCCAGTAAGTAAAGAGCATTAAAAAAAGGTTCCTCTTCTCTCTCTGCCAAATTTTCTCTCAAAAGTCTGAACATTCTCTATCCTTTAGTTTACAATGTTATTTATGTTAGGTGTCAAGAGATTTGCTGTTAAATAATTGAAAATGCAGCCTGGCACTTTATTTTCCCAACTTGTTGGTGTACTGTTTTGTTTTTAAATATGTAATTTTTTGTGTTCCCATAATGCGAAAAGTGACGAGTGATTTAGTACAGCAGTGAAATCTCCAGTTTGTTCAAATCAACCAGATTGTCAAATGGCCTCTGTCTGTTCTCTATGATTCTATGCTACATATATATGTTTCATGCCTATAAAAGTTCTACATTTAATCATTATTAAAGCTTTGGATTTGGAGTGTGTTTATTTTTGAAAATCTTGCCTAAAGCATGAAGGCGTACAGTTTTTGTGTCCCGACTCTCTCTCTCTCTCTCTCTCTCTCTCTCTCTCTCTCTCTCTCTCTCTCTTCCCCCCCCCCCTCCCATTGCTCCTTCCTGAAATGTCACTATAGAAATTGAAAACAAACAAATCTGCACCATGGTCTCAAAGTTTTTTGAGTTGCATAAAAGATTACACCTATGTTTTGAAATGTTAGAGTTACGTTTTTTTAATCCTAGTTTTGAGTAAATAAGGTACAGTATTCACTAAAAAGTGGAAAGAAAATACAGCTACTTAAACATGGAAGCATTTAAATTTACACATTGCTGATGCTATCATAGAATTCATACAGTGCAGAAAGAGGCCCATTCGAGTCTCCATCAATCCTCTGAAAGAGCAACCTACCTAGGCCCGCTCCCCTGTCCCACCCCCATAACCCCACCTAACCTTTGGATGCCTAGAGGCAATTTAGCATGGTCAATCTGCCTCACCTTCACATCTTTGGACTGTGGTGGGAAACCCACCCAGACACGAGGAGAATGTGCAAACTCCACATAGTCACCCAAGTTTGGAATCGACCCCGGGTCCCTGATGCTCTGAGGCAGCAGTCTTAAACACTGGTACCGCCCCTGTGATGTTTGTTGATTGTTTAGAGTAACAAAATGGTGTCACATTAAGCAGTAATTGTACCTTGTAATATATTCTTGAACTATACTAACCACATACTATTCTGTAATTATTACAGTCAGAGTTTCAAGTAGAAAAATTGATGGACTACCCATTGCGCTGCTTAGTGCTGCTGTCTCAGGTCTCGGCTGATATGTGGAGAAGAAATGGATTTTCCTTAGTAAATCAGGTACTATGGACATGTTGATTTTACGTTTATGTGTGAAAAGTCTTCTGACCTTTGAATGGTGAATCCTCTTTACAAAAGAAAATGAATTGGCTGAATATGGGTTCATATTTATTATCTCTTGCCCTGCTCCGTTTCTGATCTCTGCAGTTTTTCCAAAAGGAATCAAATCATTTGGCAGACAGGAAATGGAAACAAAGAATGAAGAGGGAAGAGTCAGTTTTAATTGGTTTGAGATGCACAACTCATGGAAACCTGAGAATGAGGAATCCGCCCTTGGGAGTGGGCAATGAAGTGGCAAATGAAATACAATGTGGAAAAGTGTGAGGTTATGCACTTTGGAAGGAGGAATCTAGGCATAGACTATTTTCTAAATGGGGAAATGCTTCGGAAAGCAGAAGCACAAAGGGACTTGGTAGTCCTTGTTCACAATTCTCTTGAGGTTAATGTGCAGGTTCAGTCGGCAATTAAGAAGGCAAATGCAATGTTAGCATTCATGTCAAGAGGGCTAGAATACAAGACCAGGGATGTACTTCTGAGGCTGTACAAGACTCCGGTCAGACCCCATTTGGAGTATTGTGAGCAGTTTTGGGCCCCATATCTAAGGAAGGATGTGCTGGCCTTGGAAAGGGTCCAGAGGAGGTTCAAAAGAATGATCCCTGGAATGAAGAACTTGTCGTATGAGGAACGTTTGAAGACTCTGGGTCTGTACTCGTTGGAGTTTAGAAGGATGCAAGGGGATCTTATTGAAACGTACAAGATACTGCGAGGCCTGGATAGAGTGGATGTGGAGAGGATATTTCCACTTGTAGGAAAAACTAGAACCAGAGGACACCATCTCAGATTAAAGGGACGATCCTTTAAAACAGCGATGAGGAGGAATTTCTTCAGCCAGAGGGTGGTGAGTCTGTGGAATTCTTTGCCGCACAAGGCTGTGGAGGCAATTCACTGAGTGTCTTTAAGACAGAGATAGATAGGCTCTTGATTAATAAGGGGATCAGGGGGTTATGGGGAAAAGGCAGGAGAATGGGGATGAGAAAATATCAGCCATGATTGAATGGTGGAGCAGACTCGATGGGCCATGTGGCCTAATTCTGCTCCTATGTCTAATGGTCTTATGGTGTCACAGCTTAGCCAGTCGGAACTCTGGGGATTATTTTTGGCACAGTTGGATCAGAGTTGTCAAAAATGGGAGGATTATGGATCCTGAACAAAATGGGTACATAGATTTACTAAACCCAAATTTTATCAAATCAATAAGATTTAAATTGGCATTTGGATTCATTTAACATATTTTATAATGTAAAGTTAATCTAGTATTGAGGGTGTTCGCAAGTCATTCATAAATATGTTGTCTTATTTGATCATTTACCTGTAATTCCATTAATTTCTGCATCTGATAAAAAGTAATCTGTTTAGAGTCGTTCTAATTGATTCACTTGATTGCTTTTTGTTGCTGTTAAATGGATACTGGAATTAATGGCAAGGTGGTAACTTTATTCCTTTATTTTTCTTTTAAGGTGTTTTGTTACCGAAATGTAAAATGGAGGGAAGAAATGTTTGACAAAGACATAATCATGTTACAGGTATGGTTGTCACATTTTAAAATCTATTTGTGAAAATTTAATTTATTCAATAGCAGTTGCCATGTTGAACAAACACACCAGTTTGAGGTAGCTTAGTGTTGTTACATTTCAGAAATACATCAATGGAATTCAGTACCAGGGATTCCTGGCACAATCAACCAACTCCATTATCTTTTTTAATTGGTTAAATGACTTGAAAAGTAATGAACAACACTGGACCATTTGGCTAAGGGAAAAGGATCAAAACGCCTCCTGACAATGTAATTTGCATAATGCAGAACAGAATATAGAATTATTGATTGTTACAGTACAGAAGAGGTCATTTAATCTAGCAAGCCTGTGCCAGCTCTTTGAAAGAGCTATCCAATTGGTCCCACTTCTTGCCCTTTCCTCATAGCCCTACAATATATTTCCCCTTCAAGTATAAAGCCGATTCCTTTTTGAAAGTTAGAATTAAATCTTCCACCAACCTCAGTAAGTGCAATCCAGATTGGAACAACTTGCCTGCATTGTCTTCTAGAGTAGCATACTTCCATGGAATATTTGTGTGGAGGTGTCCTGAAAGTTAATTTAATAATTTGCAAAATCTTCCCATTTTCACCAATTGGGAATTGTCAAGAGAGAATTCCGCTGTTTGTCAATTGGATTTCCCATTGAAGCCATTCCAAGCTGCCAAGAAACCTGCAGATGGGGGTGCGCTTCCAGCAGGAAAATAGAATCCCATTCTCCAGCTGTTAGGTTTTAAAAATTTAATCCAATGACATTATATCAATTTCTTATTGCACATAGTCCATGGTGATAAATGAGTGAAAATAGCCGCTCAGGCTATAGCCGCCCAAGCTGTAAAACGGTTAACAAAGTAAGTTCATCCTTCTCTTGTGTCATGGAGTGGACATGCTGCTGTAGAATCTGTTAATTGTTTTAGGGTGTTGAGTGAAGGAAGGTGGATATCCATGGTATCTGGGCCTTTGTAACTAGATAATTGTTTAAAGGTTGCAAGTATCGTTGAGTATTGTCTTCAAAAACGACATTAAAAAGAAATCTTATACAAGTTGAATTTTTAAAAATTGAATGAGGAATAATTTAGGTTCATTTATACTCATTTTAAGAATCTGTTTACTTCAGGGGCATAAAATAAGGGTGGTGTTGAGCTGCTGCTTTTGCATTATTGAGAGTGTGGTTTACTTCAGAATCTGTTCTCAACCTGATTGCCAAAATGGGGTTATCGCACCACTTGGATTTGATGCAATTCTGGTGTAGCTGGTTTGAGAAAGTATTGTGTTAACTGTCGCACCTCTTGCTAATTTATACACTGAACCAGGGATTATTTGTCAATACAGGTTGAGCATCCCTTATCCAAAATTCCCAAAACTGAGAAATTCCAAAATCCACACTTTTTTTCCGAGCGCTGACGTGACATCACGAGTGGGAAATCCCACAAGGCTCCTGGGCGATGAGCAGTTCCCAATGCGTGCCGCACACATTAGTTCCTAATGTTCCATCCCGCCTGTGCAGTTCCCAACACGCACCGAGCATGCGCAGTTCCCAATGCGCGGAGCACATGCAAAATTTCCAACACGCCGCACATGCGCAGTGTATTCCGAAATCTGAAAAATTCCAAAATCTGATGCACATTCGGCCCCAAGCATTTCTGATAAGGGATTTTCAACCTGCATTTTGATAAAATATATTCTTGCTCAATTGCACTTTGAGTGCCATTCCCAACCCAACAATGTAACAGAATTCCCAGGTAACTACTGTAATCTGCTTCTATTCATTGTTACTGATCCTGGTACATAAATTTAAACTACCTTTGTATTGTAGATTGCTGCTTCGATCATGGATCCAAATCAATTCCTGATGTTTGTATTGACCAGATTTGAGCTGTTTGAAGTTTTTTCTAAGTCTCCAGTTCCAAGAAATAAGGTAAAATCCAAGTGTTCTATTTTATGGCTATACATATGGTCTAGCTTTGAATCAGGTCTTCACAAAGTTATTAACTCTCAGTTGGTCTTTGTAGCCAAGGGTTTTATTAAGTTTACTTCTTGCTTTGCTCTTGCACATCAGTGTTAGGACTTTGAGTTGAGGGCCATAACCCCTGAGTTTGTTTGTGTATATACATTTTTATTTTTAAAATAAAATTGAAGTATCAAAATATTTTCTTTTCCAGTTAAGGGGCAATTTAACATCGCCAATTCACCTACCCTCCACATCTTTGGGTTGTGCTACATCCTCACCCTTTTTAAGCCACTATTCCATTGTTGCCACTGCATCATATTCCCATGTCACTATTTGTGCTTGTAGCTCTCCAAGTATATTCACTATGCTTTGTAAATTTGCAGAATTGCATTCTGAAACTCTTTGTATTCCTCGTAGCCCCTCTTAGTTTACTCATATCTAAAATGGTATTACTTTCTTCTCTAGTATTATCTAAAACTCTCACTCCTTTATGCACCATATTTCTCTCTCCTACTTTTTGTTGGTTCCTGTTCCTCTGCCAATTTAGTTTAAACCTTCTCTAATGTCATGGTAAACCTTGCTGCAAAAGCATTGGTGCCAGTCTTGTTGGGGTGTAAACCATCCCATTTGATATGTGCCTCCTGCCCCAGAACTGGTCCCAGTGTCCCAAAAATATGAAGAGGAAGAAGAAAGAAGACACCGATTGAGTCATACTTGAAGTGAGCATCTAATTAGAAAGTTTACAAATGGTTGACCTGCTACCTTCAGAGGCAGAAGGTGTCTCCAATGCAGTAATGTCCCAAATGAAGCATGATACATTTTTAACTCCTTTGAATTATTTGCAATTTTCTCATTAGAGTGGCAAAAGTACTGCATTTAAAATAATTGAAGGAAACCAGCTTTAACTTTTATTTCCTGGTCTGTTTAATGAGATACATGCACTTCTGTATTGCAGGATGTAATTCAGCAGACCAATGTCCTAATAGAGGAATTTCTGCACCACATCATTATGGTGGTTGGTAAGGCTTCATTTTATTAATTGAAAGATCGATATAATGTGTAGGACTGTACGCATGCAACAAAAATTTTAATTTAACAATCCAATTCCATGAGGTGTCAGACGATGCACCAAAGTGATTTTAGCTGCACAAGTCAGGACAAATGTTGTTGGAATAGTTGTTATATGCCCAATTGAATTAATGTCCTATTGATACTTCCAATTTAACAACTTGTTCAAGTTTGTCCACAAATGCATCCAAGGAAAATGAAACAAACCAAAACTATGTTCATTTTTAGAAAAAGAAAGGGGAGAGCCACAGACTTGGTAACAAAGGAGAGTAACATAGAAAGGAACAGGAATGGGAGAGAGTTTTTAAAAAAACTAAGAGAAAATAACAGAGAAAAACACAGTCACAGACAGCAATGGGTTTGAAGACAGAGTAACCCTAATAGAGTAATGCCGAAAGGCCAAAAAAATACACATATTTTGCATCCTTAATTTGGTAAAGTCTCACAAGAACAGGAGTTAACAGGATTGAAAAGTAGTGAGCCGGAATAGAGTAACCACAGACCGAATCTTTTCAAGAGGGCTCTCAAACTGCCCTGCTTCCTCCATAGTGGGCATGCAAGCCACAATGGAATTGAAATCTTTCCCCAATCTGTATATCATCTTCATCTGAAGAATCTAATTGGATTTTTTGTGGAGACATTTGAACAGTTCTGTGCCAAAGATGATAGAGCAGCACAGTGATTAGAACTGTTGTCTCGCGGCGCCAGGGCCCCTGGATTTGATTCTGGCCTTGGATGACTGATTGTGTGGAGTTTGCACATTTGATGACTGATTGTGTGGAGTTTGCACATTCTCCCCGTGTCTGCATGAGTTTCCTCCGGGTGCTCCAGTTTCCTCCCACTGTCCAAAGATGTGCAGGTTAGGTGGATTGGCCATGCTAAATTACCCCTTGGTGTCCAGGGATGTGCAGGTCAGGTGGGGTTACAGAGATAGGGTGGGTGAGTGTGCAGAGGTAGGGTGCTGTTTAGGAGGGTTGGTGCAGACTCGATGGGCCAAATGGCCTTCGCACTAGAGAAATTCTGTGGATCTAAAATAAGAGCATCGATTATGAGTCAACTTTGTGACACATGCTTCCGGTGGCGGCTATGAAGGAGTAAGTCGCACATTTGGTGGCTCCCGCTCTGGTCGGACTTTTGGACCTATCCCCCGTTTTTCTACTGGACTTGAATTGTAAAACGGATGTTATTGGCAATTGTTTACTGAATTCCCACTTCGGTGCATGGAGAGAAGGACTAGAAGTTTTAAGGGCAGAAACAAAAAGATAGAGAAGGCTTGGGCTGTAACTGCAACAGAAGACAGCATGGCGGAGGTTCGGACCTCTCTCTTGTCGACCCAGCAGTCGATGGAGAAGCTGATGCAAGTCATTCAGGAAAGCTTTGCTACACAGAAATGGGACTGCTTGGACCCGATAAGAGTCGATTGAGCGGTTGGAGCATAGATTGGACTCCCAGGATCAGGCGATCGAGAAGGTGGAGAAGGCGCTGGCTGAGCAGGAGGAGCATCAAACTGCGGTGGAACTGGAGGTGGGGATGCTGAGGGACCAGCAGAAGAAGCTCCTGGAGAAGGTGGAAGACCTAGAGAATAGGTCCCGTCGGCAGAACCTAAGAATCGTCGGGCTCCCGGAGGGGTCCGAAGGAACGGACGCTGGGGCATACATTGCAGACATGTTTGTGAAGCTGCTGGGGGATGGGGCATTCTCCTGGCCCTTGGAGGTAGACAGGGCTCACAGAGCACTCGTGAGGAAGCCGCGAATGGGAGCACCCCCCCCCCCCCCTCCCGCCCCCGAGGGCAATGGTGGTGAGATTCCACAGGTTCTCGGATAAGGAAAGCATTCTATAGTGGGCCAAGCAGACGTGGAGCTGTAAATGGGACAATAGCATCATGCGGGTTTACCAGGACCTGCGTGTAGAGGTGGCCAGGAGGAGAGCAGGCTTCAACCAGATCAGGTCGATCTTTTTTAAGAAAAAGGTGAAGTTTGGACTGTTATACCCAGCCCGTCTTTTGATCACGCATGAGGATCAGCACTTCTACTTCAAGTTGTCTGAGGACGCGTTGGACTTTGCGAAATAGAAAGGGCTGGTGATGGATTGAGAACTTTTGAACTTGGCTGCAACGTTCATGTTTTTGTTTTTGTTTCTCTTGTAAAAAGTTTCTCATTTTGCGTTTCATGGAAGATGTTTGTGATGCTGTTGGCATTGATTTGGAACTAGCGGTAGAGCTGAGTGAGTTAAGGTTTTCATTTGCACTGTTGGGGGATGGGAGTGTGCTTGTTTTGATCTTGGTGTTTTTCTGTTGGGCAATTGTGTGGGGATTGATTGATGTTGGAGTTTGTTTGTATTAGCCGGGAGGGAACAATAGGTGGGAGACTATCTGGCGCCAGGGATGAGAGGCCACCAAGCTAGCTGGGCGAGCTAGCTCTCGGAAGCGCGGGGGCGGGGGGGGGGGGGCGTATGTTTGGTTTAGTAAAGGGGTTGGGTTACAGGGTGTTGTTACTAGAGGGGGGGTTGGATGTTCTGCTGACGAGGGAGGGACTTGGGCTGAGGGGACAGAGAGGAGGTTGGGGGCAGAGGCTGCCTGGGTATGGACTGGTGGAGGCGCGGAGCACGGGCTGGAGGCTGGTCTAAAAAAGGGGATGGCTGATCGGCGGAGGGGGAGGGAAATGAGCCCCCCAACTAGGCTGATCATCTGGAATGTTCAAGAGTTGAATGGGCTGGTCAAAAGGGCACGTGTGTTCGCGCATCTTAGGGGATTGAAGGCGGACGTGGTAATGTTGCAGGAGACGCACCTTAGAGTAACGAACCAGGTTAGACTGAGGAAAAGCTGGGTCAGTCAGGTCTTTCACTCGGGACTAGATTCAAAGACTAGCGGGGTCGCGATCCTGATCAATAAGCGGGAGGTGTTTGAGACGGGTAGAATAGTCTCGGACGTGGGAGGGCGGTATATTATGGTCAGTGGGAAACTGGAGGGGGTGAAGGTGGTATTAGTGAATGTACATGCGCCAAATTGGGACGATGTAGAGTTTATAAAGATGCTGGGGAGGATACCGGACCTGGACTCGCACAGGTTGGTCATGGGAGGGGACTTCAACACAGTTATTGACCCTGGCTTGGACCGATCAAGCTCGAATACGGGCAGGGTGCCAGCAATGGCAAAGGAACTAAGAGGGTTCATAGAGCTGATTGGGGGGGGGGGGGGGGGGGGGGATCCTTGGAGATTTGGGCAGCCGAGGGTGAAGGAGTTCTCCTTCTACTCACACGTGCATAAAGTGTGCTCCCGGATTGATTCTTTATTTTGAGCAGGGCCTTGCTGGCTGGAGTGGTGGACACTGGGTACTCGGCTATTACAATCTCAGACCATGCTCTGCACTGGGTTGACCTGCAGGTTAGCAAAGACAGTAACCAGCGCCAGCACTGGAGGTTAGATGTGGGACTTTTGGTGGATGAAGGGGTGTGCGGTCGGCTGAGGAAATGTATTCAGAGCTACCTGCAGGTCAATGACACGGAGGAAATGTCTGCGGCGGTGGTGTGGGAGGCACTGAAGGCGGTGGTCAGAGGGGAGCTGATCTCAATCCGGGCCCATAGGGAGAAGGTGGACAGGGCAGAGACGACCGACTGGTAAAGGAGATACTACAGATTGATAGGTGGTATGCGAAGACTCCAGAGGCAGGGCTTTTAAGGGTACGGCGGAGGTTACAGACGGAGTTCAGCTTACTGACTACAGGGCGAGCGGTGGAGCAGCTGAGAAAGGCGAGGAGGGCGATCTATGAACATGGAGAGAAGGCCAGCAGAATGCTTGCACAGCAGCTTAGGAAGAGGGAGGCAGCTAGGGAGATGGGGAAAGTAAAGGATAGAGATGGGAACATGTTTGGTGATTCAGTCGGGGTGAATAAGGCGTTTAGGGATTTCTACAGCAGGCTGTACAGGTCGGAACCCCCTACGGGGCCGGAGGGGATGAGGCACTTGGAGGGGCTGAATTTCCCAAAGGTGGATGGGGAGCGGGTAGAAGGGCTTGGGGCCCCATTCGGGCTGGAAGTGATAGTGGAGGGCTTGAAGGCCATCCAGGCGGGAAAGCCCCCAGGTCCGGACGGGTACCCAGTGGAGTTTTATAAAACATTCTCAGGATATTGGGGCTGGTGTTGTTGAGGATGTTCAATGAGGCAAGGGAAAGAGGGGTGTTGCCCCCGATTATGTCACAGGCAATGATTCTTAAGCGGGACAAGAACCTGGAGCTGTGTGGGTCCTGCAGGCCGATCTCCCTGTTGAATGTAGATGCCAAGTTGCTGGCCAAAGTCTTGTCCTCCAGGATCAAGAATTGTGTTCCGGACATTATTGGGGTTTGTTAAGGGCAGGCAGTTGGTGGCCAATGTAAGAAGGCTGTTAAATGTGATCATGAAGGTAGGGAAGTGGAGGTCGTGATCGCAATGGATGCAGAAAAGGCTTTTGATCGGGTAGAATGGGACTATCTGTGAGAGATACTGGGGCAGTTCGGATTCAGGCGGGGCTTTATTGACTGGGTCAGGTTACTGTGTCATGCTCCTGTGGCAAGTGTACGGACGAATAGGATAACATCGGACTATTTTAGACTGCACCGGGGGACGAGACAGGGAAGCCCCCTCTCCCCACTGTTGATTGCGCTGGCTATAGAGCCATTGGCAATTGCTCTGAGAGCCTCGAGGGGCTGGAGAGGACTGGTCCAGAGGGTGCTGGAGCACAGGGTTTTGCTCTATGCGGATGACCTGCTTCTGTACGTTTCAGACCCAATAGAGGGGATGGAAGAAATCATGAGGACTCTAGGGGAATTTGGCTGGTTTACGGGGTATAAGCTTAATATGGGAAAGAGTGAGATGTTTGTGGTCCAGGCGAGGGGACATGAGTGGCGACTGGGAGAGCTGCCATTTGGGTTAGTAAAGGGAAGCTTTAGGTACCTAGGCATCCAAGTGGCACGGGAATGGGACCGGCTGCATAAATTGAATCTGGCCCGGCTGGTGGACCAAATGAAGGGCGATTTTCGGAGCTGGGACGTGCTTCCGTTGTCTCTGGCTAGGAGGGTGCAAACGGTGAAGATGACGGTCCTCCCGAGATTCCTATTTGTATTTCACTGTCTCCCCATCTTTATTCCGCGGTCCTTTTTTAAGCGTGTCAACAGAGTGATCACGGGCTTCGTCTGGGCGGGCAAGACCCGGCGAGTAAGGAAGGTAATGCTTGAGCGGAGTCGGGCAGAGGGCGGGCTGGGCGCTGCCAAATTTTTGCAACTATTACTGGGCGGCTAATATAGCCATGATCAGTAAGTGGGTGGTGGGGGATGGGTCGGCATGGGTGCGTATGGAGGCGGCTTCATGTAAGGGCAGCAGTTTGGGGGCGTTGGTAACTGCGCCTCTGCTGTTCCCGCTGGCACGGTACTCCACCAGTCCAGTGGTGGTGGCGGCCCTGAGAGTTTGGGGCCAGTGAAGGCGACATGTGGGAGCAGTGTGAGCATCGGTCTGGGCCCCAATCTGTGATAATCACCGGTTTGCCCCGGGGAGTATGGGCAGGGGTTTCTGGTTATGGCGGGGATTGAGGGGATCATAGAATCATAGAATTTACAGTGCAGAAGGAGGCCATTCGACCCATCGAGTCTGCACTGGCCCTTGGAAAGAACACCTTAAGTCCACACCTCCACCCTGGGATGGGGGATATGTTCATAAAGGGGAGCTTTCTGAGTTTGAGGGCGTTGGAGGAAAAGTTTGGGTTGGCGAGGGGAAACAAATTCAGGTATCTGCAGGTGCGGGACTTCCTTCGTAAACAGGTGTCAGCCTTCCCACTCCTACCGCTAAGGGAGATTCAGGACAGGGTAGTTTCCAGAGGGTGGGTAGGAGAAGGGAGCATCTCGGACATTTATAAGGAGCTTATGGGATCGGAGGAGACGCAGACCGAGGAGCTGAAGCGCAAGTGGGAGGAGGAGCTGGGAGGTGATATAGAGGATGGTCTATGGGCCGACGCGTTGAGTAGAGTCAACGCGTCCGCAACATGTGCCAGGCTCAGCCTTATACAATTTAAGGTTGTGCACCGGGCTCACGTGACAGTGGCCCGGATGAGCAGATTTTTTGGGGTGGAGGACAGGTGCACAAAATGCGCGGGAGGACCAGCGAACCATGTCCACGTGTTTTGGACATGTCCAAAGCTTAGGGGATTTTGGCAGTGGTTTGCGGATGCCATGCCCACGGTGTTGAAAACAAGGGTGGAGTTGGGTCCAGAGGTGGCAATTTTCGGGGTGTCAGAAGACTCTGGAATCCAGGAGGAGCAAGAGGCAGATGTTCTGGCCTCTGCTTCCCTGGTAGTCCGGAGATGGCTACTATTAGCATGGAGGGACTCAAAGCCCCCGAAGTCGGAGACCTCGCTATCGGACATGGCTCGCTTTCTATGTTTGGAGAAAATCAAGTTTGCCTTGAGAGGATCACTTTTAGGGTTCACCCGGAGGTGGCAACCGTTCGTTGACTCCTTTGCGGGAAATTAATCGGGGGGGGGGGGGGGGTTAGTTTAGATTAGAGTACGCGAGGCTTTTGCACTATGTTTATGGTTTCATGTACATTGTTTATTTTGTTGGTACTATACCAAAAATACCTCAATAAAATGTTTATTAAAAAAACCTTTGTGACACATTGGAAAGTGGAGGCAGGAAACACAAGAGTAGCGATAAAGAGAATGTTCTCTGATTAGCAGGATGTGACAACCAGTGTTCCCAGGCATCTATACTTGGGCCTCTCATCGTTTCACCATATATATCAATGACATGGATAAAGAAATTGGGAGTTGCACAGGAAGTTGCAAAGAGACATAGATAAATGACTTGATAAAACTGCCAGATGGGGTTCAATGTGGGGAAGTGTGGTGTCGTCCACTTTGGATCTGAGAAAGACAAATCAAAATATTTTCATGAAAAGAGACTCTGAGCTCTGTCTGGCAGTGCAGAGGAATTTGTATGTCCCGTGTAAACCAGTCACTAAAATCTAATACATACGTATAAAAACAATGCGAATGTTTAACTTTCTCTCATGGATGGTAATAAAAAGGGGAAGAAGCTATGCTTCAGATGTACACAGCCTTGGTCAGAGCCCATTTGGAGCATCATGTTCAGTTCTAGGTACTGAACCTCAAAGGATTTTTTGGCCCTGGAGAGAGTGCAGATTTACCAGAGTGATATTGGGGCTTAAAGGGTTAAATTATAGTAATTTTTGTATGGCAACAGTATCAAATGAGCAGTGGCGGATAAATGGGATGGAAGAATGCAGTTACTATGACATAACTGAATGATGGAAAAGACTCCAGGAGTTGAGTGACTGTCTGTTTCTATGTTCCCACACCTGATCAAAAGGAAAGCTAGTGACATCGAAACAAACCTGTTGGACTTTAACCTGGTGTTGTAAGACTTCTTACTGATCTTACCCCAGTCCAACTCCGGCATCTCCACTTCCTGATCAAAAGAGACACAGGATCTGCTTATGGCTTGACAGCACTGACCCTGAATCTGGTGCAGTCATAAAATCTGTAACGCATGGTGATTAGTGTAGTTTTCTTTAAAGTCTAGGTTTCAAATTTGAGTTATGGGTTGCTGTAATATTTTATTTTCCTTTTCAACAGTCACGTTTTATTAGATGCAATCTATGCCGACTTAACTTGTGTAAAAGAAACTTCCAAAGATGATTGAGGGAGAACTGCTAGCGTGTATAGCAAAAAAACGTTTATTGACATTCACAGTACTGGTTTCCAGCTGATGAAAGAAAGTGCCTGCTGTTTAACTAAAACACACAATTCTGTGGAACTAAATCAGATATGAATGATGATCTTGTTGAGAAATCTTTTTGTTAATTTCAGCCTTTTATCTGTTCTTTTAGCGGTCAATAAATCTAATGGATTTGTATTTACTTCTCAAGGGGAAAGGTATGTTCCTGGAGTGGGCCTTGTGAAGAAAGATGAAGTCACTTTGAGGGAGGTGATCCATTTACTTTGCATTGAACCAATGCCTCATAGTGAACTGGCAAAATCATTACCAGAAAATGTGAGTATTCCCACTTTGACGCAACATTTCATCAGTTTATTGGAACCTGAGGCAGGATAAATAAGGAAGTTAAGTTTCCCCATTTTGGGATGTCCCAAAGCCCTTTACCGCCAATGAAGCACTGCGTAATGGAGGAAACACTTTACTCACAGCAAAGTCCGAAAAACAGCATGTGATGATGAGCAGATAATTTGTTTGTGATTTTGGTTCGGTGATATGGCCAGGACATAGCAAACTCCTCTGCTCTTCATAGAATACATATAATCCATTCAGTGCAGAAGGAGGCCAATTGACACATCAATCTGCACCCTACCTTGGCTCAATCTCATCCCCATAACCCCATCTAACTTGCACATCTTTGGACTGTGGGAGGAAACTGGGGCACCCGGAGGAAACCCACGCAGACGAGGGGGGGGGGGGGGGGGGGGGGGAACATGCAAATACCACACAATGGATAGAAAACTGGTTGGCAGAGAGGAAACAAAGAGTAGGGATTAATGGTTCCTTTTCAAATTGGCAGGCAGTAACCAGTGGGGTACCCAGCTATTCACAATTTATATTAATGATTTGGATGAGGGAACAAAATGTAACATCTCAAAGTTTGCAGATGATACCAAATTAGGTGGGAGGGTGAATTGTGATGAGGATGCAGGGATCCTACAGCAAGATCTGGACAGGTTGGGCGAGTAGGCAAACCAATGGCAGATGCAGTATAATTTGGATAAGTGTGAGGTTATTCACTTTGGAAGCAAAAACAGGAAGGCAGATTACTACCTGAATGGTTGTAAATTGGGAGAGGGGAGTGTGCAGCGGGACCTGGGTGTCCTTGTGCACCCTTCGCTGAAGGTAAGCATGCAGGTGCACCAGGCGGTAAAGAAGGCTAATGGTATGTTGGCCTTCATTGCAAGAGGTTTCGAGTATAGAAGCAGGGATGTGTTGCTCAATTGTACAGGGCCTTGGTGAGGCCACACTTGGAGTATTGTGTGCAGTTTTCGTCTCCTTCTCTGAGGAAGGATGTTCTTGCCCTCGAGGGAGTTCAGTGAAGGTTTACCAGACTGATTCCAGGGATGGCGGAACTGTCCTATGAGGAGAGATTGACTCGGTTGGGATTGTTCTCACTGGAGTTCAGAAGAATGAGGTGGTATCTCATAGAGTCTTATAAAATTCTAACAGGACTAGACCGAGCAGATGCAGGGAAGATGTTACCAATGATGGGTGTGTCCAGAACCAGGGGTCACAGTCTGAGGATTCAGGGTAAACCATTTCGGACAGAGATAAGTAGACATTTCTTCACCCAAAGAGTGGTGAGCCTGTGGAATTCATTATCACAGGAAGTAGTTGATTCGAAAACTTTAAATATATTCAAGAGGCGGTTGGATATAGCACTTGGAGAGAATGGGATCAAAGGCTATGGGGAGAAAGCAGGTATTGGCTATTGAGTTGGATGATCAGCCATGATCGTGATAAATGGCGTAGCAGGCTCGAAGGGCCTATCTTCTATGTATCTATGCATGTAACCAGTCACCCAAGATCAGAATCGAACCCGGGTCCCTGGTGCTGAGGCAACCTTGCTAACCACAGTGCTGCCCATATTTCTCCAAGTATTGCTGTGGGATCTTCTCTGTCCATCTGAAAGAGTGGTAGCGGGCCTTGGTTCAATGATTCATCCGAAAGAGGATAATCCCGACAGTGCAAGACTCCCTCAGTACTGTACTGGAGTATCAGTCTAGATTTTTGTGCTCGAGTCACTGAAATGCACCTTGAATGCATGAACTCAAGCAAGTGTGCTGCCACTGATCCTACTGATCCAAGACTCTCATATGCGGGGCACAGTAAATAAGGCGTAGGAGCAGAAGTAGACCATTCAGCCCATCGGGTCTGCTTCATCATTCAATGAGATTATGACTGATATGATATGATAATCTCCCACTTCGCTTTCCTGCCTTATCCCCATAACCCTTGATTCCCTTCCTGATTAAAAATCTGTCTCTCTCAGCCTTGAACATATTTAACGTCCCAGCCTCTACAGCTCTCTGCGGTAAAGAATTCCACAGATTTACTGCCCTCTGAGAGAAGAAATTCCTCCTCATCTGTTTTAAATGGGCAACCTCTTGCTCTGGGATTATGCCCTCTGGTTTGACACCCTCCCACACACGGCAACAACCTCTCAAGCATTTACCCTATCAAGCCCCCTGAGAATCCTATTTTTCCTCAATAAGGTTATCTCTCGTTCTCCTAAACTCCAATGACTACAGGCCCAACCTACTTAACCTCCCTCATAAGAAAATCCCCCCATACCTGGGATCAACCTAGTGAACATTCTCTGGACTGACTCCAATGCCAGCATATCTTTCCTTAGATAAAGGGAACAAAACTGTTCATAGTATTCAAGATGTGGCCTAACTAGTGCTTTGTATAGTTTTAGCAAGACGCCCCTATTTTTATACTCCATTCCGTTTGAAATAAAGGCCAACATTCCATTTACCGTCCCAATTACTTGCTAAACTTGCATGCTAACTTTTTATGATTTATGTACAAGGACCCCCAAATCCCTCTGTGCTGCAGTTTTCTGCAGTCTTTCTCCATTTAAATAATATTCAGCTCCTTTATTCTTCCTACCAAAGTGCAGAACTTCACATTTGCCTACATTCTATTCTATCTGCCAAATTTTTGACCACTCCCCTAACCTGTCTATATTCCTCTGTAGACTCTGTGTTATCCTCACCATTTATCTTCTCATCTATTTTTGTGTCATGTGGAAACTTGGCAATAGTATGTTCACTTCCCTCGTCCAAGTCATTAATATATATTGTAAATGAATGTGGCCCCAGCACTGATCCCTGTGGCACTCCGCTAGTTACAGGTTGCCATCCTGAAAATGCCCCTCCTTTTCCCAACTCTGTCTTTCAGTTAGCCAATCCTCTATCCATGCTAATATGCTGCCCCCAACGCCATGGGCTCTTATTAAGTGGCCTTTCGTGCAGTACCTTATCAAATAATTTTTGGAAATCCAAAAAATTACATCCACTGGTTCCCCTTTACCTATCCTGTCATTACCACCTCAAAGAATTCTAATAAATTTGTCAGATGTGATTTCCCCTTCATGAAGCAATGCAGACTCTGCTTGATTATATTATGCATTTCTAAATGCTCTGAGATTACATCCTTTATAATGGACTCCTGTATCCCTATTTGAGATGATTGTAGAGTCACATTAGCAAATTTATTGTTCTTTCTGCAGCACACCATAAGCAGTGGTATCATTTCATGAACATTTAAAAATATAATCAAGGTGTAACAGTGCAGAACAGAAAGCACTATGAAATTAGAACAATCTATGCATTAATATAGTTAATACATAAAATACATGAAATTTTAATTTCCAAGCAGAGTGTCATGGTGTGCAATTCATTCCTTGTTTGTAACCTCAAGCTCATGAGTTGCCTGGCAAGCCCTGCACCTCTGTGTTCTAGTTTACACCCTTTTTAATCCTATATTATCCATCCATCGAATTACATAAAATGGACAGCAGAGGAACAGGTCATTAGACTGATTTTAAAATAATAATTTAGAGTATCCAATTTCTTTTTCAATTAAGGGGCGTGGCCAATTCTCCTACCCTGCACATCTTTTTGGGTTGTAGGGGTATGGCCCACGCAGACACGGGGAAAATGTGCAAACTCCACATGGACAGTGACCCGGGGCTGGGATCGAACCTGGGACCTCGGTGCCGTGAGGCAGCAGTGCTAACCACTGCGTTACCGTGCTGTCCCGTCTTTAGACTAAATGAGTCTATGCTGGTTTTTATGTTCCACACAGGCCATCTCCTAATCGCTTTCTTATAACCCTATTGGCATAACCAGGGTTTTGAGCAGCCATTCTAAAGCAACATTGCCACAGGTAATGCCAAGTGTGTACTTATTTGGCAAAAACTTGCATTTATGAAGTATCCCTCAGGAAGATTAGTATAGAGAACCAAAGGCAAGGTCAAAAGGGAGGGTTTTGTGAAGGCTTTGAAAGTAGTTAGGTGGAAAACCAGTTAGAGAGTTCCAGAAGGGGCACACCTATGTACTCTGGTTACATACCTTCCTGCTAATGACAACAGTATCTCGCTATTTACTACATTAAAACCTCATATAATATGGAATATTTAATTAAATCTCCTATCCCAGACTCTCTAAATAGCTGTATTCCATCGTCCCTGGTACAATCCTGGTAAATCCCCTCTGTAGTAGTTACATGAGCTACTGCGGAGTGGATGGAACAAGGGTGGTGCATTTCAGTGTTTAGGAAAGAGAGGAAACAATTTGGTATGATGACAATCGGGGTCTGAACGATGAAGCGATTTCAAACAAGAATTTTGTCATTAATTCACTGGGCCATAGGGAGCCAGGGGAGATTGATGAGGATGGGAGGGGTAATCAGACTGTGAGAGAAGATGCAGAACTTAATTTTCAGAAATTGTATATCTTGATGTACTGTAGGTCACTGATGCAAAATGTGTTTTCTTGGAATGGTTTCTGCTCGTACATCTCACAGTACAGGAAGGAAATCAATGTATAAATATGGTTTTCTTTTAAATTCATTTCATAGTTTTCTCAGCCAGATTTACAGTTTCCCACAACTTTTCCTGCTCCATGGTGTTGGTAGTCTGCTTTCTCACAGTACTCCGGGAGGAAGGTCCCTTTTTAAAGAAAAAGTTGCACACCTGCAAATTTTCATCCACCCAACCTCTGATCTGGTTCCCTAAGCAGCTGTGGGATCCTAGAATTATACGGACAGAAGGAAACATTAACCCATCATACCTCTGTAAGCTCATGCAAAGAACTTTCCAGTTAGTTCCAATTCCCTTTTCAAAGTTGCTCTTGAATCAGCTTCCACTGCCATGTCAAACAATGCATTCCAGATCAGAGCAACTTGCGACATTACAAAAAAATGATGATCTCCCCTGGTTTTTTTGCCAATTATTTAAAATCATTGTTCTCTAATTTCCTAGCTTCCTGGCAATGTAACTATTTCCCAATTTACTCTGTCAAAACCCATATAATGCATCTTGTTCCTCTAGACTCTCCACATAAGTGTATTTCATTATCCCTGGTACTATTCTGATAAATCTCCTCTGCACCCTCTCCAAGGCCTTGATGCCTTTCTTACAGTATAGTGGCCAGAACTCCAGCTGATGCCTAAACAGTGATCATTAATGGATTAAAATAACTCCTGAGGCAAAATTGACGTTGTTCCAGCTAATTTTGATTTAGAGTACATAGAAGAAAGGTTAGTGATGAGCAGTTGTGGTAATTTTGTGTATTTAAAAAAAACAGACTTGACCTCCTCTTCAGAAGAATGGCCTTTCTGTTTTAGCAATTAGCCCCACTATTTAAGATGGAACTTTCAGCCAACTTGGCCTTGGTCTCTGCAACTGTCTCCCCAAGCCCCCTCTGCTTGAATGTAACCTTCCATTTTTAAAAATAGTTTCAAAACTCACCTCTTCAAGCAAGCTTCCAGTCACTCCATCTTGCCCTTCATTTTAAAAAAAAGTATTTTTATTAAGGTTTTGCAGAATTTTTCATAATAAAACAGTAGTAACAATCATCATAAAACAAACTAGAGTGAATATTAACATAGTGTAAAAAGGACTTCTGGTTGCGGCTATGCGGAGCTGAGCCGCACGATTCGGCAGCTCCCGCTACCACGGACTTTCGGGCTCGTTAGAAGAGCCCCAACGGAACTTTTTTTGATACCAACCCGTGGGGAAGGTAAGAGGGAGGTCCCCCTCCAACTTTTATGAAACGGACTCGAAGTGTAACGGCCACAAAAATGGCATTGGAGCAACGGGAAAAACCGGGGAAAAAAGACAAAATGGCGGCGGCCAGAGACAAAGAGGAGCTGCAGGAGTTTATCAAGCACTGCTTCGAGGAGCAGCGCGAGGAGATGCGTAAGGAAATGCTGGCGCCTATGCTTTCGGCAATCGAAGGACTAGGGATCACCCAGAAGGCCCACGAGGTTCAGATCCAGGAGGTACAAAAAAGAGTTGGTCAGAACGAGGACGAGATCTCGGGCCTGGTGGTGAGAGTGGAGCAGAACGAGGCGCTACACAGGAGGTGGGCGGGAAGACTCAAAGACCTGGAGAACAGGTCGAGGAGAAAGAATCTGCGGATCCTGGGTCTCCCTGAAGGAGCGGAGGGGGCCGATGCCGGGGCATACGTGAGCACGATGCTCAGGGCGATGATGGGCAAGGAGGCCCCTTCGAGGCCGCTGGAGTTGGACGGGGCACACCGGGTGCTGGCGAGGAGGCCCCGGGCAAATGAGCCGCTAAAGGCGATGGTTGTGAGGTTTCAAACTACTTTGAAACGCCTGAAGAGGCGTGGACATTTGTACAAACCAAAAAGTTGGACTCTAACTGAGGGTTTGTGAGGGTGGTGGGGATATTTGAGGTTTGATGTGTGATGGTTGTTGTATATAGGGGGCCAATCACAATCACGCGCAGGAAATGTTTCATGGGCTGGGGGAGAGAGACCAGGCCGCGACAGGAGCTGCGCCAGAGGGGGCGGAGCGGGCTTTGGAAAGCGCGGTGTTTTTTGTTTTTCCCGCGCGCGGGAAGAAAGGTGGGAGGGGGAACTCCCACACGGGGAGGTCAATGAGATAGCGGGGGTAGCCAGGGTCAGCAGGTGTCAGCTGACTTACGGGAGTGACATGGGGGGAGCAAAAAAGCTAGACGGGTCTAGCGGGGTGGGGTGGGGGGGGGGGGGGGGGGCGGGAGGGTTGCTGCTGCACTGGCCGAAAGGGAATGGGACATAGAAGAGGTGGTCGGGATGTGGGTCCCCCGTCTGGGGGACTGGAGAGTGAGGGAGGCGTGGACACGGGACTGGCCCAGAAAAGGAGATGGCTAGTCGGCAGGGGGGGGGGGCGGGGTGAGAGCCCCTCCAATCCGGCTGATAACGTGGAATGTAAGGGGCCTGAATGGGCCGGTGAAGAGGGCTCGAGTGTTCGCGCACTTAATGGGACTGAAGGCGGGCGTGGCCATGCTCCAAGAGACACATCTGAAGGTGGCGGACCAGGTCAGGTTAAGAAGGGGTTGGGTAGGACAGATATTCCACTCGGGACTGGACGCGAAGAATAGAGGGGTGGCAATATTGGTGGGAAAACGGGTGTTATTTGAGGCCAAGACTATTGTAGTGGACAATGGAGGGCAATATGTAATGGCGAGTGGTAGGTTGCAAGGGACGCGGGTGGCGTTGGTAAACGTATACGCCCCGAACTGGGATGATGCAGGATTCATAAAGCGCATGTTGGGGCGCATTCCGGACCTGGAGATAGGAGGCCTGATAATGGGAGGGGACTTCAATACAGTGTTGGATCCAGCACTGGACCGCTCCAAATCAAGGACTGGAAAGAGGCCGGCAGCGGCCCAGGTACTTAGGGGGTTTATGGATCAGATGGGGGGAGTGGACCCATGGCGGTTTGCAAGGCCGCAGGCCAGGGAATTTTCTTTCTTCTCCCATGTACACAAAGCCTACTCCCGGATAGATTTTTTTGTTCTGGGCAGGGCTCTCATCCCGAGGGTGGAGGGGACGGAGTATTCGGCCATAGCCGTTTCGGACCATGTCCCGCACTGAGTGGAACTGGCGCTGGGATAGGAGAGGGACCAACGCCCGCTGTGGCGGCTGGATGTGGGACTGCTGGCGGACGAGGTGGTGTGTGGGAAGGTGAGGGGATGTATCGAAAGGTACTTGGAGGCCAACGACAACGGGGAGGTGCGGGTGGGGGTGGTATGGGAGGCGTTGAAGGCGGTGATCAGGGGAGAGCTAATCTCCATTAGGGCTCATAGGGAGAAGACCGAGGGCATGGAAAGGGAGAGGTTAGTGGGGGAGATTTTGAGAGTGGACAGGAGATACGCAGAGGCCCTGGAGGAAAGAGTACTTGGGGAAAGACGACGGCTCCAGACGGAGTTTGACCTGTTGACCACAGGGAAGGCGGAGGCACAGTGGAGGAAAGCGCAGGGGGCGATCTACGAGTATGGGGAAAAGGCTAGTCGGATGCTGGCACACCAGCTCCGTAAGAGGATGGCAATAGGGGGAGTCAAGGATGGAAGGGGAGCCACGGTTCGGAGTGCGACGAAAATAAACAAGGTATTTAAGGCCTTCTATGAAGAGCTGTACAGATCCCAGCCCCCAGCAGGGGAAGAGGGGATGAGACGATTCCTAGACCAACTGAGATTCCCGAGGGTAGAAGAGCAGGAGGTGGCTGGCTTGGGGCACCAATTGGGTTGGAGGAGCTGAGCAAGGGTTAGGAGAGTATGCAGGCAGGGAAGGCCCCGGAACCGGACGGGTTCCCGGTGGAGTTCTACGGGAAGTATGCAGACATGTTGGCCCCGTTACTAGTGAGGACCTTTAACGAGGCAAGAGAGGAGGGGACCCTGCCCCCGACAATGTCAGAAGCGACAATTTCTTTGATCTTAAAGCGGGACAAGGACCCACTGCGATGTGGATCGTACAGGCCGATCTCGCTCCTCAATGTGGATGCAAAGTTGCTGGCAAAAATGCTGGCCACGAGGATCGAGGACTGTGTCCCGGGGGTGATCCATGAAGACCAGACGGGATTTGTAAAGGGCAGGCAATTAAACACCAACGTGCGGTGGCTTTTAAACGTGATAATGATGCCATCGGAGGAGGGACAGGCGGAGATAGTGGCAGCTATGGACGCGGAGAAGGCCTTTGACCGAGTAGAGTGGGAGTACCTCTGGGAGGCGCTGCGTAGGTTTGGGTTCGGGGGAGGGTTTATTAGTCGGGTTAAGCTCCTTTACAGAGCCCCGGTGGCGAGTGTAGTGACGAACCGGCGGAGGTCGGAGTACTTTCGACTGTACCGAGGGACGAGACAGGGGTGCCACCTGTCCCCCCTGTTGTTCGCATTGGCGATCGAACCATTGGCCATGTCATTGAGGGAGTCTAATAAATGGAGGGGGGTGGTCCGAGGGGGAGAAGAGCATCGGGTGTCGCTATATGCCGATGACCTGTTGCTGTACGTGGCGGACCCAATGGATGGGGATGGTGGAGGTCATGCAGACTCTAAGGGAGTTTGTGGAGTTTTCGGGCTTTAAGCTCAATGTAGGGAAGAGTGAGCTCTTCGTATTACAGGCAGGGGACCAGGAAAGAGGGATAGGGGACCTACCGCTGAGGAGGGCGGAGGGGAGCTTTCGATATCTGGGGATCCAGATAGCCAGGAGTTGGGGGGGCCCTACATAAACTGAACCTGACGAGATTGGTGGAGCAAATGGAGGGGGACTTCAAAAGATGGGACATGTTACCGCTCTCGCTGGCGGGTAGAGTGCAGTCGGTCAAAATGGTGGTCCTTCCGAGGTTTCTGTTTGTGTTTCAGTGCCTCCCCATCGTGATCACCAAGGCCTTTTTTAAGAGAGTAGGTAGGAGTATTATGGGGTTTGTGTGGGAGAATAAGACCCCGAGGGTAAAGAGAGGGTTCCTGCAACGCAGTAGGGACCGAGGAGGGTTGGCGCTGCAAAATCTAGGGATCTACTACTGGGCAGCAAATGTGGCAATGAGCCGCAAGTGGGTTATGGAGGGAGTGGGGGCGGCATGGAAGAGGATGGAGATGGCGGCCTGTAAAGGAACGAGCCTGGGGGCGTTGGTGACGTCACCGCTGCCGCTCTCGCCGACAAAATATACCACGAGCCCGGTGGTGGCGGCAACGTTAAGGATCTGGGGCCAGTGGAGACGGCACCGGGGCGCAATGGGAGCATCGGTATGGTCCCCGATCAGAGGTAACCACCGGTTTGTTCCGGGGAAGATGGACAGGGGGGGTTCCAGAGCTGGCATCGGGCGGGGATTAGAAGAATGGGGGACCTGTTCATTGACGGGATGTTTGCGAGCCTAGGGGCACTGGAGGAGACGTTTGAGTTACCCCCGGGAAATGCCTTTAGATATATGCAGGTGAGGGCTTTTGTGAGGAGACGGGTGAGGGAATTCCCGTTGCTCACGGCACACAAAATTCAAGACAGGGTGATCTCGGGTGCATGGGTCGGGGAGGGCAAGGTGTCGGCAATACACCAGGAGATGAAAGAAGAGGGGGAAGCGCTGGTCGATGAGTTGAGGGTAAATGGGAGGAGGAGCTGGGGGAGGAGATCGAGGAAGTTCTGTGGGCTGATGCCCTGGGTAGGGTTAATTCCTCCTCCTAGTGTGCCAGGCTCAGCCTGATACAATTTAAGGTGGTTCACAGAGCTCACTTGACGGGGGCGAGGTTGAGCAGGTTCTTTGGGGTAGAGGACAGATGTGGAAGGTGCTCAGGGAGCCCGGCGAACCATGTCCATATGTTTTGGTCATGCCCGGCACTGGAGGGGTTCTGGAGGGGAGTGGCGGGAACAGTATCTAAGGTGGTGAAAGTCCGTGTCAAGCCAAGCTGGGGGCTAGCAATATTCGGAGCAGTGGACGAACCGGGAGTGCAGGAGGCGAAAGAGGCCGGTATTCTGGCCTTTGCGTCCCTAGCAGCCCGGCGAAGGATCTTGCTAATGTGGAAGGAGGCGAAGCCCCCCAGTGTGGAGGCCTGGATAAACGATATGGCTGTGTTCATAAGGTTGGAGAGGATTAAGTTCGCCTTGAGAGGGTCTGCGCAGGGGTTCTACAGGCGGTGGCAACCGTTCCTAGACTATCTCGCAGAGTGTTAGAGGAAGGTCGGCTAGCAGCAGCAGCAACCTGTGTGTGGGGGGGGGGGAGCAAGAGATAAGAGCAGGAGCAAAGAGTCGGGGAAGCTGGCATGTACGGGAGAGAGCCCGTGTACAAAGCTATGTAAATATACTATTTTGCCATGTATATATCTTGCTCCGCGCGATTTCTCGTTTTTTTTTTTTTGTTACGGGGGGGGGGGGGGGGGGTTATTGTTTGTAAGGGAGAAAAATTGTGTTAAAAACTTTAATAAATATATATATTTTTTAAAAACATAGTGTAAAAAGAGAATATACAATAACAATTAAATAGATGTTACCTCATGCGGCCGAGTCTTCCCACACCATCCCAATGAAGCACTCAGCCCCCCCCCCCCGGATTGCTGCTGGCATTTTAATTTTCCCTGAGAAAGTCGACGAACGGCTGCCACCTCCGAGAGAACCCTATCGTAGACCCTCTTAAGGCAAACTTTATTTTCTCGAGGCTGAGAAACCCAGCCATGTCGTTAACCCAAGTCTCTACACTTGGGGGCTTCGAGTCCCTCCACATTAATAAAATCCGTCTCCGGGTTACTAGGGAGGCAAAGGCCAAGACGTCGGCCTCTTTTGCCCCCTGAACTCGCGGGTCTTCTAACACTCCAAAGATCGTTATCTCTGGACTCGGCACCACCCGTGTGTTAAGCACCTTGGACATTGCCCTCGTGAACCCTTGCCAGATGTCTCTAAGCTCCGGGCATGCCAAAAACATGTGGACATGGTTTGCAGGGCTGCCCTTGCACCTCATACAACTGTCTTCTACCCCAAAAAACTTGCTCATTCTCGCTGCCGTCATGTGTGCTCAGTGGACCACCTTAAATTGAATTAGACTGAGACTGGCACATGATGAGGAGGAATTAACCCTGCCCAGGACCTCTGCCCACAGACCCGCTTCCAACCCCTCACCTAGCTTCTCCTCCCACTTGCCCTTGAGTTCCTCCACCTCTTGTAGTTCCTGGTAGATATCCGACACCTTCCCCTCCCCCACCCAGGTGCCGGAGACCACCCTGTCCTGTATCCTCAGTGGCGGCAGCTTCAGAAAGGCCACTACCTGTTTTTTCAGGAAGGCTCGTACTTTCAGATATTTAAAGGCGTTTCCTGGCGGCAGATTAATTTTGCCCTCTAGCGCCTTCAAACTGAGAAAGCTTCCGTCTATGAACAGATCTCCCATCCTTCTGATGCCTGCCCTCTGCCAGCTCTGGAACCCACCATCCATCCGACCCGGGACAAACCTGTGGTGGTTGCATATCGGGGTCCAGACCGACACTCCCTCCACCTTCTTGTACCTCCTCCACTGTCCCCAGATCCGCAGTGACACCACCACCACCGGACTTGTGGAGTAACAGGTCGGTGAGAAAGGCAAAGGAGCTGTTATCAAAGCTCCCAGACTAGTACCTTTACATGACGCCGCCTCCAGCTGCTCCCAAGCTGCCCCCCATCGCCCACCATCTTACCCTTCATAAAACACAAGGTTTTATACAACATTTACTGACACTTTATGAATATAAAAACTGTATTGACTGATATGTTGTGTATCTAGATAATCAAATGTATATCCTAAAAGACTCAAATCTGAACAGCTGAACTGAGTAACCAAGGACTACATAAAGCTCTCTGCATCTCCAATTCTTTAACCTCTAGGACACTTCTTGACCACATATGTCCCAATATCTGGTTATGTGGGTCAGTGTTGGATTTGTCTATAACACCAGTGGCACATTTTGTGCCATTAAAGGTGATATCTGAATGCAAGCAATTGTTAAACATACAGTGCTGCAGAATATGGTTTAATGGTGCCTTTGACTTGGTATTTTTCTAGCTTTAACTGTACACTGTATTAAAATACTGGCTTTTCATTTTACTGAGTATGAGTGATGGCTGCTTTCTTTATAAGAATTGCTGTAATGCAATCCTACCTTCAGAAAAACTAATATAATATTCAGTACTGTGGGTGGGAGTACATTGTCCTATTTCTATGCCATATATCCATTCAACCCAACATCTTGCATCATAAAAAACCGTAAGCAATGTTAATGATTGATTTGGTAAAAGCATGCAGTAGGAACCAGCCACTTTTTGAAGAAAAATCCGAAACCAGTGTCCTGATTGTGTCAAATTATTTTCACAGGAAAACAATGAAACTGGTTTGGAAAATGTCATACATCAGGTGGCCACTTTCAAGTAAGTTTAGTTTTCTGTTGGTATTAATTTAAATGTTTTCAAACATATCAGTGAAAATTTGTTGTGTTCTTGGAGTATATTAATTCAACAGCACATCACTCTGCTTTTAAATCAGAAGAATACTTTTCAGTCATTCCTCGTTAGAGTAACTTTTTAAATCCACTTTTTTTCCACAATTGATCTCCATTTACTGCTCCAGTAAACTGCGCTTTAAACACAACTTTCACGTACAACTAAAGAGATCATCATCCAATGGAGCAAAGGTCACTGGGATTAGAGTTTGAGGCCACAGAATTGTAACAGCTCATGTAGTTATATCTCTTCCTTTCCTTCCTGCCTTCCAACCACCCTATAACTTGTTGGGCTTCATATTATGCATCATACTGGAAACTTCTACCTGATTAATTCGGTTGCTGTGAGCACCCAGGTTTTTGAACAATCATCTGAAGCAGCTGTTTTACATCATGTAAGGTACAGCACTTCTTTTCCTGGGCTGCTTTCTAGATGTGCCTACGACACAGAAAGGAGATGTCATTAGTATGGCAGGGGTCCTCAGAAACGGGAGACCTGACTCACTGTTGTCTAATGGTTGATGCAGTACTGGATCCTCATTTAGTTTATCGCCACCAACCTCACCATCAACACAGGACCGGTCGATGACCCTGTCCTCAAAGTCCATGATGACCATCAGCTCTGGTATCCCTCCACCTGTCTCTGATCTCTCCCTCATGTTGTGGGCCAACTTTTCCTGTATAAAGCAGATGGAGGGAGTTGAAGCAGGATGTGTGCCAGGACAGAGAATAAATATGCCTAGAATGTGTGGATGGTGAGTGGGGCCAGCAAGATGATGACACGATCCGTAGGGGAGTTGAAGATGTTTGTGGGAGAACGAGTGGTGGTGTCCTTTGAGCTGGCACTGAGCACGATCCCTGTGGATATGTAATGTGTGCATGAACTGAGAGAGATGAGAAGAGTGACTTACCCTGGCAGAACAGAGGAGATCTGTGGAGGATGATATGGAGTCCTTGAAAAGTGTTAAGGCCAAGCGGGCGGAATGTTGGGGATGGGGCTGGATGAAGAGTATGGTGCAAAGTCCTGCGAAAGGTCACTACCTTGACCTCGTGTGCGAGGCTGGGGTTGGTTCAATTAAAAGAGGTGAAAAGGGCGCACTTGACAAAAGCAAGGATGAGCCGGATGTTTGAGGGGGTGGAGGATAGTTCTGAGTGGTGTGGGAGGGGCACAGCCAATCATGTCCATGTGTTCTGGTCCTGCCTGTAGTTGGGAGAAATATTGGGAGTTTTTTCAGCACCATGCCAAGGTTCTGTATGTGGAATTGGAGCAGGGTCTCCTGGAAACCATATTCGGGGTGTCAGACCTGCCGGAGATGCAGACTGGAATGGGGCCAAACGTTTAAGCCTTCGCCTCGTTGTTGCTCGCAGTCGGGTTCTGTTGGTGTGGAGGTCAGCTTCTCCCCCTAGTGCCTCGGCTTGGCTGGGAGACCTAATGGAGTTCCTATATTTGAAGACGGTGAAATTTGCTCTGAGAGGAATGGATGAGGAGTTCCACCAGGGATGGAGCTTGTTTGTTTTACATTTTGGAGACCTGGTTGCTGTCAAGGGGTAGGAGAGTTTGAGCATTGTTGTAAAAATATTGAAAATTTGAATGAAATTATTTAAAAACAAAGAACAGAGGAGATCATTCATCTTCCTGCACTGAATGACTTTTCTCTTCAGGACGTTCAGGCTGCTGCCAACTCCCATACTGGATTGGTGGCCTTGCGAGCTGGCTGTCTTCCTCTACACAGGTAGAGGACATCACGTTTGGCCTCTACCTCATTCAGGAGTCTCTCCAGGGAGGGGTCCGAAAACCTGGGGGTGGATTTCTTGGCAGTCACCATTTTATGGCGACCTATGAAGTGTGGCTGGTGTGCACTGGGCGACCTTTAAATCTGGCACCCCAATGATTGCAGCGCTGTGGTGATGATGGGGTGGGTGAATCAGAGACTGCCCAACCAGAGATATAGTTTGAAACCCATGGATGAAAATTATTTGGCACTGTATGGCGGGCTCAGTGCCGCTTTTCAGCCTGCCATCGCCCCTTACCGATTTTACCGAGTCCAGGTATAATTGTAAATCTATGCTATACTTTATCTAAGGCAAACGTGTGATGCCTAGAACTGCTCACTTAATTCCAGGTATGGCCTAACCAGGGCTTTGTACAGCTGAAACAAAAACAGAAAATACTGGGCAATCTCAGCAGGTCTGACAACATCTGTGGAGAGAAATGGAAGCTAACGTATCGAGACTGGATGACTCTTTGTCAAAGCTTTGGCAAAGAGTCAGCCAGACTCAAGACGTTAGCACCCTTTGTACAGCTGAAACCTGTCTTATGCCCCTCTGTATTTTAGTCCTCTCAATACAAAGGCCCGCATTCTGCGAAACGTTTTAATTATTTCCTATACAATTAGATTTTAATGACCGATGTACCTGGACCTTCACTGTTTCTGGCTTTTCATTACTTGGAAAGTACCCTGTTCTATCATTTTTAGGCCCATAGTGGATGACTTCATATTTGCCTGTTTAGGAGTTTGTTTGTTTACTTTTGGCCGTTTACTTAATTTAGTCACACCTAGAACATAGAACATAGAAAATACAGCACAGAACAGGCCCTTCGGCCCACGATGTTGTGCCGAACCTTTGTCCTAGATTAATCATAGATTATCACAACTTCCGGGTGCGGCGATGACCAGCTAAGTCGCACGTTTCGGCAGCTCCCGGTGGAACGGACTTTTGGGCTCTTGATAGGAGCCCCAACGGCAAATTTAACGGCTAAAAACACCGTGCGGTAAACCAGAAGGGAATTCCCCCTGGACACGGATGGAAAAAGGAGAGGAAAGTGGCCGGATTGCAGCGGATCCTTTGGAACAGCGGCAAGGAAGGCAAGCAAAAACCAAGATGGCGTCGGAAGGTGGCAGTTTCATATGGGGCCCTGAACAACAAGAGTTCTTGAAATGCTGCGTGGAGGAGATAAAAAAGGAAATGAAGAAAGAGCTGTTGGCCCCGATACTACAGGCGATCGAAGGGCTAAAGGAGGAACAAAAGACCCAGGAGCAGGAGCTTCGGGTCGTGAAGGCGAAGGCAGCCGAGAATGAGGACGATATACAGGGCCTGGTGGTGAAGACGGAGATACAGGAGGCACATCAGAAACGATGTGTGGAGAGGTTGGAGGCACTGGAAAACAACGCAAGGAGGAACAACCTGAGGATTCTTGGTCTTCCTGAAGGTGTGGAGGGGGCGGACGTCGGGGCATATGTGAGCACGATGCTGCACTCGTTAATGGGAGCGGAGGCCCCGACGGGTCCGTTGGAGGTGGAGGGAGCGTACCGAGTTATGGTGCGAGGATCGAGAGCAGGAGAAACTCCCAGAGCCATAGTGGTGAGATTCCTCCGTTTTAAGGATAGAGAAATGGTCCTTAGATGGGCGAAGAGAACTCGGTGCAGTAAATGGGAGAACGCGGTGATCCGCGTTTATCAAGACTGGAGTGCGGAGGTGGCGAGAAGGAGGGCGAGCTTTAATCGGGCCAAGGCGGTGCTTCATAAAAGGAAGATAAAATTTGGAATGCTGCAACCGGCAAGACTGTGGGTCACATATCAAGGGAGGCACCACTACTTTGAGACGGCGGATGAAGCGTGGACTTTTATTGTAGAAGAAAAACTGGAATGAGTGGACTATTAAAAAGAACGTTTGGACAAAGTGGTGGGGCGAATGTGGGGGGCGAAGAGGGGTTTTATGTTCTAATCCTGCGGTATGGTAACTTTTCTCTCTCCCACAGGTGGTGATGGGGGGAGGTGGGGAGGGAGAGGAGATGGGGCGTTGGCCATGGGGGGGCGGGGCCAAGGGAGAAGCGCGGGCTTGGTTCCCGCGCTATGATAATTATGGCGGGAATAGAGAAGCAGGAAGGAGGGGGCGTCGCACGGTGCGAGCCGTGGTCACGGGGGGAAGCCGAGGTCAGCCAGAGTTTGCTGACTTCTGGGAGCAACATGGGGGGTGTAATTACGCTAGCGGGGGGTCTAGCGGGGGGGGTGGGAGGGGGGAATTACTGGGTTGCTGCTGCTGGGGAAAGGGGGGAGTGGGTACGGGGGAGGATGGGCGGGGGGGCACCGCCTGGGGGAGATACAGCTGCGTGGGAACTGGGTGAGAAGCTGGAAAAAGATGATGGCTAATCGGCAAGGGGGGGGGGGGTGGGAAGCCCCCCAACTCGGCTGATCACGTGGAACGTGAGAGGGCTCAACGGGCCGATAAAGAGGGCACGGGTACTCGCACACCTTAAGAAACTTAAAGCAGATGTGGTTATGTTACAGGAAACGCACCAGAAACTGATAGACCAGGTTAGGCTGCGCAAAGGATGGGTGGGGCAGGTGTTCCATTCGGGGCTGGATGCGAAAAACAGGGGGGTGGCTATATTAGTGGGGAAGCGGGTAATGTTCGAGGCAAAGACTATAGTGGCGGATAACGGGGGCAGATACGTGATGGTGAGTGGCAAACTACAGGGAGAGATGGTGGTTTTGGTAAACGTGTATGCCCCAAACTGGGATGATGCCAATTTTATGAGGCGAATGCTAGGACGCATTCCGGACCTAGAGACGGGAAAGCTGATAATGGGGGGAGACTTTAACACGGTGTTGGAACCAGGGCTGGATAGGTCGAAGTCCAGGACTGGCAGGAGGCCGGCAGCAGCCAAGGTGCTTAAAGATTTTATGGAGCAGATGGGAGGTGTGGACCCGTGGAGATTCAGTAGACCTAGGAGTAAGGAGTTCTCGTTTTTCTCCTATGTCCATAAAGTCTATTCGCGCATAGACTTTTTTGTGCTGGGTAGGGCATTGATCCCGAAGGTGAGGGGAACGGAATATACGGCTATAGCCATTTCGGATCATGCCCCACATTGGGTGGACTTGGAGATAGGGGAGGAAACAGGAGGGCGCCCACCCTGGAGAATGGACATGGTACTAATGGCGGATGAGGGGGTGTGTCTAAGGGTGAGGGGATGTATTGAAAAGTACTTGGAACTCAATGACAATGGGGAGGTCCAGGTGGGAGTGGTCTGGGAGGCGTTGAAGGCGGTGGTTAGGGGGGAGCTGATATCAATAAGGGCACATAAAGGGAAGCAGGAGAGTAAGGAACGGGAGCGGTTGCTGCAAGAACTTTTGAGGGTGGACAGACAATATGCGGAAGCACCGGAGGAGGGATTGTACAGGGAAAGGCAAAGGCTGCATGTGGAATTTGACTTGCTGACTACAGGCACTGCAGAGGCACAATGGAGGAAGGCGCAGGGTGTACAGTATGAATATGGGGAGAAGGCGAGCAGATTGCTGGCACACCAATTGAGGAAAAGGGGAGCAGCGAGGGAAATAGGGGGAGTGAGGGACGAGGATGGAGAGATGGAGCGGGGAGCGGAGAGAGTGAATGAAGTGTTCAGGACATTTTATAAAAAACTATATGAAGCTCAACCCCCGGATGGGAGGGAGAGAATGATGGACTTTTTGGATCGGCTGGAAATTCCCAAGGTGAAAGAGCAGGAAAGGGTGGGACTGGGAGCACAGATCGAGGTAGAAGAAGTGGTGAAAGGAATTAGGAACATGCAGACGGGAAAGGCCCCGGGACCGGACGGATTCCCAGTTGAATTCTACAGAAAATATTTGGACTTGCTCGCCCCGGTACTGACGAGGACCTTTAACGAGGCAAAGGAAAGGGGACAACTGCCCCCGACTATGTCTGAAGCAACGATGTCGCTTCTCTTAAAGAAGGAAAAGGACCCGCTACAATGCGGGTCCTACAGACCAATTTCCCTCCTAAATGTGGATGCCAAGGTCCTGGCCAAGGTAATGGCAATGAGAATAGAGGAATGTGTCCCGGGGGTGGTTCACGAGGACCAAACTGGGTTTGTGAAGGGGAGACAGCTGAACACGAATATACGGAGGCTGTTAGGGGTAATGATGATGGCCCCACCAGAGGGTGAAACGGAGATAGTAGTGGCGATGGACGCCGAGAAAGCATTTGATAGAGTGGAATGGGATTATTTGTGGGAGGTGTTGAGGAGATTTGGTTTTGGAGAGGGGTATGTTAGATGGGTGCAGCTATTGTATAGGGCCCCAGTGGCGAGTGTGGTCACGAACGGACGGGGATCGGCATATTTTCGGCTCCATAGAGGGACAAGGCAGGGATGTCCTCTGTCCCCATTACTGTTTGCACTGGCGATTAAGCCACTGGCGATAGCGCTGAGGGGTTCCAAGAGATGGAGGGGAGTACTTAGGGGAGGAGAAGAACACCGGGTATCCTTGTATGCGGATGATTTGCTACTATATGTGGCGGATCCGGCGGAGGGGATGCCAGAAATAATGCGGATACTTGGGGAGTTTGGGGATTTTCCAGGGTATAAATTGAACATGGGGAAGAGTGAGCTGTTTGTGGTGCATCCAGGGGAGCAGAGTAGAGAAATAGAGGACCTACCGTTGAGGAAGGTAACAAGAGACTTTCGTTACCTGGGGATCCAGATAGCTAAGAACTGGGGCACATTGCACAGGCTAAATTTAACACGGTTGGTGGAACAGATGGAGGAAGATTTCAAGAGATGGGATATGGTAGCCCTGTCAATGGCAGGGAGGGTGCAGGCGGTTAAGATGGTGGTCCTCCCGAGATTCCTCTTTGTGTTTCAGTGCCTCCCGGTGGTGGTCACGAAGGCTTTTTTTAAAAGGATAGAAAAGAGCATCATGGGTTTTGTTTGGGCCGGGAAGACTCCGAGAGTGAGGAAGGGATTCTTACAGCGTAGTAGGGATAGGGGGGGGGCTGGCACTACCGAGCCTAAGTGAGTACTATTGGGCCGCTAATATTTCAATGGTGAGTAAGTGGATGGGAGAGGAGGAGGGAGCGGCGTGGAAGAGATTAGAGAGGGCGTCCTGTAGGGGGACTAGCCTGCAGGCTATGGTGACAGCCCCATTGCCGTTCTCACCGAGGAACTACACCACAAGCCCGGTGGTGGTAGCTACACTGAAGATTTGGGGACAGTGGAGACGACATAGGGGAAAGACTGGAGCATTGGGGGGGTCCCCGATAAGAAACAACCATAGGTTTGCCCCGGGGGGAATGGATGGGGGATATGGAATGTGGCAAAGAGCGGGAATAACGCAACTGAAAGATCTATTTGTGGATGGGAAGTTCGCAAGTCTGGGAGCGCTGACCGAGAAATATGGGTGCCCCAAGGGAATGCATTCAGGTATATGCAATTGAGGGCTTTTGCGAGGCAACAGGTGAGGGAATTTCCGCAGCTCCCGACACGAGGTGCAGGACAGAGTGATCTCAAAGAAATGGGTGGGGGATGGTAAGGTGTCAGATATATATAGGGAAATGAGGGACGAAGGGGAGACTATGGTGGATGAACTAAAAGGGAAATGGGAAGAAGAGCTAGGGGAGGAGATCGAGGAGGGGCTGTGGGCAGATGCCCTAAGCAAGGTAAACTCGTCGTCCTCGTGTGCCAGGCTAAGCCTGATTCAGTTTAAGGTAATACACAGGGCGCATATGACTGGAACACGGCTCAGTAAATTTTTTGGGGTGGAGGATAGGTGTGCGAGGTGCTCGAGAAGCCCAGCGAATCATACCCATATGTTTTGGTCATGCCCGGCACTACAGGGGTTTTGGATGGGGGTGACAAAGGCGCTTTCAAAAGTAGTAGGAGTCCGGGTCGAACCAAGCTGGGGGTTGGCTATATTTGGGGTTGCACAAGAGCCGGGAGTGCAGGAGGCGAGAGAGGCCGATGTTTTGGCCTTTGCGTCCCTAGTAGCCCGGCGCAGGATATTGTTAATGTGGAAAGAAGCCAAGCCCCCGGGGGTGGAGACCTGGATAAATGACATGGCGGGGTTCATAAAGCTAGAGCGGATTAAGTTCGTCCTAAGGGGGTCGGCTCAAGGGTTCACCAGGCGATGGCAACCGTTCGTCGAATATCTTGCGGATAGATAGATGGGGGAAAAAAGAAGGCAGCAGCAGCGGCCCAGGATTTGGGGGGTGGGGGGGGGGGGGGGGGGCGGGGGGGGTGTAGCTTGTGACAAGGCAGTTGCCAATTAGGGCTAGTTTTTATTTTTGTTATTTAATATTTATTTATTTTTTGTTTTTTGTTTATATAAAATAGGTCATTGTTATCTGTATTGTTATAATGTTGTGTAAAGGATGCACAATGTACTGTGTTGGTTGACCAAAAATTCTCAATAAAATATTTATTAAAAAAAAAATCACAGATTATCATTGAATTTACAGTGCACAAGGAGGCCATTCGGCCCCCTGAGTCTGCACCGGCTCTTGGAAAGAGCACCCCACCCAAACGCATACACCTCCACCCAACACCAAGGGCAATTTTGGACACTAAGGGCAATTTATCATGGCCAATCCAACTACCCTGCACATCTTTGGACATGGGGGAGGAAACCGGAGCACCCGGAGGAAACCCACGCAGACACGGGGAGGACGTGCAGACTCCGCACAGACAGTGACCCAAGCCGGAATCGAACCTGGGACCCTGGAGCTGTGAAGCAATTGTGCTAGCCACAATGCTACCGTGCTGCCCTTAAGAACAAATAAATCTACACTATATCATTTTACCGTAATCCACGTACCTATCCAATAGCTGCTTGAAGGTCCCTAATGTTTCCGATTCAACTACTTCCACAGGCAGTGCATTCCATGCCCCCACTACTCTCTGGGTAAAGAACCTACCTCTGATATCATTCCTATATCTTCCACCTTTCACCTTAAATTTATGTCCCCTTGTAATGGTTTGTTCCACCCGGGGAAAAAGCCTCTGACTGTCTACTCTATCTATTCCCCTGATCATCTTATAAACCTCTATCATGTCGCCCCTCATCCTTCTCCGTTCTAATGAGAAAAAGCCTCGCATCCTCAACCTTTTCTCGTAAGACCTACTCTCCATTCCAGGTAACATCCTGGTAAATCTCCTTTGCACCTTTTCCAAAGCTTCCACATCCTTCCTAAAATGAGGCGACCAGAACTGTACACAGTACTCCAAATGTGGCCTTACCAAAGTTTTGTACAGCTGCATCATCACCTCACGGCTCTTAAATTCAATCCCTCTGTTAATGAACGCGAGCACACCATAGGCCTTTTTCACAGCTCTATCCACTTGAGTGGCAACTTTCAAAGATGTATGAACATAGACCCCAAGATCTCTCTGCTCCTCCACATTGCCAAGAACTCTACCGTTAACCCTGTATTCCGCATTCATATTTGTCCTTCCAAAATGGACAACCTCACACTTTTCAGGGTTAAACTCCATCTGCCACTTCTCAGCCCAGCTCTGCATCCTATCTCTGTCTCTTTGCAGCTGACAACAACCCTCCTTACTATCTACAACTCCACCAATCTTCGTATCGTCTGCAATTTTACTGACCCACCCTTCAACTCCCACATCCAAGTCATTAATGAAAATCACAAACAGCAGAGGACCCAAAACTGATCCCTGCGGTACGCCACTGGTAACTGGGATCCAGGCTGAATATTTGCCATCCACCACCACTCTCTGACTTCTATCGGTTAGCCAGTTCGTTATCCAACTGGCCAAATTTCCCACTATCCCATGCCTCCTTACTTTCTGCAGAAGCCTACCATGGGGAACCTTATCAAATGCCTCACTAAAATCCATGTACACTACATCCACTGCTTTACCTTCATCCACATGCTTGGTCACCTCCTCAAAGAATTCAATAAGACTTGTAAGGCAAGACCTACCCCTCACAAATCCGTGCTGACTATCCCTAATCAAGCAGTGTCTTTCCAGATGCTCAGAAATCCTATCCTTCAGTACCCTTTCCATTACTTTGCCTACCACCGAAGTAAGACTAACTGGCCTGTAATTCCCAGGGTTATCCCTATTCCCTTTTTTGAACAGAGGCACGACATTCGCCACTCTCCAATCCCCTGGTACCACCCGTGTTGACAGTGAGGACGAAAAGATCATTGCCAACGGCTCTGCAATTTCATCTCTTGCTTCCCATAGAATCCTTGGGTATATCCCGTCAGGCCCGGGGGACTTGTCTATCCTCAAGTTTTTCAAAATGCCTAACACATCTTCCTTCCTAACAAGTATTTCCTCGAGCTTACCAGTCTGTTTCACACTGTCCTCTCCAACAATATGGCCCCTCTCATTTGTAAATACAGAAGAAAAGTACTCGTTCAAGACCTCTCCTATCTCTTCAGACTCAATACACAATCTCCCGCTACTGTCCTTGATCGGACCTACCCTCGCTCTAGTCATTCTCATATTTCTCACATGTGCGTAAAAGGCCTTGGCGTTTTCCTTGATCCTACCCGCCAAAGATTGTTCATGCCCTCTCTTAGCTCTCCTAATCCCTTTCTTCAGTTCCCTCCTGGCTATCTTGTATCCCTCCAATGCCCTGTCTGAACCTTGTTTCCTCAGCCTTACATAAGTCTCCTTTTTCCTCTTAACAAGACATTCAACCTCTCTTGTCAACCATGGTTCCCTCACTCGGCCATCTCTTCCCTGCCTGACAGGGACATACATATCATGGACACGTAGTACCTGTTCCTTGAACAAGTTCCACATTTCACTTGTGTCCTTCCCTGACAGCCTATGTTCCCAACTTATGCACTTCAATTCTTGTCTGACAACATCGTATTTACCCTTCCCCCAATTGTAAACCTTGCCCTGTTGCACGCACTTATCCCTCTCCATTACTAAAGTGAAAGTCACAGAATTGTGGTCACTATCTCCAAAATGCTCCCCCACTAACAAATCTATCACTTGCCCTGGTTCATTACCAAGTACTAAATCCAATATTGCCCCTCCTCTGGTCGGACAATCTACATACTGTGTTAGAAAAGCTTCCTGGACACACTGCACAAACACCACCCCATCCAAACTATTTGATCTAAAGAGTTTCCACTCAATATTTGGGAAGTTAAAGTCACCCATGACTACTACCCTGTGACTTCTGCACCTTTCCAAAATTTGTTTCCAAATCTGTTCCTCCACATCTCTGCTACTATTGGGGGGCCTATAGAAAACTCCTAACAAGGTGACTGCTCCTTTCCTATTTCTGACTTCAACCCATACTACCTCATTAGGGTGATACTCCTCGAACTGCCTTTCTGCAGCTGTTATACTATCTCTAATTAACAATGTCACCCCCCCACCTCTTTTACCACCCTCCCTAAATCTTATTGAAACATCTATAACCAGGGACCTCCAACAACCATTTCTGCCCCTCTTCTATCCAAGTTTCCGTGATGGCCACCACATCGTAGTCCCAAGTACCGATCCATGCCTTAAGTTCACCCACCTTATTCCTGATGCTTCTTGCGTTGAAGTATACACACTTCAACCCATCTCCGTGCCTGCAAGTACTCTCCTTTGTCAGTGTTCCCTTCCCCACTGCCTCATTACACGCTTTGGCGTCCTGAATATCGGCTACCTTAGTTGCTGGACTACAAATCCGGTTCCCATTCCCCTGCCAAATTAGTTTAAACCCTCCCGAAGAGTACTAGAAAACCTCCCTCCCAGGATATTGGTGCCCCTCTGGTTCAGATGCAACCCGTCCTGTTTGTACAGGTCCCACCTTCCCCAGAATGCGCTCCAATTATCCAAATACCTGAAACCCTCCCTCCTACACCATTCCTGCAGCCACGTGTTCAACTGCACTCTCTCCCTATTCCTAGCCTCGCTATCACGTGGCACCGGCAACAAACCAGAGATGACAACTCTGTCTGTCCTGGCTTTTAACTTCCAGCCTAACTCCCTAAACTTGTTTATTACCTCCACACCCCTTTTCCTACCTATGTCGTTGGTACCAATGTCCACCATGACTTTTGGCTGCTCGCCCTCCCCCTTAAGGATCCTGAAGACACGATCCGAGACATCCCTGACCCTGGCACCCGGGAGGCAACATACCTTCCGGGAGTCTCGCTCGCGACCACAGAATCTCCTATCTATTCCCCTAACCATTGAATCTCCTACAATTATTGCTTTTCTATTCTCCCCCCTTCCCTTCTGAGCCCCAGAGCCAGACTCAGTGCCAGAGACCTGGCCGCTAGGGCCTTCCCCCGGTAGGTAATCTCCCCCCCCCAACAGCATCCAAAACGGTATACTTGTTTTGAAGGGGAATGGCCACGAGGGATCCCTGCACTGTCTGCCTGTTTGTTTTTTTCCCCCTGACGGTAACCCAGCTATTCTTGTCCTGTACCTTGGGTGTGGTTACCTCCCTGTAACTCTTCTCAATCACCCCCTCTGCCTCCCGGATGATCCGAAGTTCATCCAGCTTCAGCTCCAGTTCCCGAACACGGTCTTTGAGGAGCTCAGGTTGGGTGCACTTCCCGCAGGTATAGTCAGCGGGGACACCGGTGGTATCCCTCACCACCCACATCCTACAGGAGGAGCATGCAACTGGCCTAGCCTCCATCCCCTCTTACCTGACAGAATATAGCTGCCCTGTGGACTAACTAGATCTCCGCCCTCCGACTCTGCTCCCAGTCAGCTACACTTTCTGTAAACTCCTGTCTCTCTTCTCACTCTTTGCGGAAATGTCGGAAACAAAATGAAAGCAGCACCTTACTCCCTCCTCACCTAACTCCCTTGGTCACCAAACTCTCACTATCGCACTCAAAAAGCACCAAATTCAGCACTCCCTCGGTCACCAAACTCTTACGTTATAAGGATGATAATGGTATAGTGTAGGTTAGATGGCTTTTGTTTCGGTGCAACATCGTGGGCCGAAGGGCCTGTACTGCGCTGTATTGTTCTATGTTCTTACTATAGCACTCAAAATGCACCAAATTCAGCACTCAGTGCAAACAAAGTCTGCACTGTGGGGGATCACTTTTATACTGTGAATCTAGCCTCTGAAAACTGGCCTAATCCAATTAACTAATGAACAAGCTCCAGCTGCAAGTGCCTACAAGTAGAAGCCTGTTTAAAGCTGATTGAAAATTCACCTTCTTCTACCCCCCGGACTGGAGGCCTGGGTAAATGATATGGCGGGGTTCATTAAACTGGAGCAGATAAAGTTTGCCCTGAGAGGATCGGCTCAAGGGTTCACCAGGCGGTGGCAGCCATTTCTCGACTACCTAGGGGAACGTTAGAGGGAAGACAGATGACCAGCAGCAGCAACCCAGGGGGAAGAGGGGGGAGGGGGGGTTAGTTTAGTTTAGGTCAAAGATAAAGGGGTTTTGTTACTTGTGTATTGTTAAAAATTTCTGTATTGTTATTGTTGCGTTTGCTTTGTAAGAGGGGAAAATTGTTGTTTGGGAAAAAAATTTCAATAAAACATATTTAAAAAAAAAAAAAAAGAAAATTCACCTTCTAAACCAAACAGCAACTTTTAAGTTAATTAACTAAATAAAAGAAAGACTAAACTTTAGATAAGAATGAAGCCTTATACTCCCTCGGTCACCAAACTCTTACTATAGCACTCAAAATGCACCAAATTCAGCACTCAGTGCAAACAAAGTCTGCACTGTAGGGGATCACTTTTATACTGTGATAGATTCACAGATAGCCTCTGAAAACTGGCCTAATCCAATTAACTAATTAACAAGCTCCAGCTGCAAGTGCCTAGAAGTAGAAGCCTGTTTAAAGCTGATTGAAAATTCACCTTCTTCTAAACCAAACAGCAACTTTTAAGTTAATTAACTAAATAAATCTCTTTGCAATTTTCTGCTTTCATCTGCATTGCTTACAGTGTCACCTATCTTTGTCCCATCAGCAAATTTGACTGTGTGTTTTCCATTCCATTTCCTAAGACTTTAATACGTACAGTGAATATTTGAAGCCCCAGCCCAGTTCCTTGCAGAATTCCAAGCGACATCTTGCCAATTAGATTATCCCTACATTCTGTCTCCTGCCACTCAACCAGCTTCCTAACCAGGTCAATCATTTTCCTTCAATTCCATGTGCTTCAACTTTAGCTAACAGTCTTTTATGAGAAGTTCTAGAAGTTCATATGAACAACATCCATAAACATTTCCCTGTCCACTACTTTAGTCACTTCCTCAAAATTTCAGAGTTTTCAGGTATGATGTTTTACAATCCATGTTGGCTCTCTGATCACCCAAAATTTTCAAAGTGTTCAGTTACTGTGACGAATGGAGGATTTTAGGAATATTGGATTCCAAATATCGAGACAATTTAAGAGTTAAATGTCTGGAGTTGTCGTGTGTTTAACTGCAGTGGTCATGTTTTTAAAAATGATTTTGTTTTGTAACAGTCTGGGAGCTTCCAGGAGCCATAAGATGAAGTTCACCAAAAGAATGTGGTTTTCAGTCTGGGCTAATGAACTGTGGTTGTGACTGGGGAAAGTCCCTGGGGAGTTAATGTACTTTCAGTCTCCATAGTTAATTTGTTTTCAGCTTGGGGATATAATATCATTGCTGAGTGGAGCTAAGGAATGCAGAGAGTTAGTTTGGAGAAGGCTTTGGAATGAAGAGGTGAAGTCTGATATTTCTGACAGAGTCCACAATTCTCTCAAAGTAGGATAGTTCTCAAAGAGTAATAATATTTAAAGCAGAGTGAAGTCTTGTCTTGGCACAAGGAAGAAGCTGAAACCCGACAGATAAACCAGCTCTTTGAAGATATTCAGCCAGAGTCTGAAAGTGTTCTAAACAGGAGCCAAATCGGTTTTATGAAACAAGTACTACTCTATGCCATGCTGGTTTTAAGATTGATTGAGAGCTGTATGTTTCTTGTTTAATGGGAAACTGAGTAGTAGTGTCTAAGGATAATTGTAAGCTGTTCTTTTTGGGTGTGAAGTAAAAAAAAGTAATATTGTATTCATAATAAAGTTGGTTTTAAAAAGACCAAATTGCTATTTCTTCATGCAATCATCCTGGAGCGAGGCGTTTCTTCCGCACAGTCTTGCAGATAAACTAAAATATTGGGGTTTTGGTCTACTATCCTGGCCACTGTTGGGGCCTGGTTGGGGATCATAATAGTTACTCTATCCATAATTATGGATTCAAGCACTTTCCTGACTGGAAATATTAAGCTAACTGGTCATAATTCGCTGATTTCCCTCTGTCACCTTTCCCTTAGTACTTGATGTAAAGATATAGTCAACGCACCTTCAGACAGGTGAATAAGAGTGCAATGTAGAAACCACACTTTAAAAAAAATAAATTTAGTGTACCCAATTCATTATTTCCAATTAAGGGGCAATTTAGCATGGCCAATCCACCTATCCTGCACATCTTTTGGGTTGTGGGGGTGAAACCCACGCAAACACGGGGAGAATGTGCAAACTCCACATGGACAGTGACCCAGAGCCGGGATCGAACCTGGGACTTCGGTGCCGAGAGGCAGCAGTGCTAACCACTGCACCACTGTGCTGCCCTTAGGAACCACACTTCAGGAATGCTCCAAAATGCCCATACCAGGAAGACAACATTCCATATTTCTTTATTCAGAAACCTTGGAAAAAAGAATTGGGGGCTTTCTCAGCCACCCACCACATAGGACCCCGTAATTATTTTTATAGCTTTGGTATTAAAATTGAAACAGTATCTACGAATATCAACCCATTCTAGCCGTAAACCAAGATTAAATTCATTGATTTCACGATCATTAAATGTTTTTGTTCATGCCAATTAACTCTGAACCAAAGATAAAAATTATTCTGTTGATTATTCTGTTGGAACATATGATCTTTATTCAACTGAAACCAATTCCCATTAATTTAGTGTTCCCCCTTGCTTTGAATCCAGCTGACTGTTTTCACCTCCCATGTTGTGGGATTTGCACAGTTTCAAACTAGAATAAAGTATTTGCATTACTGAGAGTTCCAGCCACTCCACCTGCTGTTCCAACAGCCCCTGGTAAATCTGTACAGATTAAAAGATTCCATGAATCTGATGTAGTTTAATCCAAATTCTTAGAGGCTGAGGAATCCACAGAGGAAAGGAATGGGAGCTTCCAGTAAAGGCAATTGCTACCATATTTACTCGGTTATTAAAATATGTACATAATTATTTCTATGAGGGCAGGACTGTAAATTATCCATAAGAGGAATAAGTACTTGTGCTGCTGAATGGCAGTGATGTCCTTTGTCGAAGGACTGTTGAAGAATATGTTGTCAGGTAAGATTTGATGTATGAATTTTAATTTTCAAAATTGTTCGAAAGCCTTTAAACTTGTATATCATTGAGTCTGAGAGATTACCCATTTGTTTAGATATAACAACAGAGTAGTTGGAAGGATAGACATAATTTCTTAATTTCTTATGCCCCTGACTATAAACGTTTTGAAAATATATTGAAGATTGCTACCATGAAGAGACTGACTGTTGGTTAAAAATCTGACCATTCGGCTTCCGGTGGCAGCTATGAAGGAGTACGTCGCACATTTGGTGGCTCCCGCTCTGGTCGGACTTTTCGACCTTTTCCCCCGATTTTTTAACCGACTTGAATTGTAGAACGGATGCCAGGGGCAATTCTCGACTGAATTGCCACTTTGGTGCATGGAGAAAAGGACTAGACGTGTTCGTAAGGGCAGAAATAAGAAGACAGAGACGACTTGGGCTGTAGTTGCAACAAGGGACAGCATGGCGGAGGACTTGTCGACCCAGCAGTCTATGGAGCATCTGATGCAAGTCATCCAGGAGGGCTTTGCTACGCAGAAACAGGACTGCCTGGACCCGATAAATGCGTAGATTGAGCGGCTGGAGCTCAGGTTGGACACCCAGAATCGGGCGATCCAGAAGGTGGAGAAGGCGCTGGTTGAGCAGGAGGAGCATCAGACCGCAGTGGAGCTGGAGGTGGGGATGCTGAGGGACCAGCAAAAGAAGCTTCTGGAGAAGGTGGAGGACCTAGAGAATAGGTCCCGCCGGCAGAACCTAAGAATCGTCGGGCTCCCGGAGGGGTCCGAAGGAACGGACGCTGGGGCATACGTCGCAGGCATGTTTGAGAAGCTGCTGGGGGATGGGGCATTCTCCCGGATCTTGGAGATGGATAGGGCTCACAGAGCACCTGCGAAGAAGCTGCGAATGGGAGACACCCCCCCCCCCCCCCCCCCCGAGAGCAATGGTGGTGAGATTCCACAGGTTCTCGGATAAAGAGCATATTCTGCAGTGAGCCAAGCAGACATTGAGCTGTAAGTGGGACAATAGCATCCCGCGGGTTTACCAAGACCTGAGCATGGAAGTGGCCAGGAGGAAAGCAGGCTTCAATAAGATCAGGGCGATCCTTTTCAAGAAAAAGGTGAAGTTTTGGACTGTTATACCCAGCCCGTCTCTGGGTCACGCATGAGGATCAGCACTTCTACTTCGAATCGTCTGAGGACGCGTTGGACTTTGCGAAAAAGAAAGGGCTGGTGATGAATTGAGAACTTTTGAACTTGGCTGCACTTTTGTGTTTCTGTTTTCTCTGTTTTGTCTCTGTTTTTGTAAAAAGTTTCTCATTTTGCTTGGAACCAGCGGTGGAGCTGAGTGAGTTTAGGTTTTCCTTTGCATTGTTGGGGGATGGAGGTGTGCTAGTTTTGATCTTGGTGTTTTTCGGTTGGGCAATTGTGTGGGGATTGTTTGATGTTGGAGTTTGTTTGCATGAGCGGGGGAGAGGGTGGGGAGGGAACAATAGGTGGGAGACTACAGAGAGGGTGGGGAGGGAACAATAGGTGGGAGACTATCTGGCACCGGGGATGGGGACCACAAAGCTAGCTGGGTGAGCTAGCTCTCGGAAGTGCAGTGGGGGGTGTGCATATGTTTGGTTTAGGAAAGGTATTGGGTTACAGGGTGTTGTTGCCGGGGGGGGGGGGGGGGTGAATGTTCTGCTGGCGAGGGAGGGACTTGGGCTGAGGGACAGAAAGGAGGTCGGAGGCTGCCTGGGGATGGACCGGTGGAGGCGCGGATCACGGGTTGGTGGTGGGCCTAAAACGGGATGACTGATCGGCGGAGGGTGGGGTGGGGGGGGGTGTGGGCAGGCAGGCAATGTGCCCCCCAACTAGGCTGATCACCTGGAATGTTCGAGGGTTAAATGGGCTGTTCAAAAGGGCACGTGTGTTCACGCATCTTAGGGGATTGAAGGTGGACGTGTTGATGTTGCAGAAGACGCACCTTAAGGTAACGGACCAGGTTAGACTGAGGAAAGGCTGGGTCAGCCAGATGTTTGAATCAAGGCTAGCGGGGTCACGATCCTGATCAGTAAGCGGATGGTGTTTGAGACGGGTAGAATAGTCTCGGACGTGGGAGGTGGGTATATTATGGTCAGTGGGAAACCGCAGGTGGTATTAGTGAATGTACATGCGCCAAATTAGGATGATGTGGAGTTTATAAAGAGGATGCTGGGGAAGATACCAGACCTGGATTCGCACAGGTTGGTCATGGGAGGGAAGTACAGTTATGGACCCGGGCTTGTACCGGTCAGGCTCGAAAACGGGCAGGGTGCCAGCAATGGCAAAGGAACTAAGAGGGTTCATGGAGTTGATGGGGGGTGTGGATCCCTGGAGGTGTGGGCAGCCGAGGGAGAAGGAGTTCTCCTTCTCCTCACACATGCATAAAGTGTACTCCCGGGTTGATTTCTTTATTTTGAGGAGGGCCTTGCTGGCTGGGGTGGTGGACACTGGGTACTCGGCGATTACAATCTCAGACCATGCTCCGCACTGGGTTGACCTGCAGGTTAGTAAAGACAGTAACTAGCGCCCGCACTGGAAGTTAGTTGTGGGAATTTTGGCGGATGAAGGGGTGTGCGAGCGGCTGAGGAAATGCATTCAGAGCTACCTGCAGGTCAATGACACGGGGGAAACTTCGGCAACGGTGGGTTGGGAAGCACTGAAGGCGGTGGTAAGGGGGGAGCTGATCTCGATCCGGGCCCATGGGGAGAAGGTTGACAGGGCAGAGACGGACAGACTGGTAAAGGAGATATTACAGATTGATAGGAGGTGTGCGGAGACCCCAGAGGCAGGGCTCCTGAGGGAACGGCGGAGGCTGCAGGCGGAGTTTAGCTTGCTGACCACAGGGAGGGCGGTGGAGCAGCTGAGAAAGGCGAGGGGGCGATTTATGAACATGGGGAGAAGGCCAGCACAATGCATGCACAGCAGCTTAGGAAGAGGGAGGCAGCTAGGGACACGTGCAAGAAGTGTGTCCAGTTGCAGCTCCTGTTAGACCGCTTTGACGGCTCTGGAGCTGCGGATGGACTCACTTTGGAGCATCCGCGATGCTGAGAACGTCGTGGATAGCATGTTTAGCGAGTTGTTCACACCACAGGTGAAAGGTACTGAGGGAGATAGAAAATGGGTGACCAAAAGACAGAGCAAGAGTAGGAAGGCAGTGCAGGTATCCCCTGCTTTCATCCCCCTGTAGAACAGATATACCGCTTTGGATACTGTTGAGGGAGATGGCTCACCAGAGGAAGGCAGCAGCAGCCAGGTTCATGGCACCATGGCTGGCTCTGCTGCGCAGCTGGGCAGGAAGAAGAATGGCAGGGCTATATTGATAGGGGACTCAATCGTAAGAGGAATAGACAGGTGGTTCTGCGGACGCAATCGAGACTCCAGGATGGTATGTTGCCTCCCTGGTGCAAGGGTCAAGGATGTCTCGGAGCGGCTGCAGGACATTCTGTGGGGGGGAGGATGAACAGCCAGCTGTCGTGGTGCACATAGGCACCAATGATATAGGTAGAAAATGGGACGAGGTCCTACAAGCTGAATTCAGGGAGTTAGGAGTTAAATTTTAAAAGTAGGACTTCAAAGGTAGTAATCTCAGGATTGCTACCAGTGCCACGAGCTAGTCAGAGTAGGAATGTCAGGATAGATAGGATGAATGCGTGGCTCGAGGGATGGTACAAGAGGGAAGGATTCAAATTCCTGGAGCATTGGAACCGGTTCTGGAGGAGGTGGGACCAGTACAAACCGGACGGTCTGCACCTGGGCAGGACTGGAACCGATGTCCTGGGGGGGTGTTTGCGAGAGCTGTTGGGGAGCGATTAAACTAATGTGGCAGGGGGATGGGAACTGTTGCTCGTTTTAGCCTTACTTTATTTGCTCTAATTCTGTCACCTTTGCTCTTGAGTCGCCAGGTATCTTTCTGATACCGCCACGTGGTTCAAGTCCGAGTAATGATTAATAATCCAGCACACCGCTTAGTAAGAGTTAAATCAACGCTCATTTATTACATACAGCAATTAATACTTATACAATAATCCTACTTCTAGACTACTACCTACCACTAACAGGCCAATACTTAACTTTGGAAATGGCCCACCAGGTCAGGGAAACAAATGGCCTTTCGAATGGGTTCTGAGCCTGCGGGATTCAAAAGCTGGTACAGGTCGATAGTCAGAAGTGTCTATCTGATAGCGATCGTTGGAGTAAAACTTACGGTCTCTTGCAGAAGGGTCTCGAAGGGTGCGGAGAGGAGAAGAAGAGTCGAGTTGAACTTGGCCCCTACTCTTATAGCCCCCAGGGGCTTTCCGCCTCTCGGGGCGGACCTTGTACCTGGTTCCAAGTGATTGGACTTGGTCCCAATCACTTGGTTCGATATTCTCCAATACTGGAGCGATTCCTTGATCGAGGGGTGGTCATTTACCTCTCTTTGTGTCAGTTCCTGCTGGCGCCAAAAGGTCTGGGTCGGCTTTATGTTGCTAATGTGTAGCGATTGTTCCCGGGGATGGCTGATTAATATGCAGATGGCTGGGTTGTTGTGATGTTGAAGGCTGCAGGTATCGGTCTGGGCTGACTTCCCCAGAGGCGAATACACTGTTTTACCTGCAGCTGTCTGTGAGTCCTGTTGGCTGATTTTCCCATCAGCCTCTTCCGTTCACCATTTTAGATCGAGGTTTGGCCATTCTAATCGTGAGTCAGCCATTTTACATGGCTACAGAACCGATGCAGGAAGTTGGAAGGTAGTAAAACAGGGACAGAAATAAAAGGCAGTAAGGGGGAAAGTGTAAGGCAGAGAAGCCATAGTCAAAAATCAAAAAGGGCGACAGTACAAGGTACAGTGACTGAGGGGAGCTCAGTGAATAGGACCAGGAATACTAAAAGGAATAAAACGGGAAGTGAAAACATTAATGGTAGGCAAACGGGAAGTGAAAACATTAATGGTAGGCAACGCGGCAGGTTTTTACATGAAGATATGGGTTCAACGACAAGGGAAATTAGGAGAAAAGTTAAGAGGAAATATAACTTAGGAGAGGTTACTAATCGAGGTGTTAAGATTCAGAACAGGTTAAAAAAAAAAACAACAATAGTGTACTTTACCTGAATGCTCGTAGGATTCGGAATAAGGTAAATGAGTTGATGGCGCAAATCATCGTGAATGACTATGATTTAGTGGCCATTACTGAAACATGATTACAGGATGGTCACGACTGGGAGTTAAATATCCAAGGGTATCAAACTATTCGGAAGAACAGAGTGGATGGTAAGGGAGGTGGTGTAGCTCTGTTATTTAAGGATGACATCCGGGCAACAGTAAGGGATGACATCGGTGCTATGGAGGGTAAGGTTGAATCCATTTGGGTGGAAATCAGGAATGGTAAGGCGAAAAAGGTCACTGATAGGAGTAGTCTATAGGCCACCAAATAGTAACATTATGGTGGGGCAGGCAATAAACAAAGAAATAACTGATGCATGTAGAAATGGTACAGCAGTTATCATGGGGGATTTTAATTTACATGTCGATTGGTTTAACCAGGTCGGTCAAGGCAGCCTTGAGGAGGAGTTTATAGAATGTATCCGGGATAGTTTCCTAAAACAGTATGTAATGGAACCTACGAGGGAACAAGCGGTCCTAGATCTGGTCCTGTGTAATGAGACAGGATTGATTCAGGATCTCATAGTTAGGGATCCTCTCGGAAGGAGCGATCACAATATGGTGGAATTTAAAATACAGATGGAGGGTGAGAAGATAAAATCAAGCACTAGTGTTTTGTGCTTAAACAAAGGAGATTACAATGGGATGAGAGAAGAACTAGCTAAGGTAGATTGGGAGCAAAGAATTTATGGTGAAACAGTTGAGGAACAGTGGAGAACCTTCCAAGCGATTTTTCACAGTGCTCAGCAAAGGTTTATACCAACAAAAAGAAAGAATGGTAGAAAGAGGGAAAACCGACCGTGGATGTCTAAGGAAATAAGGGAGAGTATCAAATTGAAGGAAAAAGCATACAAAGTAGCAAAGATTAGTGGGAGACTAGAGGACTGGGAAATCTTTAGGGGGCAACAGAAAGCTACTAAAAAAGCTATAAAGAAGAGTAAGATAGATGGGCAGCACGGTAGCACAAGTGGATAGCACTGTGGCTTCACAGCTCCAGGGTCCCAGGTTCGATTCCCCGCTGGGTCACTGTCTGTGCGGAGTCTGCACGTTCTCCCCGTGTGCGCGTGGGTTTCCTCCGGGTGCTCCGGTTTCCTCCCACAGTCCAAAGACGTGCAGATTAGGTGGATTGGCCATGATAAATTGCCCTTAGTGACCATAAACGTTAGGAGGGGTTATTGGGTTATGGGGATAGGGTGGAAGTGAGGGCTTAAGTGGGTCGGTGCAGACTCGATGGGCCGAATGGCCTCCTTCTGCACTGTATGTTCTATGTTCTATGTAGATTATGAGAGTAAACTTGCTCAGAATATAAAAACAGATAGTAAAAGTTTCTACAAATATATAAAACAAAAAAGAGTGGCTAAGGTAAATAATTGGTCCTTTAGAGGATGAGAAGGGAGATTTAATAATGGGAGATGAGGAAATGGCTGAGGATCTGAACAGGTTTTTTGGGTCGGTCTTCACAGTGGAAGACACAAATAACATGCCAGTGACTGATGGAAATGAGGCTATGACAGGTGAGGACCTTGAGAGGAGTGTTATCACTAAGGAGGTAGTAATGGGCAAGCTAATGGGGCTAAAGGTAGACAAGTCTCCTGGCCTTGATGAAATGCATCCCAGAGTGCTAAAAGAGATGGCTAGGGAAATTGCAAATGCACTAGTGATAATTTACCAAAATTCACTAGACTCTGCAGTGGTCCCGGCGGATTGGAAATTAGCAAACATGACACCACTGTTTAAAAAAGGAGGTAGGCAGAAAGCGGGTAATTATAGGCCAGTGAGCTTAACTTCGGTAGTAGGGAAGATGCTGGAATCTATCATCAAGGAAGAAATAGCGAGGCATCTGGATGGAAATTGTCCCATTGGGCAGACGCAGCATGGGTTCATAAAGGGCAGGTGGTGCCTAACTAATTTAGTGGGATTTTTTGAGGACATTACCAGTGCGGTAGATAACCAATGGGAGCCAATGGATGTGGTATATCTGGATTTCCAGAAAGCCTTTGACAAGGTGCCACACAAAACGTTGCTGCATAAGATAAAGATGCATGGCATTAAGGGGAAAGTAGTAGCATGGATAGAGGATTGGTTAATTAATAGAAAGCAAAGAGTGGGGATTAATGGGTGTTTCTCTGGTTGGCAATCAGTAGCTAGTGGTGTCCCTCCGGGATCAGTGTTGCGCCCACAATTGTTCACAATTTACATAGATGATTTGGAGTTGGGGACCAAGGGCAATGTGTCCAAGTTTGCAGACGACACTAAGATGAGTGGTAAAGCAAAAAGTGCAGAGGATACTGGAAGTCTGCAGAGGGATTTGGATAGGCTAAATGAATGGGCTCGGGTCTGGCAGATGGAATACAATGTTGACAAATGTGAGGTTATCCATTTTGGCAGGAATAATAGCAAAAGGGATTATTATTTAAATGATAAAATGTTAAAACATACTGCTGTGCAGAGAGACCTGGGTGTGCTAGTGCATGAGTCGCAAAAAGTTGGTTTACAGGTGCAACAGGTGATTAAGCAGGCAAATGGAATTTTGTCCTTCATTGCGAGGGGGATGGATTTTAAGACTAGGGAGGTTATGCTGCAATTGTATAATGTGTTAGTGAGGCCACACCTGGTGTATTGTTCAGTTTTGGTCTCCTTACTTGAGAAAGGACGTACTGGCACTGGAGGGTGTGCAGAGGAGATTCACGAGGTTAATCCCAGAGTTGAAGGGGTTGGATTACGAGGAGAGGTTGAGTAGACAGGGACTGTACTCATTGGAATTTAGAAGGATGAGGGGGGATCTTATAGAAGCATATAAAATTATGAAGGGAATAGATAGGATAGATGCGGGCAGGTTGTTTCCACTGGCGGGTGGAAGCAGAACTAGGGGGCATAGCCTCAAAATAAGGGGAAGTAGATTTAGGACTGAGTTTAGGAGGAACTTCTTCACCCAAAGGGTTGTGAATCTATGGAATTCCTTGCCCAGTGAAGCAGTAGAGGCTCCTTCATTAAATGTTTTTAAGATAAAGATAGATAATTTTTTGACGAATAAAGGGATTAAGGGTTATGGTGTTCGGGCCGGAAAGTGGAGCTGAGTCCACAAAAGATCAGCCATGATCTCATTGAATGGTGGAGCAGGCTCGAGGGCCAGATGGCCTACTCCTGCTCCTAGTTCTTATAGGGAAAGTAAAGGACGGTGAGGGGAACCCGATTGGTGATCCGGTGGGGGTGAATAAGGCGTTTAGAGTTTTCTACAGCAGGCTGTACAGGTCGGAACCCCCTGCGGGGCTGGAGGGGATGAGGCGCTTCCTGGAGGGGCTGAATTTCCCAACGATGGACGGAGAGCGGGTAGAAGGGCTGGGGGCACCAATTGGGCTGGAAGAGATAGTGGAGGGCTTGAAGGCCATGCAGGCGGGTAAGGCCCCGGGTCCGGACGGGAACCCAGTGGAGTTCTGTAAAAAGTTCTCGGGGATACTGGGACCAGTGTTGTTGAGGATGTTCAATGAGGCAAGGGAGAGGGGTTTTTCCCCCCGGCGATGTCACAAGCAATGATTTTGCTGATTCTTAAGCGGGACAAGAACCCGGAGCTGTGTGGGTCCAACAGGCCGATCTCCCTGCTGAATGTGGATGCCAAGTTGCTCGCCAAACCTTGTCTTCCAGGATTGAGGATTGTGTTCCGGACGTTATTGGGGAGGACCAGACGGGCTTTGTTTAGGGTAGGCAGTTGGCCAATGTAAGAAGGCTGTTAAACGTGATCATGATGGCCCCGGAAGGTAGGGAGGTTGAGGTCGTGATTGCAATGGATGCAGAGAAGGCTTTTGATCGGGTAGAATGGGAGTATCTGTGGGAGGTACTGGGATGGTTCGGATTTGGGTGGGGCTTTATTGACTGGGTCAGGTTACTGTATCAGGCTCCGGTGGCAAGTGTGCGGACGAACAGGAGAACTTCAGACTATTTTAGACTGCACCGGGGGACGAGACAGGGATGCCCCCTCTCCCCACTGTTGTTTGCGCTGGCTATAGAGCCGTTGGCAATCGCTCTGAGAGCTTCAAGGGGCTGGAGGGGACTGGTCCGGGGTGGGGTGGGGGCGGGGGGAAGGTGCTGGAGCACAGGGTTTCGCTTTATGTGGATGATCTGCTTCTGTACGTTTCGGACCCAGTAGAGGGGATGGAGGAAATCATGAAGATTTTAGGGGAATTCGGCCGGCTTTCGGGGTATAAGCTAAACATGGATAAGAGTGAGCTGTTTGTGGTTCAGGCGAGGGGACGGGAGGGCTGACTGGGGGAGCTGCCGTTTAGGTCAGTAGGGGGTAGTTTTAGGGCATGGGACCGGCTGCATAAATTGAATCTGGCCCGGCTAATGGACCAAATGAAGGACTATTTCCGGAGATGGGACGTGCTCCCGTTGACGCTGGCCGGGAGGGTACAAACGGTGAAAATGACGGTCCTCCCGAGGTTCCTATTTGTATTTCACTGTCTCCCCATTTTTATTCCGCGGTCCTTTTTTAAGCGGGTCAATAGAGTGATCACGGGTTTCGTCTGGGCGGGCAAGACCCCGCGGGTAAGGAAGGTAATGCTCGAACAGAACCGGGGAGAGGGCGGGCAGGCGCTGCCAAATTTTAGCAGTTACTACTGGGCGGCTAACATAGCCATGATCAGGAGGTGGGTGGTAGGGGAGGGGTCGGTGTGGGTGCAGATGGAGGCGGTTTCTTGTAAGGGCACCAGTCTGAGGGCGTTGGTAACTGCGCCTCTGCCGCTCCCGCCGGCGCGGTACTCCCCCAGTCCAGTGGTGGTGGCGGCCCTGAGAGTTTGGGACCAGCGGAGGCGGCATGTGGGAGCAGTGGGAGCATCGGTCTGGGCCCCAATTTGTGATAATCACCGGTTTGCCCCGGGCGTATGGATGGGGGGTTCCGGGTATGGCGGAGAGCGGGGATTGAAAGGAAGGGGGATGTGTTCATAGAGGGGAGCTTTCTGAGTATGAGGGCCCTGGAGGAACAGTTTGGGCTGGCGAAGGGAAACAAATTTAGATATTTGCAGGTGCGGGACTTCCTTCGAAAACAGGTGGCAACCTTCGCGCTCCTACCGCTGAGGGGGATTCAGGACAGGGTAGTTTCCAGAGGGTGGGTAGGAGAAGGGAGCGTCTCGGACATTTATAAGGAGCTTATTGGGTAGGAAGAGACGCAGACCGAGGAGCTGAAGCACAAGTGGGAGGAGGAGCTGGGAGGTGAGATAGAGGATGGTTTATGGGCAGATGCGTTGAGTAGAGTCAACGCGTCCGCAACATGTGCCAGGCTTAGCCTGATACAATTTAAGGTTGTGCACCGGGCTCACGTGACAGTGGCCCGGATGAGCAGATTTTTTGGGGTGGAGGACAGGTGCACAAAATGTGCGGGAGGACCAGCGAACCATGTCCACATGTTTTGGACATGTCCAATGCTTAGGGGATTTTGGCAGGGGTTTGCAGATGTCATGTCCACGGTGTTAAAAACAAGGGTGGCGCTGGGTCCAGAGGTGACGATTTTCGGTGTGTCGGAAGACCCGGGAATTCAGGAGGAGAAAGAGGCAGATGTTTTGGCCCTTGCTTCCCTGGTAGCCGGAGACGGATACTATTGGCATGGAGGGACCCCAGAGCTCCCGAAGTCGGAGACCTGGCTATTGGACATGGCTAGCTTTCTCTGTATGGAGAAAATTAAGTTCGCCTTGAGAGGTTCACTGCTAGGGTTCACCCGGAGGTAGCAACCGTTCGTCGACTTCCTTGCGGAAAATTAATCGTCAGCAGACCCGGGGGTGGGGGTGGGCGGGGGGTTGGTTAGTTTAGGTTCGAGTCGGGGGTCAATAATGATGGGACCTGTACGAAAGGTAAACGGTTTTTTTCACTATGTTTATGTTTCATGTATCTTGTCTATTTTGTTGTTGTTTCTATACCAAAAATACCTCCATAAAATGTTTGTTTTTTTTAAATCTGACCATTGATAGTGCTGCTTTGATGTGTAAGGTGATACAGTGCCTTAATGTGCTGGCATGTGAATATTCTGGAACATTCCATTTATTTCAGTTCTAGGCAGTGAAGTCTTTCCTGCTCTGTTGCAGGTCCCTCAGGATGGTGTGTATTTAAATTGCCTGGTTGATATGAGTGTTCTTCCCTGCTTATAAATGGCAGGAGATTCATGTTGGGAGTTACTGACTGGTTCCTTTCACTTATCATACTTGGTTGCTTGACTATCGAAAAGTCGTTTCCTTTTAAATTCCAAATTTAGTATATGAGCAACTAACTCCACATTGTTTACTTGGTGGGAAGCCCATTTGGATTACATTTGGAAAGAGTAGGTCACTATGGTACTTGGGGACTGAACAAGGCCAGACGAATAATTACTTTCTCCTCTCTAGAAAGCCAGGTTTGTCTGGGCATGGTGTATATGAACTGAAGCCAGAATATCTGAAGTACTTCAATCTGTTCTTCTACCATTACTACAAGTCACAGCAGACAAAGGTAAATATTACCTCTGATTAAGTTTTTGCTTGAACTTTGCTAATTGTTACTAATATTCTAATTACTATCACAAATAAATGTTTTTTTTTAGTTGTGTTCTTTTATAGGGATTAAAAAACACAATTGCAGTAGAATTGTGAAGAACAAAACGAGAGACCTTCAATATAAGATAGTCACTAAGAAATCAAATGGGTAATTCAGTAGAAACCTCTTTACCCAGACAGTCACGGGAATGTAGGACTCTCCTCCAGAGGGACATAGTGGACAAATCTCTGAAGCTACCAGCTACGGAACTCAAAATGATCAACTGAATTAAAATGTAAAATTATAAGATTTAAGATCAACCCCATCTGAATAATGAATAAAGTATAATAACTTTTGATCTTTGCACTGATAATGTAAAGACCCTGATCTAATGATCAGTATGCTATTTTTATGTTCTGTCTATCATTTTTTTGTAAAATTGCTTGGAGTTTGTGGGGCGAAGGGCTACTAGCTGTGACTGGCTATTGATCCAGAAGTAGGATGCCATGAGTCAGCTCGGTCCGTTTTGTGAGATATAGAAGCAAGTATCCTAGTTAAGGTGAGGCAAGCTTCCACAGTGGGGAATGCACCCCTGACCAAAGGATGAAATAAATATATTAAATGATTAAAGTACATCTCGAGTAAATACAATAAAATCAATTAAATTACGATAATTGGCAAAAAAGCTAGAGGGGAGATGGAATTATTTTTTACACAGTACAATGGTTCTTTCTGGAATGCAGTACCTGAAAGGGTGGTGGAAGCAGATAGGAATTAGCTATATACTTGAAAAGCCAGAACATTACAGGGTTGTGGGGAGAGTTGGTGAGAGTGACTAAGAAAAACTCTTTGAAAGAATCAGCGCAAGCAGGCGAATGGTCTTCCCATGTGCAGCAGACATAAATAGGTATTAATTTTGAAAGGTACTTTTATCTTCGTTAAATTCTCTTTGTTGCGAAAATGATATTTAGTACATTCCCAGTCTTATTAAAATCATTAGTTATACCTCCTGTTCTTTCTCACTATTGCGGCAGTGCTCGTGTCATCATAAAAAATCAGTTGTGAAAATAGAATTGAAAAGTGCAAAACTAGAGATCACCAGTGGAAGATAGTTACCAAGAACTCGGGAATCAGGAGAAACCTTTTTGCTCAGATTGCTGTGAGAATTTGGAACTCATTACCAGAGGGTATCGTCGAAGCGAATAGTTCCTGAGACAGATCTCATAATGGCTACCAGCTATGGAACTCAAAACAGCTAACTGAATTAAGATGTAAAACAACAAGACTTGAATAGCCCAATGCCCTAATTTGTGCACAACGAACAAACTCTTTGGCATCTTTCAAACAAAGAACAAAGAAATGTACAGCACAGGAACAGGCCCTTCGGCCCTCCAAGCCTGCGCCGACCATGCTGCCCGACTAAACTACAATCTTCTACACTTCCTGGGTCCGTATCCCTCTATTCCCATCCTATTTATGTATTTGTCAAGATGCCCCTTAAATGTCACTATCGTCCCTGCTTCCACCACCTCCTCCGGTAGCGAGTTCCAGGCACCCACTACCCTCTGCGTAAAAAACTTGCCTCGTACATCTACTCTAAACCTTGCCCCTCTCACCTTAAACCTATGCCCCCTAGTAATTGACCCCTCTACCCTGGGGGAAAGCCTCTGACTATCCACTCTGTCTATGCCCCTCATAATTTTGTAGACCTCTATCAGGTCTCCCCTCAACCTCCTTCGTTCCAGTGAGAACAAACCGAGTTTATTCAACCGCTCCTCATAGCTAATGCCCTCCATACCAGGCAACATTCTGGTAAATCTCTTCTGCACCCTCTCTAAAGCCTCCACATCCTTCTGGTAGTGTGGCGACCAGAATTGAACACTATACTCCAAGTGTGGCCTAACTAAGGTTCTATACAGCTGCAACATGACTTGCCAATTCTTATACTCAATGCCCTGGCCAATGAAGGCAAGCATGCCGTATGCCTTCTTGACTACCTTCTCCACCTGTGTTGCCCCTTTCAATGACCTGTGGACCTGTACTCCTAGATCTCTTTGACTTTCAATACTCTTGAGGGTTCTACCATTCACTGTATATTCCCTACCTGCATTAGACCTTCCAAAATGCATTACCTCACATTTGTCCGGATTAAACTCCATCTGCCATCTCTCCGCCCAAGTCTCCAAACAATCTAAATCCTGCTATATCCTCTGACAGTCCTCATCGCTATCTGCAATTCCACCAACCTTTGTGTCGTCTGCAAACTTACTAATCAGACCAGTTACATTTTCCTCCAAATCATTTATATATACTACAAACAGCAAAGGTCCCAGCACTGATCCCTGTGGAACACCACTGGTCACAGCCCTCCAATTAGAAAAGCATCCTTCCATTGCTACTCTCTGCCTTCTATGACCTAGCCAGTTCTGTATCCACCTTGCCAGCTCACCCATGATCCCGTGTGACTTCACCTTTTGTACTAGTCTACCATGAGGGACCTTGTCAAAGGCCTTTCTGAAGTCCATATAGACAACATCCACTGCCCTACCTGCATCAATCATCTTAGTGACCTCCTCGAAAAACTCTATCAAGTTAGTGAGACACGACTTCCCCTTCACAAAACCATGCTGCCTCTCACTAATGCGTCCATTTGCTTCCAAATGGGAGTAGATCCTGTCTCGAAGAATTCTCTCCAGTAATTTCCCTACCACTGAAGTAAGGCTCACCGGTCTGTAGTTCCCTGGATTATCCTTGCTACCCTTCTTAAACAGAGGAACAACATTGGCTATTCTCCAGTCCTCCGGGACATCCCCTGAAGACAGTGAGGATCCAAAGATTTCTGTCAAGGCCTCAGCAATTTCCTCTCCAGCCTCCTTCAGTATTCTAGGGTAGATCCCATCAGGCCCTGGGGACTTATCTACCTTAATATTTTTTAAGACACCCAACACCTCGTCTTTTTGGATCTCAATGTGACCCAGGCTATCTACACACCTTCTCCAGACTCAACATCTACCAATTTCTTCTCTTTGGTGAATACTGATGCAAAGTATTAATTTAGTACCACGCCCATTTCCTCTGGCTCCACACATAGATTCCCTTGCCTATCCTTCAGTGGGCCAACCCTTTCCCTGGCTACCCTCTTGCTTTTTATGTACGTGTAAAAAGCCTTGGGATTTTCCTTAACCCTATTTGCCAATGACTTTTCATGACCCCTTCTAGCCCTCCTGACTCCTTGCTTAAGTTCCTTCCTACTTTCCTTATATTCCACGCAGGCTTCGTCTGTTCCCAGCCCTTTAGCCCTGACAAATGCCTCCTTTTTCTTTTTGACAAAGCCTACAATATCTCTCGTTATCCAAGGTCCCGAAAGTTGCCGTATTTATCCTTCTTCCTCACAGGAACATGCCGGTCCTGAATTCCTTTCAACTGACACTTGAAAGCCTCCCACATGTCAGATGTTGATTTGCCCTCAAACATCCGCCCCCAATCTATGTTCTTCAGTTCCCGCCTAATATTGTTATAATTAGCCTTCCCCCAATTTAGCACATTCATCCTAGGACCACTCTTATCCTTGTCCACCAGTACTTTAAAACTTACTGAATTGTGGTCACTGTTACCGAAATGCTCCCCTACTGAAACATCTACCACCTGGCCGGGCTCATTCCCCAATACCAGGTCCAGTACCGCCCCTTCCCTAGTTGGACTGTCTACATATTGTTTTAAGAAGCCCTCCTGGATGCTCCTTACAAACTCCGCCCCGTCTAAGCCCCTGGCACTAAGTGAGGCCCAGTCAATATTGGGGAAGTTGAAGTCTCCCATCACCACAACCCTGTTGTTTTTACTCTTTTCCAAAATCTGTCTACCTGTCTGCTCCTCTATCTCCCGCTGGCTGTTGGGAGGCCTGTAGTAAACCCCCAACATTGTGACTGCACCCTTCTTATTCCTGATCTCTACCCACATAGCCTCACTGCCCTCTGAGGTGTCCTCCCGCAGTACAGCTGTGATATTCTCCCGAACCAGTAGCGCAACTCCGCCTCCCCTTTTACATCCCCCTCTATCCCGCCTGAAACATCTAAATCCTGGAACGTTTAGCTGCCAATCCTGCCCTTCCCTCAACCAGGTCTCTGTAATGGCAACAAAAGCATAGTTCCAAGTACTAATCCAAGCTCTAAGTTCATCTGCCTTACCCGTAATACTTCTTGCATTAAAGCATATGCACTTCAGGCCACCAGACCCGCTGTGTTCAGCAACTTCTCCCTGTCTGCGCTGCCTCAGAGCCCCACTGTCCCTATTCCCTAGTTCTCCCTCAATGCACTCACCTTCTGACCTATTGCTCCCGTGCCCACCCCCCTGCCATACTAGTTTAAACCCTCCCGTGTGACACTAGCAAACCTCGCGGCCAGGATATTTATGCCTCTCCGGTTTAGATGCAACCCGTCCTTCTTGTGTAGGTCACACCTGCCCCGGAAGAGCTCCCAGTGGTCCAGAAAACGGAAACCCTCCCTCCTACACCAGCTGTTTAGCCACGTGTTTAGCTGCTCTATCTTCCTTTTTCTAGCCTCACTGGCACGTGGCACAGGGAGTAATCCCGAGATTACAACCCTAGAGGTCCTGTCTTTTCAATTTCTGCCTAGCTCCCTGAACTCCTGCTGCAGGACGTCATGCCCCTTCCTGCCTATGTCGTTAGTACCAATATGTACAACGACCTCTGCCTGTTTGCCCTCCCCCTTCAGGATGCCCTCTACCCGTTCGGAGACATCCTGGACCCTGGCACCAGGGAGGCAACATACCATCCTGGAGTCTCTTTCACGTCCACAGAAGCGCCTACCTGTGCCCCTGACTATAGAGTCCCCTATTACTATTGCTCTTCTGCGCTTTGACCCTCCCTTCTGAACATCAGAGCCAGCCGTGGTGCCACTGCTCTGGCTGCTGCTGTTTTCCCCTGATAGGCTATCCCACCCGACAGTATCCAAAGGGGTATACCTGTTCGAGAGGGGGACAACCACAGGGGATTCCTGCACTGACTGCCTGCCCTTTCTGGTGGTCACCCATTTCTCTGCCTGCACCTTGGGTGTGACCACATTTACATAACTGCGATCTATGACGCTTTCCGCCACCTGCATGCTCCTAAGTGCATCCAATTGCTGCTCCAACCGAACCATGCGGTCTGTGAGGAGCTCCAATTGGGTGCACGTTCTGCAGATGAAGCCATCCGGGACGCTGGAAGCCTCCCGGACCTGCCACATCTCACAGTCAGAGCACTGCACCCCTCTAACTGACATTGCGTCAATTAATTAAAATTAATTTCCATTTATAAAAGATGGGCATACAACAAATAATTCATTTCAGAGGGGGTGTCATGCTTGTGGTTAAAGAGGTAAATCCTTGAGAGGCGGGTTCTGTTGCAAGTGCCACACATGAAGATTCCAAATGTCATTGTGGATGGTTGCTTTCAGCTTTGGCACCAAGCCTCTGCATGCCTCCACACAGGAAATGTCACCATTTTCCCTCGGTCATAGAAACATAGAAAATAGAAGCAGGAGGAGGCCATTTGGCCCTTCGAGCCTGCTCTACCATTCATTATAATCATGGCTGGTCATTAAGTTCAATACCCTGATCCCTTCTTCCCTTCTCCTCCCCCCCCCCCCCCCCAATATCCCTTGATCCCGTTAGCCCCAAGAGCAATATCTAATTCCTTCTTGAAATTGTATCAGTTTTGGCCTCAACTACTTTCTGTGGTAATGAATTCTACAGATTCACCACTCTCTGGGTGAAGGAATTTCTTCTCTCAGTCCTAAAAGGTTTACCCCTTTCCTCAAACTATGACCCCTAGTTCTGGACTCCTGCACCATCGGGAACATTCTTTCTGAATCTATCCTGTCTAATCCTGTTAGAAGTTTGTAAGTTTCTATGAGAACTCCTCTCACTCTTCTAAACTCCAATGAATATAATCCTAACCAACTTCGTCTCTCCTCATATGACAGTCCCGCCAATCCCAGGTCGTCAGCTAGTGAACTCCCAGGTGCAATGGTCCTCTGCGACCAGCTCTGTTACGCAATTCTCCAGTCTCTTAGCCAGGACATTTGCGAGTATCGTTGCGTACAAATTGAGCAGGGAAATGGGTCTATATGATCTGCATTCCGTCGGGTCTTTGTCTTTTTTGGGTATCAGAAATATGGTGGCCTGTATTAGCGTTGGAGGCAGGATGCCCCTCATCGCAAACATGTCTTGTAGGTGTGGGGCCAGGGCTGGTGCGAATTTTTTGTAGATTGGTTCCCGGCGCCTTCCCCGCCTGCATGGAATTGATACTCTCCATGATCTCTCCCAGTCCTATTGGTGCTTCCAGCTTCCCTCTTCTATCGTCCCCCACGGCTGACATGTCCAGTCCATCGAGCAACCGTTTCATCTCCACGTCCCCGTCGGGGACTCGGAGGTGTACAGTCCTTGGTAGAAGGCCTCAAATGCTTGGTTGACCTTTAATGGTTCGGCTATCAGTCTGCCTCTGCAATCCTCTAGAAGTTCTATGATAGGGGCCTCAGAGTACTTTCTGTCTACCTCCAGGATAGAGTCGATCAGTTGTTGCCTAGCCGCCCTCCCTTCCCTGACCCTACGTCCCTTGATGGCTATAATCTCTCCCCTAATCACCACCTTCAGTGCCCCCCAGAAGGTGGAAGGTGAGACTTCCCCGTTCTGGTTGTTAGTAGTGTACTCGCCTATGGCTTGTGATATTTTCTGGCAGAAGATCTTGTCGGCCAAAAGTCTGTGTCCAACCTCATGTGGGGTGTTGGGCACGGCCCGTCTCCAACCTCGCATCCATGTAATGTGGAATGCGGTCGGAGATGACTATCGCAGAGTATTGCGCCCGTACTATTTCTGGAAGCACTGATTTCCCCACTGCAAAGAAGTCAGTACTTGTCTATACTTTGTGTACTGATGAAAAGAAAAACAATTTCTTCTCACCGGGGTAAAAGAACCGCCATGGGTCCCTCATCTGCTCCATGAAAGATCCCAGCTCCCTTGCCATGCCTGTCTTTTTCCCCTTTCTGGGGTTTGATCGGTCTGTTAATGGGTCCTGTACACAATTGAGGTTGCCCCCCCCCCCCCCCCATGATCAGGTGGTGTGTGTTGATGTTGGGGATTTCTGCCATGGTCTTTTTTATGAAATCCGTGTCGTCCCAGTTGGGCGCGTACAAGTTTACCAGAACTACCGATGCCCTGTCCAGAACACCGCTGACCATGACGTATTGTCCTCCAGGATCTGTAACTGTTCTTGTCACCGTAAACACCGTCCTCTTGCTAATCCGTATTGCTACCCCGCTAGCCCTTGCTCCGTAACACGAGTGATACGTCTGTTCCACCCAACCTTTCCTTACCCGCAGTCGGTCCTTCTCCCTCAGGTGTGTCTCTTGCAGGAAGACTGTTTTAGAACATAGAACATACAGTGCAGAAGGAGGCTATTCGGCCCATCGAGTCTGCACCGACACATTAAAGCCCTCATTTCCACCCTATCCCCGTAACCCAATAACCCCTCCTAACCTTTTTGGCCACTCAGGGCAATTTATCATGGCCAATCCACCTAACCTGCACGTCTTTGGACTGTGGGAGAAAACCGGAGCATCCGGAGGAAACCCACACAGACATGGGGAGAATGTGCAGACTCCGCACAGACAGTGACCCAGTGGGGGAATTGAACCTGGGACCCTGGCGTTGTGAAGCCACAGTGCTGGCCACTTGTGCTAACATTAGCGTTCAAACTTCTTAAAAGGGCAAAGATGCTGGGATTTCTCACTGGTTTGTTAGATCCCCTGACATTCCAGGTGATAATCCTGGTGGAGGGGTTCTGTCCCCTTCCCCCTTATTGCGGGATCAACCATACTTAACTGGTGGATGTGCCCCTGCGCTGGGTTTCCCTTTGTTAGGAGGCCGTCCAAAATGGCCACGGTCACCATTCTCACCATGAAGTCAGGCCCCTGCTCTCTAGGGATTCCCTTTGTCCAGGGGGCATCCGACATGGCCGCTAATTGGTACGCCACGTGGGTGCGCCCCTGCACTCCAGGGTCTCCCTTTGTTTAGGGACCCTCCAAAGTGGCTGCTTGCGGCGCCATCTTGTTCCCTCAAGGTTCCCTTACCTGCCGAAGCCAATCTACACACCAACCCCTTCCCTTTGTGTTCCTTTCACCCCCCCCCACCCCTGTTACCTCTACTGTCGTCGTCCCCCCCCCCATGTTGCTCCCTCTCCTCCCATGCGTTCCCACCCCGTCGTTGCGTCCGCCCGTCGTCTTTCTCTCTTCCCCCCCCCCCCCCCCCCCCCCCCCCTCAGCCAGGTGCTCTCTGTCTGCCGGGAGGTGCCCCACATCTCCTCCTCCCCCCCCCCCCCCCCCCCCCACCCAAACGCTGTCTTTCCTTCTGTGCAAGCTAGCTATCCCTATTAGTGCGGTGGCCCCCTCCCAGGGCTGATGTTACCCCTATCATATGCCCACTCCCTCAGCCTATGCCTCACCCTCACCTGCCTTCCTCTGCCCTCGCCCTTCCCTGTGACTCTGATCAGAGCGAGGCAGCACAATCCTGCACAAACATGTCATGTGTCCAAGAAGTCTCTTTCTCTTTCCTTCTCTGTTGCTTTCATCGCTACTTCGCCTACCCTTTGTTCAGGCCTTTTGACCACACAAATTCATCTGCTCCGCCGGCGTGTTAAAGTAATGCTTCTTGCCCTGGAACGTGACCCAGAGACTGACTGGGAATAGCATTCCGAATCTTGCCGCCCTTGTAAGGGCCGATTTTGCCTGATCAAATTTGTTCTGCGTTTTGCTAAGTCTGTCCTGATATACCCGGATTTTATGTCTTTCGCAAGTACTCGCGATCTGTTTCACCCACCTCAAGAACCTCTTACAATCCTGGTATAGATGTAGCTTCGCGGACCCACAATTCGAATGTTTGGGCACAGGGCCTGTTCTCTTGATCCTTGACTTCCCCTTTTAAGCTACCTTGAGCCGCCACCAACCTTTTGACTTCTGCCTCCAAGGCGACGATCCTGTCGCTCTGGTCTGTCAATGCTTTCTCCAATTTGCGGATTGTTTTTTTCTTGCGCTTACATCTTCTTCCTCAATTCATCAATCACTTTTTGCATGGTGACCATAGCCTCTGTCGCCACCACCTTGATCAGCACCTGGATTTCGACCTTTATCGCCTCTCATTGTGGTCAGTTCTTTCGTAAAGAATGCTTTCCATCCGTCTCCAGGTGGTGGGGGAGGAGGCTGATGCTCAGGTCGTCGGCCTCTCACTTGGGCGGCCGGAGCTCCCTCACCTCGTGGGTCTGCTGGCTCGTCCACCTGCTGCTTGTGGCCTTTTCTCCGCTTCTGCCGTCACCTCGACCCCTCAAGCTCCCGTTCGCTGGCATTCTGGTTCGATTCCTTTCTTTTCTTGGTTGAGTTGTTTTTGATTTTTTTGGGCAAAGTTTGCCTAAAAGTGCCTATTTGGTTATGGTCTGGAGCAGAGCCAACTGATGTGCGTCCACTAAGCACATCACCATCACCGGAAGTCGGGTCGGTGCAGACTTGATGGGCCAAATGGCCTCCTTCTGCACTGTAGGGATTCTATGAAACCATCCCTCAAGATTCCACCTTTGCAAATGACGCTTTTGATTGATAGATGATTGAACTTCGTGACTTAAAAGTTTCATCAACATCTGGTGGATAGCAAGCGTTCTAGCGACATTGCGAAGTGCTGGTATTTGGCATTGTTGCTTGTCCAAGGGATATTGATGCATGGTGGCCTATTGTGTTTAGAGTGGTGAAAGTTGGTGCTAATGTCCAGACCTTGGCTGTTGTCATAACTTGTGGGAACATTTGACCTGAAAGAGAAGTTTGGTGGCGCAGAATTCATTCAGGGTACAAAGCTTCAGAATAACCGTTGATTTTTCCCACTTCATGACAGCAGGCACATTAACCATGAATCACTTTCTGCACTATGTTATGGGCCAGGGTTTGGAAAACTCCAAAGTATATCATGGAGCTCAGCTGACTTACAACTGTTTATCGATGTTGGTTACGATGGGCCTGTCTTTCAGGTGTTATTCAACAGAGGCCTTAAGTACTTTTAATCAAAAACAAGCTTTATTCTACAAATTTAGTTAACATTTTTATAAACACACACAGTAAACATTTTTCTCAACTACAAACATAAATACCCCAGACAGCTACAGTAATCTATGTATCACCCTTAATAAATTTCCCCCTTTTACTGTTCCAATTTAATAACAAGATCCCATAAACCAGAAACCCCTTTTCAAAGGTGTGGCCCAACACACGGCACTCTTACTATCTTTAAGACTTGGTATTGATACACCTGTTTCCTTTGTCAAACAGCAGGTTTGAATTCCTTCCAGAAAACCGTTGTCTCTTTTCAGTTATCAAGTAATCTGGAAACCACTTTTAAACTGAAGATAGAGAGACACCTCTTTCCAACCTGTGCAAAAAAACCAGGTCAAATCCAAAGCGAAAGTAAAACTCCGTGCCACAGCCCAGCTCCACCCACACAATGACATCACTGAAGCCATTGATCAAACAAAAACATTTCTTAAAGGGATACTCCGATGACAACTAGTATGTGCATTTGAAGTCACCCAGAATGAATAGCCTCTCACGATTTGGAGTGGTCCTCAGAAAGTCACCTTGGGTGTCATAGGAGTGTTCTTTGAGATGTTGGAATATGGAGTTGGTACATAGGCGCATATGATGTTGACTGCACTTCCATCAGCTGATAGCTGCAGGGAAATGAAGTGCTCTGAGGTTTCTATTGGCGACTCAATTGGTGGTGTAGGCTTTGCAATGAGCAACCAGCTGACACAATGTTTGCATGGTCTTCAGGCTTTCCATGCCAGTAGAAGGTGTAATTAGCCTTACAAATAGAGCTTGTGTCACTTTATCTAGTTTCGCCTTGAGGGTAATGTGGATACTAAGCTTTGTGGCTCATGTTCGTTCATGCCTGGGCACATTGTCCACACATGTCAACTTCCAAGCTGAAATGTTACTTTTCTACAGCCTGGGCATAGTTTTAGAAGGTGCTGGCTTACATGCCCACTGTACCTCCCTCTCAACTTGATCAACCATGATCAAAATGAATGGCGGAGCAGACTCGAAGGGCCGAATGGTCTCCTGTGTTTCTATGTTTCGACTATTTAGGCGGGTATCCAGAGGAAGGACAAAAACCTATATGTCTGAGGCCTAGTCATTACAAGAGTTGCCATAAGCTGCTACGGGTTGAGGGAAACACCAACCGCCTAACTAGTAAATTTACTCACTTGGTCATTCAGTCATGATGCTTTTAATGTTGGAAGACTGACTGACGAATTGTCACCAATGTACATGTGATATTATCCTCCAGATGTGCCACTCCCTGACGCCCCTCATGGTGGCCAGCTCCCCGCAACTGATTTCTGCTGGCGAAATCCAGCCTAGCCATTAGTCCCCTTGATGGTGCCCCCACTCTCAAATTGTGTTAAACTAAACCACATCCCTAGATGATCACCTCAACAATTTAACCCTCTCGTAGCAATGTCTCATAAATGACTGTTAAACTTCAAACTCTGATAACGTGTAAAGACCTAATTTAATGATCAGTGTATTCTTTGCCATTTTTGTATTTTGATATTTTACTTGATTGATTCTAAGATTCATCTCAGTTTGGTCCTTGGCCAAGATGGAAGTTAATTTTTTTTTAAAAAAAACTTTGCTAATAGTATTGATGCATTTAGAGGAAGCTAGGTAAGTGTATGAAACATTAGGGAATTGAAAGTTATGCTGATAGTGTTGAGGAAAAATAGGAGGGGGCTACTGTGGAGCATATATCTCTATTCTTTTTATAAAATGTCATAGATCATAGAATTTACAGTGCAGAAGGAGGCCATTCGGCCCATCGAGCACCCCATTAAAAATGGAGTCTTGAACTGTACACAATGCCCCAAATGTGATTTACAGCCCTCAGGACTCCATGTTGATTTCACCAACAGCCCTGTCCCCCGGGCCATCTGTCACTTGTTAAGTTTTGCTTTCACTGAGCAATTGTCTGTAGTCTTTCACACTATTATTATTGCGTGCCCTGCCTTGTGCTCTACATATCTTTGCAATCTCCCCTAGATCCCACTATCACTGACCACCTACTTCCACCCCTCTTATATCGCACGTAATCCATCACATTTTTCCCTCTCTTTAGCGTCATACAAACTTGATGTTAACTTTGTTTCTCTCTCCACATATGCTGCCAGACATGCTGATTTTTTTCCAGCATTTTCTGTTTTTATTTAAAATTTCCAGCATCCACAGTATTTTGCTTTGATTAACTAACGTTGTTACCAGCTTAACGCAGACTGGTTGGGCTGTTTGACCTGTTTTTGTGCTAAATTTTAGGAGGTTCAAGTTCTTGCCACATCCTGTGATGTTGCTGTATTCTCTCACTTGGCTAGTTGAACAGAGGCAACTAGAAGGCAAAGCTTTCCTTTTAAAAATGTATTTATTCATTCTTGGGATGTGAGTGTGGGAGGCTGGCCCAACATTTGTTGCCCATCCCTAATTGCCCTTGAGCTTAGTGGCTTGCTCGGTCATTTCAGTGGGGGGCGGTTAAGAGTCAACCACACCGCTAGAACATAGAACATTACAGCGCAGTACAGGCCCTTCGGCCCTTGATGTTGCGCCGACCTGTGAAATCACTCTGAAGCCCATCTACACTATTCCCTTATCGTCCATATGTCTATCCAATGACCATTTGAATGCCCTTAGTGTTGACGAGTCCACTACTGTTGCAGGCAGGGCATTCCACGCCCTTACTACTCTCTGAGTAAAGAACCTACCTCTGACATCTTTCTTCTATCTATCTCCCCTCAATTTAAAGGTATGTCCCCTCGTGCTAGACATCACCATCCGAGGAAAAAGGCTCTCACTCTCCACCCTATCCAATCCTCTGATCTTTAAGTCACCTCTTAACCTTCTTCTCTAACGAAAACAGCCTCAAGTCCCTCAGCCTTTCCTCATAAGATCTTCCCTCCATACCAGGCAACATCCTGGTAAATTTCCTCTGCACCCTTTCCAATGCTTCCACAGCCTTCCTATAATGCGGCGACCAGAATTGCACGCAATACTCCAAATGCGGCCGCACCAGAGTGTTGTATAGCTGCAACATGACCTCATGGCTCCTAAACTCAATCCCTCTACCAATAAAAGCTAACACACCGTACACCTTCTTAACAACCCTCTCAACCTGGGTGGCAACTTTCAGGGATCTAGGTACATGGACACCGAGATCTCTCTGCTCATCCACACTGCCAAGAATCTTACCATTAGCCCAGTACTCAGTCTTCCTGTTATTCCTTCCAAAATGAATTACCTCTCACTTTTCTGCATTAAACTCCATTTGCCACCTCTCAGCCCAGCGCTGCAGCTTATCTATGTCCCTCTGTAACTTGTAACATCTTTCTGCACTGTCCACAACACCACCGACTTTAGTGTCATCTGCAAATTTACTCACCCATCCTTCTACGCCCTCCTCCAGGTCATTTATAAAAATGACAAACAGCAGTGGCCCCAAAACAGATCCTTGTGGTACACCACTAGTAACTGGACTCCAGTCTGAACATTTCCCATCAACCACCACCCTCCACTGTCAGGGTCTGGAGTCACATGGAGGCCAGACCGGGTAAGGAGGCAGATTTCTTTCCCCAAAGGACATTAGTGAACCAGATGGGTTTTTAACGACAATCGGCAATGGTTTCATGGCCATCATTAGACTTCTAATTCCAGATGTTTATTGAATTCAAATTTTGCCGTCTGCCATGGCATGATTCGAACCCAGATCCCCAGAGCATCACCTGGGCCAAGATTGCTAGTCCAGTGACAATACCACTACACCACCACCTCCAGCTAACTGAGCAGTGCCATTGAATAGGGTGCTTAAAATCCAAAGTACCAGTCGTGAATCATACTCACCAATCAAAGAGTGGAACAAATTAAAGAGATTAGGTCCATTTGGTCTCATTTTAAAACGGGGCAGTGATATAAAATATGTAATTTTTGACTTCAAAGCGCCAGGGTCCCAGGTTCGATTCCCAGCTTGTGTCACTGTCTGTGCGGAGTTTGCACGTTCTTCCCGTGTCTGCGTGGGTTTCCTCCGGGTGCTCCAGTTTCCTCCCACAAGTCCCGAAAGATGTGCTGTTAGGTGTGGGAGTCTTCCTTCTTGCAGTGATTCCTGAAAGATCACCACCAATGCCTCCACAATGGGCAGCACGGTAGCATTGTGGATAGCACAATTGCTTCACAGCTCCAGGGTCCCAGGTTCGATTCCGGCTTGGGACACTGTCTGTGCGGAGTCTGCACATCCTCCCAGTGTGTGCGTGGGTTTCCTCCGGGTGCTCCAGTTTCCTCCCACAGTCCAAAGATGTGCAGGTTAGGTGGATTGGCCATGATAAATTGCCCTTAAGTGTTCAAAATTGCCCTTGGTGTTGGGTGGGGTTACTGGGTTATGGGGATGGGGTGGGGGTGTGGGCTTGGGTAGGGTGCTCTTTCCGGGGGCCGTTGTGGACTTGGTGGGCCGAGTGGCCTCCTTCTGCACTGTAAATTCTATGAGTCTATGAATCTCCTCCGCTATCTCTTTTAGAACCCTGGGGTGTAGTCCATCCAGTCCAGGTGATTTATCCATCTTCGGACCTTTCAGTTTCCCCAGAACCTTCTCCTTGGTGATGGCCACTGCATTCACCTCTGCCCCCTGATTCTCCTGGAGCTCAGGCATCCCACTGGAATCTTCCATGTGAAGACTGATGCAAAGTAACTATTCAAAGGCATGCGCCTTTGAGATGAGCTGCAACGGGGCAGAGTCGGACAATGTCTTGGAGGTGGAAATAGGCTGACTTACTGGCAGCACAAATATGAGTTTGGAAGATCATCTTGGGGTCAAATGTGTGAGACCAAGGTTGCAAACGGGCAGGTTTAATTTCAAGTGCTGCCAGAGAGATGCTTGAAGTCTGTAGCCAAGGAAGGGAATTTTTGCTCATCTGGTACTGGATATTGGATAAGCAGTCAGATAATTTGGCAACAAACCACAATGGAGGAGTTGAGAGAGACGGTACTGAGGTAGAGCTGTGTATAAGGCTCTCGTCAGACCTCATTTGGAATATTGGATTTGGATTTTGTTTATTGTCACGTGTACCGAGGTACAGTGAAAAGTATTTTTCTGCGAGCAGCTCAACCGATCATTAAGTACATGAAAAGAAAAGAAATACATAATAGGGCAACAACACAAGGTACACAATAGAACTATATAAACACTGGCATCGGGTGAAGCATACAGGGGTGTCGTGTTAATCGGGTCAGTCCCTAAAAGGGTCGTTTAGGAGCCTGATTACAGCGGGAAAGAAGCTGTTTTTGAGTTTGTTCGTGCATGTTCTCAGACTTTTGTATCTCCTGCCCGATGGAAGAAGTTGGAAGAGTGAGTAAACTGGGTGGGAAGGGTCATTGATTATGCTGCCCGCTTTCCCCAGGTAGCGGGAGGTGTAGATGGAGTCCATGGATGGGAGGCAGGTTTGTGTGATGGACTGGGCTGTGTTCACGACTCTCTGAAGTTTCTTGCGAGCAGTTTTGGGCCCCATATCTAAGGAAAGGGTCCAGAAGTGGTTCACAAGAATGATCCCTGGAATGAAGAACTTGACGTATGAGGAACGGTTGAGGACTCTGGATCTGTACTCGTTGGAGTTTAGAAGGATGAGGGGGGGATCTTATTGAAACTTACAGGATACTGCGAGGCCTGGATAGAGTGGAGAGGATGTTTCCACTTGTAGGAAAAACTAGAACCAGAGAACTAAAACAATCTCAGACTAAGGGATGATCTTTTAAAACAGAGATGAGGAGGAATTTCTTCAGCCAGAGGGTTGTGCATCTTTGCCGCAGAAGGCTGTAGAGGCCAGATCACTGAATTTCTTTAAGACAGACATAGATAGGTTCTTGATTAATAAGGGGATCAGGGTTATGGGGAGAAGGCAGGGGAATGAGGATGAGCAAAATATCAACCATGGTTGAATGGCGGAGTAGACCCGATGGGCCGAGTGGCCTGATTCTGCTTCTATGTCTTATGGTTACCTCTAGATTTGCCTATTCCAATCCATTCCTGGCTCGTCTCCTACACTCTGTAAACTTGAGCTGATCCAAAACTCTGCGGCATATGTCTTAATTGGCAGCACGTCCTATTCTTTACCACCCCTGTGCTTTCTGACCTATATTGGCTCCTGATCAAGCAATGCCTTGACGTTAAAATTCTCATCCTTATTTACAAATCCTTTCCATGGTCTTGTCTCTATCTCCAACCATTTCCAACCTCACAAGCCTCTAATTTAACTGTACTACTCTAATTCTCACGTATTTTCCAATTATAATTGCTCCATCGTTGAGGGTTGAGCTTCAGCTGCCTAGGCCCCAATCTCTGGAATTACCTGCCACATCTTTCTGCCTCTCTACCTCACTTTCCTCCTTTAAGACGCACTATCTCTTTAACCAAGCTTTTGATCATCAAACCTAATTTATCTTGAGCAGGTCAGCCCCAGAACATCGCTGTAGGAGTTCCTCAGGAATACCATAAAGTCAGAAGTGTATCCATATGCAACAAGACCTGGGTAATATCTGGCTTGTGTTGATGAGTGGCAAGTAACATTTTGTGCCACACAAATGCCAGGTAATGACCAACTACAAAATGAGGGACATTATAACCATTTTCCCTTGAAATTCAACAACATTGCCATTGTTGAATCACTCAAACATCAACTTCCTGGCAGGGCTACAAGAGCCTGTCAGAAGCTGGGAATCCTGAGGTGAGTAACTCACCACCTGAATCCCCAAAGCCTCTCCATCATTAGCAAGGCGCAAGTCAGGGGTGTGATGGAACATTCTCTGCTTGCCTGAATGAATTTAGCTCCAAACAATCGAGGGAAAAAAAACAACTGAATCAGCACCCCATCCACCACCTTAAATATTTTCTCCCTCCACCAGCAATGCACAACGTCAGCAATATATGCCATGTACAAGATGCACCACGGCATTTCAGAGGCTCCTTCGACAGTGGGCGACTAGAGATGAGCACAAATGCTGGCCATGCCAGCAATACTTCTGTCCCATCAAAGAACGAAAAAGAAATGTGGCTTGGTATCATATTTTTATAATGCTCCCGGAAACACCTTGAGACATCTCTTTATATTAAAGGTGCTCTGAGCAGTTCTTGTGCTAAATTGTTTTATTTATTTACCTTTATTAAAGGCTGAGGATGATCAGAAGAAGAGAAAAAAACAAGCCAATAGCAATGAAGGTAATTCCGGTTATAATTGTGGATTTTGTATTTCAAGGATGTGTTCACATTGTAGCTTGTGACTTGTGGATTTGTGTTCCACCTCACAATTTTAAGTATCTAGAAAGTTGTTGCCAATACTTTCAAACCCAAAGGTTTGATGACAGCTCATGCATCAGGAGAGAGAATTGGGGAAAAGTTGCAGAGTGATTGTGGGATTGACCATCACTTAAAATTATAAAGATACAGAGTAAATGGTCAAAACTGGCAAATGGATTTTAGTAGGCAGTTGCGAGATCATCCATGTTGAACCTAAAAAGGATAAAGCAAAAGGTACTTTCTAAATGGTGAAAAGATACCTGGGAGCATTCAGATGCATATTTCATTAAAATGTCATGAGCACGTACAGAAAACAATCAGTGGTTAATGGAATATTGGCCTTTCTATCTAGGGGAGCAGAATACAAAGGGGCAGAGATTATGCATCAGCCATATAAAGCCCTGGTCACACTTGGAGTACCGTGAGCAGCTCTGGCTACCACATCTTAGGAAAGATATATTGGCCTTGGAGGTAGGGAAGCGTAGATTTACCAGAATCATACCTGAATGAGAAACTTTGGTTACAAAGATAGATTGGAGAGGTTGGGACTGTTTACCTCGGAGAAGAGAAGATTTCGTAAAGGTATTGAAAATCATTAAGGTTCCAGAAAGAGTAGATAGGGAAAAACTGTTTCCACTCATGAAATGATCAAGAATGAGAGAGCGGGGATTTAAAGTAATTGGCAAAATAAGCAGTAACGGCATGAGGAAAACCATTTTAGTTTTTAATTTTCAGGCAGAATCAGTAGAGACATTCAAAAGGAGATCATATATTTACCTGAAAAGAAAGGATGTGCAGGGTTACTGGATGAGGGAATGGCACTAATTGAATTGCTCATTTGGAGCCAGTGCAAACGTGTTAGGATGACTTGCCCTCCTTCTGCGTTGTAACAATTCTATGATTCTGTTTCTGTGACCCTGGACCAGTTTCTCTAATCTCCCTTTGCTGTGTAAGATCCATTTGCACTACGCAGTCCCTTTGATATTGCTGCGTGACCATGCAAAGACCCCTGATTGGACCACTGACCTTAGATAGCATTTTCCTGATTGCTGTTAACACACGCAGCCTAGAAGCGCAGTTGCCCTGGATGTGAAGAGTTAAATTATGAGGAGCGATTACACAAACTAAGGCTGTACTACATACAACTTAGGAGCAGGGGTCAGCCACTGGCCCCACAAACTTTCTCGCCATTTAATAAGATCATATCTGATCGTAACCTCAACTCCACATCCCCAGCGCAGCGTGGTGGCGCAGTGGTTAATATTGCTGCCTCACGGCACCGAGGTTCCAGGTCCTATCCCGGCTCTGGGTCACTGTCCTTGTGGAGTTTGCACATTGTCCCTGTATTTGCGTGGGTTTCGCCCCCACAACCCAAAGATGTACAGAGTAGGTGGATTAGCCACGCTAAATTGCCCCTTAATTGTAAAAAATGAATTGTGTACTCTAAATCTTGTGTTAAACTCTGCGGGCTGGATCTGGATTCTCCGACCCCGTGCCGGGTCGGAGAATTGCCGGGGGGCTGCGCGAATCGTGCCATGCTGCCCCGACGCCGGGACACGATTCTCCACAGAGTGGAGGATTGGGGACGGTGCGGTCGGGGGCCGCTCTATTGGCCGCCCCCCCCCCCCCGGTGCGGTCGCGTTCCCCCCCCCCCCCCCCCCCCCCCCCCCCCCCCCCCCCCCCGCGCGAGTCTTCGGCCCGGGTGGGCTGAGTGGCCGTAAATAAAAAATTTTAAAAACGAGTCTCGCCGGCGCCGTTCTGACATGTTCAGAGCCGGCGGGACCTTGCCGTTGAAGGGTCCGGTGGCAGCCTGGGGAGGGGGGTCCGACCCCGGGGAGGGCCTCCGATGTGGCCTTGCCCGCGAACGGGACCCACAGATCGGCAGGCCAGCCTCTCTGTCTCCTGGCCTCCTTTCTTCCGCGCCGGCACCTGTATTCCTGCGCCATGCTGGGTCTGGGCCGGCGCGGACAAGGGAGACACCGCGCATGCGCGGAATTCGCGCCGGTGGGACTGCGCATGCATGGGTTCGCGCTGGACCCACTGCGCATGCGCGCATCCCCCGGCGCCCATTCCACGGCCAGATCAGCAGCTGGAGCGGCGTGAACTGCTCCAGTGCCCTGCTGGCCCCCTTCGGGGCTGGAATTGCTGATCCTGGGGCCGTGTTGACGCCATCGAGAAACGACGGCGTTTCCGACGGCGTCAACACTTAGCCTCAGGATCAGAGAATCCCGCCCAGCATTCCCACCCACACCCTATAAACTTTCATCCCCTTGGTATCAAGTATCCATTAACCTCTGCCTTAAAAATATTCAAAGACTCTACTTCCACTGCTTTTTGAGGAAGAGAGTTCCAAAGACCCGCAACCATTTGAGAGCAAAAAAGTCGCCTCACTCCCTTTGAAATGGGCAACCCTTTATTTTTAAATAGTGACCCTGTGTTCTAGATTCTCTCACAAGAGGAAACATCTTCTTCACATCCACCTAGTCAAAACCCGTCATCTTGCATGTTTCAATCAAATTACCAGTTAGTACAAGCCAAGCCTGCCTAACCTTTCTTCATGGGGTGGCGCGGTGATTAGCACTGCTGCCTCACAGCACGAGGGACCCGGGTTCAATTCTGGCCTTGGGTGACTGTGGAGTTTGCACATCCTCCCCGTGTGTGCGTGGGTTTCCTCCGGGTGCTCCGGTTTCCTCCCACAGTCCAAAGATGTGCAGGTTAGGTGGATTGGCCATGTTAAATTGTCCCTTGGTGTCCCAACGATGTGCAGATTAGGCGGGGTTGCGGGAATAGGGTGGGGTGAACTTTCAGGAGGTCGGTGCAGACTCGATGGCTGAATGGCCTCCTCCTGTAGTGCAGATATTCTATGAATCTCTGAAAAGACGACCCTCCCAATCCAGGTATTAGCCTAATTAACCTCTGAATTACTTTTACAACCTTAAATAAGGAGACCAATACTGTACATGGAGGTTCCATTCCTGTAAGCTCTCACAAAGTCTAAAGTCTCGAACTAGTAGATACGAGCTTACTACATGAGTACAGTGTGGGGGACAGGTGAGCGTTTAACATATATCGTGGAATAGTGAAATTTGGGGACCGTGATTAAGTGTACAACTATGATATCTGGTGGTGGAGGTTGCTCGTTGGGTGGATCCTGCTAGAACTTTTTTGGACCTTTTCACCCAGATTTGGTGGGGGGGGGGGGATTTTATGTGATTAATCTCTCAAAAAATGTTGCGGCAACTAAAGGATGTTGAAACCCAGAAGAAGAATACAGGGAGAAAAGGTGTGAGAAGTCGTTCACCTGAGAGCTCAAGTTCGGTGTGGTATTTTGTGGGAGGAAAGATGGCGGGAGTTAGCTCGCCGGGTGGGGCCGTGCCCTTACGGTGGACACGCTGGCTGAAGTGATGGAGGTGGAATTTGAGTGTCAGTTCGGCATCAGAGGAGATAGTGGTCTCAGCTGATTGAAACCCAAGCAGACATGGGGAGAACGTGCAAACTCCACACGGACAGTGACCCAAGCCCGGAATCAAACATGGGACCCTGGAGCTGTGAAGCAACAGAGTTAACCACTGTGCTACCGTGCCGCCTTGCAGAGGATCCTACTCTGGAACTCTTGGTGAGGACGAAGGAATTGCACACATGGCTTGACTTTCTGTCCACAGGGAAGACGGTTCTGCAATTAAGGTGGGTGAAGGAGATAGTGTATGAGTATGGGGAGAAGGCCAGTGGTTTTTTGGCGAGCCAGCTCCACCGGCAGGCGGCTGCGAGAGAGATTGTTCGGATCCGGGAAGGGACAGGAGAGTTGGTTGTGGCACCGGAGCAGGTGAACAAGGCATTTGAGGAGTTTTAAAAACTTTGTATAGGTCGGAGCCTATACAAGGGGACAAGTTGGAAAAGAGCGATTTTTGGGGGGATTGGAACGTCCTACGATAGGAGAGGAAGAGAGGGCAGGACTTGAAGAGCCAGTGGAGATGGAGGAGGTTCAGGCAGCGATTGGGAAGATGTAAACAGCAAGGGCTGGTTTGGTTCCCGGTGGAGTTTGATGAAAAGGGCAAATCAAACTGGTAGCAATGCGATGGAGAGGATCTTCTGGAATGTACAAGGGATGGTTTTCTCGACCAATATGTCGGGAACCAACTAGAGAGCAGGCTATCCTACTCTGTGCAATGAAAAGGATTAATTAGCAATGTTGTGGTGTGAGATCCTTTAGGGAAGGGTGACCATAATATGGTAGAATTCTTCATTGAGATGGAGACTGACACAGTTAGGTCTGAGACTAGGGTCCTGAACTTAAATAAAGCTAAGTTTGATGGTATGAGATGTGCATTGGCTAGGATAAGCTGGCGAAGGATACTTAAGGGGTTGATGGTGGATATGTAATGACAGATATTTAAAGAACACATGGATGAACTTCAACAATTGTACATCCCTGACTGATGCAAGAGTAAGATGAGGAAGGTGGCTCAGCAACAGAATTCAATGATAGTGTTCAAGCCAAAGAGGAGGCATATAAATTGGCCAGAAAAAATAGCAAGCCTGAGTTGTGGGAGAAATGTAAAATTCAGCAGAGGAGGACAACGGGTTTAATTCGAAAGGGGATAATAGAATTTGACTGCAAAAGCTTCCACATATATGTGAAGAGAAAAAGACTGGTGAAGACAAATGTAGGTCCCTTTACAGTTAGAATTGGGTGAATTCATAATGGGCAAAGAGACGACCGATCAGTTGAACAAATACTTTGGATCTGGCTTCACTAAGGAGGACACAAATAACCGTCCGGAAATACTAGGGAGCAGAGGTTCGAGCATGAAGGAGGAACTAAAGGAAATCCTTATTAGTCAGGAAATTGTAGCTTGTGTTTCCTTCAGGTGCTCCGGTTTCCTCCCACAAGTCTCAAAAGACGTGCTGCAAGATAATTTGGACATTCTGAATTCTCCCTCGGTGTACCCGAACAGGCAACCGGAGTGTGGCGCCGAGGGGATTTTCACAGTAACTTCATTGCAGTGTTAATGTAACAATAATGTGACAATAATGACGATTATTATTGGGGAAATTGATGGCATTAAAACCTGATACGTCCCCAGGGTCTGATATCCTGCATCCCAGAGTACTTAAGGAAATGGCCCTAGAAATAGTGGACGCATTGTTGATCGTTTTCCAGCATTCTATAGACTCTGGAAAAGTTCCAGTGCATTGGAGGGTAGCTGATGTAACCCCACTTTATTAAAAAGGAGGGAGAGAGAAAATAGGAAATTATAGACTACTTAACCTGACATCGGTGGTGGGGAAAATGGTGGAGTCATTTATTAAGGATGAAATAATTGAGCATTTGGAAAGTGGGGACAGGATCAGTCCAAGCCACCATGGATTCATGTAAAGGGAAATCATCCTTGACAAATCTTCAGGACCTTTTTGAGGATGTAACCAGTAGAGTGGACAAGGGTGAACCAGTGGATGCTGTGTATCTGGACAAAAGGATTTTCTCAAGGTCCACATAAGAGATTAGTGAGCAAAATTAAAGCTCATGGTATTCGGGGTAATGTATTGACGTGGATGGAGAACTGGTTGGCAGACAGAAAGCAGAGAGTAGGAATAAACTGATCCTTTTCAGAGTGGCAGGCAGTGACTAATGGGGTACCACAAAGCTCAGTGCTGGGACCCCAGCTGTTCACAATATACATTAATGATTTGGACAAAGGAATTACATGCAATATCTCCAAATTTGCAGAAGGCACTAAGCTGTGTGGCAGTGTGCTGTGAAGAGAATGCAAAGTGGCTGCAGGGTGACTTGGACAGGCTGGCTGAGTAGGCAAATACCTGGCAAATGCAAAATAATGTGGGTAAATGTGAGCGTATCCATTTTGGTGGGAAAAGCAGGAAGGCAGTTTATTATCTGAATGGTGGCTGTTTAGGAAAAGAGGAAGTGCAACGATGACCTCTGTCATGGTGGACCAGTCTGAAGGTTGGCAGGCAGGTACTGCAGACTGAGGCAAGCTAATGGCATTCTCGCCTTCATAGCGAGAGGATTTGAGTATAGGAGTAGGAATGTCTTGCTGCAGTTATACAGGGCCTTGGTGAGGCCACACCCTGAGTACTGTGTGAAGTTTGGTACATACATAGATACATAGAAAATAGGAGCAGGAGCAGGCCTTTTGGCCCTTCGAGCCTGCTCCGCCATTCATCACGATCATGGCTGATCATCCAACTCAATAGCCTAATCCTGCTTTCTCCTCATAGCCTTTGATCCCATTCTCCCCAAGTGCTATATCAAGCCACCTCTTGAATATATTCAAAGTTTTAGCATCAACTACTTCCTGTGGTAATGAATTCCACAGGCTCACCACTCTTTGGGTGAAGAACTCTCTCCTGATCTCTGTCGGAAATGGTTTACCCTGAATCCTCAGGCTGTGACCCCTGGTTCTGGACAGGCCTATCATTGGTAACATCTTCCCTGCATCTGTCTAGTCCTGTTAGAATTTTATAAGTCTCTATGAGACCCCCCCCCCCCTTCATTCTTCTGAACTCCAGGGAGAACAATCCCAACCGAGTCAATCTCTCCTCATATGACAGTCCCGCCATCCCTGGAATCAGCCTGGAATCAGTCTGGTAAACCTTTGTTGCACTCCTTCAACAGCAAGAACACCCTTCCTCAGAGAAGGAGACCAAAACTTCACACAATACTCCAAGTGTGGCCTCACCAAGGCCCTGTAGAATTGCAGCAACACATCCCTGCTTCTGTACTCGAAACCTCTCGCAATGAAGGCCAACATACCATTATCCTTCTTTACCGCCTGCTGCACCTGCATGCTTACCTTCAGCGAATGGTGCACAAGGACACCCAGGTCCCGCTGCACTCCCCTCTCCCAATTTACAACCATTCAGATTGTAATCTGCCTTCCTGTTTTTGCTTCCAAAATGAATAACCTCACGGTTGCCCAAATTGTACTGCCAACCTGCCCAAATTGTACACCCAACCTGCCCAGATCTTGCTGTAGGATCCCTGCATCCTCGTCACAATTCACCCTCCCACCTAATTTGGTATCATCTGCAAACTTTGAGATGTTACATTTTGTTCCCTCATCCAAATCATTAATATATATTGTGAATAGCTGGGGTACCAGCACCGATCCCTGTAGTACCCCACTGGTTACTGCCTGCCAATTTGAAAAGGACCCATTAATCCCTACTCTTTGTTTCCTCTCTGCCAACCTGTTTTCTATCCACCTCAATGCATTTCCCCCAATCCCATGCGCTTTAATTTTGCACAATAATCTCTTATGCGGGACTTTGTCAAACACCTTCTGAAAGTCCAAATATTGCACATCGACTGGCTCCCCCTTGTCGACTGTACTGGTTACCTCTTCAAAGAATTCCAACAGATTTGTCAAGCATGTTTTTCCCTTCATAAATCCATGCTGACTCTGACTGATCCTGCCACTGCTTTCTAAATGTTCCGCTATAAAGTCCTTGATAATGGATTCAAGCATTTTCCCCACTACCGATATTAGGCTTACTGGTCTATAATTCCCTGCATTCTCTCTACCTCCCTTTTTGAATATCGGAGTGACATGAGCTACCCTCCAATCTGCAGGGACAGTTCCAGAGTCTATAGAATACCGGAAGATGACCACCAATGCATCCACTATTTCCAGAGCCACCTCCTTAAGCACTCTGGGATGCAGATTCTCAGGTCCTGGGGATTTATCCGTCTTCAATCCCATCATTTTTCCCAGCACCATCTCTCTACTAATGTTGATCTCCCTCAGTTCTTCCATCACACTAAACCTTTCATTCTCCAACATTCTGGGATCTGATTTGTGTCTTCATTTGTGAAGACAGAACCAAAGTATGTATTTAATTGCTCATCCATTTCTTTGTCCCTTATTATGCATTCCCCTGTTTCTGTCTGCACTGGGCCTACATTTTTCTTTACCAATCTCTCTTCACATATCTGTAGAAACTCTTAGTGTCAGTCTTTATGTTACCTGCAATCTTCTTTTCGTATTGAACTTTCCCCTTCTTAATCAATCCCTTTGTCCTTCTTTGCTGAATTCTAAACTGCTCCCAATGCTCAGACCTATTATTTTTCTGGGCCAATCTGTATGCTTCTTCCTTGGATTGGATACTATTTCTAATTTCCTTTGTAAGCCATGGATTGGCCCTCTTACCCATTTTGCTTTTGTGCCAGACAGGAATGAACAGTTGCTGTACTTCCTCCATGCATTCCTTGAATGTTTGCCATTGTCTATCCACTGTCATCCCTTTAAGTAACTCTCCCCAATCTATCAAGGCCAACTCACGCCTCATATCCTCATAGTTCCTTTTATTAAGATTCAGCACCCTAGTCTCCGAATCAACTACTTCACTCTCCATCTTGATAAAAAATTCCAACATGTCATGGTCGCTCATCCCCAGGGGGTCTCGTACAGCCAGATTGGCAGTAATTCCTTTCTCATTACACAATACCCAGTACCCAGTCTAAGATGGCCTGCTCTCTAGTTGGGTCCTCCACATATTGGTCAAGAAAACCATCCCGTATACACTCCAGGAATTCCTCCTCTACGGCATTGTGGCTAATTTGATTTGCCCAATCTATGTGAAGATTAAAATCACCTATGATCACCGATATTCCCTTATTAAATGCTAATTTATAGCTAATTTATATTACAATACTAATTTCTTGTTCAATGCCATTCCCAACCTCACCAGTGCAGTTTGGGGGTCTATATATGACTTTTGTCCCTTGATGTTTCTCAACTCTACCCATACGGATTCCACATTGTAAAACTAATATCCTTTCTCACTATTGTGTTAATTTCCTCTTTAACCAGCAGTGCCACGCCCCACCTTTTCTTTTATGCCTGTCCTTCCTAAAGAACCCTGGGACATTCAGTCCCCATCCCTGTTTAACGCGCAGCCATGCCTCCGTAATCCCAATTATATCATACCCATTTATATCTATCTGCACGATTAGTTCATCTCCTAGTCTCCCTAGTTTGAAGAAGAACATTTTTGCTATTGAAGGTGTCCAGCAAAAGTTCACCAGACTAATTTTCGGGATGGCAGGACCGACATATGAAGAAAGACTGGATCGACTGGGATTGTACTCACTGGAGTTTAGAAGAATGAGAGGGGCTCTCATAGAAATATATAAAACTCTAATGGGGCTGGACAGGCTAGATGTGGGAAGAATGTTCCCGATGTTGGGGACATCCAGAACTACGGGTCACAGCTTAAGAATAAAGGGTAAGCCATTCAGGACTGAGATGAGGAAAAACATCTTCTCTCGAGAGTTGTAAATTTGTGGAATTCTCCACTGCCGAAGGCTGTTGTGCCAGTTCGATGGATATATTCAAGAGGGAGCTGGACTAGCCCTTGCAGCTAAAGGGATCAAGGGGTACGGAGAGAAAACGGGAGTGGGATACTGAATTTGCATGATCATCCATGATCATATTGAATGATGGTGCAAGCTCAAAAGGCCGAATGTCGTCCTCTCGCACCTATTTTCTATGTTTGACTGTGTAGAGTGGAGCTATTTGTTTGCGGTGTTGGAGAGTTTGAGATTGGGCCTAAGTTTGTGGCGATGGTTAAATTGTTATATAGGGAACCAAAGATGAGTGTGCACAAGACCGAAGTGAATTCAGGATATTTTCAGTTACATAGGGGAACGTGTCAAAGGTGCCCCATGCCTTCCCTCCTGTTTGCGCTGCCGATAGAGTCCTTGGCCAATGCCCTGAGGTGCTCATATAAGTGGAAGGGGATAATGAAGTAGGCGTGGAGCATAGGGTGTCTTTGTATGCTGATGATTTGTTATTGTAAATCTTCATCCCAGGTTCTACGGTTGGGTATAAAATGGGGCTGTTCAGGATATTCCAGACGTTTTCAAGTTATAAGTTGAATCTGCAAAAGAGTGAGTGTTTTCTGGTGTCTTCTCCATGGGCAGGAGCCGGTCTTGGAGGGTTGCCGTTTTGGGTGGCGACTACCCAAAGGTTGGGTGCAGGCAGTAAAGATTAATATTTTGCCACGGTTTTTAATTCTTATTTCAGTGCCGATCGGTCTTTTTTCCAGAAACGTTTTTATGGGGGTTGAACAGTTGATATTTGTCGTTAGTTTGGGCAGATAAGGGAGCAAGCATTAGGAAGGCAGTGCTTCAGCGAGGGCGGCAGTCTGGTCCTTCCAAACCTGTTATTATTGTGCGGCGAATGTCGAGAAGGTGCAGGATTGGGCTAAGGAGCCGGTGGCTTTGTGGGTGAAGATGGAGACAGACTCTTGTAAGGAGTTGGGGTTACGGGTGCTGACAATGGCGCTGCTCCCATTCGTCCCAGAGAAGTATTCGGGGAGTCAGTGGTGATGGCCACATTGAAGATATGGAGGCAATTTCAACAGCACTTTAGGTTAGGGACAGGGTTGATGCCGATCGGAATCATATGTTTGAGCCGGCGAGGCTGGATGCTGGATTTCAGGGTTGGGAGGAGCTGGGAGTGATGGAGATGAAGTAGTGATTTGTGAGTTTGGAGGAGTTGATGGAGATGGTTTGGATTCCGCGGGGAGAAGCGTTTAGGTATATGCAGGTGCGGGACTTCACAAAGAAGTTTTTCCAACTTTTCTGGTGGCACAGCCTTCCTCGTTGTTGGAATCGGTGTTGACATTGATGGGGCTGGAGGGGCTTTTGTTGTTTTTGATTTGCTTTGTTGGGTTGTATGTGATTTATGGGAGCATATTGGAGGAGGATAGGATGTCGTTGGAGGGGTCAAGGCCAAGTGGGAGGGGGAGCTGGGGACAGCGCTGGAGATGGGGTTGTGGTGTGAGGTGCTGCAGGGGGGTGAATTCCTCACCCTCGTGCTCGAGGCTGGGGCTGATTCAGTTAAAGGTGGTGCATAGGGCGCACCATACAAAGTTGAGGATGAGCTGGTTGTTTGAGGTGGTGGAGGACACTTGTCAGCAGTGTGGGAGGGCTCCAGCTAATCCTGTACATATGTTCTGGTCCTGCCCGAAGTTGGAGAGATTTTGGAGGTCATTTTCTAGCACCATGTTAGCGATCTTGCAAGTGGATTTGAAGCCCAGTCCCCTGGGGGCCATATTAGGGGTGTCTGACTTGCCAGAGCTGCAGACCAGAGCGGTGACAGATGTTTTAGCCATTGCCTTCCTGCTCGCAGGCAGGTCCTGTTGGGGTGGAGGTCAACTTCTTTGCCCTGTGCCTCGGTATGGCTAGGGGATTTGATGGAGTTCCTGTATTTGGAGAAGGTCAAGTTTATTGTGAGGGGTTCCACAAGAGATGGGGTTTGTTTATACTACATTTTTAAAGAGTTGGTTATCGTCAGCTGCTGGGGGGTGGGGGACTTTTGTTGGGTGTTATGGGGGAGGGGGACTTTTGTTTTGTTTTGCTTTGTTGGGTTGTATACATAAATGTTAAAAATGGAATAAAAATATTTTTGAAAAAGTGTACAACTACATTCGTGCGAAAACAATTTGCGATAAAGGGGGTTGTGAACAATAGGAGTTGACTACTCCAGATATGGTCTCACCAATGACCTATATAATTGAAGCATAACCTCCCTGTTTTTGTATTCTATTCCCCTCACAAACCACAACATTCTATTAGCTTTCCTAATTACTTGCTGTATCTGCATACTAACCTTTTGCAATTCGTGCACAATAACACCTAGATTCCTCTGCATCTGAGCTCTCCAATCTCTCACCATTTAGATAATATGCTTTATTTGTCCTGCCAAAATGGACAATTTCACATTTTCCCACATTTTACTCCATTTGACAGGTCGTTGCCCACTTAATTAACCGATCTATGTCCATTGGTATCCTCCTTAAGCCCTCTTCACAATTGATGTTCCTACCTATCTCTCTGTCATCAGCAAATTTAACAACCATACCTTTGGTTCCTTCATCCAAGTCATTTATAAAACATTGAGGCCCCAGCATTCCTTACACATTGCCAACCAGAAAAACACCTTTTTATGCCTACCCTTCCTGTTAGAAACAAAAAATAGCATTACCATCATATGCATGGGAACACCACTGCTTGGAAGTTCCTCTCCAGTCACTCACCATGCTGACCTGGAAATGTATCGCGGTTCTTTCATTGTCACTGGGTCATAAACCTGGAACTCCCTCCTAATAGCGCAGTGGACGTACCTACACCACATGGACTGCAGCAGTTCAAAAAGGTACCTCACCACAACCTTCTGAAGTGCAATTAGGAATGGGAACAAATGCTGGCCTAACCGGCAAAGCCCACATCCTGTAAAAAATTAATTTAAAAAAAGGCCATTTGGCCCATTTGATGAGGTTTTCTGAGATTTTAAGTTTTATTTATTTCAGTTCTATATCATGCGAAGCATGACTATGTATCAGCCTGTATTATGTTTGAGTAGACCAAGGGCTAACAAAGTGTTTATAATGTGTCTTACAGCTCTTCCACCTCCTCTCCCTCCTCAGTTCTTTTCCACATTCGTGAAGGTCACAAACATTTTGAACTGTGATATTTTAATGCTAGTACTCAGAACAGTCCTCCAGCGGGCTGTGGATTCCACAGGACGATTATGGAGTGAAGCAATGGTACAGAAGGTATGAATTTGCACAATATCGATCGCCTTGTTCAATTAGTCAGGAAAAATTAAAATGGTTACACTGCAACTTGGCTGACAGGGAAAAAAATGATATAATGCAGTTTACAACTTGGAGCACTTTGAGAGTCAAATTAAATAATACTTGCTGTCCTTATGTATTCCATTTAGGTGAGTATCGTTTCCATTTGTGTTCATAGAATCCCTACGGTGCAGAAGGGGGCCATTCGGCCCATCGAGTCTGCACTGACCCTTCGAATGACCACCCTACCTAGGCCCAATCCCCCACCCTATTCATGCAACCCCACCCTAAGGGGCAATTTAGCATGGCCAAACCACCCAACCTGCACATCTTTGGACTGACAGGGAAACGGGAGCACCTGGAGAAAACCCACGGGGAGAATGTGCAAACTCCACACTGATAGTCACCTGAGGTCAGGATCGAACCTGGGTCTGTGGTGCAGTGAGTCGGCAGTGCTAACCACTGTGTCGCCACGGTTCCTTCTGCATTTTAAAAATAAATTCCAATTAAGGGACAATTCAGCATGGCCAATCCACCTACCCTTTTGGGTTGTGGGGGTGAGACCCACGCAGACTCGGAGAATGTGCAGCCTTCTGCTTTTCAATTTAACCCTACAACTTCTAACTCTTATGAAAATTAATTTTAAAGCCTACTTAATATAAGTGTTCAGCAACTCAATTTTCATTGTATCATGCAACTATTCGGGTGGTAAAAAGCAGACTGGAAGACCTTTATCTTAGAATCTGGCAATTCCCATGTTGCTAATTTTCTCCCACCACCTGGACCCCCAAATACCTAAACCTGTCCCCGGTTACCCTGAACGTCAACACCCCCAGGTTGGCACTCCCGACCCGCCGCATTCACCGGGAACATCTCGCTCTTCCCGATGTTTAACTTGTATCCCGAAAAGGCCCTAAACCTCTCCAGTGTGTCCATATTCTCCCTATACACTCCAGTGGATCCGACACAAACAGCAACAGGTCATTCCTACTCCCCCTCACAATCCCCTGCCACTCTACTGACCCCCTAACGGCCATCGCCAAGGGCTCTGTCGCCAGCGCAAACACTTGACAGTGGACACCCCTGCCTTTTTCCCCTATGCAACCGAAAGCTCTACGATCTCACCTCATTTGTCTATACACTCGCCACCGAGGCCAAGTATAACAGTCGCACCCATGCCACGAACTTCGGCCCAAACCCAAACCTTCCCAAGATCTTGAACAGGTATCTCTACTCCACCCAATCGAAAGCCTTCTCCACCCCTCCATCCTCCCCGCCACTAACTTGGCCAACACTTTCACATCCGTGAAATGGGCCTTTTTGACTCACACTCCAGCATGTCCGTCCCCTTCTTTGGGATGAGCCTAATCAATGCCTGTGTCAATGTCTCCACCAGCTCCCCCTTTTCCAGCGTCTTGCTAAACATCCCCAGCAAACGCAGGACCAACTCTGTTGCAAACTCCTTATAGAACTCTGCCAGGTAGCCGCCCAGCCACGGGTCCTTCCCTGACTTCTTCCCCCTCATGCTATCCATTACCTGCCTCAGCCCTAATGGCTCTTCAAAGCTCTTCATCCAGCCTTAGGAACTCCAGCCCTTCCAAAAACCACCCCATATGTCCCTTCTCACCGCCCGGCTCGGCCCTGTACAGCTTCTCATAAATACTCCCTAAATGCCTTGTTGATCCTTCCCAGCTCTGACACTACCTCTCCCTTCCTGACCACACCCTCAAAGTTTTCCTCGACGCGGCCTGCCTCTGTAGCTGGTGAACCATCATGTGGCTCACCTTCTCTCCATATTCAGATTACACCCCCCTCGCTCTTCTCAACTGCCCCACTGCCTTCCCCATCGTCAACCTGTCAAACTGCTCCTGTAACCTTTTTCTCTCCGCCAACTCCTCCTTGGTGGAAGCTCTCGAATATTTCCTGTCCATCTCTACTATCTTGTCCAACAACCGTCCTTCGCTCCCTCCCCTCGCTCCTTCTCCTGTCCCTATGCGCCTTGAACGAGAAAACGTTCCCCCGAACCACCGCCTTCAATGCCTCCCAAAACGTGGCGGCAAACACCTCCCCATTCTGATACAAATCCATATAACCTCTGATCACTGACAGACTGCACCTTCTCACAGAACCCCTTATCCATCAAAAGCCCCGAATGCAGCCACCATCTCGGCCTCTGCTCCTGCCTTGAACTAAGCCTGACCTCCAGCTAGTGCGGCGCAAGATCTGAGATCACAAATTTTGAATACTCTGCCTCCACCAACACCGCTCGACTCACCACAGAAAAATCAATTCTGGAGTATGCCTTGTACACGTGCGAGAAGGAGGAGTACTCCCTCACCCCGGGTTCCTAAACCTCCACTTGTCCACCATTCCCATGGGTTCCATAAACACTGTCAGCTCCTTTGCCATTCTCAACCTTCCCATTGACTTAGGGCTTGACCTTTCCACCCTCAGTTCCAACACACAGTTGAAATCACCCCCATTATCAATTAGTGCATGTCCAGGTCTGGGATCACTCCCAGCAACCCCATTGACAAACCCCACATCATCCCAATTCGGCGCATATTCATTCACTAGCACCACTGGCATCCCCTCCAGCACCCCATTTACTATAACTATCTTTACCCCGTGATCTGGACTTCTTTGGCCCCTACAAACCCATCCTTTTGCTCATCAAGCTAGCCACCCTCCCCGACTTGCCGAATGACTTCAAACTCCGAGTGAAATACCTGTCCCACTATCCTTTCTCAACCTGACCTGATCCTTAACCCAGAGGTGTGTCTCCTGCAGAAAGACCACCCCTGCCTTCAGACTCCTCAGATGTGCGAAGACCCGAGACCTCTTAACTGACCCGTTCAGTCCCTGAACGTTTCCACATTATGAATCTTGCCGGAGGCTTATGCCCCCACTCCCCTCTACTGTCTGCCATCATCCCCTTCCAACTTTACCTCTTTCAATTTCACCCTGAACCAGGCCCATCCAAGATGGCCCCATCTCTGCCCATGGCCACGCTCAGTCTCCAACTCTGCCAGGTTGCAACCCCCCCCCCCCTCGGCCATCTCCCCCACCTCACGTTCGTTCATCAGCATTACCTGCCAGCGTGGCAGCTCCTACTCGAAGGTCCCTTCTACTTTTTGCTCCACCTCTCTTCCCACCTTTCCTTCCTTGGTCTGTGCAAACGGCTCCCTGTGGACTCCATCCTCCACCCCCACATAAACAAAGACAGGGGGAGGAGGGGGGGCAGTTGCCCCCTTACAAACCCCTGAAAAAAGGCAGAAACACACAACCTAAAAAGCCACCACCCTCCGGTCCCCCACAATAGCCGCATCATCCAACCTCTGCTGATCTAGCTCATCCATCTCCCGGCAGCATTCAGTTCTCGCCCAATTTATGGTCTCTTATGAAATCATTGGCCTCTTCTTTCGAAATAGTCGAAAGTTATCCACCGCTTCGGCGGGTATAGTACCCCAAACGGAAACTGCCTTCAATATAACACTGCCTTGGCCTTGTTAAATCCGGAATGCCTCTTCACCAGCTCTGCGCCAATATCTTGGTAAATTCGGGCCCGGTTCCCCTCTGATTCATGATTCCGCTTCTCCTTGGCCCACCACAGGATCTTTTCCTTCTCTGCAGACCTATGGAGCCTCAAAATCACCACCCGCAGAGGCTTCCCCGTTTTTGGCTTTTGCCTTAGGGACCTGTGCACCCTGTCCACCTCTGAGGTCTTGTCCAGCAGCCCCTCCACCACCAGCCCCACCATCATCTTCGAAATATATTTTGTGGTGCTTGTATCTTCCATACCCTCCGGCAGGCCGAGGATACGTAGATTCTGCCTCCTGGACCTGTTCTCCTGCTCCTCTATCTTTGCCCTTAGCAACTTGTAAAGGTTCCCCAGGATCCCCACCTCCGCCTCCAACGACACCACCCGATCACGATGATTGGACATCACCTTCTCCACCTCCCAAATCTGTGACCCCTGTGCCTCGAGGCAGTTCTCCACTCGCTCCATCGATCCTTTCAGGGCTGTTACTGCTCCCTCAGTGGCCTTCAACCAGTCCAGTCCTCGTGCACCTCCTTTCTTTGCTGACGAACTCTTCTCTGATAAATGCCATTAACTGCTCCTTGTGGGGCTTTCCCACTTGTGATGACCCTTCCTCCTCTGCCATCTTCACAATTGTTTCTGCACCACAGGTCTCCTCCAGTTCCTTGGCCAGGACTGTAACTGTTTTTTTTCCTGGTCAGGTAACCAGTAGACATGCCACACATGGGGTGGGTGGGTTGGGGGGGGGGGGGGGGGGGGGACACATCTCCCCGCCCTCTAATATACTTTCCTGTCGAAACTACCCCACTTTCGGGTAAAAAGAGCCCAAATCTTTGAGCCGGAGCTGCCCTGTGTGCAGCCACTCACTCCATAGTCGCCTCCGGAAGTCAGTACGTTGCATTTGTACCTTCTATCCTGGCATTTCAAAAAGTCCAGTTCCAGCAGACTCCAATAACAGAACTCGCTTTTCAAAAATAATTTGAGGGAAATAAACCAGTAATATGTCAAAAGGTACATTAAGCAGATCTTTTTAATCAGGTAGTATGGTTTTAATGGTTTCCTTGTCAGTGTCGTAATTACACTTTATGTTAATAACTACACACAGTTCTGCTTCTCCATTCCATAGACTCTTCATCTTATCTGCATGGCTTTACAAGAAGAACAGAGACAGCTAGAGGGAGGAGTTGCAGAGGAAGATGTGACCTTTGATGTTTATCTTAAGGCAACAAGTAAGTATTGGACTTGCTTTTGAATTTGGAACAATTCTGCAGTTCTTACTTACTGTTGCAGTAATAGTCCAGACTATGGCCAAAAATCAATGTCCAGTTTTGGGCATATTTAGTGGGGTGGTTGTCGGCGGATTTCATTAAATCTCGCAAGGCGTGTCGAGCTCCACAAATCTCGCGAATGACCTCTCGAGATTCAGCGGCCTCGTCCTGACACCAAGTGCCCTATATCTTTCAAAATTATAGTCAATAGATAGCGTAATGGTGATTATTGGCTCTGTTGGTGAGGAGCTGATGGGGGAAATTAGCTTGTAAAAGTTTTCAAACCGGCTTCAATTTGCACTGCAGATCATGTGGTGTCACGGTAACTGCTGATCGCACTCTCCCACCATTTATCTGAATTCTGTCCCAGAGGTGTAAGCAAAATACTGTGGATCCAGGAGATCTGAAATAAAAGCAAAAAATACTTGAAATATTCAGTAAGTCTGGTAGCATCTATGGAGAGAAAAACAGAGTTCACATTTCAGATTGCTGACCTTTCATCAGAATACTCTAACTAGTCTTAGTTTGTATCTGCTGGCACAGTGCATGTAATTTTCTCTTAGAGAACCTGTTGTGGATCTTGCCAAAGATACATTTGCCTCATTCAAAGTCACAGTTCTTACCAGTGAGGGGAGAGAATTAAAATTTCATGTTCACTTACTCTGTAATCCACACTTTATTCATTTAAATTGAGCAAAGCCCTCTGATTCTTTATGCTAATGCCACTTCTGCTTTTGTTTTCCAAAGATGTGTGTGCCTTTATTCTTGATGCTGTGCAGACCTGAATCTTTGTGGCAGAAATAAGATATGACAAAAGCAGGGACAATCATTACAAGCAAAGACCATCCTATCACCAGTAACACTGCAGACTTGAGCCTTGCTATTTTGCGAACTGATCCTGGGTTAAGAAAATTAATGGGTTTTGGGTTAGACGGGCAGCATGGTCGGCGCAGGCTTGGAGGGCCGAAGGGCCTGTTTTCTGTGTTGTACTTTTCTTTGTACTTTGAGTAACTATTTTGATGCTTTTGCACACCATTCCAAGAAAACCCAATGATAGTGCAAGAAGACTGGGGCCAGTTTACTTGTATTTTTCCAGTTATGCGTTTTCTTTCTTTCTTAAACGTTTGTGGTTATTTTGAAGGGGTCGGAAGCTCTGCAGTGAATGCCGAAAGTATCTTGTCACTTCTAGAGAAACTAAAACATGTACATCAGTTGGATGCCCAGAAGGACATGATTAACTGGACTCTGCAGGTATGCATAGAAAATGGAAACATAAAATAATATATGGATTTTAGCCGTTGTGTGTTTTTCAAAAGGTTTAAAACTAAGATTATTCATCTATAGTTAGACAAGGGTATTAATGGTTATGCAATCATGGTGAGTTGGACGAAGTTAAGATTTAGATCAGTCATGATCGAATTGAAAGGTGAAACAAGCTTGAGAGGCTGAATGGCCTCTTCCTGGTCCGATGTTCCTTTTTTGGAGGAAGTGTATGTACAATGATCCAGGAGTTACGATATCAGTGTCAGGCTCTTGAATGAGAGACTGTGGACTCAATATTTGTGCCTTTCCATAGTCGGGCAGAAAATCTAGACTATAATGACCCTTTCATCCAGGCTTCTCCATAAAAATTAGTTTAATCATCTCAGTCTAACCAATTGTGGGAGAAATGATCTATATGAGGTATCCCTTTCATAATTTAACTGCATTTCCGAATTAAAAGTTTCATTAGGAGACTTCCGGTTGCGGCGATGACCAGCTAAGCCGCACGTTTCGGCGGCTCCAGCTTAAACGGACCTTCGGGCTCTTTTAAGAGCCCCAACGGGAAATTCTTTTTTGACGAAACCCAGTGTGGGGTGAGGCAACAGGGAGGTGTCGTGTTCCCCCCCCCCAAGTGGGAAAGAAAAATATCGGCGGCGGCGGCCAGATCTCGGAGAATCCTCGAGGGCAGCGGCAGAAGAAAGAAAGGAGCAAGATGGCGTCGGAGGGAGCCCAGGCGACATGGGGACGAGACCAGGAAGAATTTTTAAGACGGTGTGTGGAGCTGCTAAAAAAGGAGGTGCTGGCCCCGATGCTACAGGCAATCGAGGGGCTTAAAGAGACACAAAAGGCCCAGGAGATGGAGCTTTGTGTGGTGGAGCAGAAGGTAATGGACAACGAGGACGAGATCCTGGGCCTAGCGGTCAAAATGCAGACGCACGAGGCGCTTCATAAGAAGTGCATCGAAAGGATTGAAGCCCTGGAAAATAGATCAAGGAGAAAGAACCTCCGGATCCTGGGTCTCCCCGAGGGAGTGGAAGGAGCTGACGGCGAGGCTTACGCGAGCACGATGCTACGCTCGCTAATGGGAGCTGGGGCCCCTTGGAAGTGGAAGGGGCCCACCAGGTCCCTGCGAGGAGACCAAAGGCTGGAGAACCACCTAGGGCGATGATCGTGCGATTTCACCGCTTCAATGACAGAGAGGTGGTTCTGAGATGGGCCAAGAAGGTACGAAGTAGCAGATGGGAGAATGCGGTGATACGAGCATCTCAGGATTGGAGGTGGCGAGAAGGAGTGCGAGTTTCAATCGAGCCAAGGAGGTGCTGCATAAGAAGAAAGTGAAATTCGGGATGTTGCAGCCGGCGCGATTGTGGGTCACGCACCAGGATAGACATTACTATTTTGAAACGTCGGAAGAAGCATGGACCTTCATTCAGAAAGAGAAACTGGACCAGAACTGAGGGACTGATGTTGGAGGGGAAACGACAATGCTGATGTATAGAGGTGTAAATTGGGGAGGGGGGGGGGCACTGAGAAATGTGGGCGCCGGTGGTGGTGGAAGAAGAGACACAGGCGGGGGATGGGGAATGGGAACGGGGCGGTAGGGTGAGCTGTGCCATGGGGGGTGGGATGGTTCTAGAAAGCGCGGGGTTTCTTTTTCTTTTCCCGCGCCAGAGAGATGATGGCGGGAAGATAGGCGCAAGGAGGATGGGAGTTCCTCGCCCGGGGGGGGGGGGGGGGGGGGGGGGGGGTCAAGGAGAGAGCGGGAGAAGCCGGGGTCAGTTGAAGTCAGCTGACTTTCGGAAGCAATATAGGGGGAGTAACCATGCTAGATGGGGATCTAGCCGGGGGGGGGGGGGGGGGGGACACGACACCAACTGGGTTGCTGCTGCGGAGTTCAAAAGGGAGCTAGTAAGAGAAAATGCGCCGCCTGGGGGATGGGTGGGTGCGCGGAACCGGGATGTGGGACTGGCCCAGAGAGGGTGATGGCTAGTCGACAGTGGAGGGGGGCGGGCAGCCCCCTAGTCCGGCTGATCACGTGGAACGTGAGAGGCCTAAATGGGCCGATTAAGAGGGCCCGCGTGTTCGCACACTTAAAGGGACTGAAGGCAGACGTGGCCATGCTTCAAGAGACGTATCTGAAGGTGGCAGACCAGGTTAGGTTAAGGAAAGGATGGGTGGGACAGGTGTTCCACTCAGAGCTGGACGCAAAGAATAGAGGGGTGGCCATATTAGTGGGGAAACGGGTGTCGTTCGAGGCTAGGAACATTGTAGCGGACAGCGGGGGCAGATATGTGATGGTGAGTGGCAGACTGCAGGGAATGGAGGTCGTGCTGGTCAACGTATATGCCCCGAACTGGGATGATGCGGGATTTATGAAGCGGATGCTGGGACGCATCCCGGACCTGGAGGTAGGAAACCTGGTAATGGGGGGGGGACTTCAACACCGTGCTAGACCCAGGGTTAGATAGATCTAGATCCAGGACCGGAAGAAGGCCGGCAGCGGCCAAGGTGCTTGGGGGGTTTATGGACCAAATGGGGGGAGTGGATCCATAGAGATTTGCTAGGCCGCTGGCCAAAGAGTTCTCCTTTTTCTCCCATGTCCATAAGGTATACTCCCGGATAGATTTCTTCGTTTTGGGAAGGTCACTGAGGGTGGAAGGAACGGAGTACTCGGCCATAGCTGCTTCAGACCATGCCCCACATTGGGTGGATCTGGAACTAGGAGAGGAGAGGGAGCAGCGTCCACTCTGGCGACTGGATGTGGGATTATTGGCGGATGAGGTAGTCTGCGGAAGGGTGCGGGGATGTATCAAAAGGTACCTGGAAGCCAACGATGATGGGGAGGTCCGAGTGGGGGTAGTATGGGAAGCGCTGAAGGCGGTGGTCAGGGGAGAGTTGATCTCCATCAGGGCTCACAATGGGAAAACAGAGGCCAAAGAAAGGGAGAGATTAGTGGGGGAGATTTTGAGTGTGGATAAAAGATATGCGGAGGCCCCGGACGAAGGACTATACAGGGAGAGGCGACGACTCCAGACGGAGTTCGCCCTGCTGACCAGAGGGAGGGCAGAGGCACAGTGGAGGAAGGCACAGGGGGTGAGATATGAATATGGGGAAAAGGCGAGTGGCCTGTTGGCCCACCAGCTTCGAAAGAGGACAGCGGCGAGGGAAATACGGGGAGTTAGGGATGAAACGGGAACCACGGTGTGGAGAGCAGGGAAGGTGAATGAGGTGTTTAAGACCTTTTATGAGAGGTTATATAGGTCCCAACCCCCGGAGGGAAAAGAGAGGATGCAGCAGTTTCTGGACCAACTAAGGTTCCCGAGTGTGGAGGAGCAGGAGGTGGCAGGCCTGGGGGCGCCAATTGGGGTGGACGAGGTGACCAAAGGGCTGGGGAACATGCAGGCAGGGAAGGCCCCGGGACCTGACGGGTTCTCGGTGGAATTTTATCGGAAATATGTGGACTTGTTGGCCCCACTGCTGGCGAGAACCTTTAACGAGGCCAGAGAAGGGGGGACCCTACCCCCGACAATGTCGGAGGTGACGGTATCACTAATCCTGAAGCGAGATAAAGACCATCTGCAATGCGGGTCTTATAGGCCTATCTCACTCCTAAATGTGGACGCCAAGTTGCTGGCAAAAGTGCTGACAATGAGGATAGAGGATTGTGTCCCGGGGGTGGTGCACGAAGATCAGACCGGGTTCGTAAAGGGGAGACAATTGAATGTCAACGTGCGACGGCTATTGGGGGTGATAATGATGCCCCCAGCAGAGGGGGAGTCAGAGATAGTGGCGGCAATGGATGCAGAGAAGGCATTTGATAGGGTAGAGTGGGAGTATCTATGGGAGGTGCTGAGGAGGTTCGGGGAGGGGTTTGTCAGCTGGGTTAAACTCCTCTATGGGGCCCCACTGGCAAGTGTAGTCACAAATCGGCAAAGGTCGGAGTATTTTCGACTACATAGGGGAACAAGACAGGGAGGCCCGCTGTCGCCATTACTGTTCGCGCTGGCAATTGAACCACTGGCCATAGCGCTGAGACACTCCAGGAAATGGAGAGGGGTGGTTAGAGGGGGAGAGGAACACCGAGTGTCACTCTACGTGGATGACCTACTGCTATATGTGGTGGATCCAGTGGGGGGGATGATAGAGGTTATGCAGATATTGAGGGAGTTTGGAGATTTCTCAGGATATAGGCTTGACATGGGGAAGAGTGAGCTTTTCGTAATACACCCTGGGGACCAGAGTAGAGGGATAGATGGCCTGCCGCTAAGGAGAGTGGAAAGAAACTTCCGATACCTGGGGATTCAGATAGCCAGGAGCTGGGGAACCTTACGCAGACTCAATCTGACTCGGCTAGTGGAGCAAATGGAAGATGATTTCAAAAGGTGGAATATGCAGCCGCTGTCACTGGCGGGTAGAGTGCAGGCGGTTAAGATGATGGTCCTCCCGAGGTTCCTATTTGTGTTTCAATGTCTCCCTATATTGATCACTAAGGCCTTTTTAAAAAAAAATAGATAGGAGCATCACGAGCTTCGTGTGGGCAGGGAAGGCCCCGAGGGTAAGGATGGGGGTGCAACACCTCATTCCTGCAACGTAGCAGGGACAGAGGGGGACTGGCGTTGCCGAATTTGGGCGACTACTACTGGGCCGCCAACGTGGCGATGATCCGTAAGTGGATGATAGAGGGAGAGGGGGCGGCGTGGAAAAGGCTGGAGATGGCGTCCTGTAAAGGAACGAGCTTAAAAGCGCTGGTGACGGCACCACTACCGCTCTCCCCGAAAAAGTTTACCACGAACCCAGTGGTGGCGGCAACATTAAGTATCTGGGGGCAATGGAGGCGACAGAGGGGTGTGTTGGGAGCCTCGATGTGGTCCCCGATCAGGAACAACCATAGGTTTGCCCCAGGGAGGTTGGACGGAGGTTTCCAGAGCTGGCACCGGGCAGGAATTAGGAGAGTGGGAGACTTATTTATAGATGGGACGTTTGCGAGCTTTGGAGCGCTAGAGGAAAAGTATGAGACCCGGGGAATATCTTCAGGTATATGCAGGTGAGGGCGTTTACAAGACAACAGGTGAGGGAATTTCCGCTGCTCCCGACATAAGGGATCCAGGATAGAGTGCTTTCGGGGGTGTGGGTCAGGGAGGGCAAAGTGTCCGAAATATACCGGGAGATGAGAGAAGAGCTGAAAGGAAAATGGGAAGAAGAGCTCGGGGAGGAGATTGGGGAGGATTTGTGGGCTGATGCCCTAAGTAGGGTAAATTCCTCTTCCTCCTGTGCCAGGCTTAGCCTGGTCCAATTTAAGGTGCTACATAGAGCACACATAACGGGAGCGAGGTTGAGCAGGTTCTTCGGAGTGGAGGACAAGTGCGGGGGGAAGTCCGGCGAACCACAAACATATGTTTTGGTCGTGTCCAGCACTGGAGGGGTATTGGAGGGGAGTGGCGGGAGTGATGTCGAAGGTGGTGAAGGTCCAGGTCAAGCCAAGCTGGGGGTTAGCTATATTTGGGGTAGCGGATAAGCCGGGAGTGCAGGAGGCGAAAGAGGCCGATATTGTGGCCCTTGCGTCCCTAGTAGCCTGGCGTAGGATTTTACTCACGTGGAAGGAAGCGAAACCCCCTGGCATGGGGGCCTGGATAAACGATATGGCAGGGTTCATAAAACTGGAGCGGATGAAGTTTGCGCTGAGGATCGGCTCGGGTTCACCAGGCGGTGGCAACCGCTCCTCGACTATCTAGCGGAACGTTAGGGGGAAAATAGATAGCCAGCAGCAGCAGCCCAGAGGGGGGGGCGTGGGTAAATTGTTTGTGTTCTAGATGGGGTGAGGGGGCGGGGGGGGGAGCACTACTTCGTGTTATTTTGTTAGTTCGCTCTTTTATTTAAACAATGTTATCTATCAGTTATCATGGTACCATTTTTGTTGATTTGTAAGGGGGAAAAATTGTGTTTGAAAACTTTAATAAAATATATATTTTTTAAAAGTTTCATTAGGATTGGTACAGACACGGTATTGCCGCTGGCAGGGGAATTGAGAGCAAGGAGCTATAATTTTATAATTAGAGTTGCACCATTCAGGAGTGAAGTCAGGATACTTCCACACAATGCATTGTGGGAATCTAGAAAACTCACTCTTAAAAGGTATAGCTGTTGGACGTCAGTTGGAGTTTACAGGACTCCGACCAATAGATTTTTGTTAGGTATGGCTCACAAGGGATTTGGAGTAATGGGGTTGAGATACAGATCAGCATTGCCCTAAGTTACTGATGGAACAGGCTTGAGGGATTGAATGGCCTCCTGCTGTTCGTTGACCAGAGTTGTTTGTTTGACTGTTGAATCCGTCTCCCCAAATATTTTGTTGTGAATATAGCTTTGAAGAGAGAAGGCGAAAAAGGATGTTTATCTTTTCCCGATATGACCTTGCAGATCTGGTATCATCCTTGTAATTCTTTTGACCCTCTCCAGTAACCCTATCCTGATCAGACTGTATGAAGTACTTAAATGTGTTCTGACCACTATTTGGCATAGCTTCTCTACTTCCCAATCTTTTCCTCTAGAAATAAACCATCATGCTTGGTTTTGCTATTGCTATGGCCAGAGTTGCAACTTTTACTGATCTGTGTATTTGTATTCCCAGATCATCTTGATCCTCCACCCCATTTAGAATCCTATTTTCCGAGTAATCTGTAATCTCCTTGTTTTTCTCACCAAGCTATAATACCTCACAGTCTTGAGCATTTAATTGGAAATTAATTTAGTTTATGCACCTTGGGCCAAACCTGCCAAGCAGCAACAATGATCGTCATTTTGCAGCTATGCGTGAGAATTCCCCAACTGGACACTGCGCATATCTAATGCATCCAGCTTTCACAAAAATGTACGGCATAATGTCATTCGGGGCACTCCCAACAGAGCAGATTAGAACATAGAACATACAGTGCAGAAGGAGGTCATTCGGCCCATCGAGTCTACACCGACCCACTTAAGCCCTTACTTCCACCCTATCCCCGTAACCCAATAACCCCATCTAAGCTTTTTGGTCACTAAGGGCAATTTATCATGGCCAATCCATCTAACCTGCATGTCTTTGGACTTTGGGAGGAACCCGGAGCACCCGGAGGAAACCCACGCAGACACTGGGAGAACGTGCAGACTCTGCACAGACAGTGACCCAGCGGGGAATCGAACCTGGGACCCTGGCTCTGTGAAGCCACAGTGCTAATCACTTGTGCTACCGTGCTGCCCTAAAGTTGAGGGAAGACAGGACATGCCCCTTTTTTATGCTATAAGTTGCTGTATGGTAACTTTTTAAAGGTCGGATTTGAATGGGTAATGAGCGAGGAGGGTTAGGGGATGGTTAAGTGGGTAAGGGTTGGGTTGATGAGGTGGGTAAAAGACGTGATGATGGGTAGTTGGGGGATGGTCCGGCTGGATGGATGATTGGGGTGATAGTGGTTGGGGCTAGTTTTTTTTAAAATATATTTTATTCGAAATTTTTGGCCAACCATAACAGTACATTGTGTATCTTTTACACAGTAATATAACAATATAAATAACAATGGCCAGTTTTTTAAACAAGAAATAAATAATATATAAACAGCATCAAAATTAAAAAACAAAACTAAATGGCAACTGCCTTGTCCCAAATAGATACTCTCCAATAATACAATTCAGCAGTCCAGTATACAATTACCTATAACAACAACCTATACATATTATACTTATACACTAACATCCCTGAGAGTCCTTCTGGTTCCTTCCCCCCCCCCCCCCGGGTTGCTGCTGCACCCACCCAAAACCCCTGTAATGCCGGACTTGACCAGAACATGTGGGTGTGATTAGCTGGGCTTCTCGAGCATCTCGCACACCTATCCTCTACTCCAAAAAATTTACTGAGCTGTGCTCCAGTCATATGCGCCCTGTGTAACACCTTAAATTGTATCAGGCTTAGCCTGGCACACGAGGACGATGAGTTTACCCTACTTAGGGCATCAGACCACAGCCCCCCCTCAATCTCCTCCCCCAGCTCTTCTTCCCATTTCCCTTTCAGCTCATCTACCACAATCTCCCCCTCGTCCCTCATTTCCCTATATATGTCTGATACCTTACCGTCCCCCACCCATGTCTTTGAGATCACTCTGTCCTGCACCTCCTGCGTCGGGAGCTGCGGGAATTCCCTCACCTGTTGCCTCGCAAAAGCCCTCAGTTGCATATACCGGAATGCATTCCCTTGGGGCAACCCATATTTTTCGGTCAGCGCTCCCAGACTTGCAAACGTCCCATCTACAAACCGATCTCTCAATTGTGTTACTCCTGCTCTTTGCCATGTTCCAAATCCCCCATCCATTCTCCCCGGAGCAAACCTATGGTTATTTCTTATCGGGGACCACACCGAGGCTCCCGTCTTTCCCCTATGCCGTCTCCACTGCCCCCAAATTTTCAGAGTAGCCACCACCACCGGGCTTGTGGTGTATTTCTTCGGTGAGAACGGCAACGGCGCCGTCACCATAGCTTGTAGGCTAGTCCCCCTGCAGGACGCCCTCTCCAATCTCTTCCACGCCGCACCCTCCTCTTCTCCCATCCACTTACATACCATTGAGATATTGGCGGCCCAGTAGTACTCACTTAGGCTCGGTAGTGCCAGCCCCCCCCCCCATCCCTACTATGCTGCAAAAATCCCTTCCTCACTCTCGGGGTCTTCCCGGCCCACACAAAACTCATGATACTCTTCTCAATCCTTTTGAAAAAAGCCTTCGTGATCACCACCGGGAGGCACTGAAACACAAAGAGGAATCTCGGGAGGACCACCATTTTAACCGCTTGTACCCTCCCTGCCAGTGACAGGGATACATGTCCCATCTCTTGAAGTCCTCCTCCATCTGTTCCACCAACCGCGTTAAATTTAACCTATGCAATGTACCCCAATTCTTGGCTATCTGGATCCCCAAGTAGCGAAAGTCCCTTGTTACCTTCCTCAGCGGTAAGTCCTCTATTTCTCTGCTCTGCTCCCCTGGATGCACCACAAACAACTCACTTTTCCCCATGTTTAGCTTATATCCTGAAAATTCTCCAAACTCCCCAAGTATCCGCATTATCTCTGGCATCCCCTCCGCCGGGTCCGCCACATACAACAACAAATCGTCCGCATACAGAGATACCCGGTGTTCTTCTCCTCCCCTGAGTACTCCCCTCCACTTCCTGGAACCCCTCAATGCTATTGCCAGGGGCTCAATCGCCAGTGCAAACAATAATGGGGACAGAGGACATCCCTGCCTCGTCCCTCTATGGAGCCGAAAATATGCAGACCCCCGTCCATTCGTGACCACGCTCGCCATCGGGGCCCTATACAGCAGCTGTACCCATCTAATATACTCATCTCCAAAGCCAAATCTCCTCAACACCTCCCACAAATAATCCCACTCCACTCTATCAAATGCTTTCTCGGCATCCATCGCCACCACTATCTCCGCTTCCCCCTCTGGTGGGGGCATCATCATTACCCCTAGCAGCCTCCGTATATTCGTATTCAGCTGTCTCCCCTTCACAAACCCAGTTTGGTCCTCATGGACCACCCCCGGGACACAATCCTCTATCCTCATTGCCATTACCTTGGCCAGAATCTTAGCGTCTACGTTCAGGAGGGAAATAGGCCTATAGGACCCGCATTGCAGCGGGTCTTTTTCCTTCTTTAGGAGAAGCGATATCGTTGCCTCTGACATAGTCAGGGGCAGCTGTCCCCTTTCCCTCGCCTCATTAAAGGTTCTCATCAGTAGCGGGGCGAGCAAGTCCACATATTTCCTGTAAAATTCAACTGGGAATCCATCCGGTCCCGGGGCCTTCCCCGCCTGCATGCTCCTAATTCCTTTCACTACTTCCTCCATTTCGATCTGTGCTCCCAGTCCCACCCTCTCCTGCTCCTCCACCGTAGGAAATTCCAGCTGGTCCAGAAAACACATCATTCTCTCCTTCCCATCCGGGGGCTGAGCTTCATATAATCTTTCATAGAATGCCTTGAACACTCCATTCACTCTCTCCGCTCCCCGCTCCATCTCTCCCTCCTCATCCCTCACTCCCCCTATTTCCCTCGCTGCTCCCCTTTTCCTCAATTGGTGGGCCAGCAACCTGCTCGCCTTCTCCCCCTATTCGTACTGTACACCTGTGCCTTCCTCCACTGTGCCTCTGCAGTACCCGTTGTCAGCAAATCAAATTCTACGTGTAGCCTTTGCCTTTCCCTGTACAGTCCCTCCTCCGGTGCCTTCGCATATTGCCTGTCCACCCTCATAAGTTCTTGCAGCAACCGCTCCCGTTCCCTACTCTCCTGCTTTCCTTTTATGTGCCCTTATTGATATCAGCTCCCCTCTAACCACTGCCTTCAGCGCCTCCCAGACCACTCCCACCTGGACCTCCCCATTATCATTGAGTTCCAAGTACTTTTCAATACACCCCCTCACCCTTAGACACACCCCCTCATCCGCCATTAGTCCCATGTCCATTCTCCAGGGTGGACGCCGTTCTTTTTCCTCCCCTATCTCCAAGTCCACCCAGTGTGGAGCGTGATCCGAAATAACTATAGCCGTATACTCCGTCCCCCTCACCTTCGGGATCAACGCCCTTCCCAAAACAAAAAAGTCTATTCGCGAATAAACTTTGTGGACATAGGAGAAAAACGAAAACTCCTTACTCCTAGGTCTGCTAAATCTCCATGGGTCTACTCCTCCCATCTGCTCCATAAAGTCTTTAAGCACCTTGGCTGCTGCCGGCCTCCTTCCAGTCCTGGACCTCGATATGTCCAGCCCTGGTTCCAGCACCGTGTTAAAATCTCCACCCATTACCAACTTACCCACCTCTAGGTCCGAGATATGCCCTAACCTCATAAAGTTGGCATCATCCCAGTTCGGGGCATATACGTTCACTAAGACCACCGCCTCCCCCTGTAATTTGCCACTCACCATCACGTATCTGCCCCCACTATCCGCCACTATGGTCTTTGCCTCAAACATTACCCGCTTCCCCACTAGTATAGCCACCCCCCTGTTTTTCGCATCTAGCCCCGAATGAAACACCTGCCCCACCCATCCTTTGCGTAGTCTAACCTGGGCTATCAGTTTCAAATGCGTCTCCTGTAACATAACCACATCTGCCTTAAGTTTCTTAAGATGTGCGAGTACCTGTGCCCTCTTTATCGGCCCGTTCAGCCCTCTCACATTCCACGTGATCAGCCGGGTTTGGGGGCTCTTTACCCCCCCCCCCCCCCCCCCCCCCCCTTGTCGATTAGCCATCCCCTTTTATCCAGCTCCTCACCCGGTTCCCACGCAGCTGTGTCCCCCCCCCCCCCCCAGGTGGTGCCCTCCCGCCACGCCCACCCCATACCAGCTCCCCCTTCTCCCCAGCAGCAGCGACCCAGTAAATCCCCCCCCCCCCCGCTAGATCCCCCACTAGCGTAGTACACCCCCCATGTTGCTCCCAGAAGTCAGCAAACTCTGGCCGACCTCTGCTTAACCCGTGACCTCGGCTCGCACCGTGCGACGCCCCCTCCTTCCTGCTTCCCTATTCCCGCCATAATTATCATAGCGCGGGAACAAAGCCCGCGCTTCCCTTTTGGCCCCGCCCCCAATGGCCAACGCCCCCAGCTCCTCCACCTCCCTTCCTCCCTCCCCCACAACCTGTGGAAGAGAGAAAAGTTACCGGGTCGCAGGACAAACAACATAAAAATCATCTCTCCCCCCTTTTTCGCCCCTCTTCGCCCCCCATATTCGCCCCACCACTTTGTCTCAAACGTTCTTTTTTAATAACCCGCTTATTCCAATTTCTCTTCAACAATAAATGTCCACGCCTCATCCGCCGTTTCAAAGTAGTGGTGCTTCCCTTGATATGTGACCCACAGTCTTGCCGGCTGCAGCATTCCAAATTTAATCTTTTTATGAAGCACCGCCTTGGCCCGATTAAAGCTCGCCCTCCTTCTCGCCACCTCCGCACTCCAGTCTTGATATACGCGGATCACCGCGTTCTCCCACCTACTGCTCCGAATTTTCTTTGCCCATCTGAGGACCATCTCTCTGTCCTTAAAACGGAGGAATCTCACCACTATGGCTCTAGGATTTTCTCCTGCTCTCGGTCCTCGCGCCATCACTCGGTATGCTCCCTCCACCTCCAACGGACCCGTCGGGGCCTCCGCTCCCATTAACGAGTGCAGCATCGTGCTCACATATGCCCCGACGTCCGCCCCTTCTGCACCTTCAGGAAGACCAAGAATCCTTAAATTCTTCCTCCTCGCATTATTCTCCAGCACCTCCAGCTTTTCCACACATCGTTTATGGTGTGCCTCGTGCATCTCCGTCTTCACCACCAGGCCCTGTATATCGTCCTCGTTCTCGGCAGCCTTTGCCTTCACGACCCGAAGCTCCCGCTCCTGGGTCTTTTGCTCATCTTTTAGCCCTTCAATCGCCTGTAATATCGGGGCCAACAGCTCCTTCTTCATCTCCTTTTTAAGCTCTTCCACGCAGCGTTTCAAAAACTCGTGTTGTTCAGGGCCCCATGTTAAACTGCCACCTTCCGACGCCATCTTGGTTTTTGCTTGCCTTCCTTGCCACTGCTCTAAAGGATCCACCGCAATCCGGCCACTTTCCTCTCCTTTTTCCATCGGTATCCAGGGGGGATTCCCTTCTGGTTTACCGCACAGTGCTTTTAGCCGTTAAAATTGCCGTTGGGGCTCTTATTAAGAGCCCAAAAGTCCGTTCCACCGGGAGCTGCCGAAACGTGCGACTTAGCTGGTCATCGCCGCACCCGGAAATCCCTGGTTGGGGCTAGTTGAGTGAGCTAGATAGTCCGAACGGGTTGTGGGGGCGGTGGTAGTCAGTTCTGGGGAAAGTCGGGGAGTAGTCATGTGGTCAATTATTTGGGGGGTTCAGTTGTGCAGTCACCTAGATGTTAGACTAGCTTTTAATCAGCCTGACACTTCCTGGGTATCTGCTCAGGTAAGTACTACAGAACTGCCCACAGTCTCCGACTTTCGCAGAGGGTCCCAGGGAATTACCCACTGGAAGTTCAAACTTCCCGGTCAATTCCCATATAGGACAGTGTGTCAGGACTTGTATAGGCATACATCTGGTCTCCAACGATCGCCAACAGGAAGATTTGGCTCGGTTTCTTGTAATTTGTTGCAGTTCACCTCAGCCTTAACTGTCCCTCCCAATTTGGTCTTGTCTGCAATTTTTTGATTCCAAAATCCAATTTCTTAATATACATTGTGAACAACCATGGTTCCAACATTGATCTCTGGGACTCCACTTCCTGCTGTCTGCTACTCTGAAAAGTTATTCTTTATCCCCTATTCTCTGTTTTCTGTCTTTGAACCAGTCAGTTATCCATTCTGCTATTGCCCCATGAATCTGATTGCTCACTGAATGGTTTATTATGTGGGACCTTATCACTAACCTTTCAAAAATACAGGTATGTTGTATCTGGTAACCTAGATGAGGAAATTTCAGGCTATAGGTAAACATTGATAACCTTGGCATCTAAAGACTGGTAACTGTACTATCTTAATGGTCGGCAGGACATGGAGGAGGATCAGACTTAGGAAAATGGTAATGCTGGACCAAGTACTCCCATTGATTATTTTTGTTAAAGCCTGCTGGCTGACTGTTTTGATAATGTGGAGAAAGTATTGTTGAAATGCTGCAAGAATCTTTGGAAGACACAATCGTTATTGTCTATATATTTCCAGATGTTTGACACTGTGAAAAAGCTGAGGGAGAAATCAAGTCCATGTTCAGTGACAGAAGCAGGCAGTCAAAAGACAAATGAGGTACGGCATTTTTATTTTTACCATTTTCTTTTTTCAAATGGAGCAAACTACATGATCTTGGCTATAACATCAGGGAACCTGCTAAGTTGAAACTATGGGACTTTCACAGACCACAAGGCAGCTGAATGAAGTCATTGGAAGAGATCAGGGAAGAGGGTACCCATCTGAGCTCTCACCTGGTGATCGGTGGGATTAAGGAAACCTAATAACAGGATTAAGAATGACTTTGCTGGGGTGGCATGGTGGCGCTGTTGTTAGCACTGCTGCCTCATGGTGCCGAGGACCCAGGTTCGATCCCAGCCCCGGGTCACTGTCTGTGTGGAGTTTGCACATTCTCCCCGTGTCTGCGTGGGTCTCAGCCCCACAACTCAGAAAGATGTGCAGGGTAGGTGAATTGGCCACGCTAAATTGTCCCTTAATTGGAAAAAAATAATTTAAATTTATTTTAAAAAAGGAATGACTTTGCTGTCAGTCATGCCTCAGTGGTAGCACTTTCACCTCTAAGTAGGAGGTTGTGGGTCAAAGTCCCACTCCAGAGACCAGACTACAACATCTCGGTGGACATCTCCTATGCAGTAAAAAGGGAATGCTACCCTGTTGGAGGTGCTGTCTTTTTGGTTGAAGTATGAAACCGAGGCACCATTTTCTCTCCCAGTTGGTCATAAAAGATCCCATGGCACATTCAAAGAGAAGGGAAGGAATTTCTGCCCAATATTTATCCCTCATCCAACATCACTAAAATAGACAATGTGCGCGATTCTCCGGTTTGCGTTGCGCTCACGCGAGAGCCAGAGAATCTTCAGGAGAGGCCTGCAGCGAACCTCCCAACAGCCTCCGTACCGCGTGGGATTCCCTGAATTTCCGTGAGATGTCGGAGTTGGAACCCCACCCCAAATGGGCATGACCTACTTACAACCTACCTGCCCGGCATCCACCAGCCTCCCCAGGGAGGCTGCAGCCGGGCGCCGATCAATGCTGGTCCACACAAACGTGGACCAGGCGGAACAGCACCCGGGGAGCTCTCCCGGGCCATCGGAGACCCCTGGGTACAAAGAACAAAGAAATGTACAGCACAGGAACAGGCCCTTCGGCCCTCCAAGCCCGTGCCGACCATACTGCCCGTCTAAACTACAATCTTCTACACTTCCTGGGTCCGTATCCCTCTATTCCCATCCTATTCATGTATTTGTCAAGATGCCCCTTAAATGTCACTATCGTCCCTGCTTCCACCACCTCCTCCTGTAGCGAGTTCCAGGCACCCACTACCCTCGGACATCTACTCTAAACCTTGCCCCTCTCACCTTAAACCTATGCCCCCTAGTTATTGACCCCTCTACCCCGGGGAAAAGCCTCTGACTATCCATTCTGTCTATGCCCCTCATAATTTTGTAGACCTCTATCAGGTCGCCCCTCAACCTCCTTCGTTCCAGTGAGAACAAACCGAGTTTATTCAACCGCTCCTCATAGCTAATGCCCTCCATACCAGGCAACATTCTGGTAAATCTCTTCTGCACCCTCTCTAAATCCTCCACATCCTTCTGGTAGTGTGGCGACCAGAATTGAACACTATACTCCAAGTGTGGCCTAACTAAGGTTCCATACAGCTGCAACATGACTTGCCAATTCTTATACTCAATGCCCCGGCCAATGAAGGCAAGCATGCCCTATGCCTTCTTGACTACCTTTTCCACCTGTGTTGCCCCTTTCAGTGACCTGTGGACCTGTACTCCTAGATCTCTCTGACTTTCAATACTCTTCAGGGTTCTACCATTCACTGTATATTCCCTACCTGCATTCGACCTTCCAAAATGCATTACCTCACATTTGTCCGGATTAAACTCCATCTGCCATCTCTCCGCCCAAGTCTCCAAACAATCTAAATCCTGCTGTATCCTCTGACAGTCCTCATCGCTATCCGCAATTCCACCAACCTTTGTGTCGTCTGCAAACTTACGAATCAGACCAGTTACATTTTCCTCCAAATCATTTATATATACTACAAACAGCAACGGTCCCAGCACTGATCCCTGTGGAACACCACTGGTCACAGCCCTCCAATTAGAAAAGCATCCTTCCATTGCTACTGCCTTCTATGACCTAGCCAGTTCTGTATCCACCTTGCCAGCTCACCCCTGATCCCGTGTGACTTCACCTTTTGAACTAGTCTACCACGAGGGACCTTGTCAAAGGCCTTACTGAAGTCCATATAGACAACATCCACTGCCCTACCTGCATCAATCATCTTAGTGACCTCCTCGAAAAACTCTATCAAGTTAGTGAGACACGACTTCCCCTTCACACAACCATGCTGCCTCTCACTAATATGTCCATTTGCTTCCAAATGGGAGTAGATCCTGTCTCGAAGAATTCTCTCCAGTAATTCCCCTACCACTGAAGTAAGGCTCATCGGCCTGTAGTTCCCTGGATTATCCTTCCTACCCTTCTTAAACAGAGGAACAGCATTGGCTATTCTCCAGTCCTCCGGGACATCACCTGAAGACAGTGAGAATCCAAAGTTTCTGTCAAGGCCTCAGCAATTTCCTCTCCAGCCTCCTTCAGTATTCTGGGGTAGATCCCATCAGGCCCTGGGGACTTACCTACCTTAATATTTTTTAAGACACCCAACACCTCGTCTTTTTGGATCTCAATGTGACCCAGGCTATCTACACACCCTTCTCCAGACTCAACATCTACCAATTCCTTCTCTTTGGTGAATACTGATGCAAAGTATTCATTTAGTACCTCGCCCATTTCCTCTGGCTCCACACATAGATTCCCTTGCCTATCCTTCAGTGGGCCAACCCTTTCCCTGGCTACCCTCTTGCTTTTTATGTACGTGTAAAAAGCCTTGGGATTTTCCTTAACCCTATTTGCGAATGACTTTTCGTGACCCCTTCTAGCCCTCCTGACTCCTTGCTTAAGTTCCTTCCTACTTTCCTTATATTCCACACAGGCTTCGTCTGTTCCCAGCCTTTTAGCCCTGACAAATGCCTCCTTTTTCTTTTTGACGAGGCCTACAATATCTCTCGTTATCCAAGGTTCACGAAAATTGATGTATTTATCCTTCTTCCTCACAGGAACATGCCAGTCCTGAATTCCTTTCAACTGACACTTGAAAGCCTCCCACATGTCAGATGTTGATTTGCCCTCAAACATCCGCCCCCAATCTAGGTTCTTCAGTTCCCACCTAATATTGTTATAATTAGCCTTCCCCCAATTTAGCACATTCATCCTAGGACCACTCTTATCCATGTCCACCAGTACTTTAAAACTTACTGAATTGTGGTCACTGTTACCGAAATGCTCCCCTACTGAAACATCTACCACCTGGCCGGGCTCATTCCCCAATACCAGGTCCAGTACCGCCCCTTCCCTCGTTGGACTGTCTACATATTGTTTTAAGAAGCCCTCCTGGATGCTCCTTACAAACTCCGCCCCGTCTAAGCCCCTGGCACTAAGTGAGTCAATATTGGGGAAGTTGAAGTCTCCCATCACCACAACCCTGTTGTTTTTACTCTTTTCCAAAATCTGTCTACCTATCTGCTCCTCTATCTCCCGCTGGCTGTTGGGAGGCCTGTAGTAAACTCCCAACATTGTGACTGCACCCTTCTTATTCCTGATCTCTACCCATATAGCCTCACTGCCCTCTGAGGTGTCCTCCCGCAGTACAGCTGTGATATTCTCCCTAACCAGTAGCGCAACTCCGCCACCCCTTTTACATCCCCCTCTATCCCGCCTGAAACATCTAAATCCTGGAACGTTTAGCTGCCAATCCTGCCCTTCCCTCAACCAGGTCTCTGTAATGGCAACAACATCATAGTTCCAAGTACTAATCCAAGCTCTAAGTTCATCTGCCTTACCCGTAATACTTCTTGCATTAAAACATATGCACTTCAGGCCACCAGACCCGCTGTGTTCAGCAACTTCTCCCTGTCTGCTCTGCCTCAGCCCCACTGTCCCTATTCCCTAGTTCTCCCTCAATGCACTCGCCTTCTGACCTATTGCTCCCTTGCCCACCCCCCTGCCATACTAGTTTAAACCCTCCCGTGTGACACTAGCAACCCTCGCGGCCAGGATATTTATGCCTCTCCAGTTTAGATGCAACCCGTCCTCCTTATATAGGTCACACCTGCCCCGGAAGAGCTCCCAGTGGTCCAGATAACGGAAACCCTCCCTCCTACACCAGCTGTTTAGCTACGTGTTTAGCTGCTCAATCTTCCTATTTCTAGCCTCACTGGCACGTGGAACAGTGAGTAATCCCGAGATTACAACCCTAGAGGTCCTGTCTTTTAACTTTCTGCCTAACTCCCTGAACTCCTGCTGCAGGACCTCATGCCCCTTCCTGCCTATGTTGTTAGTACCAATATGTACAACGACCTCTGCCTGTTTGCTCTCCCCCTTCAGGATGCCCTCTACCCGTTCGGAGACATCCTGGACCCTGGCACCAGGGAGGCAACATACCAACCTGGAGTCTCTTTCACGTCCACAGAAGCGCCTATTTGTGCCCCTGACTATAGAGTCCCCTATTACTATTGCTCTTCTGCGCTTTGACCCTCCCTTCTGAACATCAGAGCCAGCCGTGGTGCAACTGCTCTGGCTGCTGCTGTTTTCCCCTGATAGGCTATCCCCCCCCCCGACAGTATCCAAAGGGGTATATCTGTTCGAGAGGGGGACAACCACAGGAGATTCCTGCACTGACTGCCTGCCCTTTCTGGTGGTCACCCATTTCTCTGCCTGCACCTTGGGTGTGACCACATTTATATAACTGCGATCTATGACGCTTTCCGCCACCTGCAAGCTCCTAAGTGCATCCAATTGCTGCTCCAACCGAACCATGCGGTCTGTGAGGAGCTCCAGTTGGGTGCACTTTCTGCAGATGAAGCCATCCGGGACGCTGGAAGCCTCCCGGACCTGCCACATCTCACAGTCAGAGCACTGCACCCCTCTAACTGACATTACGCCAATTAATTAGTAAATTAAAATTAAAAGTTTTTATTTAAAAACAATTTTTTTTTTTGAAGTTACCGTTAACTATCTGTTTCCTAGCACTAGATTTCTAATATAAATGTGAAAGCTAAATGTAGTACTCTCCGATCTCTGGCTTAGATACCCCTCTAAATTATAATTAAGTAATTATGTTTAATTAGTTACCAATGCTTAATTGTTTTAATTTAGTGTAGATTCCCAACCAGCCACTCGGGTCACAGCTTTTCTGTGATGTCATTTCAGTGTCTCCCCCCCCCCCCCCCCCCCACACACACACACACACACACACACACACACACACACACACAATTTGAAAAAGGTATAAAAGTAAATATGAGTAAAAATCACTTACTTACCTTCTTACCTTCCGAGTGTCTTAGATGTTCTCAGGTTCTCTCCCTGACAGAGACTGCTCCTCCTCCCCCGAACGGCTCCCGAAACTAGGCCGCGATCTTTTTAAATCTCCGCTCCGACTCGCAGCTCCTGCTCTTTTTAAATCTCCGCTCCGACTCCCGGTAGTCAGGGTAAGTGCAAGGTGGCCCCCTGACCATTCCCCTGGCACTGTCAAGGTGCCTGGATGGCACTGCCAAGCCAGCAGGAGCACTGCCTGGGTGCCAGGGGGAAGTGCATGGGTGCTCAGGTGTCAGGGTGGCATTGCAAGGGGGCGAGGGGAGCCATGCCCATGAAATGAAGGTGGAGAGGGGGGTTTGAAGGGTTGGGGTGTGCAGGGCAAATAATTAGGGGCCTCTGGTAGGCTAGGGGATGATGGGTGGGAGTCCTGGAAGGGAGTGGGCTCGGGGGTGCCTGAAGTGGGGGGGCTCCAAAGTGCGGTGTCCTCACTTGGGGGGTGTGAGGTAGTGTCCATGTGTGTGTGTGTGGGGGGGGGGGATGACATTACCCTTGGGTGGGGTGTATGGGGGACCCACAAGCTCACTTAGAGATTGGGACACCCTTTCAAAATGGTGGCCCGATCTCTGCGTTCGGCTCCTCAGTGTTAAAAACATTCTAAGCATGGGCTAAACCCCAGGGCCCCAGAAAATGACTTGTGTCATTGAGTAACGGTGGGAAACTCCCTGAAAAACCCACCACAAATTAATTTAGAAATGTTTTGGGACAATCGCATGCAATATTATTATTATCCCATTGCTGTTTGTGGGAGCTTGCTGTTTGTAGGACCTTGCTGTGCACAAATTGGCTGCCATGTTTCCTACATTATAACCGTGACAACGCTCCAAAAGTGCTTAATCACTTTCAAGGATTTTGGGCATCGAGGTTATGAAATGAATCATAGAAAGTTTGTTCTTTTTTGCATTGCAGACAATACAGGACAAAGATAAGGCTGAGCGTAAACGGAAGGCAGAGGCAGCCAAACTATACCGGCAGAAGATTATGGCACAGATGTCTGCAATGCAGAGAAATTTCATTGAATCAAACAAGCACCTATATGAGAAGGCGACAGAAGCACCAAGACCAGGGACGATCAGGACTGAGGAGGATAGGTATGTGGCAGATAGGTGCGACGCGGTGATGAGAAAGCATACTAATTCTGCAGCCTGTTAGTTAACAGTGCATGCTATTGATCAAAGGCAATAAAGAGGATCTATAGAATCCTTACAGTGCAGAAGGAGACCAATTACCCCATTGAGCCTGAACCAACCCTCCAAAGAGCGCACTACCTAGGACCACATCCTGCCCTATCCCTGTAACCCCAACTAACCTGCACATTTTTGTACTAGGGGAGGAAACCAGAGCAGCCGGAGGAAACCCACACAGACACAGGGAGACCATGCAAACTCCACGCAAACAGTCTCACAAGGCCGGAATCGAACCTTGGTTCTTGGTGCTGTGTGGCAGAAGTGGTAACCGCTGTGCCACCGTACCGCCCACGACAAAGATCAGGCTGAGCGTAAACGGAAAGCAGAAAGATTTAATTGAATCAAACAAGCACCAAATGAGAAGGCAAGGGACGATCAAGACAGGGGAAATATCTCACAACCAATCTGATGCTGCTCACTTTGTGCCTTGTTGGCATTCAAAGTTCTGCCCAGTTTGTTCAAGACCTCAAAATCAAACTCTTTCCATAATTTTAAAGGCCTCTGTCAGCCCTCCACTTCGCCTTCTCCCTCTTGCAGTTTGATCAATCTTGCACATAGCTGAGTCCTCTCTATTCCACTAACATCCATGAAAATCTTTCCTGTACTTCCCCCACTAATTCAGTATCCATTTTTGTAGTTTGGAGACGATGGCTACGCATAGAATTTCAGCTGTGGTCTAATCATGGTTATGAATAAGTTGAACATTCCCTCCCGCCTTTTATATTGTATTCCTCTAAAAATGAACCCAAAACCGTGTTTGCATTCTTTATGACCTTAAACTTGTGTTGCTCATGTTCGCAATTTGTGTATCAATATTCCTTGATTTATTTTTTCCTCAATATCTCCTTTGCCTTGTAAAGAAAAGGTTGACCTCGTTATTAGCCCTACCTGACTTCGCCATGTTGAATTCAATTTGCTATTGAACCATGCACTGTGTCCACTGTATTTCATTCCTCCATATTGGTAGCTATCTTCCAGGACCTAGCCCAACCCACCACCCCTCCCTAAAATTTGATATCATCTACAAATTTTGACAGCACGCCTCCTATTCTTGAGTCCAAACGATTTCTGTATATGGTAAACAACTGTTCCAGCACAGGTCCATGGGGGACAACACTTCCCACTTTTTTCCAGTCCAAGTAACTTTGCTCAATTCCTCAATGAGGAAGACAAATGAAATGTTGGCTATTATTACAAGGGGGATGACGTGTAAGAAATATAAAAGTAGGGAAGTCTTGCTGCAACTGTACAGGGCATTGGTGAGACCACACTACATATAGTTTTGATCACCTTATTTAAGGAGGGACATATTTGCATTGGAAGCTGTTCAGAGAAGGTTCACTCAACCGATTCCTGGGTTGAAGAGTTGTCTTAGGAAAAGCTGAGCAGGTTGACCCTATACTCATTGGAATTTGGAAGAATGAGCGATGATTTTATTGCAACATACAAGATTCTTGAGGAGCCTTGACGAGGTAGTTGGTGATAGGGTCTTTCCCTTCGTGGGGGAATTTAGAACTGGGGTCATCGTTTCAAAATGGGGTGGATTTCATCAGGACAGATGAGGAAGAATTTCTTCTTTGAGGGTTGTTGACCTTTTGAATAATCTATCTCGAGAGAAATGGAGGTTGGACCATTCCAAGCCTTAATTAGACAGATTTTTGACCAGGGAATTAAAAGGTTTTTTTTTTGGGAGGGGGGGGCAGGAAAGTAGTGTTAAGGGACCGCAATCAAACCAACCATGATCTTATTGAATGGCTGATCAGGCTTGAGGGATCAACTGACGTCCTCCTGCTTCTTATGATCTTCTCTGAAGCTCTGGAAATTCCTCTCTAAACCTCTCCATGGCTGGTATGATTGCAGTCTTAACACCACTTTCCTGTCCACGTCACGCATTACCTTTGACTCCCTTGTAGGTCAACCGTCTTTCTAATTGAGGTTCAGATATATTCAATGACAGTAACAACCTTTATAATGCTCCTTAAAACCTAACAGGTTTTTGGTCACCTGTCCCTGTATCATCTTATGTGGTTCAGTCTTAGTTTTTGTCTACTGCTTCTGTAAAGCGCCATGGGATGCTTTACTATATTAAAGATGCTATAAAAATGCATGTGTGTGACAGGTATCAGCTTGATAAAGCAGATGAGACCCAGGCTAAATATAGAAAATTCAGCGGGAATTCAAAAAAAAATGAAAGGCAAAGAAGAGACTGGCAGCTAACAAATTGGGCACAAAACATGGTAGTTTTATGAGCTGTGAGGAGGGTAGTGACGAGACTTCAAGGCATAAGGTTGTGGAATGGACAGACAAGTGGCAGATTAAATGTAATGCAGGGAGGTGTGACGTGATACATTTTGGGTAAGAAGAATATGGCGAAGCAATAGAAAATGATGGGTACAACTCTAAAGAGGATGCAAGAATCGAGAGACCAGGGAGTATATGTTCACAAACCACTAAAGGTGGTAGAGGAGGTTGAGAATATGATTATCAAGTCATGGGATCCTGGACTTCTCTGGTCATCCTTTATAAAACACTGGTTTGGTCTCAACTGGAGTATTGTATAATTTCGAACAAGGAAGGATGTGAAGGGATGAGAGAGGGTGCAGAAAAGAATAGTTCCAGGGATAGGTTGTAGAAGCTCGGGCTGTTCTCCTTAGAACAGGAGGCTGAGAGGAGAGCAGAATGGAATATTCAAAATCGTGAGGGGTGGGGGCATCCAGACAGAAGATAAAGGGGAAATCGTTCTCATTGGCAAAAGGGTCGAGAACCAGAGAATGCCAATTTAAGGTGAACCAAAGGTGAGCATTTTATATGCAACAAGTGATTAGGATCTGGAATTCACTGCCTCATGGCTTTCAAAATGAAATTGGATAAACTCCTGAAAAGAGAAAATGTTCTGGCCCATGGGAATGGGGATGAGGATAGTTGAGTGGGATTTGTCGAGAAACGATACAGAGACAATGGGTAAAATGGCCACCTCCTGTGCTGGAACTGTGGTATAATGTTTAACATCAAAACAAGTGAGTGAAGTTTATGATAACTTTTGAAAAATGCTCTCCTTCCAAGAAGCAGAGAACATGGGTTTTCCAATTAAAGTACTGACTTGGTGTTGATGTCACATGACTTGATCTGGTGAAATGAGAAATGCAGAAAGGAAAGAATGTAGGAAATAAGAGTTAACTTTTGTCTGAATAATAAATCAGCCTTTTTTAATCAGTGTGAGGAATCTGTTTTTTCTTAGTGCTCCAACGACTGAGGACTCCGGTGTAGCTTTGGGACCAATGCAAGGTGCAACTGCAACTGAGAAAATAATACTGACCTGCATCTTATGTCAGGAAGAGCAAGAAGTGAAAACTGATGACATGGCCATGGTACTAGCAGCTTGTGTTCAGAGATCCACAGCGCTGTCAAAAAATAGATCTCGAACCGTAACGAATCTTGGAGGTAAAACAAGATCCTGTGTACAAGTAGTTTTGCTTTCGTACATTATATCCAACTTCTCTTGAAATCAACTTTGACAGGAGATGCCCCTGGGCTTCCTTCATGCAGCCACCTTGAGTATGTGATGTTAACACTGTGTATGTAGTGGGAAAGGCTTCTGCGGCACAACATTAACACGTGTCACTGTAAGCACTGAATTTTGAAAAGTGGGTACAAAACATGTATGTAAACTTCTACGGATCATGGCGAATAAGTCTTCGTAAAGTAGTTAACCCTGCTGAGCTGGAGAAGCCCTAGTTAAATACCTGTTTCAGAGGCCAAGAACCCCAGAGCAGTGAAGGTTGTCCTTTGTTCGTATTTGCACATTCGCAACACTGAGCTTTCAAAACAAATGTGGCATTGCATTGAGTTTGCAAGTGTGAGTTTGCAACCATGCTATTTGGGACCTGGAGCATTATTCTTGATATACATTTGTTTCACCCAAATGAACATTCAAATCTGTGGTCACAGTCCACTGCTTTTGATTCCAGACTCCAAAATGTAACATCAAAGAATACAAAATTTGCACAATAGTGTAGTTGTAACAAGGGGTAAAGGTTAGATAGAAACTGATCTCTTTAACCAAGAGCATGAGTCCCATGTATTGCCTGGCTAGTGCCAAGGTTAAGAACCTCTCCGATTTGGAGAGGAACTTGGAGTAGGAGGGAAAATATCCAGTTATTGTGGTTCATGTACATAACAGTGACATAGGAAGGGCTGGTTTATCGCACTTTGCTAGACAGCTGATTTATGATGCTGTCATAAAGGCCAGCAGCGCAGGTTCAATTCCCGTACCAGCAGAGGTTATTCATGAAGGCCCGCCTTGTCAACCTTACCCCTTGCCTGAGGTGTAATGATCCTCCGGTTAAGCCACCACCAGGCAGTTCTCCCCCTCAAAGGGGAAAGCAGCCGATGGGGACCTGGGACTATGGTGACTTTACCTTTACTAAGAAAGAGATTCTGCAGAGTGAGTATAAGAAGGTAGGGACTAAATTAAAACGCAGAACCATAAATATAGGTATTTCTGGATTGCTAGCTGAATCACAAGCAAATTGGTAAATAAGACCAGAGTTTCAAATGTGCGGCTCAAAAATTACTGTGGGTGAAAATGTGTTTCAATTCATTGGGCACCTATACAGGACTGGGGAACGAGGGAGCTACACAATCGGGATGGCTTTCACCGGAACTGCGCATGGATCATTTCCCGGCAAATAGTCTAACTAGGACATACAGTGCAGAAGAAGGCCATTCGGCCCATCGAGTCTGCACCGACCCACTTAAGCCCACACTTCCACCCTATTCCAGTAACCCAATAACCCCTCCTAACCTTTTTGAATACTAAGGGCAATTTATCATGGCCAATCCACCTAACCTGCACGTCTTTGGACTGTGGGAGGAAACTGGAGCACCCGGAGGAAACCCACACAGACACGGGGCGAACGTGCAGACTCCGCACAGACAGTCACCCAGCGGGGAATCGAACCTGGGACCCTGGCGCTGTGAAGCCACAGTGCTAGCCACTTGTGCCAGCATGCTGCCCATTGTGCTACCGTGCTGCCCAAAAGGAAAAAGAGGTGGGGTAACTCTGTTAATAAAGCTTATAGTCAGTACAGTAGTGGGAAATAATCTTTGTTCAGACAATCAGGTCGTAAAATCAGTTTGGCGATTTTAAAAAAATAAAAGGAAAGAGGTCACTGGTGAAGGTCCTCTGATAGCTATAATGTACGTCAGAGTATAAGTCTACATATAATGAGGCCTGTAATAATAGAATTGAATCCTTACAGTGCAGAAGGAGGCCATCTGGCCCATCGAGTCTGCACCGACCCTTCAAAAGGCCGCCCGCCCTAGGCCCAATTCCCCACCTTATTCCTGCAACCCCACCCTAAGGGGCAATTTAGCATGGCCAAACCACCTAACCTGCACATCTTTGAACTGTGGGAGGAAACCGGACGGAGCACCCGGAGGAAACCCACGTAGGCACTGATAGAACGTACAAACTCCACACAGACAATCACCCGAGGTGGGAATTGAACCCGGATCCCTGGTGCTGTGACGCAGCAGTGCTAACCACTGTGCCACCATGAGAGATTTTAAATTTTCTTATAAATTGGATAAACTGAATTGGACAAGATAAACTGGAGGATGAATTCATAATGTATTTGTGACAGTTTCTTCAAACAATATGTTCTGGAACCAACAGTCTATTTTAGACCTGGTAATGTGTAATGAGACAATATTAATTAATAACCTCATAGTAAATGATCCTCTTGGGAAAAGTGATCAGAACATGATATGATTTCACATTCAGGTTGAGGGTGAGAAATGTGAGTCTGAAACTTGAGTCTTGTACTTAAAGGCAATTACAATGGAATGAAGATACAGTTGGCTACAGTGGAATGGGCTAAAAGATAAGATGGCAGCGAAGCCGTACCAGACATTAAGGAGAAATTTCATAACTCGCAGAAAGCTATATTTCATTGAGAAAGAAAGACTCCACGAGAAGGGTGTATAATCTGTGGCTGACTAATGATGTTAAGGATGGTATCAAATTGAAAGTAAAGATGTACAACGCTGCAAAGATTAGGCCAGAAGATTGGGTAAATTTTAGGAATCAACTTGCCCATGTTGTTTAGTTTTGCTGAAGTATGAGAGAAAGTTAGCAAGCGATATAAAAACAACAAACAATAAAAGCTTCTGAAAGTATATAAAAAGGAAAAGAGTAGTGACAGTGAGCTTTGGTTCCTGGGAGGTCGAGACTGAAGAATTCTTAATGGGGAAAAAGGAAATGATGGAGACTGTGAACAATATTTTATATATGTCTTTTAGAAGAAGACCCAAATACTCATCCCAAGAATAATTGAACATTAAGAGGCCGAAGGAAGGGTGGAATTTCAGTCAACTACAACCATTAGAGCAAAAGCACTAGGTAAAGTAAGGGACTAAAGGCTGACAAGTCTTCTAAACCAGAGGCTTGAATCCGAGAGTCTTAGAAGAAGTGGATGCACTGGTTGTAATGTTCTAAAATTCCTTAGATTCTCAGTGATTGGAAAAATACAAATCTAACACCTATTCAAGAAAGGAAGGAGTAGGAAAATAGGAAACTATATGCCAGTTAGCCTAACATCTGTCATTGGGAAAATGTTGGAATCAATTAAGGAAGCAGTAGCAGGGCATTGAGAAAATCATAATGCAATCCATTAGAGTCAACGTGGTTTTATAAAAGGTACATTGTGTTTGATAAAGTTACTGGAGTCTTTTGAAGATATAACAAGCAGGGTGGATATAGGGGTACCAATAGATGTAATATATTTAGATTTTCAAATAAGGTATCACATAATAAGCTACTGCACAAGCTCATGGTGTTGGGGATGATATGTTAGTATGGATAGAGAATTAGCTAACTTCGAGTTTGAATAAATGGATTGCTTTCAGTTTGGTTAAAATATAGCCAATTATGTGCCATAGAGATCAGTGCTCGGGCCTCAACTATTTAGCTTGGATGAAGTGACCGACGTATTGTAGCCAAATGTGCTAATGATCCAAAGATAGGTAGGAAAACGATTGCGAGGAGGACATAAAGATCCTGAAAAGGGTCATGAATAGGTTAGTCGAGTTGCCAAAATTTGGGAGATGGAATATAAGTGGAAAATATGAGGTTGTCTATTTTGGCAGGAAGGATAGAAAAGCGGAATATTATTTAAAGGGAGATTGACTGCAGAATTCCCCAGTAAAGAGGGACCTCGGTGTCTTTGTACATGAATTAAGAAAGCATGCAGGTACTGCAAGTAATTAGGAAGGCAAGTGGAATGTTGGCCATTATTGCAGGGAGAACGAGTATGAAAGTAGGGACGTCATGTCACAACTGTGCAGGGCATTGGTGAGACCATACCTAGAGTACTGTGCACTGTTTTGGTCTCCTTAAGGAGGAATATATTTGCATTAGAAGCAGTTCCGAGGATGTTCACTAAGCTTTCTTTTTAAATTGAGTACCCAATTATTTTTTTTCCAATTAAGGGGCAATTCACAAGGTCTTGTGAATTTAGCATGGCCAATCTATCTAACCTGCACATCTTTGGGTTGTGGGGGTGAAACCCATGCAGACATGGGCAGAATGTGCAAACTCCAAACGGACTGTGACCCAGGGCCGGGATTCGAACCCGGGTCCTCAGCGCTACAGTCCCAGTGCTAACCACTGCACCACATGCCACCCTGGATGTTCACTAAGCTGATTGCTCAAATGAAGGGATTGTCTTGTGAAAGATTGAGAAGGTTCTCCTCATTGGAGCTTAGAAGAATGACAGGTGATCTTAATGAAACATAGAAGATTTTGAGGAGGATTAAGGGTAGATGCTGGAGGGTGTTTGCTATCTGGGGGTGGGGGGGGGAATCTAGACCAGGGCACAGCTTAAAAATAAGGGGTCTCCCATTCAAGACCGAGATGCAGTCGGTCTTTGGAACTCAGAGGACCGTGGAGGATGAATCATTGAATTGTCGAAGACTGAGTTAGACAAGGAAATCAACGGGTATGGAAAGTGGACTTGAGGCCACAATCAGTTCAGCCATGATCTTATTGAATGGGGAAGCAGGGTCGATGGGTCAAATGGCCTACTATTTTTATGATATCATGAATAAAAGAATGCATTTGGCACTTCTTTTGGTGTTCAATGAACAATTTACAAGTATCATGCATAGTGTACATCTCGAAGGAAGGTAAATTTTTGGCACTTGTTTAAAGTTAAGATAACTGTGGCAAGTATGTAATTAATTTGCCTGTTCATCTGGTTTTCACAGAAATTCTGAATGAAATGACGTTTGTTTCTCAGTGTTACTTTATTCTAATTATTCATTATTCTGCCTTTATTATGAGGACATGTTTGTTCAGGCCCAGTGGCACTGCTTGCATATTTAGGTAGGACAATGCTTTTGACTAAGATCAAAATGTATTTATTGTGTAAGGATGTCGAGCAATTATCGATCCTTAATTAAAATCTGGGATTAGTTCCTGAAAGGACTGTGGATGGGTACAATTGAAATTCTCAAGACTGTGATCAGTGGGTCTTTTCTGGGGTAAGGGTATCAGGATATGGAGCAAAGACTAGAAAATGGAATAGATGTCCTGATCAACTAGGCAAGGATTGAATGGTACAGGCTCAAGGTGCTGAATGACATGCTTCAATTCTGTGTTCTTAAGTACATTTGGAAGAAATATTGTAATACCCTTATGCTAATGAGTGATTTTATCAAAAGTTGTTTCAACGTTTTAACATTTCTCTTCTTTCCTCCTTTTTCAGACAACTATGATCCAATAATTATGCACTCTGACCTCAGCTGCGGTACTCATGTAGGAAGCTGTGGTCATGTGATGCATGCCACCTGCTGGCAGAAGTAAGTTAATACATGAGTGTACGATAATTGTTTAAAATTTGTGCCTACATGGCGCTGGACATGTAATTTGGTTTGCTGATAATGAATACCTTTTGTGGAACCCAAAACCTTTTCCACTTTGACGCACAAAGAAATTGACGGCAAATGTTAAGGATGCAGTTGAACATTGAATGATTTCTTCATAAATTAAGTTGGATTGAAGTTAGCCCAAGGTTGTTTATTTTTGTAGTAATATAGACAATAGTTGCAGCTGCCTTCTTCGTATTCGAGGGATGAGTCTCTGGCTCTCATTCACTGCCCCTCACCCAAGCTCATGCTCCCACCCATGATCTTTGTCAGTACGCATTGTTAACCTCCCCTTTCTTTATGTCAACCCAACATTCCCTTGCGGAGCCAGGGACCCCGCCAAACCCACACACATAGGATACCGGCCATCGTATTGTGTGCAGTGCTCATGATAAATTATGCAAAGCAGATCTATCAGTTAAAACTGTGCATCCACTATGGTCCATCAGCAGCAATAGAATTATATCCCATCACAGTCTGTCATCTAAAGGTTCAACACATCACTCACTCCAACCATTATCCCATCAAACCAAGGGATCGACCATCGACATGCCAGGAGCAGTACCCAACGTATCTAACCATGAAGTGCCAAACAGGTGAAACTAAATCACAGGGTTACACGTGTAGGAAACAGTAGAAGCAGCATGCTATGGGTACAACTAATATTATCCCACAAAAGACAGATGAGATAAAAGCTCTGCAGTCATATCATATGAAGTTCTGAATGGATGTGGTCAACCGAGCAACGAACCAAAACATCCAATCCTCAATGATGAGGAGAGCTCAGCATGTCAAATGTAAAAGACGAGGCCGAAGCGTTTGCAAACATCTTTGCCCAGAAGTGCTGATTGGATGATCCATTTCGACGGCCTTCTTAGATCATGGCATCACCGATGCTAGTTTTCAGCTAATTTGATTCCCTCCATGTGATATCAAAGAATGACAGAGTGCAATGGATACAGCAAAGACTATGGACCCAACGACATCCCAGCAACAGGGCTGTAGATTGTGCTCCGAATTAACCACACTTCTAACCTTCTAGTGCAACTACAACACTGGCATCAACCCAACAAAGTGGAAAATTGTTTGGGTATGTCTCATTCACAAAAAGCTGACACAATACAATCTGGCCAATTACCGACCATCAGTCTTCTCTCAATCATCAGCAGGAACGTGTTGTCAACTGTGCTATCAAGGGACTTCCGGTTGCGGCGAGGATGACCTAGCTGCACGTTTCGGCGGCTCCAGCTCCGACGGATCTTCGGGCTCTTTTAAGAGCCCCAATGGGGATTTTGCTGGCCGAATAACCCGGTGTGGGGCGTGTGGGAAGGGAGTCCCCCCCGAACGACGAAAGGAAAAACCGGCGGCGGCGGCTGCAGCCCGAAGAATCTTCGACCACAAGGTCAGAGGGAGTGGAGAACAAAATGGCGGCGGAGAAATCGCAGGCGACATGGGGGCCTGAGCAGGATGAAGTAGTGAGACGGTGCGTGGACCTGCTGAAGAAGGAGGTACTGACCCCGATGTTGCAGGCAATTGAGGGGCTTAAGGAGACTTTAAAGACCCAGGAGACGGAGCTCCGCGTGGTGGAGCAGAAGGTGTCAGATATGGAGGACGAGGTCCTGGGCCTGGCGGTTCAGACCCGGACGCACGAGGCACTTCATAAAAAGTGTGCTGACAGGATTGAGGCCCTTGAAAACGGAGCGCGAAGGAAGAACCTTAGGATACTAGGTCTCCCTGAGGGTGTGGAAGGAGTGGACTGTGGAGCGTACTCAAGTAAGATGCTGAGCTCACTGATGGGTGCTGAGGCCCCTGCGGGCCCCATGGAGGTGGAGTGGGCAAATCGGATCCCGGCGAGAAGACCAAAAGCGGGAGAACCACCGAGGGCGATAATCGTGCGATTCTACCGCCTTAAGGACAGAGAAGAGGTCCTGAGATGGGCTAAAAAGGTGCGGAGTAGCAGATGGGAGAATGCTGTGGTACGGATATACCAGGACTGGAGTGCAGAGGTGGCGAGAAGGAGGGCGAGCTTCAACCGAGCCAAAGAGGTTTTGCACAAAAGGAAGGTGAAGTTTGGGATGCTGCAGCCGGCAAGACTATGGGTCACGTATCAGGAGAGACACTATTATTTCGAGACGGCGGAGGAAGCATTGTCCTTCTTCAACGAAGAGAAACTGGACCGGAACTGAGGGACTGATGCTGCAGGGAATTGTTATTGTTATTGTTTTTGATAATGTTATGGTGAAAGTTATTCGAGAAGTAAACAGGGAAGTGGGGAGACACTGGGGAAATGTGGGCGCCGGTGAGGGGGGAAAGACGGGACATAGTCGGAGAATGGGGAAGGGGAGGGGGAGTGGAAAGGGAGCTGCGCCATAAGAGGCGGTTCAGGTAAAGGGATGTTCCCACGCCAGAAAGAATAAGGCGGGAAAACAGGCGCAAGGCGGATGGGAGTTCCCTCACACCGGGGGGGTCGAGGAGTGAGCAGGAGTAGCCGGGGTCAGTTGAAGCCAGCTGACTTACAGAAGTGATATGGGGGGAGCTATCGAGCTAGATAGGGATCTAGCCCGGGGGGGGGACAACTGGGTTGCTGCTGCGGAAATCCAAAAGGAAATGGCTAAAGAGTGGGTGGTCGGGGACGGTGTGCGACGCTGGGGGAGCGAGCGGGAGCGCGGAGGTGGGATATGGGACTGGCCTAGAGAAGGTAATGGCTAGTTGACACGGGAGGGGGGCAGGTAGCCCCCTAGTGAGGCTGATCACGTGGAACGTGAGAGGCCTAAATGGACCGATAAAAAGGGCCCGAGCGCTCGCGCATTTGAAAGGACTAAGGGCAGACGTGGTTATGCTCCAAGAGACGCACCTAAAGGTGGCGGACCAAGAGAGGCTAAGGAAAGGATGGGTGGGACAGGTGTTCCACTCAGGACTGGACGCAAAGAACAGAGGGGTGGCCATTTTGGTGGGGAAACGGGTAGCATTTGAAGCAAAGAACATCGTAGCAGATAGCGGAGGTAGATATGTAATGGTGGGTGGTAGGCTGGAGGGAATGGAGGTCGTGTTGGTTAATGTGTATGCCCCAAATTGGGACGATGCGGGATTCATGAGACGGATGCTGGGGCGCATACCGGACCTGGAGGCAGGAAATTTGATTTTAGGAGGGGACTTCAATACGGTGCTGGACCCGGGGCTAGATAGATCCAGCTCAAGGACCGGAAGAAGGCCGGCAGCGGCCAAGGTACTTAAGGGGTTTATGGACCAAATGGGGGGAGTGGATCCATGGCGATTTCTTAGGCCTAGGGCTAGGGAGTATTCCTCCTTCTCCCATGTCCATAAAGTGTACTCCCGGATAGATTTTTTTGTTTTAGGAAGGTCGTTGATCTCTAGGGTGGAAGAAGCTGAATACTCAGCCATAGCGGTTTCGGATCATGCCCCACATTGGGTGGACCTGGAAGTAGGAGAGGACAGGGAGCAGAGAACACTCTGGCGATTAGATGTGGGACTGATGGCGGATGAGGGAGTGTGTGCAAGAGTGAGGGGGTGTATTGAGAGATACCTGGAGGTCAATGACGACGGCAAGGTCCCTGTGGGAGTGGACTGGGAAGCACTAAAAGCGGTGGTCAGAGGAGAGTTGATCTCTATTGGGGCCCACAAAAGGAAAACAGAGGCCAAGGAAAGGGATAGACTACTGAGGGAGATTTTAAGGGTGGACAGGGAATTTGCAGAGACCCCGGAGGAGGATCTGTACAGGGAGAGGAGACGACTCCAGACCGAGTTTGACCTTCTGACCACCAGAAAGGCGGAGGTACTGTGGAGGAAGGCACAGGGGAGGAGGTATGAATATGGGGAAAAGGCTAGTCGCCTGTTGGCGCACCAACTGCGAAAGAGGGCAGCAGCGAGGGAGATAGGAGGAATTAGGGATGAAAGGGGAGACACTGTGCGAAGGGCAGGAAAGATAAATGAGGTGTTTAAGACCTTTTATGAGGAACTGTATAGGCCTCAACCCCCAGAGGGAGAGGAGGGGATGCGGCAGTTCCTGGACCAATTGAGGTTCCCGAAAGTGGAGGAGCAGGAGGTGGCAGGCCTGGGGGCGCCGATTGTGGTGGGCGAGGTTATTAAGGGACTGGGAAGCATGCAAGCAGGGAAGGCTCCGGGGCCGGACGGGTTCCCGGTGGAATACTACAGAAAATATGTGGACTTGTTGGCCCCGTTGATGGCGAGGACGTTCAATGAGGCCAGGGAAGGGGGGACTCTACCCCCGACGATGTTGGAGGCGACGATATCGCTAATTTTGAAGAGAGACAAAGATCCGTTGCAGTGCGGGTCGTATAGACCTATTTCACTATTGAACGTGGACGCCAAGTTGCTGGCAAAGGTACTGGCATCGAGGATAGAGGACTGTGTCCCGGGGGTGGTGCACGAAGACCAGACAGGGTTCGTAAAAGGGAGACAACTGAATGTTAACGTGCGACGATTATTAGGGGTGATAATGATGTCCCCAGTGGAGGGGGAGGCAGAGATAGTGGCGGCAATGGACGCAGAGAAGGCATTTGATAGGGTGGCGTGGGAGTATTTATGGGAAGTGTTAAGGAGGTTTGGGTTTGGGAACGGGTTTATTCGCTGGGTTAGACTTCTTTATGGGGCACCAACGGAAAGCGTAGTTACAGGTCGACATAGATCGGAGTATTTCCGATTATATAGGGGAACAAGACAGGGATGCCCGCTGTCTCCATTGTTATTTGCGTTGGCAATTGAACCGCTGGCCATGGCGTTGAGAGACTCCAGGAAATGGAGAGGGGTGATTAGAGGGGGAGAAGAACACCGAGTCTCGTTATACGCGGATGACCTACTGTTATACGTGTCGGACCCAGCGGTGGGGGATGATAGAGGTTATGCGAATTTTGAGGAGGTTCGGGGAATTCTCGGGGTATAGGCTAAACATGGGGAAGAGTGAATTATTTGTGATACATCCAGGGGACCAGAGTAGAGAGATAGAAGGCTTACCACTAAGGAAAGTGGAAAGAAACTTCCGATACCTGGGGATTCAGATCGCTAGGAGCTGGGGAACCTTGCACAGACTTAATCTGACACGGTTGGTAGAACAAATGGAGGAGGACTTCAAGAGGTGGGACATGCAGCCTTTATCGCTGGCGGGTAGGGTGCAAGCAATTAAGATGATGGTCCTCCCGAGGTTCTTATTTGTATTTCAATGTCTCCCTATATTAATCACCAGGACCCTTTTTAATAAAATAGATAGGAGCATCACGAGCTTTGTGTGGGCAGGGAAAGTTCCGAGAGTAAGGAGGGGGTTCCTTCAGCGTAGTAGGGATAGAGGAGGACTGGCACTACCGAACTTGGGAGATTATTATTGGGCCGCCAATGTGGCAATGATACGTAGATGGATGATGGAGGGTGAGGGAGCGGCGTGGAAAAGACTGGAGAGAAAGTCCTGTAAAGGGACGAGTTTAGAGGCGCTGGTGACGGCACCGCTACCGCTCTCACCTAAAAAGTATACCACGAACCCGGTTGTGGCGGCAACACTGAACATATGGGGACAGTGGAGGCAACAGAGAGGGGTGCGGGGAGCCCTGGTGGGATCCCCTATCAGGAACAACCATAGGTTCACCCCAGGAAGAATGGATGGAGGATTTCAGAGCTGGTACCAGTTGGGAATTAGGAAGGTGGGAGATTTATTCATAGATGGGACTTTTGCGAGCTTGGGAGCATTGGAGGAAAAGTATAAGTTACCCCGGGGAAATTTCTTGAGATATATGCAGGTGAGAGCGTTTACTAGACAACAGGTGAGGGAATTTCCGTTGCTCCCGACACAGGGGATACAGGACAGGGTGCTTTCAGGGGTGTGGGTCGGAGAGGGCAAGGTGTCAGAGATTTACAGAGAGATGAGGGAAGAGGGGGAGGAGTCGGTGGGAGAACTAAAGGGAAAATGGGAAGAAGAATTAGGGGAGGAGATAGAAGAGGGTATGTGGGCTGATGCCCTAAGCAGGGTAAACTCCTCTTACTCATGCGCCAGGCTTAACCTGATTCAATTTAAGGTGCTACATAGAGCACACATAACAGGGGCAAGATTGAGGAAGTTCTTTGGAGTGGAGAACAGATGTGGGAGGTGTGGCGGGAGCCCGGCAAACCACGCACATATGTTTTGGGCGTGCCCGGCACTGGAAGGATATTGGAAGGGAGTGACGGGAGTGATCTCGCAGGTGGTGAATGCCCGGGTCAAACCAAGCTGGGGGTTAGCTCTATTTGGAGTTGCGGAAGAGCCGGGAGTGCAGGAGGCAAAAGAGGCCGATGTCGTGGCCTTTGCGTCCCTAGTAGCCCGGCGCAGGATCCTACTTATGTGGAAGGAGGCGAAACCCCCTGGACTGGAGGCCTGGGTAAACGATATGGCGGGGTTTATTAAACTGGAGCAGATAAAGTTTGCCCTGAGAGGATCGGCTCAAGGGTTCACCAGGCGGTGGCAGCCATTTCTCGACTACCTAGGGGAACGTTAGAGGGAAGACCGATGACCAGCAGCAGCAACCCAGGGGGTGGGGGGGGGGGTTTAGTTTAGTGTAGGTCAACAGATAATGGGGTTTTGTTACATGTGTATTGTTAAAAATTTCTATTTTGTTATTGTTCCGTTTGTTTTGTAAGAGGGAAAAATGTTGGTTAGAAAAAATTTTCAATAAACTATATAAAAAAAAAAAACTGTGCTATCAAGCAGCACTTATTCAACAAAAACCTGCTCATCTGTAATCAGTTTGGATTCCGCTGGGACCACTTGACTACAGACAAGTTACAGCCTTGGTCAAAGCATGGAAGGAAGTGTTGAATTCCAGAGGTGAAGTGCGAGTGGCTGCACTTCACATCAAGGCAGCATTTATAATCCTAGATCATCATAGAATCCCTGCAGTGCAGAATGAAGCCATTCGACCCATCGAGTCTGCACCGACCTTCGGAAAGATCACTCTACCGAGGGTCAGGCCCCACCCTATCCCAGTAACTCCATCTAACCTTTAGGACACTAAGGGGCAAATTAGCATGGCTAATCCACCTAACCTGCATAGCTTTGGACTGTGGGAGGAAACCTGAGTACCCGGAGGAAACACACGGGGAGAAAGTGCCAACTCCACACAGACAGTCACCCAAGGCCAGAATTGAACCTGAGTCCCTGGAGCTGTGAGATAGCAGTGCTAACCACCGTGCCGCCCCAATGACCATATATGGCACCAAGAAGTGCCAGAAAATGGACAACAGTGCAGGGTTTAGGGAGGGAGCTCGCCATTGGTTGGAGTAATACCTAGCACAAAATCAGATGGTGTGGCTGTTGGAGGCAAATAATCTTAGTCCCAGGACATCGCTGCAGGAATCCCTCAGGGCAATCATCAAGGTCCAACCATTGTCATGTGAGAGTACCTTGAAGACATGGATGTTTAAGCAATGCACCTTTAAGAAAACAGTGATGTCAGAGAGTGGGTGGAGCTGAGGTCAGGTCAGCCATTGCAGTTTAATTTTGCAGTTTTTGAAAAAGAGCTGGTGTGTGTCTGTGTGTTTCCAGAGAGCTGCAATTTTGCAGTTTGAAAAGAGCTTGTGTGGGATTGTATTTGCAGTGAGCTGGATCTCTGCCATGAAAGACTATCTCTGGATCATTTGGGTGATTTAAACTCATAATAGTAAAGCCTTTAACCTGATGTGATTTTGTTTAAAGGTGTTAAGTCTCTTGGAAGTTTGAAGGAACATTTTAACGAATTATTTACTGTTGCAATATTTTCAGAGTTATCTTTGAAGTAAGGGGTGTTAAGAGATCCAATGTTTATTTAAGATTGTAAATTGAATTCATGGAATAAACAGTGTTTTGTGTTTAAAACCCCACGTGTCCATACTTGTAATCCCACACCTCGGGTGCAAGCCGTGTGCTAGGAAAAACAACAAATCCATTAAAGGGAGAGGTAGGTTGAACTCCATGATACATTTTGGGGTTCTGAAAACGCCTCGCCCATAACAATTGGGGGCTCGAGGGGGATAAAAGTCTATCTATTGGATTGGCTTTTGTGAACTTAAAGACAGTGAAGGATTGTTGTTTTTCCGGTGTGGTATTTTAGTTTAAGTGGGGAGAGTGTTGTGAACAATGGCTCTTTCAGAGGCTCAGAAGTTTTTGGGGGTGGAGCATGTCACACGTAGTACTTTAAGGACAGAAACGAAAAGCAGACTGTTAGATTTGGCAAGAACATTGCAGTTAACATTACCTGACAAAATGTGAAAAGATGAGGTAATTATGGCGGTGATTAAGCATTTAAAGTTGCCCGAGATAGAGTTTGACTCATTGGAAATGGCAAAAAATTCAGTTGCAAATTAAACAAATGGAACATGAGAAAGAATTAAAGCAGCTTGAATACGAGAGTGATAGAGAGGAAAGAGAAAGAGAGAGAGGAAAAAGAAAGAGAAAGAGAGAGGGGAAAAAGAAAAGGAGAAAGGAGAAATGAAAGCATAGCCCTCGCAGAACAAAAAGAAAAAGAAAGGGAGATACAGATCAGGGAAAAAGAGGGTGAGTTTGAACTTCAGAAAATGGCCATGAAACATGACAATCAGTTAAAATTGGCAGACGTAAAGGGAAACGTACAATTGGATGATAGTGAGAAAGAGCGTCATAGTCGAAGGCTTGGTGGGAATCTATTTAAATATGTCCAAGCATTGCCAAGGTTTGACGAGAAGGAAGTGGAAGCCTTTTTCATTTCATTTGAGAAGGTAGCTAAACAAATGAAATTGCCACAGGCAATGTGGGTGTTACCGATTCAAACAAAGCTGGTAGGTAGAGCTAGTGAAGTGTTTGCATCACTACCGGAGGAGATATCTGGAACGTATGAGGAGGTGAAGAAATCCATCTTAAGTGCATATGAGCTCGTGCCTGAAGCTTACAGACAAAGGTTTAGAAATTTAAGGAAAGAATTTGGTGAAACATACATGGAGTTTGAAAGGGTCAAACAGAGTAATTTTGATAGGTGGATAAGGGCTTTGAAAATAGACCAAACATATGAAGCTCTCAGAGAAATTATACTTTTGGAGGAGTTTAAAAGTTCAATTCCTGATGTAGTGAGAACTCATGTGGAAGAGCAGAGGGCTAAAACTGCGAGGTTAGCAGCAGAAATGGTAGATGATTATGAATTAATTCATAAATCAAAGATTGGTTTCCAGCATCAGTTTCAGCCGGTGAGGGATAGAAACTGGGGACATGAGAAATACTCAAGTGGTAAAGGTAAAGGTGATCTGATGGGAGACAATAAAGAGAGTGTACCTCAGATTAAAAAAGAAATCCAGGAGGGCGGAAAAGAAATGAAAAGTTTCAGATGTTTTCACTGTAATAAACTAGGCCATGTAAAGTCACAGTGTTGGTGGTTGAAGAAAAGCACTGGGAAGGCTGATGTGGTAAAACAGGATAAGACAGTGGGGTTTGTTAAAGGAAAGCCCAAGGGAAGCGAAGGAGGTGCAAACGATTGTGCAACCTGTTCAAGAAGTAATTGTTAAGAAGGTGCCAGATGTATTTAAAGAATTTACTTGTGTGGGTAAAGTTTACTCGTGTATCAGGAGGAGCAGGTAAAGAAGTCACAATTTTAAGAGATACAGGGGCTAGTCAATCTTTAATGGTAAGAGATGAAGAATTATGTAGTTTGGGAAGAATGTTGCCAGAAAAGGAGGTGATATGTGGAATTCGGGGTGAGAGGAGTAGCGTTCCATGATATAAGGTAAGGTTAGAAAGTCCAGTGAAGAGTAGTGAAGTGGTAGTAGGAGTAATAGATAAACTATCTTGTCCAGGAATACAGTTTATCTTGGGTAATGATATAGCTGGATCGCAGATGGGAGTGATGCCTACTGTGGTTGATAAGCCAGTTTAAAATCGATTAACTAAAGGGTTGACAGACAAATATCCTGGAATTTTTCTGGATTGTGTAGTAACAAGGTCGCAAAGTCACAGGTTAAGACAAGAGGAGAAATCAAAGAGTGAAGATGAAGTTGAAGTGCAATTATCAGAAACGATTTTTGATCAGATGGTTGAAAAAGAACAAGAACAGGTGGAGGATGAGGCGGATATTTTTAGTTCAGGAAAATTGGCGGAGTTACAACAGAAAGATGTAGAAATAAAACTGATATATCAGAAAGCATATACGGAAGAGGAACCTGAGAGTATACCAGAGTGTTATTACCGTAAAAATGATGCCCTGATGAGAAAATGGAGACCTGTACATATGCAGGCGGATGAAAAGTGGGCAGAAGTTCATCAAGTAATATTGCCGGTAGGGTATAGAAAGGAGGTGTTGCGAGTTGCACATGAGGTACCAGCGGGAGGTCATTTGGGAATAACAGTAAGAAGTCTTACAACACCAGGTTAAAGTCCAACAGGTTTGTTTCGCTGTCACTAGCTTTCGGAGCGCTGCTCCTTCCTCAGGTGAAGGAGCAGTGCTCCGAAAGCTAGTGACATCGAAACAAACCTGTTGGACTTTAACCTGGTGTTGTAGACTTCTTACTGTACTCACCCCAGTCCAATGCCGGCATCTCCACATCATTTGGGAATAAGGAAAACTCGAGCTAAAATCCAGAAACATTTTTATTGGCCTGGACTACATAAAGATGTAGTTAAATTTTGTCAATCATGTCACACATGTCAAGTGATAGGGAAACGTCAAGCAGTGATAAAACCAGCGCCCTTAATACCCATTCCAGCATTTGAGGAACCTTTTAGGAGGGTCTTGATTGATTGTGTAGGACAGCTTCCTAAAACAAAAAGTGGGAATCAATATCTTTTGACTATAATGGATGTGTCTACTAGGTTTGAGAGGCCATTCCAGTACATAATATTACAGCTAAAAGGATTGTGGAGGAGTTACTTAAATTCTTTTAGATATGGACTACCCACAGAAATACAATCAGATCAAGGATCAAATTTTACCTCAAGGTTATTCAAAGAAGTTATGGATAGCTGAGGAATAAAACAATTTAAATCAACTGCGTACCATCCAGAATCGCAGAGAGCGTTAGAAAGGTGGCATCAGACATTAAAGACAATGTTGAGGGCGTATCATCAAGATTATCCAGTGGATTCGGATAAAGGAATCCCATTCGTATTGTTTGCAATTAGGGATGCACCTAATGAGTCTACCAAATTCAGTCCTTTTGAACTAATTTTTGGTCATGAGGTAAGAGGACCACTTAAATTGATTAAGGAGAAATTGGTGGGTGAGAAATCGGAAATTACATTATTGGATTACGTGTCAAATTTTAGGGAATGATTAAATAGAGCAGGTGAATTGGCTAGACAACATTTAAAAGTTGCACAAAATGTGATGAAACTGGTAGCGGACAAGAAATCCAAAGTTCATAGTTTGACAGTTGAGTTTTAGTATTGTTACCAGTGGTAGGTGAACCTTTAAAAGCTAGGTTTTGTGGACCTTATCAGATTGAAAGGAAATTAAGCGAGGTGAATTATGTGGTTAAAAACACCAGATAGAAGGAAGACTCACCGAGTGTGTCATGTGAATATGCTTAAAAGGTACTTTGAAAGGGAAGGAGAGAAAAAAGAGGAGGTGTTAATGATTCTAACTCAAAGTGACGAACCAAATCCAGATGACTGTGAATTTGACATACCTCAAACTAAATTGGAAAATGAGGATCTTCTTAAAAATTGGGATGAATTGTTAAGTTACCTTCTAGAGGAAAAACAAACTGACCTGAAAGAGTTATTGATATCACATGGGCAAGTTTGTAGAGATAAATTGGGAAGTACTAAAATGGCTATACATGATGTAGATGTGGGAAATGCTGTTCCTATCAAACAACATCCATATAGACTTATTCCTTTAAAATTCGCACAGGTTAACAGAGAGATTGGGAGTATGCTGAAGAATGGCATAATTGAAGTGGGTTGCAGCCAATGGAGCTCACCCATAGTGATGGTACCTAAACCAGAAGGTACCCAACAGTTGTGTGTGGACTATCGAAAGGTGAATGCAGTTACAAGAACGGACTCTTATCCTATCCCACGTTTGAAGGATTGCATTGAGAAAGTGGGATAATCTGCTTTTATTTCCAACATCCAGACATGGAAAAAGCATTTAAAACATCATATGGAGTTCTTCGATCGACTTCAGGAGGCGGGTTTGGTGATGAACCTAGCCGAAAGTGAATTTGGAGAAGCCCGAATCACTTTCCTTGCGGAGTTTCCGATACCCTCAAGACAAAATGTTGCTCGTTTTAGCCTTGGTTTAATTGCTCTTGTTCTATCACCTTTGCTCTTGAGTCGCCAGGTATCTTTCTGATACCGCCACGTGGTTCAAGTCTGAGTCATGATCAATAATCCAACACACCGTTCCGGGTGCGGCGATGACCAGCTAAGTCGCACGTTTCAGCAGCTCCCGGTGGAACGGACTTCTGGGCTCTTAATAGGAGCCCCATCGGCAATTTTAACGGCAAATAACACTGTGCGGTAATCCAGAAGGGAATCCCCCCTGGACACGGATGGAAAAAAGAGAGGAAAGTAGCCGGATTGCGGTGGATCCTCAAGAGCAGCGGCCAGGAAGGCAGGCACAAAGCAAGATGGCGTCGGAAGGAGGCAGTTTAATATGGGGCCCTGACCAACAAGAGTTCCTGCGGCGTTGCGTAGATGAACTCAAAAAGGAGATGAAGAAGGAGCTGTTGGCCCCGATATTACAAGCGATTGAGGGGCTAAAGGAGGAGCAAAAGACCCAGGAACAGGAGCTTCGGGTCGTGAAGGCAAAGGCTGCTGAGAATGAGGACGACATACAGGGCCTGGTGGTGAAAATGGAGATCCACGAGGCACAACACAAAAGATGTGTGGAAAGGCTGGAGGTGCTGGAGAACAATGCGAGGAGGAAGAACTTAAGGATTCTTGGTCTTCCCGAAGGTGCAGAAGGGGCGGACGTCAGGGCATATGTGAGCACGATGCTGCATTCGTTAATGGGATCGGAGGCCCCGACGGATCCGCTGGAGGTGGAGGGAGCCTATTGGGTTATGGCGCGAAGCCCGAGGGCTGGAGAAATTCCTCGAGCAATAGTTGTGAGATTTCTCCGATACAAGGACAGAGAGATGGTCCTCAGATGGGCCAAGAAAACTCGGAACAGTAGGTGGGAGAATGCGGTGATCCGCGTGTATCAAGATTGGAGTGTGGAGGTGGCGAGAAGGAGGGCAAGCTTTAATCGGGCCAAGGCGGTGTTGCACAAAAGGAAGGTCAAATTCGGAATGTTGCAACCGGCAAGACTGTGGGTCACACATCTAGGGAAACACCACTATTTCGAAACGGCAGACGAGGCGTGGACATTTATTGTCGAGGAGAAGCTGGAGTGAGCGGGCCAGAAAAAGAACGTTTGGGACAAAAGTGGGAGGGGTGAATTTGTGGGATGAAGGGGGGAAAAGGGGGAAGAGAGGACTTCCCAGATTGTTAAACCTGCGACCCTGTAACTTCTCACTCTTCCCCATGTCGTGGGGGAGGGTGTGAGGGAGGATGAGGAGCTGTGGGCGCCGGCCATTGGGGGCGGGGCCAAAAGGGGAAGCGCGGGCTTTGTTCCCGCGCTATGGTAATCATGGCGGGAACAGGGAAGCAGGAAGGAGGGGGCCTCGCACAGTGTGAGCCGAGGTCACGGGGGGAAGCCGAGGTCGGCCAGAGTTTGCTGACTTCTGGGAGCAACATGGGGGGTGCAATTACGCTAGCTTGGGATATAGCGGGGGGGGGAGTGGGGGGTTAACTGGGTTGCTGCTGCTGGGGAGAAGGGAGAGCTGGTATGGGAGGGGGGGGTCGGGGCGGGGGGGCGCCGCCTGGGGGGGATACAGCTACATGGGAACCGGGCGAGGAGCTGGATTGAAAAAGGAAATGGCTAGTCGTCAAGGGCGGGGTTAAAGAACCCCCCAACCCTGTTGATCACGTGGAATGTGAGAGGGCTGAACGGGCCGATTAAGAGGGCACGGGTACTCGCACACCTAAAGAAACTTAAGGCAGATGTGGTTATGCTTCAGGAAACGCATCTGAAGCTGACGGACCAGGTTAGACTTCGCAAAGGATGGGTGGGGCAGGTGTTTCATTCGGGGCTAGATGCAAAAAACAGGGGGGTGGCCATACTAGTGGGGAAGCGGGTAATGTTTGAGGCAAAGACTATAGTGGCGGATAGTGGGGGCAGATACGTGATGGTGAGTGGCATACTGCAAGGGGAGGCGGTGGTATTAGTGAACGTGTATGCCCCGAACTGGGATGAGGCCAATTTTATGAGGCGTATGTTAGGACGAATCCCGGACCTAGAGGTGGGGAAGTTGGTAATGGGTGGAGACTTTAATACGGTGCTGGACCCAGGGCTGGACAGATCGAGGTCCAGGACCGGAAGGAGGCCGGCTGCAGCTAGGGTGCTAAAGGACTTTATGGTGCAGATGGGAGGAGTAGATCCCTGGAGATTTAGTAGACCTAGGAGTAAGGAGTTTTTGTTTTTCTCTTATGTACATAAAGTATTTTCACGAATAGATTTTTTTGTTTTAGGAAGGGCACTGATCCCAAAGGTGACGGGGACGGAGTACACGGCTATAGCCATCTCGGATCATGCCCCACACTGGGTGGACCTGGAGAAAGGGGAAGAAAAACAACAGCTTCCACCCTGGAGAATGGGCATGGGATTATTGGCAGATGAGGGGGTGTGTTTAAGGGTGAGGGGGTGTATTGAAAGGTACTTGGAAATTAATGATAATGGGGAGGTACAGGTGGGAGTGGTCTGGGAGGCACTGAAGGCAGTGGTTAGAGGGGAGCTGATATCTATTAGGGCACATAAAGGAAAGCAGGAGGGTAGGGAAAGGGAGCGGTTGTTGAAAGAACTGCTGAGGGTGGACAGACAATACGCGGAGGCACCGGAGGAGGGACTATACAGGGAAAGGCAAAGGCTACATGTAGAATTTGACTTGTTGACTACGGGTAAGGCAGAGGCACAATGGAGGAAGGCACAGGGTGTACAGTACGAATATGGGGAGAAGGCGAGTAGGTTGTTGGCCCACCAACTGAGGAAAAGGGGAGCAGCGAGGGAGATAGGGGGGGTGAGAGATGAGGGAGAGATGGAGCGGAGAGAGTGAATGGAGTGTTCAAGGCATTTTATGAAAGATTATATGAAGCGCAGCCCCCGGACGGGAAGGAGAGAATGATGTGCTTTCTGGATCAGCTGGAATTTCCTAAGGTGGAGGAACAGGAGAGAGTGGGGCTGGGAGCACAGATTGAGACGGAGGAAGTAGTGAAAGGGATTGGAAGCATGCAGGCGGGGAAGGCCCCGGGACCAGACGGATTCCCAGTTGAATTCTATAAGAAATATTTGGACTTGCTGGCCCCGCTACTGATGAGAACCTTTAATGAGGCGAGGGAAAGGGGGCAGCTGCCCCCGACTATGTCAGAGGCAACGATATCGCTCCTAAAGAAGGAAAAAGACCCGCTGCAATGCGGGTCATACAGGCCCATTTCCCTCCTGAATGTGGATGCTAAGATTCTGGCCAAGGTAATGGCAATGAGGATAGAGAATTGTGTCCCAGGGGTGGTCCATGAGGACCAAACTGGGTTTGTGAAGGGGAGACCGCTAAATACAAATATACGGAGGCTGTTAGGGGTAATGATGATGCCCCCACCAGAGGGGGAAACGGAGATAGTAGTGGCGATGGATGCCGAGAAAGCATTTGATAGAGTGGAGTGGGATTATTTGTGGGAGGTGTTGAGGAGATTTGGCTTTGGGGACGGGTATATCAGGTGGGTACAGTTGCTGTATAGGGCCCCGATGGCGAGCGTGGTCACGAATGGACGGGGGTCTGACTATTTTCGGCTCCATAGAGGGACGAGGCAGGGATGTCCTCTGTCCCCGTTATTGTTTGCATTGGCGATTGAACCCCTGGCCATGGCACTGGGGGGTTCCTGGAAGTGGAGGGGAGTACTTAGGGGGGGAGAAGAACACCGGGTATCTCTGTATGCGGATGATTTGTTGCTATATGTGGCGGACCCGACGGAGGGGATGCCAGAGATGATGCGGATACTTGGGGAGTTTGGGGATTTTTCAGGGTATAAACTGAACATGGGGAAAAGTGAGCTATTTGTGGTGCATCCGAGGGAGCAGAGCAGAGAGATAGAGGATTTACCGTTGAGGAAGGTAACAAGGGACTTCCTGTACCTGGGGATCCAGATAGCCAAGAATTGGGGTACATTACATAGGCTTAATTTAACACGGTTGGTGGAACAGATGGAGGAGGATTTCAAGAGATGGGACATGGTGTCCCTGTCATTGGCAGGTAGGGTGCAGGCGGTTAAAATGGTGGTCGTCCCGAGATTTCTATTTGTGTTCCAGTGCCTCCCGGTGGTGATCACGAAGGCTTTTTTCAAAAGAATTGAGAAGAGCATTATGAGTTTTGTGTGGGCTGAGAAGACCCCGAGAGTGAGGCAGGGATTCTTGCAGCGTAGTAGGGACGGGGGGGGCTGGCACTACCGAGCCTAAGTGAGTACTACTGGGCCGCCAATGTTTCAATGGTGTGTAAGTGGATGGGAGAAGGGGAGGGAGCGGCGTGGAAGAGATTGGAGAGGGTGTCCTGCAGGGGGACTAGCCTGCAAGCAATGGTGACGGCGCCGTTGCCGTTCTCACCAAAGAAATACACCACAAGCCCGGTGGTGGTGGCTACATTGAAAATTTGGGGGCAGTGGAGACGGCATAGGGGAGGGACGGGAGCTTCGGTGCGGTCCCCGATAAGAAACAATCATAGGTTCGTTCCGGGGAGAATGGATGGGGGATTTGAGCATGGCAAAGAGCTGGGGTAGTACAAGTAAGAGATCTATTTGTAGATGGGACGTTTGCTAGTCTGGGAGCGCTGACGGAGAAATATGGGTTGCCCCAAGGGAATGCATTTCGGTATATGCAATTGAGGGCTTTTGTGAGGCAACAGGTGAGGGAATTCCCGCAGCTCCAGACGCAGGAAGTGCAGGATAGAGTGATCTCAGAGACATGGGTGGGGGACGGTAAGGTGGCGGACATATACAGGGAGATGAGGGACGAGGGGGAGATCATGGTAGATGAGCTGAAAGGGAAATGGGAAGAAGAACTGGGGGAGGAGATTGAGGAGGGGCTGTCGGCTGATGCCCTACGTAGGGTAAACTCATCGTCCTCGTGTGCCAGGCTAAGCCTGATACAATTTAATGTGCTACACAGGGCGCATATGTCTGGAGCACGGCTTAGTAAATTTTTTGGGGTAGAGGATAGGTGTGCGAGATGCTCGAGAGGCCCAGCGAATCACACCCACATGTTCTGGTCATGCCCGGCACTACAGGGGTTCTGGGTGGGGGTGGCAAAGTGGCTTTCGAAGGTGGTGGGGGTCCGGGTCGAACCAAGCTGGGGGTTGGCTATATTTGGGTTTGCAGAAGAGCCGGGAGTGCAGGAGGCGAGAGAGGCTGATGTTTTGGCCTTTGCGTCACTTGTAGCCCGGCGCAGGATATTGTTAATGTGGAAGGAAGCCAAACCCCCGGGGGTGGAGACCTGGATAAACGATATGGCAGGGTTCATAAAGTTAGAACGGATTAAGTTCGTGTTAAGGGGTTCGGCTCGGGTTCACCAGGCGGTGGCAACCGTTCGTCGACTACCTCACAGAAAGATAGAGGGAATGGAAAAGAAGTAGATAACAGCAGCAACCCAGGGGGGAGGGGTGGGGGGGGAGGAATCGGATGGACTCTCAGGGATGTTATTGTATATGTATAGGTATTTGGTATATGTAATTGTATATTGGATTGTATTTTTGGAGAGTATTTATTTTGGACAAGGCAGTTGCCATTTAGTTTTGTTTTTTGTTTTTGTTTATATATTACTTATTTATCTGTTTAAAACTGGCCACGGTTATTTATATTGCTTTATTGTGTAAAAGAAACACTACGTATTGTTATGTTTGGCCAAAAAAATTGAATAAAATATATATTTTTTTAAAAAAATAATCCAACACACCGCTTAGTAAGAGTTAAATCAACGCACATTTATTATATACAGCAATCAATACTTATACATTAATTCTACTTCTCAGCTACTTCCTACAATTAACAGGCCAATACTTAACTTTGGAAATGGCCCACCAGGTCAGGGAAACGAATGGCCTTTCGTATGGGTTCTGAGCCTGCGGGATTCAAAGCTGGTACAGGTCGATAGTCAGGAGTGCCTATCTCGTAGCGAGTGTTGGAGTAAGACTTACTGTTTCTTGCGGCTGTTGTAGAGGGTCAGCAGAAGGGTCTCGAAGGGTGCGGAGAGGTGAAGAAGGGTCGATTTGTTATAGTCCCCAGGGGCTTCCCGCCTTTCGGGGCGGACCCTGTACCTGGTTCCAAGTGATTGGACTTCGTCCCAATCACTTGGTTCGATATTCTCCAATGCTGGAGCAATTCCTTGATCGATGGACGGTTTTGGGGTGGTCGTTCACCTCTCTTTTGTGTAGGTTCCTGCTGGCGCTGAAAAGTCTGGGTTGGTTTTGTGTTTCTAATTTGTAGCATATTGTTCCCGGGGATGGCTGATTAATATGCAGATGGCTTGTGTGTTGTGTTGATGGCTGCAGGTATCGATTCTGTCTGGCTTCCCCAGAGGCGAATACACTGTTTTACCTGCAGCTGTCTGTTTGAGTCCTGTTGGCTGATTTTCCCATCAGCCTCTTCCGTTCGCCATTTTACATCGGGGTTTGGCCATTCTAATCGGGAGCTAGCCATTTTAACCGGCTACAATCCCTCCTTGTGATCCTAACGTGAAGGATCACATCATTATTGTTACTTTCCATTCCCTGACCAGGGGGACACCTCCTACATGGCCTCTGCACTGACCATAGCTATGCACAAAAATTTTTAACTAACAATTCTAAGGGCGCTATGTCAGACAGGGACATGCATTACAAAACAATAAACTTGGAACCTCTAACTTATCCTTAATATACTACACTCGCTAAACATTCCATTATCCTACCTACCTCAATCATCCAACAAAATCACAGCATTTCATACAGTCTTTCCTGGCTTGGCAGTCAAGCTCAGGATCATACAATTTTTTGCTCATGAAAAAGTTTTTCACATCTCTTTATTTACAACAACAATAAACGCAAGTGAATGCACTTTATTATTTTATAATAGATCGCGGGGGTCTGGTCGTAACCGAACATAGGGGATCTGATCCTATATGCCGGGGTTCGAGCGCGGTAGTCTCTCCTTCTCCATTTACGTGGGCGCATAGACTGTGGACGATCCATCCACATAAATCTTAATGGGCTCACACGTGTCCGTGTGCGGGGGGCTCTGAGATGAATTTCCTATCTTTCTGGGGGGTGTTTTAGCGATAAAGGGGCCTGTGTTGTGGTGTGGAGAGATAATTTCACATACATGGGGGGTTCCGGGGTACTGTAAATTGTCGGCTAAGTAGGTGTGTGTCTTTGTCCTTTTCACAGTGATGTCCCGTCCCTGCAAGAGAAGGGTCCATCTGGCTGCTCTTATTTTGCTTACTGTACCGTCCTTGAGTCGTCCGTCCAGTAAAAGTTGGGTGGGGGTGTGTTCGGTCAGAATTGTGATGGGGTTCAGTCCGGTAATATATGAACAGTACTGGACTGCCCAGAAAACTGCGAGCAGGTGCCTCTCACAGGCCGAAAATCCCTGCTCCACAGCATCTAAAAGTCGGAAGGCGTAAGCTACGGGTCTTAACTGGTCGTGCCGTTCCTGGAGGAGCACGGCTGAAAGGGTGCGGTCTGTGGTCGCTACTTTTATGGCGTAAGGGGAAAGCGAGTCTGGAACTTGTAGTGCAGGGGCTGCTATGAGTGCCTGTTTTAAAGAGTCCACAGCATCCGTATGCTGCGGAAGCCATTCCCAGGGGGCTCCTTTCTTTAGGAGGTCTGAGAGGGGTGCTGCCTTGCTGGTGAAACCGTCAATGTGGTTTCGGCAGTAGCCAACCAGTCCTAAAAACGACCGGAGGGCTGAAACGTTGGGGAAGGGGCAATTTAGCGATTGAGTCAATTCTTTTATGCTCGATCTCGCGTTTACCGTGCGTGATAATTGTTCCCAAATATAGCACTTTTTCTTCCAAAATCTGGGCCTTTTTGGGGTTGACTTTACAACCAATTGAATGTAATAGTTCAAAGAGTTCAGACAGAAGCTCAATGTGCTCTTCTTTGGTGTCTGTCTGCAGTAGTAGGTCGTCTACATACTGTAGCAGACATTCGGGGCGAGAGAATTTTGCTAATCCATTTGCCAGCTGTCGGTGGAAAATGGAGGGGAGTTGTGGAATCCTTGTGGCAGGCATGTCCACGTGTACTGCTGTGCTTTAAAGGTGAAGGCAAATTTGTACTGGCACGCCTTTGCCAATGGAATGGACCAGAATCCATTACTAATGTCCAAAACCGTGAAGTAGCGGGAATTGAGTCCCTGCTTGAGCATGGTCTCGGGACTTGTTGCTACGGTGGGGGCTGCTGCGGGGGTGACTTTGTTGAGTTCCCGATAATCAATGGTCAGTCGCCATGATCCATCGAGCTTTCTCACTGGCCAAATCGGGGCATTATTAGTGGTGGCTTCTGATCTAAGTTCGCCCTGCTCTAATAAGCTCTCTATTACTTTTGAGATGTCTCCCTCTGCCTCTTGGGGAAATCCGTATTGCTTTTGGGGTCTAGGGTCAGGTCCTGTGATTTGAACTGAACAAGTCATCCGTCCACAGTCGTGCTTGTGGGTCGCGAATGCTGCCCTGTTCTTTTGCAGAACTGCCCTAACCTGCTTGTCCGTACTAAGCGTGGTCGGGTTGAACCACAATTTGCCTACTGCGCTAATATTGTTCATATATTCGCCTATGTTGAGCATTGTGGGGGCTCTTGCGGATTTTGCCATCTTCCAGACACACTGGTTGACTGAATCGAATGAAAGGTGGTGGGAATTCATGAAATCAATTCCCAGAATGTGTTCTGCTGTGTGGGGCAGGTCAACTAAAACCACGGGGTGTTTGGTGGTGATGGTTCCGATTTGAATGGGTACAGGGGCTGTGATGTGTCCCTGCTGTGAGTGGCCTGTAAAGCCGCTGAGGGTGATAGTGGCTGTAGTGGGTCACGTGTCCTTTTGAAATAGGCTGGAGGAATTTATGGTGGTGCGGGACCCTCCTGTGTCCCAAAGAAATTCGATAGGCTGTCCCCGAATTTTTGCTGCAACTATGGGTCGTCCTGACCTATCCCAAAGGTGTCGCAGACCCAACTGGGGGAACCCGTACACAGTCAGTCCGTTCCGGTCAAGTCTGTCTGATCCGAACGGGCGCTAACGCTATGGATGGGCTCTGTCTTTTTCTTAATCAGAGTGCCTGTCTGTTGGGCTCTCTGTGGCTTTTTAGGAGCATTGCACTCTTTTGCGACATGTCCCAACTGTCCGCAGTTGTAACACTCTTGTGACTTGGGTGGGGGGCTGTTCTTTCCCTCATTTACCCATGCGGGGTTGTGATGTGTTTTTACTGCCTGCATGTCTGCGGCGGCTTGCTTTTCCTCGCTATTTTTAACGGTGGGCTTGCTCTGAACAGATTGCTCCGAAACGCAGGACAATCGTTTCACCACCCACTTCTCGTTATGGGCCTCTTCTGAGGGATCATAACTAGTACAGGCTTTCTGTCCTGCATCTGTGGCATGGGCGATAAGGGTGCGGGTCCATTTGGCCATGTTGTCTGGGGACAAATGTGCACGGTCTACGTCTCCAAAGACTGCTGCGAAGCAGGCGTCCAGCGAAAGCTGTGGGGTGCTCAGATTTCTTCTGCCTACATTTATTGAGGCCATCTACGGGGTCACCCCGGTTATACCCGATCGCATCCAGGATCACGGTATGCATTTCTGCAAGGGTGCCTCCTCCTACGTTCTGTAGGTCGGGTCTACCGACGGATCTAAACTTAAAACCATGAGCTTTACATGCTCTCTCTCGTCCAGGCCGTACATGTTCGCCTGATGTCTAACTGTGGCAAAGAAATGGTGGGGGTCTGAGGTGGGGAGGAACAGTGTGATCTTCTCGCACGCGTCCCGTAATTGGGTCACTGTTAAGGGGGTGGAATATAGATATTCCGCATCGTCTGATGTGGCTGTGCGGAGGGTGGTTACAGGGTTCATTGGAGCCTGAACTATCTGCTGTGTGGGGGGTTGGGGTGCTTTTCTCTTTTGGGGCTTTCCCTGCGCACATGTTCCCTGAACATATCTCTGCGCTGTTTCGTGTAACTCTTCCCAATCAGGGCCGTCTTCCTGGTCTAACTTTTCCCCAAAGGTTTCCTGAAATCCTTTCTGAACAGAAAGCAGTGATTGCAGGTCTGCAATCTGCTTCCGGCACTTTGTGTGATCTATGGTGCTCTGTCTTTGTTCTGTGGTGGCAGCGTGGAGTGCTCTTAATGCTGCCTTGAGATCACTACACTGTTTCTGTAGCATCTCTACCTGTTTTTCTGTCTCTTCTCTTACCAGGACTGCACGTTGCGTGTCCTGATAGGCCTTTTCATATTGCCACTGGAAACTGCTTAAATGCGCCAGACAAGACTGGTGACCCCGTTTGGCGTCAGCCACCTCTCCATCTTTTGCTGCCAATTTCCTCCTTAATTCTAAATTCTCCTTTTCAACTTCGCTTACATCGACTTTACTCATCCGATGTATGCCCTCAACTTCTTTGCGGAGCGTCTTGACGACCTCCTCTGTGCCTCGCAATTGTGCCAAACAGGACACGATTGCCATCGGCTTGCGAGCTTTTCCCAAGCTCTTTTTGTGTATCTCGCTCAGGTTCTCCCACCAAGTATGCCCTATACTTCCGGAACCTGATTCCTCATTATCGCAGAAATCATTCCACAGGGGCCATCCTTTGCCCTTGAGATATTTCCGGATTTCCTCCTCCCAAATGTGACACTGTCCCACTCTACTGCTGCTGGTCGCTGCGACCCCAAATTTCTCCGGGTTCATGAGGCGCTGCATTGCCTGCATGGCCATCTTTCCTATCCGACTGCTTCTTCTAAATTTGGAACAGGGGGCTAAGGCGGTGTTGTAAATGTGGGTACGGCTTTCGCTACTTTCCAAAAATACAGACTTCCGACAGTTTTGACGCAACAAAAATCTATCAGTTTTACCTTGTAGCCCTGTTTGTTACGCATGCATACACACACTTCCGAATTATGGGTATTGATCAGAACTGCTTGAACACTTGTGGTTTTCTGTTTCCAATTGGATTCTAATTCAAAATTTCTTGGGCTCTCCCGGAATGGTTTTCCACTTCTAGATCTGATCCCGTCAGGATGTCGCCAAAATGTTGCTCGTTTTAACCTTAGTTTAATTGCTCTTGTTCTATCATCTTTGCTCTTGAGTCGCCAGGTATCTTTCTGATACCGCCACGTGGTTCAAGTCCGAGTAATGATCAATCATCCAACACACCGCTTAGTAAGAGTTAAATCAACGCACATTTATTATATACAGCAATCAATACTTATACATTAATTCTATTTCTAAGCTACTTCCTACAACTAACAGGCCAATACTTAACTTTGGAACTGGCCCACCAGGTCAGGGAAACGAATGGCCTTTCGTATGGGTTCTGAGCCTGCGGGATTCAAAGCTGGTACAGGTCGATAGTCAGGAGTGCCTATCTCGTAGCGAGCGTTGGAGTAAGACTTACTGTTTCTTGCGGCTGCTGTAGATGGTCAGCAGAAGAGTCTCTAAGGGTACGGAGAGGAGAAGAAGGGTCGATTTGAACTTGGCCCCTCTTCTTATAGTCCCCAGGGGCTTCCCCCTTTCGGGGTGGACCCTGTACCTGGTTCCAAGTGATTGGACTTCGTCCCAATCACTTGGTTCGATATTCTTCATGCTGGAGCGATTCCTTGATCGATGGGCGGTTTTGGGGTGGTTGTTCACCTCTTTTGTGTAGGCTCCTGCTGACGCCGAAAAGTCTGGGTTGGCTTTGTGTTTCTAATTTGTAGCATATTGTTCCCGGGGATTGCTACTTAATATGCAGATGGCTGGTGTGTTGTTATGTTGATGGCTGCAGGTATCGATTCTGTCTGGCCTCCCCAGAGGCGAATACACTGTTTTAACTGCAGCTGTCTGTTTGAGTCCTGTTGGCTGATTTTCCCATCAGCCTCTTCCGTTCGCCATTTTAAATCAGGGTTTGGCCATTCTAATCGGGGGTTAGCCAGTTTAACCGGTTTTCGAAGGGAAATAATGCGATTTCTTAACATGAATGAATTTGATCGAACTTTTGTACAAACGTTTTGTGGCGTGATTACTCCACTGATGGACTTGCTAAAGAAACCTAAAAAATTTCAATGGACAGCGGACTTTCAACAGGCATTTGACTGCCTGAAAGCTTTGATCACCAATGCTCCTGTATTGGAGAATTGCAAGGGACTCTGTGGTCAGATTGAACTAAAGTATCTGATTCTAAAGAGAAATGCCGAGGCGTAGAGGAATGGATGGATCGTGCAGAGACTTTCTTGTTCAAAGAGACTGTCAATCGAGCAGGATTTTGGTTGGAGGAAGCAGAACAAAGAAAAATGGACTATATTATTATACCTGTTTGAGTGTGATTTTTTTTTTTTTTAAAAACGAAACGGTATGTTTACTGTGTACATTTCTTAGTGGATGGTGCAAAAGTGAAAAATGAAACCATCTTCAAGTTGATGGGTTTTTTTTTCTTGGGGGGAGGTGTCATGTGAGAGTACCTTTAAGTCATGGATATTTAAGCAATGTACCTTGAAGAAAACAATGATGTCAGAGAGTGGGTGGAGCTGAGGTCAGGTCAGCCATTTTGCAGTTTAGTTTTGCAGTTTTGAAAAAGAGCTGGTGTGAGTCTGTGTGTTTCCAGAGAGCTGCAGTTTTGCAGTTTGAAAGAGCTTGTGTGGGTCTGTGTTTGCAGTGAGCTGGATCTCTGCCATGAAAGACTATCTCTGGATCATTTGGATGATTTCAACTCATAATAGTAAAGCCTTTAACCTGATGTGATTTTGTTTAAAGGTGTTAAGGCTCTTGGAAGTTTGAAGGAACATTTTAAGGAATTATTTACTGTATCAATATTTTCAGAGTTATCTTTAAAGTAAGGGGTGTTAAGAGATCCAATGTTTATTTAAGATGTTAAATTGAGTTCATGGAATAAACAGTGTTTTGTGTTTAAAAACCCACGTGTCCATAATTGTAATCCCACACCTCGGGTGCAAGCCGTGTGCTAGGAAAAGCAACAAATCCATTAAAGGGAGAGGTAGGTTGAACTCCATGATACATTTTGGGGTTCTGAAAACACCTCGCCCATAACACCATCATCTGCTACTTCATTAATGACCTTCCTTCCATCATAAGGTCAGAACTGTGGATGCTTACTGATGTTTGCATTGAGTTCAGTTTCATTTGCAACTTCTCAGATACTGAAGCAGTCTTTGCTCACACACAGCAAGTCTTTAACAACATTCATGCTTGGGCTGATAAGTGGCAAGTAACATCAAACCACACAAGATCCAGGCAATGACCATGTCCAACAATAAAGAATCTAACCATTTCCCCATGACATTCAATGGCAACATCGTTGCTGAATCAAATATTGGAGATTATCATTGACTAGAAACTAACTGGGCCAATAAACTCTTGAGGCAACAAATTCACCATCTGGCTAACCAAAGCTTTGTCCACTCTACAAGGCACAAGTCGGGAGTGTGATAGGCACTTGCCTAGATGAGTGCAGCTTGCAATACTCAACACCGTCTATAATAATAATAATCTCTATTAGTGTCACAAGTAGGTTGACATAAACACTGCAATGAAGTTACTGTGAAAATCCCCTAGTTGCCACACCACACCACCTGTTCAGGTACACTGAGGGCGAATTCAGAACGTCCAACTCACCTAACAGCACGACTTTCCAGAGCACCTGTAGGAAATGGAGAGAACGTGCAGACACCGCACAGACAGTGACCCAAGCCGGGAATCGAACCCGGGTCCCTGACACTGTGAAGCAACAGTGCTAACCACTGTGCCACCGTGCTATCCTCCACTGTGCTACCACGCCTCTCTAGGACTTGATCAGCACCCCACACTTTACCTTAAACATTAATTCCCTCCACCATCAGCGCATCTCAGCTGCTGTGTGTACTTTCTGCCAGATGCACTGTAGCAGCTGGGTAAGGCTTCTTCAGCAGCACTTCTCAAACCCGTGACCTTTACTGCCAAGAAAGACAAGGGCAGCAGGCGCATTGGAACATCGCCACCTGCAGGTTTCCCTCCCAAGTTACACAGCAGCCTGACTTAGAAATGTATTAGTCTTCCTTTATTCTCAACGGGTCAAAATCCTGGAACTCCCTCCCTCAACAGCACTGTGGGTGAACCTACCCACATAGACTGCAGAATTTCAAGAAGGCAGCTGGCCACCATATTGACGAGGGCAGTAAGGGATAGGCAATAAATGCGGCTCTTGCAAGAGTAACCCACATCCCATGAATTCATTTTTTTAAATGTTATGCACCGTTTCCACCAGTCTCTGAAAGAAGCAATCAAAAAAGCCTGCAGCCCAATGATTGAGGCTCAATCTGAATTTGGTTTTGGCAAAAAGTTGGCTACTGTGTTATTTTAACTGCCGTAAAAATTCAGACTAAATTTCGTGGATTGAAAGAAACAGTTTCCACTGGCGGGAGGGCAGGTAACCACAGGGCTCAGATTTAAGGTAATTCTCAAAAGAACCAGAGGGAAGATGGGACATTTACTCGTTGGCAGCATCCTGAAGGGGGAGGGCAAACAGGCAGAGGTCGTTGTACATATTGGTACTAACGACATAGGCAGGAAGGGGCATGAGGTCCTGCAGCAGGAGTTCAGGGAGCTAGGCAGAAAGTTAAAAGACAGGACCTCGAGGGTTGTAATCTCGGGATTACTCCCTGTGCCACGTGCCAGTGAGGCTAGAAATAGGAAGATAGAGCAGCTAAACACGTGGCTAAACAGCTGGTGTAGGCGGGAGGGTTTCCATTATCTGGACCACTGGGAGCTCTTCCGGGGCAGGTGTGACCTGTATAAGAAGGACGGGTTGCATCTAAACCGGAGAGGCATAAATATCCTGGTCGCGAGGTTTGCTAGTGTCACACGGGAGGGTTTAAACTAGTATGGCAGGGGGGTTGGCAAGGGAGCAATAGGTCAGAAGGTGAGAGCATTGAGGGAGAACTAGGGAATAGGGACAGTGGGGCTCTGAGGCAGAGCAGACAGGGAGAAGTTGCTGAACACAGCGGGTCTGGTGGCCTGAAGTGCATATGTTTTAATGCACAAAGTATTACGGGTAAGGCAGATGAACTTAGAGCTTGGATTAGTACTTGGAACTATGACGTTGTTGCCATTACAGAGACCTGGTTGAGGGAAGGGCAGGATTGGCAGCTAAACGTTCCAGGATTTAGATGTTTCAGGCGGGATAGAGGGGGATGTAAAAGGGGAGGCGGAGCTGCGCTACTGGTTCGGGAGAATATCACAGCTGTACTGCGGGAGGACACCTCAGAGGGCAGTGAGGCTATATGGGTAGAGATCAGGAATAAGAAGGGTGCAGTCACAATGTTGGGGGTTTACTACAGGCCTCCCAACAGCCAGCGGGAGATAGAGGAGCAGATAGGTAGACAGATTTTGGAAAAGAGTAAAAACAACAGGGTTGTGGTGATGGGAGACTTCAACTTCCCCAATATTTACTGGGACTCACTTAGTGCCAGGGGCTTAGACGGGGCGGAGTTTGTAAGGAGCATCCAGGAGGGCTTCTTAAAACAATATGTAGACAGTCCAACTAGGGAAAGGGCGGTACTGGACCTGGTATTGGGGAATGAGCCCGGCCAGGTGGTAGATGTTTCAGTAGGGGAGCATTTCGGTAACAGTGACCACAATTCAGTAAGTTTTAAAGTGCTTGTGGACAAGGATAAGAGTGGTCCTAGGATGAATGTGCTAAATTGGGGGAAGGCTAATTATAACAATATTAGGCGGGAACTGAAGAACATAGATTGGGGGCGGATGTTTGAGGGCAAATCAACATCTGACATGTGGGAGGCTTTCAAGTGTCAGTTGAAAGGAATTCAGGACCGGCATGTTCCTGTGAGGAAGAAGGATAAATACGGCAATTTTCGGGAACCTTGGATAACGAGAGATATTGTAGGCCTCGTCAAAAAGAAAAAGGAGACATTTGTCAGGGCTAAAAGGCTGGGAACAGACGAAACCTGCGTGGAATATAAGGAAAGTAGGAAGGAACTTAAGCAAGGAGTCAGGAGGGCTAGAAGGGGTCACAAAAAGTCATTGGCAAATAGGGTTAAGGAAAATCCCAAGGCTTTTTACACGTACATAAAAAGCAAGAGGGTAGCCAGGGAAAGGGTTGGCCCACTGAAGGATAGGCAAGGGAATCTATGTGTGGAGCCAGAGGAAATGGGCGAGGTACTAAATGAATACTTTGCATCAGTATTCACCAAAGAGAAGAAATTGGTAGATGTTGAGTCTGGAGAAGGGTGTGTAGATAGCCTGGGTCACATTGAGATCCAAAAAGACGAGGTGTTGGGTGTCTTAAAAAATATTAAGGTAAATAAGTGCCCAGGGCCTGATGGGATCTACCCCAGAATACTGAAGGAGGCTAGAGAGGAAATTGCTGAGGCCTTGACAGAAATCTTTGGATCCTCGCTCTCTTCAGGGGATGTCCCGGAGGACTGGAGAATAGCCAATGTTGTTCCTCTGTTTAAGAAGGGTAGCAAGGATAATCCCGGGAACTACAGGCTGGTGAGCCTTACTTCAGTGGTAGGGAAATTACTGGAGAGAATTCTTCGCGACAGGATCTACTCCCATTTGGAAGCAAATGGACGTATTAGTGAGAGGCAGCACGGTTTTGTGAAGGGGAGGTTGTGTCTCACTAACTTGATAGAGTTTTCCGAGGAGGTCACTAAGGTGATTGATGCAGGTAGGGCAGTGGATGTTGTCTATATGGACTTCAATAAGGCCTTTGACAAGGTCCCTCATGGTAGACTAGTACAAAAGGTGAAGTCACACGGGATCAGGGGTGAGCTGGCAAGGTGGATACAGAACTGGCTAGGCCAGAGAAGGCAGAGAATAGCAATGGATGGATGCTTTTCTAATTGGAGGGCTGTGACCAGTGGTGTTCCACAGGGATCAGTGCTGGGACCTTTGCTCTTTGTAGTATATATAAATGATTTGGAGGAAAATGTAACTAGTCTGATTAATAAGTTTGCAGACGACACAAATCTTGGTGGAATTGCGGATAGCGATGAGGACTGTCAGAGGATACAGCAGGATTTAGATTGTTTGGAGAATTGGGCGGAGAGATGGCAGATGGAGTTTAATCCGGACAAATGTGAGGTAATGCATTTTGGAAGGTCTAATGCAGGTAGGGAATATACAGTGAATGGTAGAACCCTCAAGAGTATTGAAAGTCAAAGAGATCTAGGAGTACAGGTCCACAGGTCATTGAAAGGGGCAACACAGGTGGAGAAGGTAGTCAAGAAGGCATACGGCATGCTTGCCTTCATTGGCCGGGGCATTGAGAATAAGAATTGGCAAGTCATGTTGCAGCTGTATAGAACCTTAGTTAGGCCACACTTGGAGTATAGTGTTCAATTCTGGTCGCCACACTACCAGAAGGATGTGGAGGCTTTAGAGAGGGTGCAGAAGAGATTTACCAGAATGTTGCCTGGTATGGAGGGCATTAGCTATGAGGAGCGGTTGAATAAACTCGGTTTGTTCTCACTGGAACGAAGGAGGTTGAGGGGAGACCTGATAGAGGTCTACAAAATTATGAGGGGCATAGACAGAGTGGATAGTCAGAGGCTTTTCCACAGGGTAGAGGGGTCAATTACTAGGGGGCATAGGTTTAAGGTGAGAGGGGCAAGGTTTAGAGTAGATGTACGATGCAAGTTTTTTACGCAGAGGGTAGTGGGTGCCTGGAACTCGCTACCGGAGGAGGTGGTGGAAGCAGGGACGATAGTGACATTTAAGGGGCATCTTGACAAATACATGAATAGGATGGGAATAGAGGGATACGGACCCAGGAAGTGTAGAAGATTGTAGTTTAGTCGGGCAGCATGGTTGGCACGGGCTTGGAGGGCCGAAGGGCCTGTTCCTGTGCTGTACATTTCTTTGTTCTTTGTTCTTTGTTGTAACCTGCAATCCACTGAAAGGGTTGTGAAAGCAATAGTATCTTACAAAAAGGAATTTAATAAATGCCTAAGCAGTAAAAATGACACGGCTGTAGAGAAAGAACAGGCAAAGGGGAACAATTGAATAGCTCTCTCATAGAGCTGAGACAGAGGTAAAAGATCTCCTGTGCTGTATGATTCTATGATCTGGGACTGGAATAATTCAGAAAGCTGGAGACTTCCAGAATTTCCTGAAGGATGAAATGTAGTTATGATGACGTACATTCCATGCGGCATTTGCTCCCAAACATTAATTTGGGCAGTTGCTGAAATTGGTATGCCAACTGAGACCAGGAGTAATGGGGCCTGATCTTTGATATTTGAATACATTTAAACCCACTGTTCCTCTCCAGTTAAGAATTCCGATTGATACTGCTTTCAAACATTATTTTGTTACTTTTCCCTCTCCGTCCTATCTGTAGATATTTTGAAGCCGTGCAGAATTCAACGCGCAACAGGCTGCATGCAGAACTATCATTTGATCTGGAGAATGGGGAATTCCTCTGCCCACTGTGCAAAGCGCTGTGTAACACTGTCATGCCAGTTATTCCACTGCAGGCTCACAATCTAGACAGGTATGTCCATCTGACAATTAAATTGTTTCTTCCCTGTATGGGAGATTATGCTTTAATCCACTTTCATTTATTCTTCAAACTTGAATATTTGTTGGTTTGTCACCAAATGATAGTGGAAAGATTGTCAATCTAATTCCATTCACGTGTTGGCGAGGTGTATTCAAAATTTTCTTAAACTGCCTCTATGCTTTCTTGCTTAATACATTTTTTTGTCTTCTCTCTTTCTCAGTTTATCTTCTACTTTGTCTTCTCTTTATCTCCCTTACTTATGTTGTGATCTTCTCCTTTTTAGTTTCCCACTTCAGGGACTTGAGCACATTATCCAGCCTGACACTCCAGTGTAGTACTGCAGGGGTGTCAGCTTTTGGTTAAGACACCAAACCAATTCCTACTCCCTCAGGCATGTATAAAAGTTCCTATTGTACTTTTTGAAGCAGGAGCTCTCCCTAGCTAATATTTTTTCCCTCAGGCACCTACTTCAGATACTATGCCCTCGGGGCGTATTGGTAACCATGTATTTACATTGGGTTGGTCCACAATTATGCTTGGCAAAGTTATGCAAGTGGTTTCCCATTGCCTTCTGCAGTATGTCTGTCCAGGAAACTCTCCCGTTCTCGGCGCCTGCCATCAGGCGTATTGAAAGGATTTACAGGCTGATAATCAAACTATTTGGCCATATTATGAATACACCTTCTGTGACCATCAAAACCCAGAGTGGGACTTGACCCTGGAGCTTCTGGCCCAGAGGTTGATATGCTATCAATGCACCATAACCAAAATGACGAAAACAGATTATCTGCTCATGTATCACATTACTGTTATTGGACCTTGCTATGCACAAGTTGGCTGTATAGTGCTTTGGAATATGCTGTGGCTGTATAAGGTGCTGTATAAATGCAAATCCTTTACTGATGTTAAGAAAGGCTAACCACCCGGGAAGCACGATGGCGCAGTAGTTAGCACTGCTGCCTCACAGCGTCGAGGACCCGGGTTCGATCCCAGCCCCGGGTCACTGTCCGTGTGGAGTTTGCACAATCTCCCGTGTCTGTGTGGGCCTTGCCCCCACAACCCAAAGATGTGCAGGGTAGGTGAATTGACCATGCTAAATTGCCCCTTAATTGGAAAAAAAAGAATTGGGTTCTCTAAATTTAAAAAAAGGAAAGGCTAACCAAGTGCAATCAATAGACATAATTGTCAGGGACACTTAAAATAAGATTATCCTTGGGACTAAGTTAGTAATTTTGATTGCATTTTTTGGTTGTTGGAAACTATCTGCCAATCTTAATAATACAATATAGATTGTTTCAAAAAGGTTTTAAACCAAATTGAGGAAATCCCACTCTAACATTGAGTTGGAAGGTCTACTATGTGAACTACAAATGATCAAATTCACAGCCTCGCTATTATAAAATATTGACATATGAAAGAATGGCATATTAACACACCATTATGCAAGTCCTTTTTAACTTGTCCTATCGTATTACAGCAAAGATACAGAAACTATAGCTCAGATGCTGACTTTACCTCGCTGGTTGCAAAACGTGTCAGCAAGGATAGCTGGACTAAATATTTCAGACACAAAAGGTAAGTCATGAGGGGAATGTTGCATTTTAGGATGAAACGCATTGTTGTTTGAAATGCAATCCAGCTCTAGTCTGGCATCAAATAAATTTTGTATCAAAACCATGCAACGTGTTATGAAAGCACTACATTCTGCCACCTGGTCACACCCAGAGGAAATTGAGGCATTTTCTGGTTGTTGTCATGCTGAAAGTAACAACAGCTGTGGGTAAAGAGTAGGACCAGTTAGATTGCTCTTTCAAAGAGCTGACACAGGCACAATGGGCTGAATGGCCTTCATTGTACTATATGACCTCCTGGCTACGAAGGTCACTTAAAGTCGAATCAGTCAAAACCAGGAAAGGCGCATTCATAGAGGCATTACAGCATTGAAGGCAGTCTTCCATTCTAACACAACCATACCAGCTCTCTCTGGAGCAGTCCCATTGGCCTATTTTTTTCCCCATAGCTATACATGTTGCCCTCAAGTACACACCCAGTTTCCTGAGGTGGGCGAAGGACCATCCGGACTGTAGATGGGAGGGGCATGCCATCAGAATATCCCAGGTTGTTGGGGCAGAGCCAGCAAGAATATGTACAGCGTTTGTAGTGATCTCTGTATGTGCATGTACATAAGGGGTTAATGTGTAATCAGTAGCACAGATGATCACGAGAGGGCGGGACCAACAGGGGTATAAAAGCAACTGCATTGTGTGCCTCTCTCTCGCTCTCTCTTTTGGATGTACTGTGACCAGGACAAGAGTATCAGATTAGCTCAGATGGTTAGTGTAGTCGAGCATAGTTACTGTAGTTAGATCTTGTAACCTTATCACTAGTATCAATGTTCAAGTAAAGAACTCACGCAATTATTGTTATAGTTACTCAATAAACCTTTTGTTACTACTGGACGAGTTTGAGTCTTCATCGAGATTCAGAAGACCTCATCAGTAACCAAGGTTTGAGTAACGCATATTACACTCCGTAGTATATCAAAACACACAAAGAAGTGTAATAAAAGATGATACAAGAATGTAATAAAAGAGCGTTAAATAAGGCCAAGAGCAACGTGAGATTTGGTGTGTTGTATCCGGCTGGTCTTCTGGTGACTTTCAAGGACAGAGACTATTACTTTGATGCGCCGGAGGGTGGGAGGGAATGAGTTTGTCAAGAAGCATGGACTGGGGATGATCTAAAGTGCTTAAGGACTATGGAGTTTGCTGATTGTTAAGTTCATCTCTATTTGTATTTTTTGTGGGATTTTTGTAATGTGGGGGGGGGGGGCTTGAGGATGTGCCTGGTCTTGTTGATGGGTGTTTTTTCTGGGTGAAGTTGGGGTTTGTACATTACTCTGTTGGGAGTTTTTTTTTTGGGGGGGTGTTGACTTTCCTCTATTGTTCTGCATTGAAATTTGGTTTGAGCAGAAGGGCTGATCATTGATATACTGTTTAGTTGTTCTTGATTTCTCAGCTGTGCGGGGGTCACCCTGCTAGCATTATAGCTAGTTAATGAGAGCGAAGAAGGGGAGATGTCTGCAACTTGTACCATTGTTTTTTTTTTTAAGGTAATGAGCGTAGGCTTTTTGTTTGGGTTTGAGGACAGGGAGGAGGGCATTTGTTCTTCTGTTGTTTGGTTGGTTTTCAGGGTGGTATGGGGTCGGGGGGGTGGGGGGTGGACTTCTGATGATGATGGTTCCTTTGTTTTTGGATTCGCTTTATGGGGAATGTAGCCGCCATCTTGGGTGGGCCTGGACTGGTGCAGATTGGGGCACTGTTTGATTTCCTCACAGGGTGGATATGGCCAATCCAGGCTCCGATTGATACTTGGAATGTGAGGGGGTTAAGTGGACCAGTAAAAAGGTCCCAGATGTTTGCGCACCTGAGAATTTGATGGCGGATATTGTTTTTCTGCAGGAGACCCATTTGAGAATCAAAGATCAAACAAGGTTGCGGAAGGGATGGGTGGAGCGGGTATATCACTCTGGTTTTGATTGTAAGGCACGGGCGGCCGCTGTTGATTAATAACAAGCTTTTTCTGAGGTTAATATATTGACAGACCTAGGTGGGAAGTGCGTAATCATCAGTGGGTCATTGGCAGGCATGCCGGTGGTGTTGGTCAATATGTATGCACCAAACTTGGATGACACAGCATTCGTTAATAAGCTGTTGGCATCTACCCCAGATCTTGATTCACATCAGCTAATTATGGGGCGGGGCGTCAGTTGTGTTTCGGATCCCAAGACTCCAAGTCCAACAGGGGTAGCAAAGGAGTTATTGGCGTTCATGGAGCAGATGGGAGGGGGCAGACTCTTGGAGATTTAAGTTTCTGAGGGCTAAGGAGCTTTTTTCCCCCACTTTCATCGGGTTTACTCCCGAATTGACTTCTTCGAGGTGGCTAGTTCTCTTCTTCCTGGGGTGACGGGGCCAGGGTACTCGTCAATCGTTATATCAGATCATGCTCCGCATTTTGTGGATCTGATGTTGGAGTTGGGCTGCTCTCAGCAACCCCTGTGGAGACTGGACACTGCATTGCTCACGATTAACAGATTTTGTGAGCGTGTATCCTGTGCCATTGGACGTACGTTGAGTTCAACAGGAATGAGGCGGTCTCGCCTTCCATGCTCTAGGAAGCTCTGAATGCTTAATGAAGGGGAAATAATCTCTTACAAGGTGCATAGAAAAATAGAGAGGCAGAGGCTGGTGGACTCCATTCTTAAGGTGGACTGCCAGTGCTCCATCACCCTGACACTGGAGTTATTGGCGGACAGAAAGAAATTGCAAATGGATTTTGAGTTGTCAACAGGTAAGGTGGTGAGCCAGCTGTGATGCTCGACGGGGACTTTGTCTGGGGAGAAGGACAGTCATCTCTTGGCTCACCAGCTGTGACGGCAAGCCGCGTCCCGGGAGAGAGTGCAGGTTTGGGACTCGGGTGGCGGGTTGGTTTCTGCCCCAGAGAAGGTTAGTAAGGTGTTTGAGGCCTTCTACCATGAGCTGCATAAGTCAGCGCCCCGGAGGAGGGTTCATCAATGAGGCCACTTTTGGTCAGGTTGACCTTCCTGGAGGTGGAGCAGGAGAGAAGGTAGAAGTTGGAAATGCCGATAAGGCCGGACAAGATCATGAGCTGTATTCGGTTAATGCAATCAGGCAAAGCACTGGGTCAAGATGGGTTCGCCATTGAATTTTAAACAGTTTGCTGGTCAGTTGGTCCCACTTTTGTTGGATATGTTTAATTATTCCGCGTCCAGGGGGTGTTAGCGGCCATGTTGGCACAGGCATCAATTTCTTTGATGGAATGTGAGTCGTATTGACCTATTTTACTGTTAAATGCTGATATTAAGTTGTTGGCTAAGGTATTGGCAATGCATTTGGAGCCCTGCTTAGCTGGGGTGATTTTGGAGGAGCAGACTGGATTTATTAAGGACCAACAGTTGTCAGCCAATATTAGGAGATTGTTAAATGTTGTATTGTCGCCCTCCTTGGGGACCGAACCAGAGGTGGTTATTTCGATGGACGCGGAGAAGGTGTTCGGTAGGGTTGAATGGGGGGATCGCATTGAGATTCTTGGGCGGGTTGGCTTTGGGTCAAAATTTATTTTGTACAGGGCCCCCACCGTGAGTGTTCTTACCTAATGCCCTGAGCTTGTGTTATTTCCAACTGAACAGGGGTACAAGGCAGGGATGTCTGTTGTCACCATTTGACCATTGCGTTGATGTTGTCTACCAGATGAAGGGGGATAGAGTGTGGGGGAAGGGAGTATAGGGTGTTTGCATACGCAGACCATTTGTTACTATATATCACGGACCCACTCTCCAATGTGCGTGAGATAATAGAGTCGTTCAGTAAGTTTGGCTCCATTTCGGACTACAAGCTGAATCTGAGTGAGAGTTAATATTTTCTGGTGAACTCCCGGGACAGGAGCTGATGTGGGGAGGACGAGCTTCTGGTATCTGGGAATCTGGGTGGCCCATGACTGGACTACGCTCCAACTTTTCTAGTCTGGTGAACGGGGTGAAGGCCAATTTGAAACGGTGGGATGCCCTTCCTCTGACCTTAGCGAGAAGGGTGCATACGGTGAAGTTGAATATTCTCCTCAGGTTTTTGTTTTTGGTCCAGTGTATCCCAGTCTTTCTTCCCAAGACTTTCTTTTACAGGATCAATAAATTGGTATCTACTTTTGTTTGGGCTGGTAAGACTCCTCGGGTTCATAGGGAGGTTTTTGCAAAGGGATAGGCAGTTGGGTTGGGGGACGTGGTTACCTAATCTGTTGTGTTACTGCTGGACGGCAAATATTGATCAGGTGTGGGGGTGGTTCAAGGAACCGGGCTCTCTATGGAGGTGGACGGAGGAGGTTTCCTGCCAAGGGTTGAGCCTGAGGGCCCTGGTTACTGCACCACTCCTGTTTTTTCCTGCTGGATTCCCTTCAAGCCTGGTGTTGATAGCCATTTTGCGAATTTGTTTAGGCAGCAATTTAAACTGGGTTCCATGTCACTGCTGATTTGCTGGAACCATAGGTTTGTGCCACCTGGCTTAGATTAATTGTTCAGGGCCTGAGAGGGTTGGGGGGGGGGGGGGGGGGGGTGGTCGGAGAGGTTTAGGAACATGTTTCTGGAAGGTAGGTTCGCTGGTGTAGACGAGTTGTTCAAGAAGTTACATTTCCCGAGAGGGAATGTATTCAGATACTTTCAGGTGCATGATTTTTTTAACGCAAGGAGCTGCTTTCATTTCCCTTGGTACCATCGCCTTTGCTTATGAACATGGCGCTGTCCTTGGCCGAGTTAGGAGACGGTACGATTTTGGGTGTCTATAGGCAGATGGTGGCAACTGAGCAGGCATTGTTGGAGGAAGTGGGCGGGTGAGCTGGGTTTGGTCTTTGAGGGGCGGGTGTGGAGTGAGGCTCTTCACAGGGTCAACTTCACATCCTCATGTGCAAGGTTAAGCATGATCCAGTTCAAGGTGGTGCACAGGACGCACATGACTAGGACACGTATGAATGGGTTCTTCTCGGGGCTGGAGGATGTGTGTGAGTGGTGCTAGGGGCCGGCAAATCACACACCTATTTTGATCTTGTCCCAAGCTTGTTAGTTTCTGGGTCTCCTTTTTTGATACAGTGTCAGGGATCCTGCCGTTCAGCCTTGCCCGTTGGTGGCCATTTTTGGAGTAGTGTACTTGCCAGTGCTGCAGGCTGGAATGAAGGCAGATGTCCTAGCATTCACCTCGCTAATAACCCAGAGGTGAGTTCTGCTTGAATGGAGGTCCCTGGTGCTTCCTATGGCTTTGGCTTGGTTGGGGATCTGATGGAGCTTTTGCACTTTGAGGAGATGAAGAATACCACCATGATGGGGCCGGCGGAAGGGTTCTACTTGAGGTGGCAGCCCTTCACCTCCTTTTTCAGGGAACTGATTACTGTCAGCTGTTTGCGGGGGGGGGGTCTTTTTTTTTGTTTTTATTAAGGTTTTGTTTTCTTTGAGGGGCGAGGGTATTGGGTGGGTGAACTTCTGGTATAACACGGTGTTGGGATGTGCTGTAGTGTTGATGTTTTTGTTACAATGAAAATCTTGTTTGAATAAAAATATACTTTTCAAAAAGTAATAGAACACCCAATAAAAACATTGAAAAATAAAGTAAGAGAACAGAGTATGGAAAGCAGTAGGAATCTAACTTCAGGCACAACAGATAAGGAGAATGGGGATGGTCAGCAGGGCTGAGGGTGTTGTACCTAAATGCACGCAGTATACAAAACAAGGTAGGGATTCTATGAAGATAAATGAGCTTGTGGCGCACATTGAAATTGGCAGACATGATGTTGTGGGCATCACCGAGATGTGGCTGCAAGGGTATCAGGGCTGGGATCTAAATACCCACGGATATGTGTCCTATCGAAGAGGGGAAGAGGGGGCATAGTTACCTTGTTAATAAGAAGGGAAATCAAATCAATAGCAAGAAGCGATATAGGGTCGGTAGAGCTGAGGAATCGCAAAGCAAAAAAGACCTTGATGGGAATTATGTGCAGGTCCCTGAGAATTGTCAGGATATAGGCAGAAAATAAATCAGGAGATATAAAAGGCATGTAAGAAAGGCAGTATTATATTAATCATGGGGACTCCAATATGCAGATGGATTGGGAAAATCAGATTGTTAGTGGATCCCAAGTAAAGAAATTTGTGGAATATCTACGAGATGTTTTTTTTTGAGCAGCTTGTGGTAGAGCCCACTAGGGAACAGGCAATTCTGGATTTGTTCATGTGTAATGAGGCAGACTTGATTAGGCAACATAAGGTAAAGGAACCCTTAGGGGGCAGTGACCACAACATGATGGAATTCACCCTACAGTTTGAGAGGGATAAGCTGGAATTCGATGTAATGATTTTACAATTGAGTAAAGTAACTACAAGACATGAAGGAGGAGCTGGCCAGGAATGATTGGAAGGGGGGCCTTGCAGGGAAGACAGTTGGACAGCAATGGCAGGGATTTTTTGGGGTTATTCGGGAGGCACATCAGAAATTCATTCCAAGGAGGAGGAAACAAGCTGAGGGGAGGACAAGACAACCATGGCTGACAAGGGAAGTCAGGGACAGCATAAAAGCAAAAGAAAAAGCATACAACGTGGCGAAGACTAGTGGAGAGGATTGGGAAGCCTTTAAAAGCAAACAGAGGACAACTGAAAAAGTAATAAGCGGGGAGAAGATGAAATATGAGTCGAAGCTAGATAGTAATATAAAAGAAGATTGCAAGAATTTTTTCCGATATATAAAACATATGAGAGAGGCAAGAATGGACATTGGACCACTGGGAAATTAGGCTGGAGAAGTAGTAATGGGGAACAAAGAAATGGCAGATGAACTGAATAAGTACTTTGCATCAGCCTTCGGTGACATACCAGAACATCAAATGAGGGAAGGGGTAGAGGTGAGTGTAACAGCCATCGCCGAAGGAGAAGGTGCTGGGGGAAACTGAAAGGTCTGAAGGTGGATAAATCACCGGGACGGGATAGACTACACCCCAGGGTTCTGAAGGAGATAGCTGAGGAGATTGTGGAAGCATTAGTAGTGATTTTTCAGGAATCATAAGTCAAGGAGATTCCCAGAGGACTGGAAAATGGCTATTGTAATACCCCTGTTTAAGAAGGGAGGGAGGCAAAAGACAGGAAATTACAGTACAGGCCAGTTAGCCTGACTTTGGTCGTTGGCAAAATTTTAGAGTCCACTATCAATGAGATTGCGGAGTACTTGGACGTGCATGGTAAAATAGGGATGAGTCAGCACGGCTTTGTCAAGGGGACGTCATGCCTGATAAATCTGTTTAAATTCTTTGAGGCGATAACGAGGAAGTGAGAAAAGGAGTGCCAGTTGACATAATCTATTTGGATTTCCAGAAGGCCTTTGATGAGGTGCCATACAGGAGGCTGCTAGTTAAGATAAGAGCCCATGGTGTTAGGGGCAAGGTACTGGCATGGATAGAGTATTGATTAACTGGCGGAAGGCAGAGATTGGGGATAAAGGGGTCTTTTACTCGATGGTAGCCGGTGACTAGTGGTGTTCTGCAGAGGTCCCTGTTGGGACCACAGCTGTTCACGATTTACATTAACGATCTGGAAGAAGAAACTGAAGGCACTGTTGCCACATTTGTAGATGATACAAAGATATGTAGAGGGACAGGTAGTGTTGAGGAAGCGGAGCGGCTGCTGAAGGACTTGGACAGGCTGGGAAAATGGGCAAAGAAATGGCAGATGGAATACAATGTGGAAAAGTATGAGGTTATGCACTCTAGTAGGAAAAATAGAGGCATGGACTATTTTCTAAATGGGGAAAGACTTCGGAAATCAGAAGCACAAAGGGACTTTGCAGTCTTAGTTCAGAATTTTCAAGGTTAATGTGTAGGTTCAGTTGGCAGTACGGAAGGCAAATGCAATGTTAGCATTCATTTCGAGAGGGCTAGAATACAAGAGCAGGGATGTACTGCTGTGGCTGTATACGGCTCTGGTCAGACCCCATTTGGAATAAGGGCAGCACAGTGGGTAGCACTGTTGCTTCACAGCTCCAGGGTCCCAGGTTCGATTCCTGGCTTGGCTCACTGTCTGTGTGGAGTCTGCAGGTTCTCCCCGGGTCTGCGTGGGTTTCCTCCGGGTGCTCTGGTTTCCTCCCACAAGTCCCGAAAGATGTGCTGTTAGGTAATTTGGACATTCTGAATTCTCCCTCTGTGTACCCGAACAAGCGCTGGAATGTGGCGACTAGGGGCGTAACCTCATTGCAGTGTTAATGTAAGCCTACTTGAGACAATAAAGAGTATTATTATTTATTATTGTGAGCAGTTTTGGACCCCGTATCTAAGGAAAGGTGTGCTGGCCTTGAAAAAGGTCCAGAGGAGGTTCACAAGTATGATCCCCGGAATGAAGGACTTGACATATGAGGAGCAATTGAGAACTCTATTTCTGTACTCAATGGAGTTTAGAAGTTATGGGGGGTATCTCCTTGAAACTGACAGAATACTGAGAGACCTGGATAGAGTGGATGCAGAGAAGATATTTCCACTAGTAGGAGAAACTAGGACCTGAGGGCACAGTCTCGGACTGAAGGGACGATCCTTTAAAACAGAGGTGAGGAATTTCTTCAGCCAGAGGGTGGTGAATCTGTGGAACTCGTTCCGCAAAAAGCTGTGGAGGCCAAGTCACTGAATGTCTTTAAGACAGAGATAGGTTCTTGATTAATATAGAGATGAAGGGTTACGGGGAGAAGGCAGGAGAATGGGGATGAGAAATATATCAGCCATGATCGAATGGCGAAGCTGACTTGATGGGCCGAGTGGCCTAATTCTGCTCCTCTGCCTTATGGTATGGTCTTGTGTTTTCTTGCATGCCAGATTGCTCATTGGGCAAATACCACTATGTAACTGACTGTTAGGAAGGTTTGTTTCGATGTAACTAGCTTTCGGAGCGCTGCTCCTTCCTCAGGTGAGGAATAAATCCCCTTCCTTCACCTGAGGAAGAAGCAGCGCTCCGAAAGCTAGTGACATCGAAACAAACCTTTTGGACTTTAACCTGGTGTTGTAAGACTTCTTACTGTGCTCACCCCAGTCCAACGCCGGCATCTCCACATCATGGTTAGGAAGAGTGTGAGAGAGCATTGCAATTATCACACACACTCCTAGAATCATACAGCACAGGAGGAAGTAATGTGGCCCACCATACCAGTTCTATTCCCCCTGCTTCTCCTTATAGCCACTAACATTTTAAGTCTGAAATCTCCTTTTCAAAGCTACTATTGAATCTCTTACCAACAGTTCAGTCCATATGAAAAACCTCTTGACATAAAAAGAAATTCTCCTCACCTAATTCTTTTGTTGAATATCTTAAATCTGAATTGCCCACCCTCCTGCCACTGGAAACAGTTTCTCCTTATTTACTCATGTTAAACAGCTGCGCTAAGTGACCCTTCATAAGTTGTGTATTTGCAACAAACCTGGCTGAGCAGATAATGGATGACGAGGTGAAGTACTTGGAGTCCACAAGTTAAATTTAAATAACTACTTCAAAATCTAATCATATCCCTCTGTTTTCCCCACACCTTACACACCAAGGGTATTCCACATTAATGCACATGAGAGAAAAAAAACATGTCCTGCAAATGTTTTAATTTGTTTTGTAACTTGCTGTCGGGATACAGATAATGCAGTTATTCTCTGAGCTAAGTGACTGGTTCAGGTGAAGCTCGGACAGGCTTCTCCACTTCATTGTTTTTTTATATAAGTCGGTGAATACAATGTTGGTATCATACCCATGGCACTTGTAATAATGTGTGGGGATTCCGTAATAATTGCTATTTTTTTTCCTAGAAAAAGAAAGCAAGCAAATACAAGTGAGTTCAGTCTCATGGAAGAATCCTGTAGAATTCAGATCCATCCTCAGCTTTGGAGTACAGTCACCGTATGTAACATTATTCATTCTTTGTATTCTCTCGTTATATATTCAAATATGGCATTCCAACTAAGTATTGAAGGCCAAGATATGATACTTGAAACAGCAAACTCAAATATGCATGAGCTGTTTCCACTTGTCTAGATTCACTACTTTGAGTTCCTGATCTTTGTTGTTCTGGGGAAGGTGCCAAATGGATTTTTGTCACCCCCTTGCAAAGAAGGATGGAACCAGATTAAGATCAATACCTCAGTCCTGCCTCCAGAGCCCTTGACTGTTTGCTGGCTGTGGCTCAGCACTCTTGCCTTTGAGTCACAAGAATCCAGGTTCAAGTCCCATTCAAGGTTTGAGCACAAAAATTGGGACTGACATTCCAGTTCAGTAGTGAGGAAACTATTCCCAAATCCTAAGGATGAATATTTACAATTTATATTTATGGAGATTGAGTGAGCTTCAGTGAGAAATATCACAAAATGATGAGGCTCTGGATGGTATTTAGTACCCATAGAGGGGAACCCCAGTGCATATCTCTGCTCATAGGTGAAAATTGGGAATAAAAGGGCCATTGTTCCAGAATTAGGATCTAGTAAAATATAGTTTTATTTTAAACCCTTATTTTCTTTTTGTACCTATACAGGATTGTGTATTCAAAAAGCATTGTTGAAATGCTGCAGTTGTTCGCGACCGCTGTGTACCGAGTGGGGTTGAAGGTTGCCCCCAATGAAGCTGATGCTCGAGTTCCAGTGATGGCATGGAGTGCTTGTGCCTTTACCATTCAGTCCATAGGTATGCATTATCTACTTACACTTCTCAGTTTCTGTGTTAATATTATCTTAAAATTGCTGAAAACAATTTTATTTAGCAAGTTAACCCGTTGATATTAATTAAATATTTTGCTTATTCACAAGCCCGTAGGCAAATGTGTGAAGGGTTATGGAACCAAGGTGAGTAAATAGAATTGAGAACCAGATCAAACGTGATTTAACTGAATGCAGAACAGGCTTGAGGAGCCAAATGACTTCCTCCTGTTCCTGTACCCTGAGTGCTGTAGTAATGAGGTGTGGCTGTGCTGGCTGCCATTGTCCATCCAGGTAGTACTCCTACCCTCAAATGTTTTTTGCTCGTTGTCCAACCCCTTGTAGATCCTGCTTTTTTTTTTTTGTCCAAATCCGAATCCTTTATTGAGTCTTGTGTAGTAGGATAGCAACCTGATACAGAGCACATTATCATGGAGTCTGCTAAATACTCCTCTGGAACTTGCGCCCAGCACTGACCATTCACATGAATGTCTCATTACCCTCTCAATCTTCTTCTGAAGACGGCCGGATGTGTCTCCCCTTAAATCGGAGTCACAGGTCACATGACCTTGGTCTACAGACTGTATGGTGTATCTGTACCACCACCTGCTGGTTGGAGGTCGCACACCTTCCAACTATGATATAGCCCAGAGGCATATCACCACACATACTAATACCTATACATCAAATAGACATCAGGACCAATGAATCCATGTTCCCAGACATCACATGCTAGCTTATCTTTTTTTTTTTAAATATATATTTTATTCAAATTTTTCGGCCAAACAAGACAATACAAAGGTTTTCCTTTTTACAACAATAAAACAATATAAATAACCGTGACCGTTTTAACAAATAAATAATATATAAACTAAATGGCAACTGCCATAACAAAAATAATAACTCTCCAAAGATAAAATCAAACAATCCAATATACATAACCTAGTACAAATATCTATACAGAACCACCCCTGAGGACCCGCCCGGGCCCTCCCCCCTGGGTTGCTGCTGTTGCCTTCCCATTTCCTTTATCGTTCTGCGAGGTAGTCAATGAACGGTTGCCACCGCCTGGTGAACCCTTGAGCCGAGCCCCTTCGTGCAAACTTTATCCGTTCTAGTTTTATAAACCCTGCCATGTCATTTATCCAGGTCTCCACGCCCGGGGGTTTGTCTTCCTTCCACATAAGCAATATCCTTCGCCGGGCTACTAGGGACGCAAAGGCCAAGACATCAGCCTCTTTCGCCTCCTGCACTCCCGGCTCTTCTGCAACCCTGAATATAGTCAACCCCCAGCCTGGCTCGACCCGGACCCCCACCACCTTCGAGAGCACCTTTGCCACCCCCACCCAGAACCCCTGCAGTGCCGGGCATGACCAAAACATGTGGGTGTGGTTTGCTGGGCTTCTCGAGCATCTCCCACACCTATCCTCTACCCCGAAAAATGTACTGAGCCTTGCTCCGGTCATATGCGCCCTGTGCAAAGCCTTGAATTGTATCAGGCTTAGCCTGGCGCACGAGGACGACGGGTTTACCCTACGTAGCGTAGCCCACAGCCCCTCCTCAATCTCTTCCCCCAGCTCCTCTTCCCATTTCCCCTTCAGCTCATCCACCATGATCTCCCCCTCGTCCCTCATTTCCCTGTATATATCCGACACCCTACCATCCCCCACCCATGTCCCTGAGATCACTCTATCTTGAAACTCCTGCGTCGGGAGCTGCGGGAATTCCCTCACCTGTTGCCTCGCAAATGCCCTCAGTTGCATGTACCGAAATGCATTCCCTTGGGGCAACCCATATTTTTCTGTCAGCGCTCCCAGACTTGCAAACGTCTCGTCTACGAACAGATCCCTCGGTTGCACAACCCCAGCTCTCTGCCATGCTCCGAATCCCCCATCTATTCTCCCCGGGACAAACCTATGATTATTTCTTATCGGGGACCGCACCGAGGCTCCATCCTTCCCCTGTGTCGTCTCCACTGCCCCCAAATTTTTAGCGTTGCCACCACCACTGGACTTGTGGTGTATTTCTTCGGGGAGAACGGCAACGGCGCCGTCACCATTGCTTGTAGGCTGGTTCCTTTGCAGGACGCCATCTCCAATCTCTTCCACGCCGCTCCCTCCCCTTCTCCCATCCACTTACACACCATTGAGATATTGGCGGCCCAATAGTATTCACTTAGGCTCGGTAGTGCCAGCCCCCCCCTATCCCTGCTACGCTGCAAGAACCCCCTCCTCACTCTCGGGGTCTTCCCGGCCCACACAAAACTCATGACACTTTTTTCTCAATTTTCTTGAAAAAAGCCTTCGTGACCATCACCGGAAGGCACTGAAACACAAAAAGGAATCTCGGGCGGACTACCATTTTGACCGCCTGCACCCTACCCACCAGTGACAGGGGCACCATGTCCCATCTCTTAAAATCCTCCTCCATCTGTTCCACCAATCTTGTTAAATTAAGCCTATGTAAGGTTCCCCAACTCCTGGCTATCTGAATCCCTAAGTACCGGAAATCTCTTGTTACCTTCCTCAGCGGTAAATCATCTATTCCCCTGTTCTGCTCCCCCGGATGCACCACAAACAACTCACTCTTCCCCATATTCAATTTGTACCCCGAAAATTCCCCAAACTCCCTGAGTGTCTGCATTATCTCAGGCATTCCCTCCACTGGGTCCGCAACATACAGCAATAAGTCATCTGCACACAAAGATACCCGGTGTTCTTCTCCTCCCGAGTACTCCCCTCCACTTCCTGGAGCCCCTCAGTGCTATGGCCAGGGGCTCAATCGCCAATGCAAACAGTAACGGAGACAGGGGACACCCCTGCCTCGTCCCTCTATGAAGACGGAAGTAGTCAGACCTCTGCCTGTTCGTGACCACACTCGCCACCGGGGCCCTATACAGCAGCTGTACCCATCCAATAAACCTTTCTCCAAAACCAAATCTCCTCAGCACCTCCCACAGATAATCCCACTCCACTCTGTCGAATGCTTTCTCGGCGTCCATTGCCACCACTATCTCCGCCTCTCCCTCTGGTAGGGGCATCACCATTACCCCTAGCAACCTCTGTATGTTCGTGTTCAGCTGTCTCCCCTTAACGAACCCAGTTTGATCCTCGTGGACCACCCCCGGGACACAGGCCTCTATCCTCGTCGCCATCACCTTGGCCAGGAGCTTAGCATCTACATTTAAAAGGGAAATGGGCCTGTAGGACCCACACTGCAGCGGTTTTTTTTCCTTCTTCAAAAGGAGCGATATCGTCGCCTCCGACATAGTCGGGGGCAACTGCTCCCTTTCCCTGGCCTCATTAAAGGTTCTCGTCAAAAGCGGGGCCAGTAGGTCCATATATTTCCTATAAAATTCCACCGGGAATCCGTCCGGTCCCGGGGCCTTCCCCGCCTGCATGCTCCCAATCCCTTTTACCACCTCCTCCATCTCAATCTGTGCTCCCTGTCCCGCCCTCTCCTGCTCCTCCACCTTCGGGAATTCCAGCTGATCCAGGAAACACCTCATTCCCTCCTTCCCTTCCGGGGGCTGAGCCTTATATAACCTCTCATAGAATGCCTTGAACACCCCGTTCACTCTCTCCGCTCCCCGTTCTATCTCTCCCTCCTCATCCCTCACTCCCCCTATTTCCCTCGCTGCTCCCCTTTTCCTCAATTGGTGTGCCAGCAACCTGCTCGCCTTCTCCCCATATTCGTACTGTACACCCTGTGCCTTCCTCCATTGTGCCTCTGCAGTGCCTGTAGTCAGCAAGTCAAATTCTGCATGTAGCCTTTGCCTTTCCCTGTACAGTCCCTCCTCCAGTGCTTCCGCATATTGTCTGTCCACCCTCAAAAGTTTTTGCAGCAACCGCTCCCGTTCCTTACTCTCCTGCTTCCCTTTATGTACCCTTATTGATATCAGCTCCCCTCTAACCACCGCCTTCAGCGCCTCCCAGACCACTCCCACCTGGACCTCCCCATTATCATTGAGTTCCAAGTACTTTTCAATGCACCCCCTCACCCTTAGACACACCCCCTCATCTGCCATTAGTCCCATGTCCATTCTCCAGGGTGGGCGCCCTCCTGTTTCCTCCCCTATCTCCAAGTCTACCCAGTGTGGAGCGTGATCCGAAATGGCTATAGCCGTATACTCCGTTCCCCTCACCTTCGGGATCAACGCCCTTCCCAGCACAAAAAAGTCTATTCGCGAGTAGACTTTATGGACATAGGAGAAAAACGAGAACTCCTTACTCCTAGGTCTGCTAAATCTCCACGGGTCTACACCTCCCATCTGCTCCATAAAATCTTTAAGTACCTTGGCTGCTGCCGGCCTCCTTCCAGTCCTGGACTTCGACCTATCCAGCCCTGGTTCCAACACCGTGTTAAAGTCTCCCCCCATTATCAGCTTTCCCGTCTCTAGGTCCGGAATGCGTCCTAGCATCCGCCTCATAAAATTGGCATCATCCCAGTTCGGGGCATATACGTTTACCAAAACCACCGTCTCCCCCTGTAGTTTGCCACTCACCATCATGTATCTGCCCCCGTTATCCGCCACTATAGTCTTTGCCTCGAACATTACCCGCTTCCCCACTAATATAGCCACCCCCCTGTTTTTCGCATCTTGCCCCGAATGGAACACCTGCCCCACCCATCCTTTGCGTAGCCTAACCTGGTCTATCAGTTTCAGGTGCGTCTCTTGTAACATAACCACATCTGCCTTAAGTTTCTTAAGGTGTGCGAGTACCCGTGCCCTCTTTATCGGCCCGTTCAGCCCTCTCACGTTCCACGTGATCAGCTGGGTTGGGGGTTAGCCATCCCCTTTTTCCAGCTTCTCACCCAGTTCCCACGCAGCTGTATCTCCCCCAGGCGGTGCCCCCCCGCCCATCCCCTCCCATACCAGCTCCCCCTCTCCCCAGCAGCAGCAACCCAGTAATTCCCCCCTCCCACCCCCCCCACCCCCGCTAGACCCCCTCGCTAGCGTAATTACTCCCCCCATGTTGCTCCCAGAAGTCAGCAAACTCTGGCCGACCTCGGCTTCCCCCCGTGACCTCGGCTCGCACCGTGCGACGCCCCCTCCTTCCTGCTTCTCTATTCCCGCCATGATTATCATAGCGTGGGAACCAAGCCCGCGCTTCTCCCTTGGCCCCGCCCCCAATGGCCAACGCCCCATCTCCTCCACCTCCCCTCCTCCCCCCATCACCACCTGTGGAAGAGAGAAAAGTTACCACATCGCAGGATTAGTACATAAAACTCCTCTTTCCCCCCTTTTTAACCCCCCTCTTCGCCCCCCACATTCGCCCCACCACTTTGTTCAAACGTTCTTTTTAATAACCCGCTCATTCCAGTTTTTCTTCCACAATAAAAGTCCACGCTTCATCCGCCGTCTCAAAGTAGTGGTGCCTCCCTTGATATGTGACCCACAGTCTTGCCGGTTGCAGCATTCCGAATTTTATCTTCTTTTTATGAAGCACCGCCTTGGCCCGATTAAAGCTCGCCCTCCTTCTCGCCACCTCCGCACTCCAGTCTTGATATACGCGGATCACCGCGTTCTCCCATTTACTGCTCCGAGTTTTCTTCGCCCATCTAAGGACCATTTCTTTATCCTTAAAACGGAGGAATCTCACCACTATGGCTCTGGGAATTTCTCCTGCTCTCGGTCCTCGCGCCATCACTCGGTATGCTCCCTCCACCTCCAACGGACCCGCCGGGGCCTCCGCGCCCATTAACGAGTGCAGCATCGTGCTCACATATGCCCCGACGTCCGCTCCCTCCACACCTTCAGGAAGACCAAGAATCCTCAGGTTGTTCCTCCCTGCATTGTTCTCCAGTGCCTCCAACCTTTCCACACATCGTTTCTGATGTGCCTCATGCGTCTCCGTCTTCACCACCAGGCCCTGTATGTCGTCCTCATTCTCTGCTGCCTTTGCCTTCACGACCCGAAACTCCTGCTCCTGGGTCTTTTGTTCCTCCTTTAGCCCTTCGATCGCCTGTAGTATCGGGGCCAACAGCTCTTTCTTCATTTCCTTTTTGAGCTCTTCCACACAGCATTTCCAGAACTCTTGTTGTTCAGGGCCCCATGTTAAACTGCCACCTTCCGACGCCATCTTGGTTTTTGCTTGCCTTCCTTGCCGGTGTTCTAAAGGATCCACTGCAATCCGGCCACTTTCTCCTCCTTTTTTCATCCGTTTCCAGGGGGGATTCCCTTCTGGTTTACCGCACAGTGTTTTTAGCCGTCAAAATTGCCGTTGGGGCTCCTATCAAGAGCCCAAAAGTCCGTTTCACCGGGAGCTGCCGAAACGTGCGACTCAGCTGGTCATCGACGCACCCGGAAGTCCACCCCCCCCCCCCCCCCCCCCCTTTTTTTTCGACTAGCCATCTCCTTTTTTAACCCAGCTCCTCACCCGGTTCCCACGTACCCGTATATCCCCCCGACGGTGCCCTCCCGCCTCGACCACCCCATCCCATAACAGCTCCCCCTTCTCCTTAGCAGCAGCAACCCAGTTAACCCCCCCCGCTAGATCCCCCTCTAGCGTAGTTGCACCCCCCATGTTGCTCCCAGAAGTCAGCAAACTCTGGCTGACCTCGGCTTCCCCCCTTGTCCTCGGCTCCCACTGTGCGAGGCCCCCTCCTTCCTGCGTCCCTGTTCCCGCCATAATTACCATAGCGCGGGAACAAAGCCCGCGTTTCCCACTCGGCCCCGCCCCTAATGGCTGGCGCCCGCAGTTCCTCATGTTCCCCCCCCCCCCCCCCCCCCCCCCCCCCCCCAACCAAACATGGGGAGGAGAGAAAAGTTACAGGATCACAAAATCAACAAATTGAAAAATCATCCCGCCCCCCCCTTCCCCTTCCTCGCCCCACATAATCACCCCACCACGTTGTCCCAAAAGCTCTTTCTCTCGACAGACTATTCCAGCTTCCCGTCCACAATGAATGTCCACGCCTCTTCTGCCGTCTCAAAGTAGTGGTGCTTCCCTTGGTGTGTGACCCACAATCTCGCCGGTTGCAACATTCCAAACTGGACCTTTTTGTGAAGCACCGCCTTAGCCCGATTGAAACTTGCCCTCCTTCTCGCCACCTCCGCACTCCAATCCTGGTATACACGGATCACCGCGTTCTCCTACCTACAGCTCCGTGTTTTCTTCGCCCATCTGAGAACCATCTCTCTATCATTGTAGTGGAGAAACCTCACCACTATAGCTCGAGGTATTTCTCCAGCCTTTGGTCTTCGCGCCAGAACTCGATAAGCTCCCTCCACCTCCAAAGGGCCCGTCGGGGCCTCCGATCCCATTAGCGAGTGAAGCATCGTGCTCACTTATGTCCCGACGTCCGCCCCTTCTGCGCCTTCGGGAAGACCCAGGATTCTTAAATTCTTCCTCCTCGAGTTATTCTCCAGCGCTTCCAATCTCTCTACACACCTTTTGTGCTGTGCCTCGTGCGTTTCTGCCTTCACCACCAGGCCCTGTATTTCATCCTCGTTTTCAGCAGTCTTTGCCTTCACGACCCGAAGCTCCAGCTCTTGGCTCCTCTGCTCCTCATTTAGTCCTTCAATCGCCTGCAATATCGGGGCCAACAGCTCCTTCTTCAACTCCTTCTTCAGCTCTTGCACACAGCGCCGCAGGAACTCTTGTTGCTCCGGGCCCCATAACAAACGGCCACCTTCCGACGCCATCTTGCTTTGAGCTTCCCTTCCTTGCCGCTGCTCCAGCGGATCCTCCGCAATCCGGCCGCTATCCTCTCCCTTTTCCATGCGTGTCCGGGGGGATTCCCTTCTAGTTTACCACAGTGTTTTTGCCGTTTAAATTGCCGTTGAGGCTCCTATTAAGAGCCCAAAAGTCCGTTCCAACGGGAGCTACAGAAACGTGCGACCTAGCTGGTCATCGCCGCACCCAGAAGCATTCTTGTAGATCCTGCTTGAACTATTAAAATGCTGCAACTTTTAACTCACCTCCTTGCTTATTGTAGCTCAGTTAGAGTCCAGGCAGAGTAGGAATGAAATCAAAAATAAAATTTGGAGCTGCTGTAAAAAGTCAACATGTCTGGCAGCATTTGTAGACAGAGCACAGTAAGAAGTCTGACAGCACCAGGTTAAATTCCAGCAGGTTAGTTTGGAATCAGTAGCTTTCGGAGCATAGCTCCTTCATCAGGTGATCAGCTAGTGATCCCAAACAAATCTGTTGGACTTTAATCTGGTGCTGTAAGACTTCTTACTGTGCTCACCCCCAGTCCAACGCTGGCATCTCCGCAGAGAAACCGAGTTAACACTTTGAGTCGAATATAATCATTTTTCAAGACTTTAGATTACCAGCATTTGTAGTATATTGCTTTTATCGTAGGAATGGAACCTATATCTCGAGCACAAATTCATATCAGCCATAAGAATGTAAGAAATAGGAGCAGGAGACCAAATGGCCCCTTGACCCTGCTTTTCTATTTAATACAATGATGGCTGATCTTCTACCTCAACTTAATTTTCCACCTGCTTCCCATATCCCTCGACTCCCAAGAAACCAAAAATCTGTCTATCTTAGCCTTAAATATACTCAATGCTGAAGCATCCACAACCTCTGGGGCAAACTATTCCATAGATACATGGCCCTTTGAGTAAAGACATTTCTCTTCATCTCTGTGGCCTTGAGTTCTAGGTTGCCCAGTTAGATGAAACCACCTCTGTGTCTACCCCATAAAACCCCTTCAGAATCTTGTATGTTACAATGAAATCACCTCTCATTCTTCTAAATTCTAGAGTGTTGGCCCAGTTTACTTTGCCTATCGTCATAGGACAATTCTTTCACCTCCGAAACCAATTGTGTATGTGTCAACCATTTGAATGATCTATTGAATTAGTCACACGCTTCTCCTCATCTCCCCTCTGCATCAATACTCCTCAGACACCACCAGAAGCAGGAAAACATTTGAAATCATGTGATGGCCTGGTAGAATTATGGTCTGAAGATAGGTTTGGATCTCAACTTTGGCCACCATTTAAATTGAGGTTTCTTTGGAAGCTGGACATCCCTAAGTACCTAGGCATACTGATAAGCATGGGCATTAGAAAGATTTTGATATAGGCAAGATTTCAACACTCTAACATCCCTCTAATTCTCCCCCACAAATAAAGTCACCCACAATCTCTTCACATCGGACATAGACGCTATAACTGGGTGAAAATGTTCAAAAAACGTCAAACTTGATCATCAAGTGATAGAAAGAAACTTGCTTAAAGGAAGCCATAAATGAAGCATAGGAACAGGAGTAGGCTGTTCAGTCGCTCGAGCCATTCAATTAGATCAAGATTGCTGTGTATCTTAACACCATTTGCCCACCTTAATTGTGTAACTCTTAATAAAAATCAATCTCCATTTTCTCCCAGCCCCAACAGTTTTTTTTTGGATGGGGGAAGAAGTATGGAGGAGAGAGTTTTCAATTTCCACTATCCTATGTGTGAACAAGTGCTGCAGACATCATCTAACTCTTAATTTTAAAGTTTGGTTCATTCCACCAGAGGAGTTTCTGTCTATCCTCGTGAATTTGTACTGCAGACAATATTGGGAAATGGTTGACAAGTTTATCAATGTACAATGATATATTTCCAGATATAAACAAATCAATGATTCCCACTTTTAACAATACTTTCCCCCTGCAGAGAATATGCTTAATGATGAGGACAAAGTTTTGTTTGGATCACTACCAGACAGACAGGTAGATTGGCTACACTGTTATAATTACTGAAGTTTTCTTTTAAAAGTTAATTTGAGTAGAGATTTGGGGCATTTAAACTATGGTAATTGTAGTTACTGTTGAGGTTGTTTTAGAATCGTGAATTTTACAAAAGGAAGCCATCACCTGCGAAGGTGCCTAAAGAGAAATTTATTTAGTTCCATTCCGCTGCTATTTCCCCATACTCTTTCACATTTGTATTTTTCAATTATCTATCCACTTTCCACCTCATGGATGTTCCCTTCATTTCTTTTCATTCTTTTAATCTTAAATGCCATATAATTGTGAATGCCTCAAATAAGTTTCCATTTGTCCTCCTTTGTTCTGTAGGAAAGAGCTTCCTTTCGCCAGTCTGTCCTTCATACCTGATATCATCTTAGTTAGTCCATTCTGCTTCCTTTCTGTGACTGTGACAAATGTGTTGAAGTAAAACTTGATGAAATTAACTCAATTCTTTGATGTGTAGCGTGTAGCCTATGGTTTGTGTAGGCTTAGTATCACCTCTTTACTTTTGTAGCCTGTGCTCTAATTTGTAAAAATGTCTGGCATTTTTTAATTTCTCCTATCTAAACAACTAACTGTTCAACTACTTGTTTTACAAGTTAGTGTATATACCCTTTCCTTCAAGTCCCAAAATGGAACACCTGATATTTGTCTCTGTGAAATGTCATCATCTAATCTATGTCTTTTCACAGTTGGTTACTCTGCATATATAAGAAACAAATGGTGGTCCCAATATTGACCACTAAGCAATACGGTTGTTCCCATCCACCAGTCCAAAAAGGAATATATTAGTCATTTCCTTCTAATATAAAAACAGAAAATGCTGGAAATACTCAGGTCAGGCAGCAACCTGAGAGAAACAGAGTTAACGTTTCAGGTCGGAACTGGGATAGGTTAGAGATGGTTATGAGCATGGGGTGGATGGGACAAGGACAAAAGGATAGAGTGGAAATAGAGAGATTAATTGACATAATTAGTCGTTAAGGGCCAAAGGGAATGCTGATGTGGCATGAAAAGAAACAAAAGATATGACGAGCAGGTATCTACTGTCTGAAATTGAAAATAAGACAAAAAAACTCCAAATATTAATATGTTGTTATGGGTACTCATACGGGTCCTAACTATGCCTGTCTTTTTACTGGATGTGTGCAATTTTCCTTGTTGCAGTCCTACACGGTGGAGTGGGTGGGGGTGAAGATACATTAATGAGTTTATCAGTGCCCTGTCGTGTTCTCACCCCAAATTGGAGAACTTTCATCAACTTTGCTTCCAATTTTCAGCTTTCTCTCACTTTCACATGGTCATCACTGATTCCTCCCTTCCCTTTCTTGACCTCTCTGCCTCTATTTCTAACGATAGGCTTCGAGCTAATGTTCATTATAAGCCCACTGACTCTCACAGCTATCTTTGACTACATTTGCTCATAGTTCCTCTGTCACTGTCACATCTATTCCAATGATGTGACCTTCCACACCAGCATTCTAAATTATCATTTTTTCCCTCAACCAAGGACTCTTTCTCTCCCCACCCCCACCTGCTCCACCGTGGTTGACAGGAACCTTGATTGTGTCCACCACATTTCTTGCACTTCACCCCTTCCTCTCACCCCGCCCCCAGAACCATGATAGAATTCCCATTTTCCTCACTTTCCACCTCACCAGCCTCCATATTCAGTGGATCATTTTCCTCCATTTCTGCCACCTGCAATGTGATGGCACCACCAACCATATCTTCTCATGCCTTCCCTTTTTAGCATTCCAAAGGGACTGTTCCTTCTGTAATAACTTGGTCTACCTATCAAGCACCCCGCAACGTCCCTGCCCTCCCCACAGCACCTTCCTATGCAGATGAAGGAGATGTAATTCCTGTTCCTTTACCACCTCAGCATGCAAGGCTCCAAACACCACTTCCAGGTGAAGCTGGAATTTGTGTGCTTTTGATTTAGTCTACTGCATTCACTAATCATAGAATTACAAATTAGATCACTGCTTTACAGGACATCTCTGTTCAGTCCACAAGCATGACCCTGAGTTTTTAGTGACCTGTCATTTTAATTCTCCATCTTGCCCTCACATTGACATTTCTATCCTCGGCCTACTGTATTGTCCAGAGAAGCTCAATGTAAGCTTGAGGAGCAGCAGCTCATCGTTGATTAGGTACTTTGCAGCCTCCCGGATTCGACATTGAATTCCAAAATTTCAGACCTCAAACCCTGCCTGCCCGCCACCCCCCACCGCACCCATTTTTTACTCCTTGTTTCAATTTTTCTGTTATTTTCACTTTCAGACAGTAACACACCTGCCTGCTCTAGACACATCTTTCATTTCCTTTCTTTACATGCCCATCACCATTCCCTTTAGGCAGAGAAGACAAACTCTTCTGTCATTTTTCCCAGCCCTGCTTCGTTATCTGTAGCTTTTTAAAAAAAATATCTTTATTCAAGGCATTTTTAATTCATAAAAAAAACCACACAAAACAATCATCTTTATGTACTTGCCACAATACAAAAAAATCCGTTCATTCCCTTGAATACCCCACATGCTCCACTTTATACTTATCACGTAAAACAAAGATAACCCATAACAACAACCCCCCCCCCGGATGTCTACCACTCCTTGAAGAAGGCGATGAACAACCTCCACCTCGAGAAGAAACCCTCTTGACAAACTTTATATTTCCCAGATGTAGGAATTACACCAGGTCACTCACTCACCCTGCCGCCTTGGACAGCTCTGGAGCCCAACACCCCAACAAGATCCGTCTCCAGGCTGTCAGGGAGGCAACGACCAGCATGTCAGCCTCCCTCCCCCAACTGCACTCCCGGATCCTCCAACACCCTGAATATCGCCCCCCAGCCTCAGAGCCACCTGCACCCCCAAAATCTCCAACATAACCCCCGAAAAGGCCTCCCAAAACTCCACCAATTTCGGGCAGGAACAAAACATGAATGTGGTTTGCCTGCCCCCTTAAGCACCTTTATAAGCACATTTATCCCCCACCTCTGGGGAGAAAAAAGGACTCATCCACGAAACTGTCATGTGCACTCTATGCACCACCTTAACTTGAATTAGACTCAATCTCGTACACAAGGAGGTCACTCCATGCTCCCGGCATGGATTCTCTCTCTCTTCCCCCCCCCCCCCCCCCCCCCCCCAATCCCCGCTCCTCCTCCCGCTTCGTTTTACCTCCTCCATCGATACCCTCTCCGTCCCCATAAATATCTGGCTGTTGTACAACATCTTAATCCAGCCCACCAACCTCGGCCCAAAACCAAACTGTCCCAACATTTCAAACAGGTATTCCCACTCAACCCAATCAAATGCCTTTTCTGCATCCATGGATATTATCACCTCCATTTCCTGACCCCTCAGGGGTCTCATCACCACCTTTTAATAACCTAATATTTGACACAAACTGTCGCCCCTTTACAAACCCCGTCTGGTCCTCGCCTATCATCCCTAGCACACAATCCTCCATGTCCATTGACAGCACCGTGGCCAACAACTTCACATCTACCTTCAGAAGCGATATCCAACGATATGACTCCCACTCTTCCAAGCGCTCTAAGCGGTCTGTGAGGAGCTGCAATTGGGTGCACTTCATGCAGATGTAGTTGTCCAGAACGCCTGCGGCGTCACGGATCCCCCACATCTGGCAATTGAACATAGAACATAACAGCGCAGTATAGGCCCTTCGGCCCTCGATGTTGCGCCGACCTGTGAAACCACTCTAAAGCCCATCTACACTATTCCCTTATCGTCCATATGTCTATCCAATGAGAAGCACTGCACCCCCTCATTTCTAGCTCTAATTAATTAATTTTTGACTAACCAGTAATTTAACACGGATTCAAATTTAACACAAACACAGATTCAAATTTAGCAGTCTCCCTCTTATCCAATCAGATCACAGCCTTCCTGTGATGCCACTTTTCAGTCGTCGTCCCCGTTCTCCCCCCCCCCCCCCCCCCCCCCACCCCCCCACCCCATGCCCTCTGAGGGTCCCTGAGCGTTACATCCCACCTACCTTACCCAGACTGCTCGCAGCTCACTCCGCTCAGCTCCGCACCTGAAAAGTGCTCGATAGAAGGCCTCAAACACGCCTTTCACCTTCTCTGGCTCAATGACCAACCTGCCCCCAATTCCCTTATCTGCCCAAACTCCCCCACCACCGCCTGCCGCCTCACCTGGTGCGCGAGCAGCATGCAGTGAGGAGCCTTCTCCCCAAGCTCGTAAAGCATCCCCTTACCCGGCGCAACTGTCCCACCGCCTTCCCTGTAGACCAAAGCTCAAACCCCATCTGGAGCTTCTTCCTCACCCTCAACAACCCCTCCTCGGGGCTGCCAAGTACCTCCGATTCACTGCTAAATTGGCCTCTGCCAACTTCAGCCTTTCCAACCACTCCACCTTATCTCTAGCCACTCTGATCGAACTGAGCTGCCCCTCTAATTGCCACCTTCAACACCTCCCACAGAAACGTCCTCACTTTTATTGAGCTCCACATAGGTGCGTATAGCCACACATATCATCTTACATGCCCCTTAACGGCCAACATCTCCACATCCAGCCTCCACTGTGGCCGCTGGGAACCCCCCTTCTCAACACACAAATCCACGAAATGCGGCGCATGGTCCGACACCACAATCACCGAGTATTCCATTCCATCCACTCCTGTCAACAACAATTTGTCCATAACAAAAAAGTTGAATCGGGAAACCACCCAATGCACATGCGAGAAGAGTAAAAATTCCTTTGCCCTCGGACACCCAAACCACCACGGGTCCACTCCATTCGCTCCGTAGACCCCAGCAACTCCATGCCATTGCTGACACCTTTAAGGACTTGTAGCATGAATGATCCAGCTATGTACTCCCATGTCCCCCACTATGCTATTCACCGAGAACACCACTAATTAATGCCACCGTCCCCCTCGTCTTCATGTCCAGCCCTGAATGAAACACTTGCCCCACCCAACCTTTCCTCAACCTTGTATGATCTTTTACCCACCCACAAGTGCGTCTCCTACATAAAAACCACATCTGCCTTCAAACTCTTTAAATGAGCAAAAACACACTTGATCGGCCCATTCAGTTCCCTAACATTCCATGAGAGCAATCTGGACAGGGGCCCCAGGCCCGTGTCTCGCCCACCTCCTCAGAGTCCCCTCAAGATGTCCGCCGCCATCCCCCTCTAACCACCACCACCTCTGAAAAGAAACCTTCAACATCAGCAACATCCCCCGCCTCCACCCCAAACAAAGAAAGCCCCTCCCCTACCCCAGGCCCACTATCCCAACCCAAGTCAGAAACAAAGGGACCAGAAAAACCAAACCCCCCCCCCCGCCTCCCCCATAACAGCCCTCTTCACACATTCTCCCACTTTGCTTACGTTCACTAGCGACTAGCATACCTGCTAGCAGGGTGACCCCCCCACCCAATGCAAAGAACACACTTCCTTTGCAACAAAGCCAGCTGCTTATTCCCCCCCCCCCCCCCCGATTGCACCTTGTCCGCACATCGCACAAAGCTCCTTCATCCCCACCCTCGAGTCGTCTTCACCCCCCCCCCCCCCCCCCCCCCCGTGCTCCCCACTAGAACCCACACATTTTAACATCCCTAATGCCCCCAAACGCGGGGAGGAAAATGGTACAAAATTATTCTTCTACATAATTAATGATACGTTGTAGGTAATGCTAACAGAAACAAACATAACAAACGCATGCAAAGTCATACCAACCCCCGCCCACCGAGTAAAATTCCACACCAGTCCATTGCGCAGGTGAACCCACGTAAAATCCGAAGTCTTCAAACGTCCCCCCCCAGCCCATGGTCCCTTAAAAAGTTACTCGCCTTCTCCAGCGTATCAAAGTAATATTATTTTCCCCCATGCGTGACCCACAGACGGACAGGGTACATCATCCCAAACCGCACCTTGTTCCTGAATAAGGCCACCTTGTCCTTATTGAACCCGGTCCGACACACACACACACACACACACACACACGCCAGCTTCTCAAACATCTTGGCCATGTATTCCGTGGTCCTCGTTCCCTCAAATTCCTTCAGGCAGCCCCATGATCCTCAGGTTCTGGCTCCGTGAGCGGTTCTCTAGGCCATCGACCTTCTCCTTCAACTTTATCTGACCATCCGCCATCATCAACATTTCTCCCTCCAATGAGTCAATCCGATCCTTGTGAATAGTCAACATCTCCTCCACCTTTTAGATCGACGCACTCTGCGCCTCCAGCCACTGCTCCACTCTCCCTAGGCCAGCCTGAATCAGCTCTGCAATCCTCGCTGGTCTTCTGAGGCTGCCTGCCTTTGTTTTTTCAATTCGACCAACTGCTTCTTTGACCATTGCGTGGGCCATTGGTCCCTCCGCCATCTTTTCCCCTTCTACTCAATGCGTATCCTCCTGACCTGAAAAGTGCCCCTTATTTGACACACACCTCATCTGGCACCACTTCCAACATCCCCACCAGAGGAGAACACCTTACTCTTTAATAATCCCACTTTTTCCACCTGCAACAGCCTCACAAAACTGGCACAGAAGGCCAAAAAATCTGACACCTCAGAGGAACCACCTTCTGTGCAAGCACTCACTCCATGATTGCCACCAGAAGTCTTCCTTACCTGTAGTTAACTAATTGTTCCGTCTCTTCCTCTTGTACCCATTCATTCTTTATAATACTCTGTGAAAACTAAGGCAAAGTACTTGCTACGATCTCTTCTGTCCTTTCAGCCTCCACAAGAAAATTTTGCTTTTCACCTTCAATCTATGCCTACGGTAAATTAGGCTTTTTATTTTCTCGGTCTGTATCTTCAGGAAATTGTGTTGCTGATGAAGAGTAGATTCTGAACAGTGACCAGATATTTCTACTTGTAGGGTATTAGCCTGAAAGCCGTTTTGCAGTTTGCTGCTTCTCAGAGAACAGTGGCATCACCCAGAGTTATCCAGAAGCACCTGACCCGTTTAATGTCGGGTAAGTACGTGTAATTACTGGGTAGCTGAACATGTGGATTCTTCATTTGCAACTTTAGCTGAATATAGTTTTGAAGCAGTAGTTGGAAACTATCTTAGTAACAAGTACAGTTGAGGTAAACTGAAAGGGAAGTACCTAAAAGAAATTAATGCTCTGCTTATGATTTTCATATGACTTCTTTACATATCCTCTCATTGTGAAAGAGTACGATTTGTTTCACACATAGACTGACTTACAGTTGCATCATTTACCACGTGTAACACCGATTATGATAGAAAGCAGCACAGTTGCTTATGATGATAAACTTATTTGGAGAAATAAACTGATCCATCTCAAATAGTGGGGAGGTGTTTGATTGAAGCAATGGGTTTGAATTCAGGCAAATAGAATAAAGATGCCCCTTTTTCACTGAGTCGTTTTTGAAATAAATTTTCAACAAAGTTTGCCAGGACATGATCTGAGCTTAGAAAATAAGAGAGAGGCTTGCATTCATTCAGAGCATTTCATAACCTGAGGCCATTCCACAATGCTTTGCAGCCAATGAAGTACTTTTGAAGTGTACTCTGTTGTCATATAACAAGCATTGCAGCCAATTTGCTTAAAGCAAGGACTCATAAAGATCATTTAGATAATAACCCAGATGATGGTTGAAGGGGAAATATTTTCCAGGAAGGATGTCCCTGCTACTCTTTGAGTAGTGCCATGGGATTTTTTGCATCCATTTGAGAGGCTCGATAGGGCCTCTGTTTAATGTCTCATCTGAAAGAGACTCCAGGATGGTATGTTGCCTCCCTGGTGCCAGGGTCCAGGATGTCTCCGAACGGGTAGAGGGCATCCTGAAGGGGGAGGGCAAACAGGCAGAGGTCGTTGTACATATTGGTACTAACGACATAGGCAGGAAGGGGCATGAGGTCCTGCAGCAAGAGTTCAGGGAGCTAGGCAGAAAGTTAAAAGACAGGACCTCGAGGGTTATAATCTCGGGATTACTCCCTGTGCCACGTGCCAGTGAGGCTAGAAATAGGAAGATAGAGCAGCTAAACACGTGGCTAAACAGCTGGTGTAGGAGGGAGGGTTTCCATTATCTGGACCACTGGGAGCTCTTCCGGGGCAGGTGTGACCTGTATAAGAAGGACGGGTTGCATCTAAACCGGAGAGGCATAAATATCGTGGCCGCGAGGTTTGCTAGTGTCACACGGGAGGGTTTAAACTAGTATGGCAGGGGGGTGGGCACGGGAGCAATAGGTCAAAAGGTGAGAGCATTGAGGGAGAACTAGGGAATAGGGACAGTGTGGCTCTGAGGCAGAGCAGACAGGGAGAAGTTGCTGAACACAGCGGGTCTGGTGGCCTGAAGTGCATATGTTTTAATGCAAGAAGTATTACGGGTAAGGCAGATGAACTTAGAGCTTGGATTAGTACTTGGAACTATGATGTTGTTGCCATTACAGAGACCTGGTTGAGGGAAGGGCAGGATTGGCAGCTAAACGTTCCAGGATTTAGATGTTTCAGGCGGGATAGAGGGGGATGTAAAAGGGGAGGCGGAGTTGCGCTACTGGCTAGGGAGAATATCACAGCTGTACTGCGGGAGGACACCTCAGAGGGCAGTGAGGCTATATGGGTAGAGATCAGGAATAAGAAGGGTGCAGTCACAATGTTGGGGGTTTACTACAGGCCTCCCAACAGCCAGCGGGAGATGGAGGAGCAGATAGGTAGACAGATTTTGGAAAAGAGTAAAAACAACAGGGTTGTGGTGATGGGTGACTTCAACTTCCCCAATATTGACTGGGACTCACTTAGTGCCAGGGGCTTAGACGGGGAGGAGTTTGTAAGGAGCATCCAGGAGAGCTTCTTAAAACAATATGTAGACAGTCCAACTAGGGAAGGGGCGGTACTGGACCTGGTATTGGGGAATGAGCCCGGCCAGGTGGTAGAGGTTTCAGTAGGGGAGCATTTCGGTAACAGTGACCACAATTCAGTAAGTTTTAAAGTACTGGTGGACAAGGATAAGAGTGGTCCTAGGATGAATGTGCTAAATTGGGGGAAGGCTAATTATAACAATATTAGGCGGGAACTGAAGAACATAGTTTGGGGGCGGATGTTTGAGGGAAAATCAACATCTGACATGTGGGAGCCTTTCAAGTGTCAGTTGAAAGGAATTCAGGACCGGCATGTTCCTGAGAGGAAGAAGGATAAATACGGCAATTTTCGGGAACCTTGGATGACGAGAGATATTGTAGGCCTCGTCAAAAAGAAAAAGGAGGCATTTGTCAGGGCTAAAAGGCAGGGAACAGACGAAGCCTGCGTGGAATATAAGGAAAGTAGGAAGGAACTTAAGCAAGGAGTCAGGAGGGCTAGAAGGGGTCACGAAAAGTCATTGGCAAATAGGGTTAAGGAAAATCCCAAGGCTTTTTACACGTACATAAAAAGCAAGAGGGTAGCCAGGGAAAGGGTTGGCCCACTGAAGGATAGGCAAGGGAATCTATGTGTGGAGCCAGAGGAAATGGGCGAGGTACTAAATGAATACTTTGCATCAGTATTCACCAAAGAGAAGAAATTGGTAGATGTTGAGTCTGGAGAAGGGTGTGTAGATAGCCTGGGTCACATTGAGATCCAAAAAGACGAGGTGTTGGGCGTCTTAAAAAATATTAAGGTAGATAAGTCCCCAGGGCCTGATGGGATCTACCCCAGAATACTGAAGGAGGCTGGAGAGGAAATTGCTGAGGCCTTGACAGAAATCTTTGGATCCTCGCTGTCTTCAGGGGATGTCCCGGAGGACTGGAGAATAGCCAATGTTGTTCCTCTGTTTAAGAAGGGTAGCAAGGATAATCCCGGGAACTACAGGCCGGTGAGCCTTACTTCAGTGGTAGGGAAATTACTGGAGAGAATTCTTCGAGACAGGATCTACTCCCATTTGGAAGCAAATGGACGTATTAGTGAGAGGCAGCACGGTTTTGTGAAGGGGAGGTCGTGTCTCACTAACTTGATAGAGTTTTTCGAGGAGGTCACTAAGATGATTGATGCAGGTAGGGCAGTGGATGTTGTCTATATGGACTTCAGTAAGGCCTTTGACAAGGTCCCTCATGGTAGACTAGTACAAAAGGTGAAGTCACACGGGATCAGGGGTGAGCTGGCAAGGTGGATACAGAACTGGCTAGGTCATCGAAGGCAGAGAGTAGCAATGGAAGGATGCTTTTCTAATTAGAGGGCTGTGACCAGTGGTGTTCCACAGGGATCAGTGCTGGGACCTTTGCTCTTTGTAGTATATATAAATGATTTGGTGGAAAATGTAACTGGTCTGATTAGTAAGTTTGCAGACGACACAAAGGTTGGTGGAATTGCGGATAGCGATGAGGACTGTCGGAGGATACAGCAGGATTTAGATTGTTTGGAGACTTGGGCGGAGAGATGGCAGATGGAGTTTAATCCGGACAAATGTGAGGTAATGCATTTTGGAAGGTCTAATGCAGGTAGGGAATATACAGTGAATGGTAGAACCCTCAAGAGTATTGAAAGTCAAAGAGATCTAGGAGTACAGGTCCACAGGTCATTGAAAGGGGCAACACAGGTGGAGAAGGTAGTCAAGAAGGCATACGGCATGCTTGCCTTCATTGGCCGGGGCATTGAGTATAAGAATTGGCAAGTCATGTTGCAGCTGTATAGAACCTTAGTTAGGCCACACTTGGAGTATAGTGTTCAATTCTGGTCGCCACACTACCAGAAGGATGTGGAGGCTTTAGAGAGGGTGCAGAAGAGATTTACCAGAATGTTGCCTGGTATGGAGGGCATTAGCTATGAGGAGCGGTTGAATAAACTCGGTTTGTTCTCACTGGAACGAAGGAGGTTGAGGGGAGACCTGATAGAGGTCTACAAAATTATGAGGGGCATAGACAGAGTGGATAGTCAGAGGCTTTTCCCCAGGGTAGAGGGGTCAATTACTAGGGGCATAGGTTTAAGGTGAGAGGGGCAAGGTTTAGAGTAGATGTACGAGGCAAGTTTTTTACGCAGAGGGTAGTGAGTGCCTGGAACTCGCTACCGGAGGAGGTGGTGGAAGCAGGGACGATAGTGACATTTAAGGGGCATCTTGACAAGTACATGAATAGGATGGGAATAGAGGGATACGGACCCAGGAAGTGTAGAAGATTGTAGTTTAGTCGGGCAGCATGGTCGGCACGGGCTTGGAGGGCCGAAGGGCCTGTTCCTGTGCTGTACATTTCTTTGTTCTTTGTTCTTTTTGAAAAATGGATGAGTCACTCAGTCAGCAGTCTCATGGAGAAATTGGAGGGGAAGATTGATCTTGGCAGTCTACACCAGCCATCCTCAGGACATTATTGCAGGAATTCCTCAGGGTAATGTCCTAAGGCCAACCATCTTCAGCTGCTTCATCAATGACATTCCTTCTATCCTAAGGTCTTAAGTGGGGATTTTTGCTAATGACTATACAATTGCGACTCCTCAAATACTGAAGCAGTTTATTCCCAAATGCAGCAAGATCTGGACAATATCCAGGCCTGGACTGACCAGTGGCAAGTAATATTCGCACCACACAAGTGCCAGATATTGACCTTCTCCGACAAGAGCAAATCTAACCAATGCCCCTTGAGATTCAATTGCATTACCATCACTGAATCCCCCTCTATCAACAGACTAGGGGTTACCCTTGACCAGAAACTTAACTCGACCAACCGTATAAATACTGTAGCTGTACGAGCAGGTTAGAGGCTAAAAATTCCGTGAGAGATATCTCACCGACTGACTCCCCAAAACCTGTTCACGGTCTACAAGACACAAGTTAGAAGTGTGATGGAATACTGTCCCCTTAACCTGGATGAGTGCTGCTCCAACGACACCCAGGAAGCTTGACACCACCCAGGACAAAGTAGCCCATGTTATTGGCACCCCATCCACCAACATTCACTCTTTCTACCACCATTGCAGAGTAACAGCAGTGTGCACCATTTACAAGATGTACTCAGGAACTCAGAAAGGCTCCTTAGACAATGCCTTCCAAACCCACAACCACTAACTTGTAAAAGTACAAAGGCAGCAGATACATGGGAACACCACCAGCTGGAATTCACTCACCATCCTGACTTGAGAATATATCGCTGTTCCTTCATTGTCGCTGGGTCACAATCTTGAAACTCCCTCCATAACAGCACTGTGGGTGTACCTGCACCACATGACTGAGGTGGGTCAAAAAGGCAGCTCACCACCATCTTCTCAAGGGCAATTAGGAATGGGCAATAAATACTGGTCTAGCCAGCGGAGCCCACATACATGGATGAATATAAACAATTTTTTTTAAAATGCACCTGATGCTGAAACGTGTTATATTTATTATTTGTTTCTAATTGGGGGCAATGTAGCGGGGCAATGTAGCATGGCCAATCCACCTACCCTGCACATCTTTGGGTTGTGGGGGTGAGCATGTGGAAACTCCACACAGACAGTGACCCAGGGCTGGGATCGAGCCTGGGTCCTTGGCGCTGTGAGGTAACAGTGTTAACCACTGTGCCGCCCAAAACGTGTTATTTTGGTGTAGAATGTTGTCAGTTTTGCTGAACTTTGATTATTCAAATTTTTGTATTATAAGAAACTCTAGATAATTCAGTTAAGGTTGTTCATTGTCATTCTGATAATGAACCACTCAGTTTGGCCAACAAAAGTATTTTTACATAATATTATTTTGTGTTTTACTTTCCAGTTTTTGTGCCCCAGATGGATGTTGAAGACACTTGGTCAATTCTGGATATTGACTTCTTCCACCTCTTGGTATGTTTCTTTTAATGGACTTTCCAAACGTGTAAAAACAGCAACATATAAAATACACACTTCACAAAATCTCAGTCCACGGTTTGTACAATTTTCCCCTTTTTATTCCCCCCCCCCCCCCCCGTGCCAGGGTCCCAGGTTCGATTCCCCGCTGGGTCACTGCGGAGGAGTCTGCACGTTCTCCCCGTGGGTTTCCTCGGGGTGCTCTGGTTTCCTCCCACAGTTCAAAGACGTGCAGGTTAGATGGATTGGCCATGATAAATTGCCTTTAGTGACCAAAAAAGTTAGGGGTTATTGGGTTACGGGGATAGGGTGGAAGTGAGGGCTTAAGTGGGTCGGTGCAGATTCGATGGGCCGACTGGCCTCCGTCTGCACTATGTTCTCTAAGACATAGGAGCGGACGTAAGGCCATTCGGCCCATCGAGTCCACTCCACCATTCAATCATGGCTGATTTCAACTCCATTTACCCGCTCTCTCTCCATAGCCCTTAATTCCTCGAGAAATCAAGAATTTATCAACTTCTGTCTTAAAGACACTCAACGTCCCGGCCTCCACCGCCCTCTGTGGCAATGAATTCCACAGACCCACCACACTCTGGCTGAAGAAATTTCTCCTCATCTCTGTTCTAAAGTGACTCCCTTTTATTCTAAGGCTGTGCCCCCGGGTCCTAGTCTCCCCTGCTAATGGAAACAACTTCCCTACATCCACCCTATCTAAGCCATTCATTATCTTGTAAGTTTCTATTAGATCTCCCCTCAACCTCCTAAACTCCAATGAATGTAATCCCAGGATCCTCAGACGTTCATCGTATGTTAGGCCTACCATTCCTGGGATCATCCGTGTGAATCTCCGCTGGACCCGCTCCAGTGCCAGTATGTCCTTCCTGAGGTGTGGGGCCCAAAATTGCTCACAGTATTCTAAATGGGGCCTAACTAATGCTTTATAAAGCTTCAGAAGTACATCCCTACTTTTATATTCCAAGCCTCTTGAGATGAATGACAACATTGCATTTGCTTTCTTAATTACGGACTCAACCTGCAAGTTTACCTTTAGAGAATCCTGGACTAGGACCCCCAAGTCCCTTTGCACTTCAGCATTATGAATTTTGTCACCGTTTAGAAAATAGTCCACGCCTCTATTCTTTTTTCCAAAGTGCAAGACCTCACACTTGCCCACGTTGAATTTCATCAGCCATTTCTTAGACCACTCTCCTGAACTGTCTAAATCTTTCTGCAGCCTCCCCACCTCCTCCATACTACCTGCCCCTCCACCTATCTTTGTATCATCTTAGCCAGAATGCCCTCAGTCCCGTCATCTAGATCGTTAATATATAAAGAGAGCAGCTGTGGCCCCAACACTGAACCCTGCGGGACACCACTCGTCACCGGTTGCCATTCTGAAAAATAACCTTTTATCCCAACTCTCTGCCTTCTGCCTGACAGCCAATCGTCAATCCATGTTAGTACCTTGCCTCGAATACCATGGGCCCTTATTTTAGTCAGCAGTCTCCCGTGAGGCACCTTATCAAAGGCCTTTTGGAAGTCAAGATAGATAACATCCATTGGCTCTCCTTGGTCTAACCTATTTGTTATCTCTTCAAAGAACTCTAACAGGTTTGTCAGGCACGACCTCCCCTTACTAAATCCATGCTGACTTGTCCTAATCCGACCCTACACTTCCAAGAATTTAGAAATCTCATCCTTAACAATGGATTCTAGAATCTTGCCAACAACCGAGGTTTGACTAATTGGCCTATAATTTTCCATCTTTTTCCTTGTTCCCTTCTTGAACAGGGGGGTTACGACAGCGATTTTCCAATCCTCTGGGACTTTCCCTGACTCCAGTGACTTTTGAAAGATCATAACTAACGCCTCCACTATTTCTTCAGCTATCTCCTTTAGAACTCTAGGATGTAGCCCATCTGGGCCCGGAGATTTATCAATTTTTAGACCTCTTAGTTTCTCTAGCACTTTCTCCTTTGTGATGGCTACCATATTCAACTCTGCCCCCTGACTCTCTGGAATTGTTGGGATATTACTCATGTCTTCCACTGTGAAGACTGACGCAAAGTACTTATTCAGTTCCTCAGCTATTTCCTTGTCTCCCATCACAAAATTACCAGCGTCATTTTGGAGCGGCCCAATGTCAACTTTTGCCTCCCGTTTGTTTTTAATGTATTTAAAGAAACTATGTTTTCATCGCAAAGCCCTCCGCTGACTCCCTCAACTCAAACTTAACGTTCTCCTACCAGAGAAAGTCGTACAAGTTACACAGCCAAGCTGCATCCCCGGCGGTGTATCCGACCTACAATTTAACAGGATCCTCTGCTAGGCAATTAGAGAGCCTGAGGCCATAGCACCGGACCCCTTCCCCTCCAGAATCTCTGGCGCTTCCAAAAACCCAAAATTCGCCACCATTGGGCCCGGCATGACTTCCACCCCCACTATCGTAGATAACATCACAAACACCGCCTCCCAGTATCTCTCCAGTTTCTTGCAACCCCAGAACATATGAGCATGATTCGCCCGCCAAGGCCCACACATCTCGAAACCATCGGCCACCCCCTGGAAGAACCCACTCATCCTCACCTGAGTCATGTGTACCCTATGCACCACCTTTAACTGAATCAAGTTCATCCTTACGCAGGAGGAGGTTGAGTTCACCCTCCGCATCACCTCACACTACAGACCCCAGCCTATTTCCCCACCCAACTCCTCCTCCCATTTGTTCTTGATCGTCACCACTTGCACCCACCGTGCTCCCCCAACCACCCATATATCTCCAACCCTACCCTTCCCTAACTCATCCGGGAGCAGCAGATGCTCCAATAAAGTGTACTCTGGCAACCTGGGCTACGCCCTCCACTCTTTCCGCACAAAGTCCCGAACCTGCATATATCTAAACTCACTACTCCTATGTAGCTCAACCCTCTCCTGCAACTCATCCAGACCTGCAAACTTCCCTTCCGAGTACAAGTTCCTAACCCTCTTCAATCAATCCTCCCTCCAGTTCCCATACATCCCATCCATATCCCTGGCTTGAACCTATGGTTCCCACACAGTGGCATCAACGCCGACATCCTCTCCAACTTAAAATGTCTCCTCTGCTGATTTCACACCCTGACCGTTGACTACACGGTCTACTCCCCGTATACTTCCCCTGAGTTATTGGCAGCAGAGCCATTACCATGGCCCTCAGACTGGATCCCTACAGGACCCCTCTTTCATCTTTACCCACTGCGCTCCCTCACTACCATCATCGCCTCACTTCCACATTCGCCGCCTAATAATAATGCAGCAGGTTCGGGAGCGCCAACCACACTTTCTGTGTCTGCCTCTGCAACAGAGCCCTTTTTACCCTCGGCACCTTACCTGCCCATTTAAATTCAGGGATCACTGTCTCCAACTTCCAGAAGAAGGCCCTAAGGAGAAAGATCGCGAGGGTCTGGAAAACAAACAGGAACCTCAGCAACACATTAATCTTTGCCACCTGCACCCTCCCTGCTAATGTCAGGTGCAACGTGCCCCACTTCTTAAAATCCCCCCTAATCTCCTCCAGTAACGTTGTCAAATTCCACCTGTGAATCGTAGCCCATTCACTGGTCACATGAATCCCCAAATACCGAAACCTTTCCCTAGCTTCCTTGAACAGCAATGCCTCCAAATTGCCCCCCGCCCTGCCACATTACCAGAAACACCTCACTCTCCCGGACATTTAACTTATACCCAGGGAAAGCCCCAAAACTCTCCAATAGTCCCATGAACCTACCCATACTCTCCAACGGTTCCGACACAAAACAACAGGTCGTCCACGCTGAGCGACACCCGGTGCTCCCTGCTGACCCTCACAATTCCCTTTTTGTTTGTTTTTTTAAAATTTCGAGTACCCAATTTTTTTTTTTCAATTAAGGCGCTACTTAGCGTGACCAATCCACCCACCCTGCACATCTTTGGGTTGTTGGGGTGAAACCCACGCAGATATGGGAGAATGTGCAGACTCCACATGGAGACTGACCCGGGGCCGGGATCGAACCCGGGTCCTCAGCGCCATAGACAGCAGTGCTAACCACTGCACCGCCATGCTGCCCCTACCCCTCACAATTCCCTGCCACTCCACAGACCCCCAAAGGGCCATCGCCATGGGTTCAATCGCCAGCGTGAACGGCAGCGATGACAACGAACACCCCTTTCTTGTTCCCTGTGCAGTCCAAACTTGGTGAACTCATCTTATTAATACGTACACTTGCCACCGGGGATACATGCAAACGACACACTCAAACTTCGCCCAAACCCAAACCTTCCCAAAATTGCAAATAAGTACCTCCATTCCACCCGATCAAAGGCCTTTTCCACATCCATAGATACAATAACCTCCGGTGCCCGCCCCCCTGATGGAGTCATAACCACGTTTAACAGCCTCCTGATATTGCTGAGAGAGCTGTCGGCCCTTTACAAACCTTTTTGATCCTCAGAAACAACCCCTGGCAGACATCACTCCATCTCACCCCCACCAGCAACTGAACCAGTACTTTCACGTCTGTATTCAACAACAAAATGGGCCTGTATGACCCACACTCTAGCATATCCTTCTCCTTCTTGGGGATTAGTATAATCAACACCAGTGTCAGCATTTCTGGCAACTCCACTTTCTTCAATGCTTCACGAAACATCTCCAACAAATGAGGGGCCAACTCTGTCACAAACACCTTATAAAACTCCGCTGGGAAGCCGCCTGGCCCGGGCCTTCCCCGACTGCATTCCCCTGATACTATCTATCACCTCCCTCAGCTCCAGGGCCTCCGCAGCTGGTGGGCCAGCATACAGCTCGCCTTCTCTCCATACTTGTACTGCACCCCCTTCACCCTCCGTAACTGCCCCGCCGTCTTTCCTGTCGTCAACCTATCAAACTGCCCATTCAGCCTCTTCCTCTCCGCCAACAACTCCTTGGTGGGAGCCCCAAGTATCTCCTGTCCACCTCGACTATATGGTCCAGCAACCGTCCATGCTCCTCCCTCCTCCTCCTATCCCTGTTCATCTTGAACGAGATAATTGCCTCTCGAACCCCCGCCTTCAACTCCTCCCAGAATGAGGCCGCTGACACCTCCCCATTCTGATTAAGCTCCACGTAATCCCCAATCGCCAGCCTCACCTTTTTGCAAAACCCCTTATCTGCCAAGAGACCCAAATGTTCCATAAAGCCTCCCAACTCCTTCGCCATCCTCGACCTTCCCATTGACTTGGGGCTCGAGCTGTCCATCTTTGGTTCCATTACCCAATTAAAATCTCCACCCATAATCAGTTGGTGCATATCCAAGTCCGGGATTGCTCCCACTAACCCCTTTCAAACCCTGCGTTATCCCAATTGGGTGCATATACGTACTGGCACCACCAGCACCCCACTCACTATCACATATCTTCCCTCCGGGTCCCGCACTTCCCTGGCCAACAGAAACCGCGTCCTTTTGTTCAACAAAATGGCCACCGCGTTACTTCAAATCAAACCCCGAGTGAAATACTTGTCCCACCCATCCCTTCCTCAACCTAACCTTACCCTTCACCCGGAGGTGCGTCTCCTGCAGAAAAATCAGCTCCGCTTTCAAACCCCTCGGGTGCTCAAAAACCCGGGACCTCTTAACTGGCCCATTTATCTCCCGAGTCACAACTCTTACCGGAGCTTACGCCTCCATTCCCCACAACCATCCACCATCATCCCCCACCGGTTCTACCTCACTTAATACCGCCCTAAACCAGGCCACATGAGAAAATTATTTAAACTAGTTGTTTGTTCTGTTTTAATATTGTGGTTGTGCTGTGGATTCTTGATTCTGAGCCATGTCAGGAAGCACTTGTTCACATTCTGTACTTGGAGAACCTTATCCATAAAGCTGTTGAACCAGGAGCGTCAGTTGAAAGTTTCACGGCTGACATTGATAGATTTTTGTTAGGCAGGGGTATTAGGGATAAAGAGTAAAAACAGGTCAATTGATCTACCTGAATGGCAGAACACAGGTTTGAGGGGATGATTAGCCTCCTTTTCCTATATATTACAGTTGGAGAGTTGGGCATTTCTTTAAATAGACAGCATCAAGCGGCATGGTGCGCAGGGATCAGCACTGCTGCCTCATGGTGCCGAGGACCCGGGTTCGATCCTGGGTCACTGTCCGTGTGGAGTTTACATGTTCTCCCTGTGCCTGCATGGATTTCGCCCTCACAACCCAAAGATGTGCAGGGTAGGTGGAATTGCCACGCTAAATTGCCCCTTAATTGGAAAAAAAAAGCATCACTTTGGAACTGAAATCTCCATGCCTGTAGCATAGGCAGAATTCACATTAGTTTTATTCCTTCACAGGATGTGGCTAGCCCAGCATATTTATTGCCCATGCTAATTATCCTTGAGAAGATAGTGGTGAGCTGTCTTCTTGAACCACCCCAGTCCATGTAGTGTAGGTGTACCCACTGTGCTCTTGAGGGAGTAAGTTCCAGGACTTTGACCCAGTGACAGTGAAGGAAAGATGAAATAGTTCCAAATCAGGATTGTGTGTAGCTTGAAGGGAACTTGCAAATAGTGATGTTCCCATACATCTGCAGCCCTTCTCTGTGGGCAGCACGGTAGCACAGTGGTTAACACAGTTGTTTCACAGATCCAGGGTCCAAGATTCCATTCCCAGCTTGGGTCACTGTCTGTGCGGAATCTGCACATCCTCCCCATGTCTGGGTGGGTTCCTCCGGGTGCTCCGGTTGCCTCCCACAGTCCAAAGATGTGCAGGTTGATTGGCCATGCTAAATTGCCCTTCGTGTCCAAGAAATGTTAGCTTGGGTTATGGGAATAGGGTTGAGGCGTGGGCTTAAGTAGGGTGCTCTTTCCAAGAGCCGGTGCAGACTCGATGGGCTGAATGGCCTCCTGCACTGTAAATTCTATGAATTCTCCTTGGTATGCCTTGTGGGCTTTGAAGGTGCTGTCCAAAGAGCTTTGGTGAGTTGCTGCAGTGCATCATGTAGATGGTACACATGGTTGTCACTGACGTCAGCAGTGAAGGAAGTGGATGGTGAAGATGGTGGATGGGATGCCAGTCACACGGGCTGCTTTGTCCTGGTTGGGGTCAAGCTGCATGCACGTTGTTGAAGCTGCACTCATCCAGGCAAGTGGAGAGTGTTCCCTTACACTCCTGACTTGTGCCTTGTCGACAGGTGACCTGCTATATACATAATATTTATATATATATTATATATATGGCTAGTCTAGTTCAGTTTCTGGTCAATGGTAACCTTCCAGGATATTGATGGTGGGGGATTCAGCGATGATAATGCCATTGAATGTCATGGGGAGATGGTTGGATTGTCTCTTGTTGGAGATGGTCATTGCCCGGCACTTGTGTGGCATGAATGTTACTTGCCAGTTTCAGCCCAAGCCAGAATGTTGTCCAGGTCAACCGCCAGAGTTCACGTGGGTTGCCCAACATGTTCTTTGGAAAGTAGTAAATACCACATGGTCAGATCAATGTTTACAGGTAAAACTTGCACCAGATTTCCAAGTTAGAACTGAGGTGATATAGTCATGATGCAAGTTGGTGAGAGACTAAGAGAACTTCGCTAAGCTAATTTAAACAATCAGTTGATCAAATCCATCTAAAAATGTCTAGAACCTGCTTTTTGGTTTACTACATCTTTTGCAACTTCTGGTTGGAATAGACTTTGATGAAACTTCACTAGTGCCAATGTTTGTTTCTGCATAATCCAGCCAAGCTCACAACTGATCTCAGGTTCCTCCGGTTTGATGGCTAACATGCCCAAACCTGATTACATTTGCCTAGGATTACAGATAACTAATCCAGTGACATTATCAGTATTCCACCGTCCCCCTTTCTGTCTGTTCTGTAGATTATCTCTAAACCCGTGGGTAATTTACTGCAGCTGTGATTTATACCAAAGACTCAAGTCTTTCATCACAAATGTTGAAGAGAAAAGCTATGTTGATTATTCAAGCATCATAAGTAATAAATTAATTAACTTTCCCCAGTCTGAAGACTTTTGCCCTTTCCACCAACCAACATTTAACCTCATTAATTTTGAAATACATGCATTGTGTCCATCCAAAGAGGTCAGATAATTCTCATTGAATAAGTGAGTGGATATGGTCAGTTACGTCTATGAGCCACCCTTTCCCCTCCTCTTCCTAAAACCTGGCCACAGAGACAGATGGATTCCTTTAAAGATGTAGGTAGCTAAAACCTATTTTTAAATTGCATTTGCTTCCCACTTGCCACACTAAATATCTGCTTGATTTGTGTGATTGATGACTTTGGCTTTTGCAGGTTGAATTGCAGTTAAATTCTTCAGTGTTGTTGCTTCTGATTTGTTTTTTTCAGATAAGCCTAGTCTTAGCATTTCCTTCATTGTACTGGGAGGAGACTGTGGAGCTACAACCCTCAGACATCAGCTGTGCATTCAACAACCTCTACCTCTTCCACCTGGTTACCATGGCACACATTGTACAGATACTTCTTACCTCAACAATGGGTGAGTACACTAAGACAGGTAGCAATTAAATATAATATACCTTTTGGTATTCACAAAATTGGAAGTATTATAATAAAGAATCACCTCTATATCTATTCCCCTTACCCATACAAAATATTGTAGGACAATGGAGAAAGAGCAGCTGGTGTAGGAGGGAGGGTTTCTGTTATCTGGACCACTGGGAGCTCTTCCGGGGCAGGTGTGACCTGTATAAGAGGGACGGGTTGCATCTGAACTGGAGAGGCATAAATATCCTGGCCGCGAGGTATGCTAGTGTCACACGGGAGGGTTTAAACTAGTATGGCAGGGGGGTGGGCACGGGAGCAATGGGTCAGAAGGTGAGAGCATTGAGGGAGAACTAGGGAATAGGGACAGTGTGGCTCTGAGGCAGAGCAGACAGGGTGAAGTTGCTGAACACAGCGGGTCTGGTGGCCTGAAGTGCATATGTTTTAATGCAAGAAGTATTACGGGTAAGGCAGATGAACTTAGAGCTTGGATTAGTACTTGGAACGATGATGTTGTTGCCATCACAGAGACCTGGTTGAGGGAAGGGCAGGATTGGCAGCTAAACGTTCCAGGATTTAGATGTTTCAGGCGGGATAGAGGGGGATGTAAAAGGGGTGGCGGAGTTGCGCTACTGGTTAGGGAGAATATCACAGCTGTACTACGGGAGGACACCTCAGAGGGCAGTGACGCTATATGGGTGGAGATCAGGAGTAAGAAGGGTGCAGTCACAATGTTGGGGGTTTACTACAGGCCTCCCAACAGCCAGCAGGAGATGGAGGAGCAGATAGGTAGACAGATTTTGGAAAAGAGTAAAAACAACAGGGTTGTGGTGATGGGAGATTTCAACTTCCCCAATATTGACTGGGACTCACTTAGTGCCAGGGGCTTAGACGGGGCAGAGTTTGTCAGGAGCATCCAGGAGGGCTTCTTAAAACAATATGTAGACAGTCCAACTAGGGAAGGGGCGGTACTGGACCTGGTATTGGGGAATGAGCCCGGCCAGGTGGTAGAGGTTTCAGTAGGGGAGCATTTCGGGAACAGTGACCACAATTCAGTAAGTTTTAAAGTGCTGGTGGACAAGGATAAGAGTGGTCCTAGGATGAATGTGCTAAATTGGGGGAAGGCTAATTATAACAATATTAGGTGGGAACTGAAGAACCTAGATTGGGGGCGGATATTTGAGGGCAAATCAACATCTGACATGTGGGAGGCTTTCAAGTGTCAGTTGATAGGAATTCAGGGCCAGCATGTTCCTGTGAGGAAGAAGAATAAATACGGCAATTTTCATGAACCTTGGATAACGAGAGATATTGTAGGCCTCGTCAAAAAGAAAAAGGAGGCATTTGTCAGGGCTAAAAGGCTGGGAACAGACGAAGCCTGTGTGGAATATAAGGAAAGTAGGAAGGAACTTAAGCAAGGAGTCAGGAGGGCTAGAAGGGGTCATGAAAAGTCATTGGCAAATAGGGTTAAGGAAAATCCCAAGGCTTTTTACACGTACATAAAAAGCAAGAGGGTAGCCAGGGAAAGGGTTGGCCCACTGAAGGATAGGCAAGGGAATCTATGTGTGGAGCCAGAGGAAATGGGCGAGGTACTAAATGAATACTTTGCATCAGTATTCACCAAAGAGAAGGAATTGGTAGATGTTGAGTCTGGAGAAGGGTGTGTAGATAGCCTGGGTCACATTGAGATCCAAAAAGACGAGGTGTTGGGTGTCTTAAAAAAGATTACGGTAGATAAGTCCCCAGGGCCTGATGGGATCTACCCCAGAATACTGAAGGAGGCTGGAGAGGAAATTGCTGAGGCCTTGACAGAAATCTTTGGATCCTCACTATCTTCAGGTGATGTCCCGGAGGACTGGAGAATAGCCAATGTTGTCCCTCTGTTTAAGAAGGGTAGCAAGGTTAATCCAGGGAACTACAGGCCGGTGAGCCTTACTTCAGTGGTAGGGAAATTACTGGAGAGAATTCTTCGAGACAGGATCTACTCTCATTTGGAAGCAAATGGACGTATTAGTGAGAGGCAGCATGGTTTTGTGAAGGGGAGGTCGTGTCCACTAACTTGATAGAGTTTTTCGAGGAGGTCACAAAGATGAGTGATGCAGGTAGGGCAGTGGATGTTGTCTATGTGGACTTCAGCAAGGTCCCTCATGGTAGACTAGTACAAAAGGTGAAGTCACACGGGATCAGGGGTGAGCTGGCAAGGTGGATACAGAACTGGCTAGGTCATCGAAGGCAGAGAGTAGCAATGGAAGGAAGCTTTTCTAATTGGAGGGCTGTGACCAGTGGTGTTCCACAGGGATCAGTGCTGGGACCTTTGCTCTTTGTAGTATATATAAATGATTTGGAGGAAAATGTAACTGGTCTGATTAGTAAGTTTGCAGACGACACACAGGTTGGTGGAATTGCGGATAGCGATGAGGACTGTCAGAGGATACAGCAGGATTTAGATTGTTTGGAGACTTGGGCGGAGAGATGGCAGATGGAGTTTAATCCGGACAAATGTGAGGTAATGCATTTTGGAAGGTCTAATGCAGGTAGGGAATATACAGTGAATGGTAGAACCCTGAAGAGTATTGAAAGTCAGAGAGTTCTAGGAGTACAGGTCCACAGGTCACTGAAAGGGGCCACACAGGTGGAGAAGGTAGTCAAGAAGGCATACGGCATGCTTGCCTTCATTGGCCGGGGCATTGAGTATAAGAATTGGCAAGTCACGTTGCAGCTGTATAGAACCTTAGTTAGGCCACACTTGGAGTATAGTGTTCAATTCTGGTCGCCACACTACCAGAAGGATGTGGAGGCTTTAGAGCGGGTGCAGAAGAGATTTACCAGAATGTTGCCTGGTATGGAGGGCATTAGCTATGAGGAGCGGTTGAATAAACTCGGTTTGTTCTCACTGGAACGACGGAGGTTGAGGGGCGACCTGATAGAGATCTACAAAATGATGAGGGGCATAGACAGAGTGGATAGTCAGAGGCTTTTCCCCAGGGTAGAGCGGTCAATTACTAAGGGGCATAGGTTTAAGGTGAGAGGGGCAAGGTTTAGAGTAGATGTACGAGGCAAGTTTTTTTACACCGAGGGTAGTGGGTGCCTGGAACTCGCTACCGGAGGAGGTGGTGGAAGCAGGGACGATTGTGACATTTAAGGGGCATCTTGACAAATACATGAATAGGATGGTAATAGAGGGATACGAACCCAGGAAGTGTAGAAGATAGTAGTTTAGTCGGGCAGCATGGTCGGCACGGGCTTGGAGGGCCGAAGGGCTTGTTCCTGTGCTGTACATTTCTTTGTTCTTTGTTGACACAGATAAGGTGGCCTAAATGGCTGCCTGTGCTCCATGATGCTTTGAAACAATTTCTCTGACTTCCAAGAAATAGTTGTTTGGTCGTCAGAACTTGAGTATTGCTGAATACTGGGAATTTTTGTCTCAGCTTTTTCGACTTGCAGGAGTTCATTTGACTGCTACATTTCAGTGGTGAATTTGAACGTATGATGAAGCCCATTAAAGCATGTAAAGAAATTATGACATGCAGTTGAAGTTGTCAATATAGTAACCGTACCATCCACATGTTAAGACTATACAAGGGGTAGGAAGTGACAGACATTTGCTGGTTCATTCCTCAGGGCCATGCCTTGACCAAACCGAGTCAAGCTACCAGTTTTAAATTTCAAACAATGCTTGGCAGTTAACTGTCATTTACCATCAACTGGTGCATTCTCCATGGTAATGCCTCTACCAATCAAAATCCACTTGCCAACCAATCAGCACTCTTCTCTTTGGTATAAATTATTGTTCCGTGTATTGTCCTGATGAGTGCAAGACATAAAGCTTAGGCAAAAATGTCTCTCCCTTCACAAACATTTCAAAAAATAGAAAATTGAGTTAAAGAAGCATTTGAGAAAAAGTTCAAATCCCATTTCCCAGGAACCTTTTCACAGTTGACACTCCAGTCGCTTGCCTTGAACAAAAGTTGATGCTGGGCAATATTTGATATTTTCCAGATCTCAGCTGGTCTGTTCTGAGTACAGTAGCAGCCATCGATATTCATATTTTTTGAAACTGCAGTTTTGCAAGTGCCTGGGCAGCACGGTGGCGCAGTGCATTGCTGCCTCACTCCGCTGAGGACCTGGGTTCGAATCCCGGCCCTGGGTCACTGTCCGTGTGGAGTTTGCACATTCTCCCCGTGTCTGCGTGGGTTTCACCCCCACAACCCAAAAGATGTGCAGGCTAAGTGGATTGGCCACGCTAAATTGCCCCTTAATTGGAAAAAATAATTGGGTACTCTAAATTTATAATTTTTTAAAAAAGTTTTGCAAGTGCCAGGGGTTTGGTGTTCAGTGAAAAGTTTTGATAATTGTACTATCGGATTCTGAGAACAAGAGAGTTTATGTTTGTTTGATTTACAGTTAGTGTTGGGGTTGGGGACAGTTTTGGAATTTTCTTTACAATCACTTGACTAAGCAGATGAGCAAAACATCCCATACAATGTTTGATGTGAAGGGTCTTCCCTCAGTGTCAAGGCCAACTTTCCTTCCTCACCCAGCACCACCTTTTTTGCTAGTTTACTCATTTTGTATTTTCCCTCTGTCAATTTCTTGGTCACCATTTGCTGATTTTCAAAACTCTCCCAGTCCTCAGAGTATACTCATCATTTATCTTGTTGCTTGCTAGCTAGTCTACAAGACTGGGGAAAATCGATTATCTAGTGTTAGATTTGAACACGTAGCATTTTGAAAAACTCTAAAACAAGTCCTGTGGTCTTTGTTGATTTGACATATCTGGCAGCTGTTTGTGACTGAACGTACATGCCTATTTTTATGTTTACAGTAGTAACAACTGGCGGATGCTAGTACAAACCTATTTAGGGTGTTCCCTGTTAAGTTATACTAGAATAGCATACTCTCAATACTATTCTACTTCCTATTTCTGGTGTCTAGTACTTGATGTACTTTGTACTTTTAATATTTGCACATAAATATGGAGTTGTGACTTCCGGTTGCGGCAATGCTGAGCTAAGTCGCACGTTCGGCAGCTCCCGCCAGAAAGAGACTTTTGGGCTCTTTTGAGGGGCCCCAGCGGCATTTGTTCGACGGTTCCCCGTGTGGGAAGGTGACAGTACGATTTCCCGGCAGTGTATGGATTGGACCAGGAATGGAGCGGTGAAAAAAGTAATTTTGGTGCAGCGAAAAGTGCGAGGGAGGAAAGGCAAGATGGCGGCGGGTGGAGACCAGGCAGTGTGGGAGCAGTGGTCACAAGAGCAGCAGGAGTTTCTCAAGCGCTGCTTCACGGAACTGAAAGCAGAGTTGCTGGAGCCGATGAAGGCTTCGATCGACAAGCTGGTCGAGACCCAGAAGGCCCAAGGGGCGGCGATCCGGGAGGTGTGGCAGAAGGCCTCGGAGAATGAGGACGAGATATTGGGCCTGGTGGTGAAGGTGCACGAGGCGCTGCATAAGAAATGGCAGGAGAAGTTCGAGGACATGGAGAATCGGCCGAGGAGATAGAATCTGCGGATTCTGGGTCTCCCGGAGGGAGTGGAGGGGTCGGATGCTGGAGCATATGCGGACACGTTGATGGGCGCGGGTGCCTTCCCGAGGCCCCTGGTGCTTGATGGGGCCCACCGAGTCCTGGCGAGGAGGCCCAAGTCTAACGAGCCGCCGCAGGCGGTATTGGTGCGGTTCCACCGCTTGGTGGACAGGGCGTGTGTCCTAAGATGGGCAAAAAAGGAGTGGAGCAGCAGGTGGGAGAATGCAGAGGTCCGTATATACCAGGACTGGAGTGCGGAGGTGGCCAAGAAGAGGGCCGGGTACAATCAGGCTAAGGCGGTTCTGCATCGAAAGGGGGTGAAATTCAGGATGCTGCAGCCGGCGCGACTGTGGGTCGCATTTAAAGACTGGCACCATTACTTTGAGACGCCGGAGGAGGCGTGGACCTTTATTCAGGCCGAAAAGTTGGACACGGTCTGAGGGTCGGTTGTGAGGGGAGGTCGCGGAGGGCTACTGTGGTTACTGTGATTTGGGGGATATTCTGTTCTGGGTTGTTTCCTTGGGTGCTGGGTGGGGTAGGGTGAATTGGTTCGAAGTGGGGGTTTTGTGAGCGTGTGGGCGTCGGTGGTTTGAAGGACGGGGCCCCGGTGGGGGGAGGGGAGATGGGAGGCCGTCAGTCCCTTCAGGTGTGCGAACACACGGGCCCACTTGACCAGCCCGTTCAGGCCTCTCACATTCCAAGTTATCAGCTGGTCAAGTGGGCCCGTGTGTTCGCGCACCTGAAGGGACTGAAGGCAGATGTGGTTATGCTCCAGGAGACTCATTTGAGGGTGGCAGATCAGGTTCGGCTGAGAAAGGGGGGTGGTAGGGCAGGTTTTCCACTTGGGGTTGGACACAAAGAATCGAGGGGTGGTGATTTTGGTGGGGAAGCGGGTGTCGTTTGAGGCGCTGAACATCGTGGCAGACAATGGTGAGTGGTAAGCTGCAGGGGGTGCGGGTGGTATTAGTGAATGTATATGCCCCGAATTGGGACGATGCCGGATTTATGCGGCGCATGTTGGGCAGGATTCCGGACCTGGAGGCAGGGAGCTTGATAATATGGGAGGGGGGGGAGAGAGACTTCAACACGGTACTGGATCCAGCATTGGACCGCTCCAGGTCCAGGACGGATAAGAGGCCGGCGGCGGCCAAGGTGCTGAGGGGGCTATGGACCAGATGGGAGGAGTGGACCCATGGAGGTTTGTCAGGCTGGGGGCCAGGGAATTTACTTTTTTTTTTCCCACGTCCATAAAGCCTACTCCCGGATAGACCTCTTCGTTATGAGCAGGGCACTAATCCCGAGGGTGGAGGGCACGGAGTATTCGGCCATAGCCATCTCAGACCATGCCCCGCATTGGGTGGAACTGGAGCTAGGGGAGGAGAGGGTCCAGCGCCTGGATGTGGGCTTGCTGGCGGATGAGGAGGTGAGCGGGCGGATCCGGGGGTGCATTGAAAGCTATCTAGAGGCTAATGATAATGGGGAGGTGCAGGTGGGGGTGGTCTGGGAGGCGCTGAAGGCGGTGATGAGGGGAGAGCTAATCTCCACGAGGGCCCACAATGAGAAGGAGAGGAGAGAGAGGGAGAGATTGGTGGGGGAGATTTTAAGGGTGGATAGGAGGTATGCAGAGGTCCCCGAGGAGGGAGTACTCAAGGAGCGACGAAGCCTCCAGGCTGAGTTCGACCTGTTGATCACCAAGAAGGCAGAGGTGCAGTGGAGGAAAGCTCAAGGGGCAGTGTATGAGTACGGGGAGAAGGCTAGCCGGATGTTGGTACACCAGCTTCGGAAGCGGGAGGCAGCGAGGGAGATTGGGGGAGTTAGAGATAAAGGGGGGAACATGGTGCGGGGTGCGGTGGGAATAAATGGGGTATTTAGAGACTTTTATGAGTGGCTGTATGGGTCTGAGCCCCCGACAGAGGAGGGGGGGGATGCGTCGATATTTGGATCGACTGAGGTTCCCGAGGGTGGAGGAGGAGTAGGTGGCTGGGCTTGGAGCACCAGTCAGGCTGGAGGAGCTGACCAAGGGGCTGGGGAGTATGCAGTCGGGGAAGGCACCGGGGCCAGATGGGTTCCCGGTGGAATTCTAACGGAAGTACATGGACCTGCTGGGCCCTATGTTAGTGAGGATTTTCAATGAGGCGCGGGAGGGGGGGAGCCCTACCCCCGACGATGTCCACGGCGCTGATCTCGCTGATCTTGAAGCGGGACAAGGACCCATTACAGTGTGGGTCGTATAAGCCAATCTCCCTCCTCAATGTGGATACGAAGCTGTTAGCAAAGGTATTGGCTCCCAGAATTGAGGACTATGTCCCGGGGGTGATTCACGAGGACCAGACGTGTTTTGTTAAGGGAAGGCAGCTGATTACCAATGTGCGGAGGCTCCTTAACGTAATCATGATACCAAAGTGGAGGGGGTGGCGGAGATAGTGGCGGCGATGGACGCGGAGAAGGCCTTCGATAGGGTGGAGTGGGGGTACCTCTGGGAAGTGTTGAGGAGGTTTGGGTTCAGGGAGGGGTTCATTAGTTGGGTTAGGCTACTTTACGAAGCCCCGATGGCGAGTGTGGCCACGAATCGGAGGAGGTCGGAATACTTTCGGCTGCACCGGGGCTGAGGCAGGGATGCCTCCTATCCCCTTTGCTATTTGCATTGGCAATTGAGCCTTTGACTATGGCTCTAAGGGAGTCCAGGAACTGGAGGGGGCTGGTCCGGAGGGGAGGAGGAACACCAGGTTTCGTTGTATGCCGATGACCTGTTACTGTATGTGGCGGACCCAGTGGGGGGATGCCGGAGGTGATGCGGATCCTCAGGGAGTTTGGGGATTTTTCCGGGTATAAGCTCAACGTGGGGAAGAGTGAGCTCTTCGTTGTACACCCAGGGGACCAGGAAAGGGGGATAGACGAGCTTCCACTGAAGAGGGCGCAAAGAAGTTTTCGGTATCTGGGGATCCAGGTGGCCAGGAGCTGGGGGGCCCTACACAAGCTCAACTTGATGAGGCTGGTGAAGCAGATGGAGGAGGAATTTAAAAGGTGGGATATGCTGCCACTCTCCTTGGCGGGTAGGGTACAGTCGGTGAAGATGACGGTGCACCCGAGGTTCCTTTTTGTATTCCAGTGCCGCCCCATCCTGACCCCTAAGGCCTTTTTTAAGCGGGTCAGTAGGAGCATCATGGGATTCGTGTGGACGAAAAAGACCCCGAGGGTGAGAAGGGTGTTTCTAGAGCGGAGTAGGGACAGAGGAGGGTTAGTGTTACCTAATCTGTGTGGGTATTACTGGGCTGCCAATGTGGCGATGATACGCAAGTGGGTAATGGAGGGGGTGGGGGCGGCGTGGAAGAGGCTGGAGATGGCGTCCTGTGTGGGCACGAGTCTGGGAGCGCTGGTGACAGCACCGCTGCCGCTCCCACTGCTGCCGCTCCCGCCGACTAGGTACACCACGAGTCCTGTGGTGGCTGTGACTTTGAAAATTTGGGGGCAGTGGAGGCGCCACAGGGGTGAGGTAGAGGCTTCGGTTTGGTCCCCGATCCGGGAGAACCATCGGTTCGTCCCAGGGAAAATGGATGGAGGGTTCCTGAGCTGGCACAGGTCAGGAATTAGAAGGATGGGGGACCTGTTTTTAGATGGGACGTTTGCGAGCCTTGGGGCGCTGGAGGAAAGATTCGGGCTTCCCCCTGGAAATGCCTTCAGGTACATGCAGGTAAGGGCTTTTGTAAGACAGCAGGTGAGGGAGTTCCCACTGCTTCCAACACTCAGGATCCAGAATAGGGTGCTCTCGGGGGTGTGGGTTGGAGAAGGCAGGGTCTCGGCGATCTACCAGGAGATGCAGGAGGAGGAGACCTCTGTGGAGTAGCTAACGGGTAAATGGGAGGAGGAGCTTGGGGAGGAGATAGAAGAGGGTACGTGGGTGGATGCCCTGGGTAGGGTTAATTCTTCCTCCTTGTGCCAGGCTTAGCTTGATACAATTTAAGGTTCTTCACAGAGCGCATATGACAGGGGCGAGGCTGAGCAAGTTCTTTGGGATGGAAGACAGGTGTGGGAGGTGCTCGGGGAGCCCAGCAAATTATACCGATATGTTCTGGGCGTGCCTGGCGCTGGATGGGTTCTGGAGTATTGCGAGGACGGTGTCTAAGGTGGTGAACACCCGGGTTAAGCCGAGCTGGGGGTTAGCACTATTTGGGGTATCGGACAAAGAGACCGGTATTCTGGCCTTTGCATCCCTGGTAGCACGGCGGAGGATTCCGCTACAGTGGAAGGATGCGAGGCCCCCGAGCGTGGAAGCCTGGATCAGCGACATGGCAGGGTTCATTAAATTGGAGAGGGTAAAATTTGCCTTGCGAGGGTCTGTGCACGGGTTCTTCAGGCGGTGGCAACTCGACTTTCTTGCGGGGCGTTAGGAGGTGGTCAGCAGCAGCAGCAACCCGGGTGGGGGGGGGGGGGGGGTGTACTTTGTGTTTTCTACTGTGTTTATTATTGCTTGCTTAATGGGGGGTATGTATATTGGGGGAATTCGTGATGTAGTTGTAAGATGTTTATTTATGTGTTCTTTGTTTTTCTTTTTTCTGTAAGGCGGAGGTTTGTTGAAAATATGTAAAAAATTTGAATAAAAGTATTTTTTTTTTTTAATTTTAAATATGGAGCTGATTTTTGAATATTTCAGAATACTATTTAGTTGCATTATACCAGATTTTAATCCCATCAAACAAAGTGTTTAACAGTGAGTGCACAACAAAAATAAATTTCATTTCTGTTGCACAATTGTATCCAATCAACAGGTATTTGCCTTGAGTCCTCAAAATTGAGTCCGGATCTGGATCCCATGTGGTCTTATGGCATCAGGTGAAACATTGGCACGGGAAACCTCTTGCCCCCAGATTGATCATCTTTCTTCCACGATGGATTGTGTGGCAGTATAATACTTTCACGTCGTCATTTATTTCTTGACAGGTTGAAAGCCTGATTGTTTTTGCAAGGTTTACATGAAATCAGATAATATTTAGAATGATTGTATGTACATAAAAAAGAAATTAGCAGAACAAAGTGGCAGCTTCTCATTTCCAATTTGTGCTTTGTCGAGAACAGGTTTTCTTCTGCATAGGAGCCTTTGTTAAGGACGATTCTCTCCAAGCATATAAATACAATGCTTTTGTTGAATTAGAACATAGAACAATCAGTGCAGAAGGAGGCCATTTGGCCCATCGAGTCTGCAGCGACCCACTTCAGCCCTCACTTCCACCCTATCCCCGTTACCCAATAACCCCTCCTAACCTTTTTGGAAACTAAGGGCAATTTATCATGGCCAATCCACCTAACCTGCACGTCTTTGGACTGTGGGAGGAAACCGGAGCACCTGGAGGAAACTCACGCGGGCATGGGGAGAACGTGCGGACTCTGCACAGACAGTGACCCAGCGGGGAATCGAACCTGGGACCCTGGTGCTGTGAAGCCACCGTGCTAATCATTTGTGCTATCGTGCTGCCCTATACTTGTGTTTTATTTTATTTTTTCTGACTGGGAACTCAGTACAATGTTTTGGAAGTGAATTGATAGTTGTGCTTGACTCTGCAGCCCACTGACTAAACCTGCTGCTTTCCCTCAGCTGATGAATCAGTACTCCTCTATGTTGAACACCATTTGGAGCAAGCACTGAGGGTGGCAAAGGTGCAGAATGTACTCTGGACTGCGGCTTCAATGTCCATCATCAAGAGAATGTCCATCATCAAGAGATGCCCAGTAGCATGACTACTGTCATAGCTGGCCAAGTCCTAAAGGACATTGCTGTTAGACTAGGTCTGCAGAAGGTGGTGAGGAAATTGTTGGGATCCCAACTATTTACAATTTGTAAAACTGTGAGGAAATGTTACTGCACCACAGGAGTGATAGCACTGAACCATGCGTATCTTTTATGTTAAAACAAACTTTAATTTAAACACAGAATTAGCCACATTAGCAACCAACACATAGCTTTACAGTTAACAGTTACAACAGTTCTTAAGTAAAAGAGAAAACCTTAACTTCTTAAACCTGCCACTATATTCCATTTAAGCAAACCAATTCAAATATCACTCATGAATAAAGTTAACAACCACACTTCTACTTGCTTTATTCTGTGCAGAGAGTGAACCTTTCAGGACCAAACTGAAGCATCTCTGTTCAGATGAGAGCTCTTGACTTTTGTTGCCAATCGGCACCAGAGACACCAATAATGTTGCTCTTTTTAATGAGTGGAATATTATCCCACCAGCATCACCAATAATGTTGCCAAATTAACTAGATATGGCAGTTATTAATGATATTGCTTTTCAGAGTCGCCAGGTGTCAAATGATACCACCACAAGGCTTTACCGGATATCAATCAAAGACCAAACAACCAATTGGTCAGTTCAAGTTCAAAGATAGATTATTTATACACCAGGATTACTTCGACATGCAACATAAAACACTACAAGTGAAAGATCGAGTTGCTGCTGCTAAGGTCAAGGAGGAGCTGGAGCAAGTGGGGGGGGGGGGTGGTCGAGACGGGGGTATGCCACTGTGGGGAACGGGCCGGGTGCGGGCGCGTGGCTGGCCGAGGAGGGGTCATGGCTAGTCGGCGGGGGAGGGGGACGGGTAGCCCCCTGATCCGGCTGATAACCTGGAATGTAAGGGGACTGAATGGGCCGGTTAAGCGGGCCCGCGTGTTCGCGCACCTGAAGGGGCTCAAGGCGGATGTGGTTATGCTCCAGGAGTCGCACCTGAAGGTGGCAGACCAGGTAAAACTGAGGAAAGGGTGGGTAGGTCAGGTGTTTCACTCGGGGCTAGATGCCAAAAATCGAGGGGTGGCGATCTTGGTGGGAAAGAAGGTGTCATTCGAGGCATCGATCATTGTGGCAGATAATGGCGGTAGGTGCATAATAGTAAGTGGTATGTTGCAGGGAGAGAGGGTGGTACTGGTCAATGTGTATGCTCCGAACTGGGACGATGCGGGTTTTATGCGGCGTATGTTGGGTCGGATCCCAGACTTGGAAGTGGGGGGCCTGATAATGGGGGGAGACTTTAACACGGTGTTGGATCCGGCACTGGATCGCTCCAGGTCTAGGACGGGTAGGAAGCCGGCAGCGGCTAGAGTGCTGAGGGGATTTATGGACCAAATGGGAGGGGTGGACCCTTGGAGATTTGCAAGGCCGGGGGCTCGGGAATTTTCATTCTTCTCACATGTCCATAAGGCTTATTCTCGAATCGACTTTTTCATTTTGAGTAGGGCGCTGATAGTGAGAGTAGAGGATACCGAGTATTCAGCAATAGCCATTTCGGACCATGCCCCGCATTGGGTGGACTTGGAGATGGGGGAGGAGGGACCAGTGCCCGCTGTGGCGCTTGGAGGTGGGGCGATTGGCGGACGAGGAGGTGAGCGAGTGGGTCCAAGGAAGTATAGAGAGGTACTTGGAGACCAACGACAACGGGGAGGTCCGAGTAGGGATGGTATGGGAGGCACTGAAGGTGGTGGTGAGGGGAGAGCTGATCTCCATTAGGCCCACAAGGAGCAGGGGGAGAGGGAGAGGCTGGTGGGGGAGATGGTGAGGGTAGACAGGAGGTATGCAGAAGAGCCTAAGGAAGGATTGTTGAGGAAGAGGCGCAGCCTCCAGGCCGAATTCGACCTGGTGACCACCAGCAAGGCGGAGGTGCAGTGGAGGAAGGCCCAGGGGGCGGTCTGCGAGTATGGGGAAAAGGCAAGCCGGATGCTGGCGCATCAGCTTCGGAAGCGGGACGCAACTAGGGAGATCGAGGGAGTTAAGGACAGGGGAGGGAGCGTGGCGCGGAGTGGGGTTGGCATCAATGGGGTCTTCAGGGACTTCTACGAGGAATTGTACCGATCCGAGCCCCCCCACGGGAGGAGGGAGGCATGGGCCGTTTCCTGGACCAATTGAGGTTTCCAAAGGTGGAAGAGGGACTGGTGGTGGGACTGGGGGCCCCAATTGGGCTGGAGGAGCTGATCAAAGGGATAGGAAGCATGCAGGCGTGGAAGGCACCGGGGCCGGATGGTTTCCCGGTCGAGTTCTATAAAAAACATATGGACCTGTTGGGCCCGCTGTTAGTTAGGACCTTTAATGAGGCACGGGAGGGGGGGGGGGGGCTTTACCCCCGACGATGTCCCAGGCACTGATCGCCTTGATCCTGAAGCGGGACAAGGATCCCCTGCAATGTGTGCCGCAGATCATCCATGAAGACCAGACGGGGTTTGTGAAGGGGAGACAGTTGAATGCGAATGTGCGGAGGCTTTTGAACGTTATCATGATGCCGGTGAGGGAGGGGGAGGCAGAGAAAGCCTTCGATAGGGTAGAGTGGGGGTACCTGTGGGAGGTGCTGAAGAGGTTTGGGTTTGGGGAGGGGTTTGTCAGGTGGGTTAGGCTGTTGTATGAGGTCCCGATGGCAAGTGTAGCCACAAATAGGAGGAGGTCCGAGTACTTTCAGTTGCACCGAGGGACGAGACAGGGGTCCCCCCTGTCCTCCCTGCTCTTCGCACTGGCGATTGAACCCTGGCTATGGCACTGAGAGAGTCGAGGAACTGGAGGGGGCTCGTGCGGGGTGGGGAGGAGCATAGGGTGTCGCTTTATGCGGACGACCTGCTGCTGTATGTGGCGGACCCGGTGGGAGGAATGCCAGAGGTAATGAGGATCCTTGGGGAATTTGGGGACTTTTCGGGGTACAAGCTCAACATGGGGAACAGTGAGCTGTTCGTATTTCAGCTAGGGGACCAGGAGAGGGGGTTGGCGAGCTCCCACTAAAAAGGGCGAGAGGAGCTTCAGATACTTGGGGGTCCAGGTGGCCAGGAGCTGGGCGGCCCTGCACAGGCTTAACTTTACAAGGCTGGTGGAGCAAATGGAGGAGGAGTTCAAGAGGTGGGACGCTTTGCCGCTGTCCTTGGCGGGTAGGGTGCAGTCAATCAAAATGACGGTGCTCCCAAGGTTTTTGTTCCTGTTCCAGTGCCTCCCTGTGTTTATCCCGAAGGCTTTTTTCAGGCGGGTTAACGGGAGTATGATGGGGTTTGTGTGGGCACAAGGGACTCCGAGGGTGAGAAGGGTGTTCCTGGAGCGGAGTAGAGATGGGGGGGGCAGGCGCTGCCCAGCCTCTGTGGGTACTACTGGGCCGCCAATGCGACGATGGTGCGCAAGTAGGTGATGGAGGGGGAGGAGGCTGCATGGAAGAGGCTGGAGACAGCGTCCTGTGTGGGTATGAGTCTGGGGGCGCTGGCAACGGCGCCGCTGCCGCTCCCTCCAAGGAGGTATACCACGAGCCCGGTGGTGGGGGCGGCCCTCAAAGTTTGGGGGCAGTGGAGGTGGCACAGCGGGAAAGTTGGGGCCTCGGCGTGGACCCCATTATGGGGGAAACCGCCTGTTCGCCCCAGAAAGAACAGGTGGAGGGTTTTCGGGGTGGCACAGGGCAGGGATACGAAAGTTGGGGGACCTGTTTGTTATCATAGATATCATAGAATTTACAGTGCAGAAGGAGGCCATTCGGCCCATCGAGTCTGCACCGGCTCTTGGAAAGAGCACCCTACCCAAGGTCAACACCTCCACCCTATCCCCATAACCCAGTAACCTCACCCAACACTAAGGGCAATTTTGGACACTAAGGACAATTTATCATGGCCAATCCACCTAACCTGCAAATCTTTTTGGACTGTGGGAGGAAACCGGAGCACCCGGAGGAAACCCACACACACACTGGGAGGATGTGCAGACTCCGCACAGACAGTGACCCAAGCCGGAATCGAACCTGGGACCCTGGAGCTGTGAAGCAATTGTGCTAACCACTATGCTACCTTGCTGCCCTACGGGAAGTTCGCGAGCTTGGGTGAGCTGGAGGTGAAGTACGGGGTCCCCCCCCAGGGAACACCTTCAGGTACTTACAGGTAAGGGCGTTTGCCAGACGGCAGGTGGTGGAATTCCCGCGGCTACTGCCACACACAGTATAGGACAGGGTGCTCTCGGGGTTGGGGGGGGGGGGGAAGAGTGGGGAAGATCTCGGAAACTTACCAGGTGATGCAGGAGGAGGAGGGGGCCTCGGTGGTGGAGTTGAAAGGTAAGTGGGAGGAGGAGTTGGGAGAGGAGATCGAAGAGGGGACGTGGGCAGATGACCTAGGGAGGGTGAACTCTTCCTCTTCGTGCACGAGGCTCAGCCTCATACAGTTTAAGGTGCTGCACAGGGCACACATGACTGGGACAAGGATGAGCTGGTTCTTTGGGGGTGAGGACAGGTGTGTTAGGTGCTCAGGGAGCCCAGCAAATCACACCCATATGTTCTGGGCATGCCCAGCACTGGAGGAATTTTGAACGGGCGTAGCGAGGACGGTGTCGAGGGTGGTAGGATTCCGGATCAAACCGGGCTGGGGGCTCGCAATATTTGGGGTGGCAGAGGAGCCGGGAGTGCAGGAGTTGAAAGAGGCCGGAATTCTGGCCTTTGCATCCCTGGTAGCCCGGCGAAGGATTCTCCTTCAGTGGAAAGATGCGAGGCCCCCAAGCGTGGAATCCTGGATCAGCGATATGGCAGGGTTCATTAAATTGGAGAGGGTGAAATTCGCCTTGAGAGGGTCGGAACATGGGTTCTTTAGGCGGTGGCAACCGTTCTTAGACTTCCTGGCAGAACGATAGACATTGGTCAATGGCAGCAGCAGCTCGGGGGGGGGGGGGTTACTTTATTTTTGTTTATGTTATTTACACTGGAGGGTATGAGGGTGTATACACCTGTTGTGTTATGTCGGGGTGTTAATGTTAATTTATTATTTATGTACGGGGGGAGGGGTTTGGGGGGTTTCTTTTTTAGATTGTGTTTTGTACTTAACCCTGTTGGGTTCTTTTTTCTTATTTTGTTATTGATATTTTATGAAAACCTTTAATAAAAATTATTTATAAAAAAAAAAAAAAAGAAAATACACCTGACAACTACAATAACCTATACTTAACTTCAGGGCAACCGGCTCTATGCAGATGAACAAGGCCTTTGTTTGAATCTTGCGTGGCTGGGTAGAAGAAGTGGCTTTGTTTCTGCTGGGCTTATCCGTCTGGTAGTGATCGTTGGTCTTGAACTTGGCTTCTGGTCATAATGCTGCACTTGGTTTTAGGCGTAGGCCGGGGCCAAGAGAGACCGAACACATGGCTGTGTCTCTTTTTATCCCTCTGGGATTTCGCGCTCTTTGGGGCGGTCCTTAGCTTTGGACCCAATAATTCGACAGGCTTCGATCACTACCTTCGATTTTGGCCAATAAAGGGGCGGGTGCCGTGATGGCTGGGCGTGTCCTGTGCGGTCATTGACCTTGGCTGTTTGGGCTTTCTTAGCAACGGGAGTGGCGCCGGTTAGTCTGCATCTGTATCGGTTACCTTTGTTCTGGGGAATTGGGCCATTAGAATGCAAACGAGCGGGGTTTTCGATCGCGTCTAGCTATCTGAGTTGCAAATACACGCACAAGCTCTGAGTGTGTCTGAATCCTGGGTGGGCCATAATTCCCATGGTCCTTTGCAGGTGGCCATCTGAGATGGCTACACTTTTCAGACAGACCTGGCTCCTCCCATTAACTACATCACTTGTACCCAAAGTATAAGGCACTCTTTTGTCTCTTCTTACTACATGTCTTTTGATTTGTTCCGCCGAGGCCAAACATAATACCCCTCATAGATTATCTATACCCCAGGGGTCCTTCAAATGTAAACGATATTCCATTAGCTAGCTATCTGTAAACAAGGTAATGGTTCTCAAGATCTATTAGCAGAACACTTCACCTGCAAATCAATGATTACCTCACTATTACGACAACTTAATCACAGCTCGAGCAGTTATACTGTCTGTATGCATCTTAACCCAGGTTTTAGTAACATTACTGGAAAAATGGAAAAGATGACCAATTCTTACATTTATCACAGAATCAACGAGAGAAAAACATACTTGGCCTCATCCTCACCAGTTTGCTTGTTGCAGATGCATCTGTCTGTGACAGTATAAGTAGGAGTGACCACCAAATAGTCCTTATGAAGATGAAGTCCCATCTTCACACCCTCCATCAAGTTGGCTGATTGGCAATCATTTTCAGCCATAAGTGCCATAAGTGGATTATCCATTTAGCCTTCACCCGAGATCTCCAGCATCACACATGCCAATCTGCAGTCAATTCAGTTTGTTCCACATGATTTCGCGAAACAGCTGAACAGTTGATGCTGAAAGGCTAAGGGCCCTGACAACGTCCTGGCAATTATAATAAAAATCTGTGCTCCAGAACTAGCCACACCCCTAGCAAGCTATTCTGCTACAACACTGGTATCTACCCAACAATGTGGAAACTTGCCCAGGTAGGACTGGATATTAAATATTCCTGGATTCAGGAAAGGAGGAGAGATGGCAATATTGATTCAGGAGGACATTGCAGTGCTGGAAAGAGAGGATGTCCCCGAGGGTTCAAGGGCAGAATATATTTGATTGAAGCTAAGGAACAAGACTGGAGCTTGGTATAGTCTATAGCCATGAATAGTTGGAAAGGTGTAGACTAACAAATTTGCAAGGAAATTACAAAGAGGTGCAATAATTATGGAATAGTTATAATGGGGGGCTTTAATTATCCAAATATGGACTGGGATAGTAATAGTGTAAAGGGAGGGGGCGGCAAGAGTTCTGAGAGTCTTCAGGAGAATTTTCTGCATAAGTATGTTTCAACTCCAATGAAAGGAAGCAATGCTAAACCTAGTTTTTGGGTATGAAATGGGACGAGTCATAGAACATAGAACAATACTGCGCAGTACAGGCCCTTCGGCCCACGATGTTGCACCGAAGCAAAAGCCATCTAACCTACACTATGCCATTATCATCCATATGCTTATCCAATAAACTTTTAAATGCCCTCAATGTTGGCGAGTTCACTACTGTAGCAGGTAGGGCATTCCACGGCCTCACTACTCTTTGCGTAAAGAACCTACCTCTGACCTCTGTCCTATATCTATTACCCCTCAGTTTAAAGTTATGTCCCCTCGTGCCAGCCATATCCATCCGCGGGAGAAGGCTCTCACTGTCCACCCTATCCAACCCCCTGATCAAGTATCAGTTGGGAACATTTAGGGGACAGTGATAATTGTATCGTAAGATCTAGACGAGCCACAAAATTTGAGAGACTGTGTACGCAATAATAATCATAATCTTTATTAGTGTCACAAGTAGGCTTCCATTAACACTGCAATGAAGTTACTGTGAGAATCCCCTAGTTGCCACATTCCGGCCCCTGTTCGAGTACACAGAATTCAGAATGTCCAAATTACCAAACAGCACGTTTTTCGGGACTTGTGGGAGGAAACAGGAGCACCGGAGGAAACCAATGCAGACAGAGGGAGAACGTGCAGACTCCGCACGGACAGTGATGGAAGCTGGGAATTGAACCCGGATCCCTGGCACTGCGAATTCAAGGTGCTATTCTTTAATGGGATACTGCTTTATTCCTGAACAGATTGTCCTATGGAGCAGGATGGAGAGGAAAGTGAGGAGACCCTATCAGCAACAGAGCTGTACGAAACTCTTCGAGAATACACAAGCAGGTAAAGATCTTCCAGTAATGTGATTTTCTAGTTCTTGCATTTTTGCAAGTTGGGGTCATTTAGCAGCCCACCTAGTTCCTAAATCCTCACCACTGCTTATGTGTCCTCCACTGCAATGCCCCAGGAGGTGTAATTATCATATACAGGGTCAGTGAAATTGTGATTGCGTCAGTGTACTTTGTTTTCCCCCAATAAATGTGGAACGTGATAAAGTATGCTAGAATGCTTCTCATTCACCTGATTCCCAACCTTGGCCATTCCATCAGATCGTCAATTAGCAAATGGAATCGCCTAACAGAAACTGATAATTAATAATTCATGATACTGTGATCAGTTTTAAAAGGAGTGGGTAAAAGCAACGTATGACACAAGTTACATAAGGCGACATAAGGTAACATGACCAAAAACTGGTCAAAGAGGCAGTTTTAAGAAATGCCATAAAGAAAGGAAGTGACGTAGGGAGAGCCTAGACAACTGAAGGTACAGCCAGCAATGGTGGAACAGTTTAAAATTGGGGATGAACAGGCATCATCATGAGGAGTACACCGGCATCATGGTGTGATTTGGGGCTGGTGGAGAATACAGAAGTAGGGATGAGATCATGAAGGGATTTGAAAACAAAGGTGAGAATTTTAAAATCAAAATGTTTCTTGACTTGAAGCCAGTGTAAGCCAGCAAACAGGAGAATGGGATTGCTGTGAGTTAAGACAAAGAGGACAAAATTTGGGAAGTCCGCTAGTGCCGCATTGGAGTAGAGACTTCTGAAGATAACAGCAGCATGAATGTGGCTATGAGCTGGAGACAGGTGAGGTCAAGCAACATTACAGAGGTGGAAATATGTGGCCTCAGTGATGGCATGCATATGAGGTCAGGAGCTCATCATGGATCAAATGTGACTGCCAGGGAGAGGGATGGAATCATTATGTAGGCAACAGAGTTTGAAGTAAGGACCGAAAATAATACTTCAGTCTTCCCAATATTAAATTGGAGGAAATTTCTGCTCATCAAGACTGGATAAACAGTCTTGACAGTTTAGCAACAGTGGAGAAGTTGAGAGGTGTTGGTGAGGTAGAGCTGGATATTGTCAGTATCCATGTGAAAACTAACCCTGTACCTTCAGATAATGCCATCTAGGGGCAGCATACAGATAAGAAATGGGGAATGTTCGGGGGGGACAGTCGAGGATAAATTCTCGGGAGATACCAGAGATAATAATGGGCGAGTAAGAAGAGGAGCTGCTGCAAATGATTCTCTGGCTACAATTAGATGGATAAGAATGGAATCAGATGAGAGGTGTTCCATCCAGCTGGATGAATTGGAGAGGCAGGGAGGATGATGTTGATCATATCAAAAACTACAGACAATTCGAGAAGTAAAGGAGGGAAAGTTTGCCTTTGTCAGTCACCTAAGATGTCATTGTGACTGATGAGAACTGTTTCGATACTGTGACATGGGCAGAAACCTGATTGGAGAGATTCAAACATGGAGTTCCAGGAAAGATGGGCATGGATTTGGGAAGTGACAACACGTCAAGGACTTTGGACATGAAAGGGAGGTTGGAGATTGGACTGTAGTTTGCGAGGATGGCAGTGTCAAGGGATGGTTTTTTGAAGAGATTATCGTGACAACAGATTTCAAAGAGAGAGGGATAACATATGAGGGTATGGGAATTGGATGCTTTTGAAGAACTAACGCTCATGGACAAGCTAAATTGCCTCTTGAGCTGTAACTTTCCATTACCTTATTCCATTCTATTATAAGCCAAGTCCTTGCTCTCAATCATGTCCCTTCCATCATATTGTCGCATTTCCAGTTCCCAATCTCCTAGTTTCGATCATCATATTGTCACACATGTAGCTTCCAACTTTTCATCATTCAATCACCTGGAATGCTAAATGAATTTTGGGTCTTTCCCAATGGGGCGAGTTAGAAGATTTAGGGCAAACGCTCTAGCTGGATACCACACATGTTTTTCTGCACTGGCAGAGGCCTGGGAACTGCTTGTCTTCCTGGAGTTTAGACCAGCAAATATTGTAGCAAAAACATCTTTACAAAATTGGGTAAAAAATGGTTAGGGCAGCACGGTGGCGCAGTGCATTGCTGTCTCACGGTGCCGAGGGTTCAATCCTGGCCCCGGGTCACTGACCGTGTGGAATTTGCACATTCTCCCTGTGTCTACGTGGGTCTCTCCCCCACAACCCAAAAGATGTGTAGGCTAGGTGGATTGACCATGCTAACTTGCCCCTTAATTTGGGGGGGGAAAATTGGCTCCTCTAAATTTAAAAAAAGTTAAAGATAGATGCATTCCTGGGAAAGGTAAAATTATTTTGCTGTCGATCAGTGCTTCATCTAGTGTTCTGATGATCATTTTATTCCTCTTCTTAATTCAATCAAATATGCGCAAAATGATGGTTCTTTATGCAGGTTTTCAGTGGATTTAATCTTAAGTTCTTGGCTGTTCAAAGGACTCTACTCAAGTCTGCTACTTGATCCTTGCGGGATTGCAATAGTTTTGTCACAATTACACTGAAAATTTCAAATAAATGTGCGATTTAAGAAAGTTTTCTTTTGTATTCATTTTATTTAGGAGGATCCAACTTAGTGTTTCAGTTTTCCAGCAATTAATTATCCTATTTTGGGTCACTGTAATCTTTCTCATTCTGAATTGCAATTTGTGGTGTGTGTCTTATTTCTGCAAAGCAAAGGGCTTTGTCTTCTCAAGTCAAATGCATTGTTGAAATGAATTGTAATTGTTAACAGATCTTTAGAATGTAAGCCCCACGGCTGGTACCTATGGAATTGTGTGAAGTGCGGCATCACTCCGTTCCTTCGCTCTTCTGCCTTGTTCTTCAACTACTTGCTAGGAGTGCCACCACCGGAGGAGCTCTCAAAAGGTAAGTGAAGAGGAGCAATTACATGTCTGGCTTGGCATATGGCTTTTGGTGGGTGAAGTGTTGGGCTTTGTAGGCCGGTTAGCCTGACTTTGGTTGTTGTCATGCCTGACAAATCTGTTAGAATCCTTTGAGGAGGTAATGATTTGATTTGATTGGGATTTATTGTCATGTGTAAGAGGTACAGTGAAAAATATTGTTCTGCGTACAGTCCAAGCAGATTCCATACATGAAAAACATAGATCATAGAATTTAGAGTGCAGAAGGAGGCCATTCGGCCCATCGAGTCTGCACCGACCCATGTAAAGATCACCCTATCTAAACCCACATCTCCACCCTATCCCAATAACCCCATCTAACCTTTTTGGACACTAAGGACAATTTAGCATAGCCAATCCACCTAACGTGCAAATCTTTGGACTGTGGGAGGAAACCGGAGCACCCGGAGGAAACCCATACAGACACGGGGAGAACGTGCAGACTCCACAGACAGTGACCCAAGCCGGGAATCAAACCTGGGACCCTGAAGCTGTGAAGCAGCTGTGCTACTGTGCCATCCTAGGGCATAGATAAATACACAGTGTAAATACATAGACATCGGGTGAAACATACAGAATATAGTGCTACAACAGTAAAGAAGATGAATAGCGAGATCAGTTCAGTCCATAGGAGGGCCATTCAAGAGTCTGGTAACAGCAGGGAAGAAACTGTTTTTGAATCTGTTAGTACGTGTTCTCAGACTTTTGTATCTCCTGCCCGATGGAGGAGGTTGGAAGACAGAATAACCCAGGTGGAAGGGGTCTTTGATTATGCTGGATTATGCGAGGAAGTTAGACAAATGAGAACCAGTGGATGTGATCTATTTGGATTTACCAGAAGGCCTTTGACAAGGTGCCATACAGGAGGCTGCTGAGTAAAATGAGAGCCCATGATGTTAGGGGCAAGGTGCTGGCATGGATAAAGATTTGGCTGACTGGCCGAAGGCACAGAGTGGGGATAAAAGAGTCCTTTTCAGTGATGTGTTTGGATTTCCAGAAGGACTCTGACAAGATGCCATGCAGGAGGTTGTTGAATCAGATAAGTACCCATGGTGTTCGGGGCAAGGTATGGCATGGATAAGGATTGGCTGGCCGGTAGAAGGTGGGGAAAAAAGGGTCCTTTTCAAGATGGTCAGCCGGTGACTCGTGGCAGAAGTCTGTGCTAGGACCACAGCTATTCACGATATACATTAACAATCCGGAAGAAGGAACTGAGGGCATTGTTGCTAAGTTTGCAGATGCAGATATGTAGAGGGTCAGGTAGTGTTGAGGAAGGAGAGAGGCTGCAGAAGGACCTGGACAGGTTATGAGTGTGGACAAAGAAGTGGCAGATGGAATACAATAGTGTGAGGTTGCGAATAGAGGCTCAGACTATTTTCGAAATGGGAAACGGCTTCAGAAATCAGAAGCATAAAGGGACATAGGAGTCCTACTTCAGGATTCTCTTAAGGTTAACATGCAAGGGGCAGCACGGTGGCGCCGTGGTTAGCACTGTTGTCTACGGCGCTGAGGTCCATACATGAGAAACATAGGACATAGATAAATACACAGTGTAAATACATAGACATTGGGTGAAGCTTACATATATAGTATGTATAGTGCTACAACGGTAAAGAAGATGCATAGAGAGATCAGTTCAGCCCATAGCAGGGCCATTCAAGAGTCTGGTAACAGCAGAAAAGAAACTGTTTTTGAATCTGTTCGTGCATGTTCTCAGACTCTTGTATCTCCTGCCCGATGGTAGAGGTTGGAAGACAGAATAACCCGGGTGGAAGGGGTCGTTGATTATGCTGCATTGTGCAATTATGCGAGGACGTTAGACAAAGGAGAACCAGCGAATGTAATCTATTTGGATTTCCAGAAGGCCTTTGACAAGGTGGAGTTTGCACATCCGTGTGGAGTTTGCACATTCTCCCCGTGTCTGCGTGGGTTTCACCCCCACAACCCAAAGATGTGCAGATTAGGTGGATTGGCCACGCTAAATTGCCCCTTAATTGGAAAGAAATTATTGGGTACTCTAAATTTAAAATAATGTTAACATGCACGTTCAGTGGGCAGGTCGGAAGGCAAATGCAATATTCGCATTCATGTCCAGAGGGCTAGAATAAAAGAGCCGTGTACTGTTGAGGCTGTATACAGCTCTGGTCAGGCCCCATTTGGAAATTTGTGAGCAGTTTAGGGCCCCATATCTAAGGAAGGATGTGCTGGCCTTGGAGACGGTCTAGAGAAGGTTCACAAGAATAATCCCTGGAATGAAAGACTTGCTATATGAGGAACAGTTGAGGACTCTGGGTCAGTACTCGATGGAGTTTAGAAGGATGAGGGGGAATATTTTTGAAACCTTACCGAATACTGAGAGGCTGAGATAGAGTGAATGTGGAGAAGATGTTTCCACTAGTAGGAGAAACTAGAACCCGAGGGCACAACACCAGATTAAAGGGACAATCCTTTAAAACCGAGATGAGGAGGAATTTCTTCAGCCAGAGGGTGGTAAATCTGTGGAACTCATTGCCGCAGAAGGCTGTGGAGGCCAAATCACTGAGTGTTTTTAAGACAGAGATAAATAGGTTCTTGATTGATAACGGGATGAGGGGTTATGGGGAGAAGGCAGGAGACTGCGGATGAGAAACATATCAGCCATGATTGATGACTGAGCCTACTCAATGGGCTAAATGGCCTAATTCTGCTTCTATGTCTTATAGTTTCAATCCAAGATAGCAAAGCAAAACCAGGAAAGCTGGGAATTTGGAATTTGCATTTATGTAGCACCTTTTTGTAGCACCTGTGGGCGGCAAGGTAGCACAGTGGTTAGCACTGTTGCTTCACAGCTCTAGGTTCCAAGGCTCGATTCCCGACTTGGGTCACTGTCTGTGCGGAGTCTGCACGTTCTCCCTGTGTCTGCATGGGTTTCCTCCGGGTGCTCCGGTTTCCTTCCACATGTCCCGAAAGATGTGCTGTTAGCTAATTTGGACGTTCTGAATTTTCCCTCTGTACCTGAACAGGAGCCAAATTGTGACGACTAGGGGTTTTTCACAGTAACTTCATTGCAGTGTTAATGTAAGCCTACTTGTGTCAATAAAAAGGTCATCACTATTATTATTTAACATAGTAAAGCATCCCAAGGGACTTCACAGAGATGTTATCACACAAAGTTTAGCACTGAGTCTCATAAGCAGATATTAGGACAAGTGATCAAAAGCATGGCCACAGAGGTAGATTTAAGGGTTGTCTTAAAGGACAATAGAGAGGTACAGAGATTTAGGGATACATTTCAGAATGGGCAGCATAAGTGGCTAGCACTGTGGCTTCACTGCGCCAGGGTCCCAGGTTTGATTCCCTGCTGGGTCACTGTCTGTACAGAATCTGCACATTCTCCTCGTGTCTGCATGGGTTTCCTCCGGGTGCTCCGGTTTCCTCCCACAGTCCAAAGACGTGCAGGTTAGGTGGATTGGCCATGATAAATTGCCCTTAGTATTCAAAAAGGTTAGGAGGGGTTATTGGGTTACGGGGCTAGGGTGGAAGTGAGGGCTTAAGTGGATCGGTGCAGACTCGATGGGCCAAATGGCCTCCTTCTGCACTGTGTTCTATGTAAGAGGATAGACAGCGGAAGTTAAGACAGCCAACGGTAGAGCGAAGAAAATCAAGGCTGCACAAGAGCCTGGGATTAATGGAGGTGGAGTTCCATCTCAGATCAGTCAACATCCAGGCGATGATGCTTTTTAAAAAAATGTATTTTATTCCAAACATATTCAAAAGTGCAAAAACATTCTCCACACTTCACAGTTTGTGCAGGTTTTCCCCCCCTCTTCACCACCACCCCTCCCCTCCCTCGGCGACAAACAATTCCTCAGACCGTTCTCACCGTATCTCAAAGCCCTCCGTTGATCACCTCAATTCGAACTTGATCTTTTCTGGCCAGAGGAAGTTGTATACGTCCCCCAGCCAGGCCGCCATACCCTGGTGGCGTTGTCGACCGCTATTCCAACAGAATCCTTCATCTGGCAACGAGCTGAAGGCCACAACGTCGGCTTTCCTCCCTTCCATCAACTCTGCCATTTCCGATACCTCAAATCGTCACCATAGGGTACGGCTCGACCTCTACCCCCACAATCATTGATACCGTCCCAAACATCCCTCCCAGTATCTCTCCAACTTCTCACAGCCCCAGAACATATGCGCGTGATTTGCTGGTCCTCGCCCACATTTCTCACACTTGTCTGCCACCTCCTCGAAGAACCTACTCATCCTCGGCGAGACATTTTTTAAATATAAATTTAGAGTGCCCAATTTTTTTTTCTAACTAAGCGGCAATTTAATGTGGCCAATTCACCGACACTGCACATCTTTGGGTTGTGGCGGCGAGACCCACACAGACATGGGGAGAATGTGCAACCTCCACACAGACTGTGATCTTGGACCTGGATCGAACCCAGGTCCTCGGCAGTGTGATGCAGCAGTGCTAACCACTGCTCCACTGTGCTGCCCTATTCTCGCCCGAGTCATATGCACCACCTTAAACTGAACCAAGCTTCCTCCCCCCCCCCCCCCACCCCAGCTCCTCCTCCCATTTCTCCTTAATCGTCACCACCTGCACTCCCCCAGACACCCATATATATCCCCAATCCTCCCCTCCCCTTCCACATCCGGGCGCAGCAGCTGCTCGAACAGGGTATGCTCCGGCAGCTTGGGAAACCTTCTCCATTCCTTCCATGCAAAGTCCCTCACTTGCATAAAACTGAACTTGCTTCCCTTCGGCAACTCCACCCTCTCCCGCACCTCTTCCAGACTTGCAGACCGCTGCTCCAGATATCGACCTGGTAACACCCTTGCCTGTAAAATCTCTAACGTTGTGTGTGTGTGTGCTTTGCATTGCCATTTAATAGCGATATGGGCCATAAGACCCACATTCCTCTGGATCCTTATCCTTTTTCAGGATTCGAGAGATTGAGGCCGGTGCCAGTGTGAGCAGTAACCCACCCCAGGCTAACGAGTCATTGAACGTCTCCATTAGATAAGGCCCCAGCTTCGCCGCAAATTTTTAATAAAATTCCGCTGGAAATCCAGCCAGGCCCAGAGCCTTCTCAGATTGCGTAGAACAGACGCACCTCATATCTTCCTCCAACCCAAGTGGGGCCGCCATCCCCTGCATTTTCCCCTCCACCACCACTGGGAAATCTTTATCATCCAAGAATTGTTTCATGTCTGAGTTCCTCCCCACCCCACCCCCACCCAAATAACCAGCCACGGCTTTCTCCCCCACTTCAGTTCTGTTGAGTTGCATCTCCGCTAGCAAGGTGACCCCCCCCACCTGAGGAAAAACACAAGCATATTTGCAAAATGTTTCTCCGACAGTCCCCACCCAACCTACTTTTAGTCGGGAACCCCAAACCAATCCATTTGCACACACTCTCTGTCTGCCCCCCCCCCCCCCCCGCCATGCTCTACACTATTCCCAACAATTGCTTTAAAACACCCAAGACCCGTACCCCACACGCAGGGCAGCAGATATTACAGAATTATACAGACATGTAACAGAAAAAAAACTAATAATATTAACACTCGGCACACAAACAAAATTCAGCCATGCAGGTGAACCCACCCAAATCCTTCAAGTGTTCCCCAGTCCATGTTCTTTAATAAAGTCATTTGCCTCTGCCAGCGTATCAGTGATGTTCTCTACTCCCATGCATGACCCACAGGCCAGCCGGGTACATCATTCCAAACCTCACCTTGCTTCTAAAAAGAGCACCCTTGGCCTTATTAAAGCCTACTCTCCTTTTTGCCAGTTCCACTCCATGGTCGTAGTAGATTCGGACTGTGTGGCCTTTCCAGCTGCACTCCTGAGTTTACTTTGCTCCCCACAGGATCTTTTCTTTGTCCATGTATCTATGGAGCCATACTATGATCGCCCATGGCGGCAACCCAGCTTTAAGCTTCTTCCTCAGCGACCGATGAGTAGGATGTTCAAAGACCCCTCCCCTACCAACTGCTTGAATATCTTAGCCATATATTTTGTGGCCTTTGCTCCTTCTATGCCCTTGGGCAGCCCCACAATCCTTATCCTGTTGTTTGGGGCGATTCTCCAAGTCATCAATCTTGGCCCTTTTCATTTTTTGCCCCTCTGACATCATAGAAAATAGAAGCAGGAGGAGGCCATTTGGCCCTTCGAGCCTGCTCACCATTCATTATGATCATGGCTGATCATCCAACTCAATAGCCTAATCCCGTTTTCCCTCCATATCCTTTGATTCCCTTCGCCCTAAGTGCTATATCTAACTGCTTCTTGAGAACATACAATATTTTGGCCTCAACTACTTCCTGTGGTAAATAATTCCACAGGCTCACTACTCTCCGGGTGAAGAAATTTCTCAACTCTGTCCTAAATTATCTGCTCTGTATCCTCAGACTGTGACCCCTGGTTCTGGACACCCACCATCGGGAACATCCTTCCTGCATCTACCGTATCCAGTCCTATTAGAATTTTATATGTTTCTATAAGAACCCCCCTCCTCATTCTTCTGAACTCCAGCGAGAACAATCCCAACTGATTCAATCTCTTCTCATATGTCTATCCCACCATCCCAGGAATCAGTCTGGTAAACCTTTGCTGCACTCCCTCTAGAGCAAGAACATCCTTCCTCAGATAAGGAGACCATAACTGCACACAATATTCCAGGTGTGGCCTCACCAAGACCCCATATAATTACAGCAAGATGTCCCAGCTCCTGTACTCTAATCCTCTCTCAATGAAGGCCAGCATACCATTTGCATTCTTTACCGCCTTCTGTACCTGCATACTAACCTTATGTGACTGGTGTACGAGGTCACCCAGGTCTCATTGCACATTCCCCTGCCCTAATTTATGGCCATTCCGATAATCTGCCGTCTCATTTTATTAACCATAATGGATAATCTCGCATTTATCCAAATTATACTGTATGTGCCATTCATTTGCCCACTTAACTTGTCCAAATCACACTGAAGGATCTCTGCATCCTCTTCACAGCTCACCGTCACACCCAATTTGATGTCATCTGCAAATTTGGAGATATTGCATTTTGTTCCCTCATCCAAATCATTAATATATATTGTAAATACTGGGGTCCTAGCACCGATCCCTGTTGTGCCCCACTAGTCACTGCCTGCAAATGTTTTGTTTCCTGTCTGCAAACCAGTTTTCTATCCATCTCAATGCACTACCCAACCCCATGCGCTTTTATTTTCATGCTAATCTCTTATGCGGGACTTTCTCAAAAGTCTTCTGAAAGTCCAAATATACCACATCCACTGGCTCCCCCTCGCTAACTCTTCTAGTTATATCCTCGAAAAATTCCAGTAGCTTTGTCAAGCATGATTTCCCCTTCGTCAACATCTCTACCACCAAGTAAGCAATCTGATCTTCATGGTCAGTAACCGTCGTCTCCGCCTTCTGGATCAACACATTCTGCGTCTCCAACCACTGTTCCACCCTTTCCAGGGCTGCGCGAATTGGTTCAGTCACTTTCGGCAAGTTTTCACCGACCGCCTGCCTTTGCTTTTTAAATTCAATCGATAGGAACTCCACTAACCGTCGACCATTGAGTGGGCAATGACACTACAGGTCCCTCCACCATGTTTTCCCTCCTGCTTGTCCTCTGAATCCAAAGAGTGCCCCATATTCGATGCACTCCTTGTTTGAAAACTCTTCGACATCTCTCGCCAGAGATGGAACCTTAGCTCTTCCGCACCACTTTTCCGCCTGCACAACCTTTGCAAAAAGGGCCACAAAACCAGTCCTCCAGCAAGAGCCACATTATGTGCGACCACTCACTCCATGGCCGTCAGCGGAAGTCAATTACTTTTTATATTGACACAGCTTCAATTCAGATACGAGGATACCAGGGTCAGCAAACCAGTTCACAGCATTCATGTTGTAAAAATCTATTTCTATTATCCCACGGTTGGACTTCTAAATCTGCTGCTGGGATAAGGGACCTATATTTAGCAGCCTAATTGCCTGGTGTTAGAATTAAAATAGTGTTAATTATAAAAGTAACTTATTTTTACACGGTTGTGCCATACATTTGTCAAATAAAATTGCGTAAAACCTCCAGCCAGCCGCATCCAGTAACTCTTCAACATGGCATTTTTAAAGTACAGGATTCGTGCATCATTAGAATCTTCCCTTTGTTCCCAGATTCCTCAGAAGGACAGTTTGAAGCCTTATGTTATTACCTGGCATTGCCTACCAACCTTTTCAAGCTTTTCCAGGAATACAAGGATACAGTGTGCCCTTTACTGCAGTGGTAAGTACTGTTTCTGCAGTCTAAGTAATTTTAGGACATTAAACATAATCCAAACAAAGGATGAATAGATGCAATTTTAAGCAAAGTTTTTTTTATTCGTTCATGGAACGTGGGCATCGCAGGCTGTGCCAGCATTTATTGCCCATCCATAATTGCCCTTGAGAGGGAAGTTAAGAGTCAACCACATTGCTGGGGGTCTGGAATCACATGTAGACCAGACCAGGTAAGGACGACAGATTTCCTTCCCTAAAGGACATTAGTGAACCAGATGGGTTTTTATGACAGTCGATAATGGTTTCATGGTCATCATTATACTTTTAATTCCAGATTTTTATTGGATTCAAATTTCACCATCTGCAGTGGCGGGATTCGAACCTAGGTCCCCAGAACATTACTCTGGGTCCCTGGTTTACTAGTCCAACGACAATATCACAATGTCACTGCCTCCCCTAACTGAAAGTTCAGTTGAAAGATTTTATACAAGAATGTGAATGACTTGGAGCAAAAATATCTGGTTATCTCTCAGAATGAACTAATTGACAAATTTAAACAAGAGCTGCACTGTTGAAAATGAGCTTTTTGATGCATTGTTTGTTTAAAGTAGAACTAATCTTCCTCCAGCTTCATGTAGCATCCACTATAAAGACTAAAGCCCCCTTCATCAATTGAAATCCTTCAGCCAGCTTCCCCCTCTTTCCCCCACCCCCTCAAATATACCATTTGTTGCTGAATGGCCAGGCATCTGCTGATACTGCTCCAAATTAGCACTATGTGGTGCTCTGGGGATTGTCTTGGTTTCCATTTGCCACCCAAGAAGGTAGCATTGCCAAGATTGGGAGCTCAGTAACATGGGCGCAACACACCTGTTCTCCCAGCATGCAGTGTTGAGCAGTTCCATTCATGCCAGTACAATTCATGAAAGCAACAGAGCAGACAAGTGTGAAAATAACTGATGGGGCCAACAAAGATTGTTGAGTGCTCTGAACCTTGGTGAGGAGCGATTGAGGGAGCAAGAGATTGACCTTGTATAAAAGATGAGATTGAAGAGGGAGCTGGGGTGCAGTTACAGTGATAGTGGAATGAGCTTAGGGTGGTTACATGGAGCAGGAGAAGCAGAGCAAGTAGTGCCCATCCGCTGCATGGATGTGTCCTGGAGTTTAATAATTTAGCCTTTATGGAGGTTTTATGATGTGCAATCCTTTGAAATGTGGAATTCCAAGTCACCGAGACACTTGCACAGACTGTATTTTTTTAAATTAAATGCAATTAAATCTGATTATTATACAATAAATTTAGCATGGTCCTTTGTATTAGTTTATTACTGTAATTAAACCAAAACATTGTGGTCTTATATTTAGTGCAAGCACACTCTCCTTGACCTTTGGAGTTAAAATTAATCGACCCATTTGTTTCAAGCACCCAAGGCTTTTCATTTAATTGATTACATGCATCTGCCAGTACAAACTACAGCTTTATCATTCACAGTTTTTTTGCCATCAGTTTGCATCTGTCAAAGATTTTAAATCTGAAAACTTCCTAGCTAAAGGCTTGCGGGATTAAAATTTGTTTGTTTTATTGCAGCTGGTGTTCTGATTCTTCAGTGCAAAGCTTTCTCAAGGGAGATCGGACGACAGTCCGGTTAGTGAGACTTACATCTGAGTTCTTGTATGCTTCTCCTCTGATCTGGTCGCATCCATCTTTCAATCTATTTCTTTATTGGCTGATCACTGAATCAGTCATTAGAATCATAAAATCCCTGCAGTGCAGAAGGAGGCCATTCGGCCCATCGCGTCTGCACCCACCCTCTGAAAGTGCACCCTACCCATCCCACTCCCCACCCTATCCCCATAACACATCCCCGGACACTAAGGGGCAATTCTATCATGGCCAATCCTCCTAACCCACACATCTGTGGAAGGAAGCCGGAGCACCCGGAGATCGGTGCAGGCTTGGAGGGCCGAATGGCGTGTTCCTGTGCTGTATTATTCTGTGTTCTTTAAAACCCACGCAGATACGGGGAGAAAGTACAAACTCCACACAGTCACCCAAGGTCGGAATCGAACCCGCGTCTCTGGTGCTGTGAGGCAGTGCTAACCACTGTACGACCAGGCTGCCCATTATCGAAAACAAGATTAGAAAATGCTGCAAGTGCATAGTACTGGCAATGGCTTGCACATAAAAACCTGCTATACGTTTCCAGAATTTGGAAAATTCTTTGTTCAGCATTTTTTTAAAAATCTTTACTCGTTCTGGGCAAATAAATTCAATCAGATCAGAAGGCAACAAGTTTAATATATCCAGCACCATAGACCTAATAATACATCCCAAGGAGCTTGAGAGGAACATTTTTGACAGAGTTTACCATCAAGCCAGATTAAGGGGTACTGGGACATATCACCAGAAGCTTGGTCAAAGTGGTATGTTTTAAGGAATGACTGAAGGGAGGATAAAGAGGCAAATTGATTTAAGCGGAGAATTCCAGACTTTGGGGCATAGGCAGGGTCACCACTGGTGAAGCAAAGGAAACTAGGTATTAGAATTTGCCGGAATAGGGGAAGAATAAAGATTTCAGAGTCATAAAGTTGGAGGAATTTACAGAAGTAGGGAGAAGCAAAGCCATGAAGAGACTGGGATAAAAGCTAGTGATAAACTGGAGGATTGAGAGAACTTTAAGGTTCAGCAAAAGGCTACTAAAAATAAAATCAAAAGAGCTAAGGTGAACTACAAAAGGAAACTAGCGGAAAACATAAACACTGATACCAAAAGCTTCTATAAGTATATCAAGAGGAAGAGAATAGCTGAAGCAAATGTTGGCCCTTTAGAGGATGATACTGGTGAAGTCATAATGGGGAACGCAGAGATGGCGGAGGCACTAAACCAATATTTTGCCTCTGTCTTCACGGTAGACGATAATTAAAAAATTCCAAAAACTACAGTTAATGCAGAGGAACTTGGTGCAATAACCATCAATAGGGACGGTATTGAATAAACTAATCGGATTAAAGGCAGATAAGTCTCCCGAGACCTGGTGGCCTGCACCATAGGATATTAAAGGAGGTGGCAGCAGAGATAGTGGATGCATTGGTTATATTTCACGATTCCCTGGATAGTCCCAGTGGGTTGGAAACACGCTAATGTGACGCCCCTATTCAAACAGGGAGAGAGGCAAAAAGTAGGAAACTATAGACCGGTTAGCTTGACCTCTGTGGTGGGGAAATTGCTGGAATCAATCATTAAGGGTGAAATAACTGAACATTTGGAAAGATGGAGCTCAATCCTCCATTGGCAGCACGGTTTTATGAAGGGCAAGTCATGCTTGACAAACTTGCTTAAGTTCTTTGAGGACATAACCAGCAAGGTGGATAATGGGGAACTTGTGGATGTGGTATATCTAGACTTCCAGAAGGTGAGATCGCAGGGGACGGGGGGTAGAGTAGTAGATTGGATTGAGGATTTGCTGACTGACAGAAAGCAGAGGGTCGGGATAAATGGGTCCTTCTCTGGCTGGTGAACTGTAACTAGCCGCAGGGTACAGTGCTAAGATCTCAACTGTTTACAATCTTTATAAATAATCTGCAAGCAGGGACAGAGTGTAACATAGCAAAATTTGCGGATGATATTAAAATTGGTGGGAAAGCAGGCAGTGAAGAGGAAATAAAGATTTTATAGATGGATATAGATAGGCTAGGAGAATGGGCCAAAATTTGGCAGATAATCTTTATTATTGTCACGAGTTGGCTTACATTAACACTGCAATGAAGGTACCGTGAAAAGCCCCTCGTCGCCACCTGTTCGGATACACGGAGGGAGAATTCTGAATGTCCAATTCACCAAACAAGCACGTCTTTCGGGACTTGTGGGAGGAAACCGGAGCACCCGGAGGAAACCCATGCAAAACACTGGAAGAACGTGCAGACTCCACACAGACCATGACCCAAGCGGTAATCGAACCCAGGACCCTGGCGCTGTGAAGCAACAGTGCTAACCACTGCTACCATGCTGGAGTTTAATGTAGATAAGGGTGAGGTTATCCATTTTGGCCGAAAAAGTAGAACAGCAAATTATTATGGAAAGCAGATTCAAAATGCATCTGGGCAGAGGGATCTGGGTGTCTTTGTTCATGAATTACAGAAAGTCGGTATGCATGTGCAGCATGTCATTTTAAAAGCCAAATGGAATGTTTATTGCAAAAGGACTGGAGTATAAAAATAGAGAAGTAAGGGCAGCACGGTGGTGCAGTAGTTAGTACTGCGCGGCGCTGAAGACCCGGGTTCGTTTCCAGCCCGGGTTACTGCCCGGGTGGAGTTTGCACATTCTCTCTCTCTTTCCCCCCCCCCCCCCCCCCCCCCCCCCCCATGCCTGCGTGGGTCTCACCCTCAAACCCAAAGATGTGCAGGGTAGGTGGATTGGCCATGCTAAATTGCCCCTTAATTGGTAAAAAAAAATTAATTGGGTACTTTAAATTTGAAAAAAAAGTAGAGAAGTTTTGTTGCAGGTGTATGTGGTGTTGGTGCGACCACATCTGGAGTATTGTGTCCAGTTTTGGTCTCCTTATTTGAGGAAGGGTGTGGTGACATTCGAGGCAGTTCAGAGGAGGTTCACCAGATTAATTCCGGTGATGAAAGGGCTGATGTATGTGGAAAGATTAAACAGTTTGGCTTATATTTGTTGGAGTGTAAAAGAATGCGAGGGAATCTGATCGAGGTATATAAAATATTAAAAGGGATTGATAAAATGAACGTAGACCAAATGTTACCTCTTGTAGAGAAATCTAGAATGAGAGGTCTCATATCGGTTGAGAGGCTGTAGATTTAGAACTGAGATGAGGAGGGACTACTTCTCGAAGAGGGCGATGAATTTGTGGAACTCGCTGCCCCATAGTGCAGTGAAATCTGAGTCATTAAATGGTTTCAAGGAGGAGATAGATACATTTCTGATTTAAAAACAGATTAAATGGATATGGGAACAGACAGGGAGGTAGATTTGAGACCAGGAAGATCTAGGCCATGATCTGATTGAATGGTGGAGCAGGCTCGAAGGGCTGAATTGCCTACTTCTGTTCCTAATTCGTATGTTCCTATATAACACTGGGTTGAAAATTTTAAAGCCTAGCAGGTTATAACAGGGGGAGAGGAGGGAGGCTGTGTGCCAATTTTATATTACCCAGTTTGTTGTTTCACCTTTGTACAGAATGGTAAAAGGTTAGACTTTTTAAAAAACTTGATAAATAAGAACACAGAATTAATTAGATGAAACCTGCTGGCTTTCAGATGAGCAGTTAATTCCTCTTGGGGCTTTTTGTGTAGATGCAGTAGCAGCTAGGTCACCTGGGAGTAGCTTTGTGCTTCACCCAAGCAAGGAGAAGCTAGTGCTGGCTAAATTAGAACGGGAGTGAAAGGAAAGTGAATTGTAGATTTGAACTATAGGTAAATATTTTTATGGCTATGTAGTACATGTGTGCATGTTTAATGTTGAGAGTATGATTTGCATATCATCTGAGTGCATATAAAAGTTCAATTCTTATTCCTGTGGGTACAGAGAACCTACTCCTGTGGGTACAGCGAACTAATTTCTGTTTGACTCTACTGAATAATATGAGATTCAATATCTTTATTCTTCAATCATTTAAGGTGGAAATTTTGACCAGAGGGTATGGTGCTTGCTGTGTAGACTCTGTGAATTAAGCTTCTGCTCAAATTATTCAGCATCTGATACCCTCGCGGGAGTGTGGTGCGTCATCTCCATTCATCTACATTGTGTAATGTACAGGAGCCAGTGAGAAAGTCAAGAGTGGCCTTGTTTGGTGTCTTCCCTTCTCTGAAGGATGAATGATGGCAGCAGTATCGGGCTCTGAATGAGGCTATGTTTTATATCTTTAAAATTATATCCTTTTAGTAATGGTGATGCTGTTTGACAGTAAGTTCTTTCTTAAAAGGTATCCAAGGGAAAGAAATCAATTAATGGAACTTCCAGACGACTACAGTTCTATACTGAATCAGGGTTGTCAGTACAAGTGAGTCCATTCATCAACATCTCGTCTCAATTTTATTATTTTGTATGGTGCTTTTTGATAGTTCTAGGATTGCAAAAGGCAGAACAAACCATAGAAAGTCCTACATCCTGACACTGAAAATGTATTTTTAAAATTGGCATTAAAGTTACGTGGCAATCTCTCTGAGCTGGCTTACAGAAACTTAGTTAGTAGTAATTGCTTGCCCTTCACGTCTAAGTTCTTCTTCCAGAGTCTGTGCTGTAATATAAATGGACAGGTGTCAGTAGCTCTGGATGCAAACCACACCATATCACAAAACAGTTTTGTTTCCCAATCGAAGGGCTAGGGCGGTGCTGATAATGGCTGCAGATCATGCAGCTACATGCAGTGCTTCCATTCTGACTGTAGGTAGGTTTGAGTTCTCTCATTTCCATGTTGCTGGCCTGCATGCACCTTGCCCTGACATCAGGCAATGCCTATGGCCAAAAGTGCAAAGAGACGAGCAAGGCCATTCTATAACACTTAATACAGAAGATTGCAGTGTACATTGGGTATCAGGTTCAAGAACTGGATGAAGCACTGATACCTGTCATTGTTGGGTTGTCAAGTGATTGTCAGGTAATTGTTTTGATATGAGCTTAGGAAGTAATCACAAAATGATTTAACACCGAAAGACCTGTCATGCTTGTGCTGGCTCTTGGAAAGAACATCCAACAGTTAGTTGCGTTCTCTCACTCTATCCCCATAGTTCTGCATATTTTCCTTTTCCGTTATTTCGCATTCAGATTGTTTCAGATTCACATTCAGTTTGATTCAGATGCACTTTCAGATTGCTATTGAATCTACTTCCACCACCCTTTCAGGCGATGCATTCCACATCACAACAAATCGCTGTGCAAAAAACTTTCCTCATGTTCATGTGTCCCCAGCCCCGATTCTTTAAAGTCCTCTGGTTAGCAGCCCTCCTGCCAGTGGAAATATGATATTGAATATCAGAGGCGTGAATGATCTGTTGTGTGTGTGACGTCAACAGAGCCAGAACTTTAAATAAATTCCTGTCATTTCCTTAACAGGTGCTCCAGATCTTCGGATGATGAGACTAAGAATTTAGCCCTCTGCATGTTCTGTGGAGCCATGCTGTGTTCGCAGAGTGCATGCTGCCGGGAAGAAGTAAATGGAGAAGAGTTTGGAGCTTGTGCAGCTCACGCTATAAACTGTGGGTCCGGATTGGGGATGTTCCTCAGGTATCTTGCCATGCGCACCGAGTAGTTAACTTGTTTTGTGCCAACTTTTAACAGTTCAGAGATATCATAGAATCATACAGCACAGAAGAATACCATTCGGCCTATCGTGCCTGTGCAGACTCCTTGCAAGAGCTATCCAATTAGTCCGACTCCCCCCTCATTCCTCCATGGTCCTGCAAATTCTCCTTTTTTTTTAACAAACATTTTGTTAAGGCATTTATGGTTTTATAACAATAAAAGATAGAAATACAGATGTAAACAAAGTTCTGTGCGTAATACATCCCTCCATCTCCCACTGTTCCCGCCTTATCTAGACACAAAACTCTTCCTCCCCCCTCCCCCTTATTGAATCTGCTGACAGTTTAGTTTTCTCTGAAGAAGTCAATAAACGGCAGTCACCTCCGAACGAACCCTAACGTTGATCCTCTCAGAGCGAACTTAATTTTCTCAAGTCCAGGCTGGGAGAAACCCAGCCATGTCACTAACCCATATCCCTGATTTTGGGGGCTTTGAGTCCCTCCACACCAATAAGATCCGTCTCCGGGCTACCAAGGAGGCAAAGGCCAAAACGTCAGCCTCTCTCGCCCCCTGGAATCCCGGGTCTTCCGACACTCCAAACATCACCACCTCTGGACTCGGCGCCACCCTCGTTTTTAGAACCGTGGACATGACACCCACAAATCCCTGACAGAATCCCCTGAGCTTCGGACATGCCCAAAATGTGTGGACATGGTTTGCGGGCCCTCACACGCACCTCACACACCTGACCTCCACCCCAAAAAAACCTGCTCATCCGGGCCACCGTCATGTGTGCCTGGTGGACCACCTTGAATTGTATCAGGCTCAGCCTGGCACATGATGAGGACGTGTTGACTCTGCTCAGAGCCACAGGTCTGCCTCAACTCCTTACCTAGCTCATTTTCCCATTTACGTTTTATCTCACCTATCTGGGTTTCCTCCCACTCCATAAGTTCTTTATAGGTTGCAAATTCTTCTTTTCAGCTATATACCCAATTCACTTTTGTAACTTATTGAATCTGCTTCCATAACTCTTTCAGGCTGTGCATTCCAGATTATAAATAACTACTCAAAACAAAATTCACCTTCTTAATTTTGTGTCCTCTGGCAGCTGACTCTCCTGCCACTGGAAACAGTTTGTCCATATACACTCAGTCAAAGCACTGTATATTTTCCAAACCTCTGTCAATAGGACAGCCTAATCTGTCACAAGCTGCAATCAATAAATTCATCAAAAGAATTTAAGGTGTTAATTAAGACAGCTGCAATCCCCAGTGTTTGCATTTTGGAGCACTTCCTTAAATGTCAGTTCCTCATTCCAACTGGATAAAATTATAACGGAGACAGGCAGATCAGGAAGGCTGCAAGATCTGTATGTTGCTAAGTAAATAGGGGGAGACAGTGATGTCATTACAGTGTCACTGGATTAGTAATCCAGAGGCCCAGGCTAAATCCCTGAAGAAATGGGTTTACATCCCACCATGGCAGCTGGTAGAATTTAAATTCCATTAATAAGTCTGAAATTGAACGTAGATCTCAGTAATGATGACCATAAAACCATCAGTGATTGTCACACCCATTTGGTTCACTAGTATCCTTTAGGGAAGGAAATCTGTCCTTGCCTAGTCTGGCCTGGATGTGATTCCAGACCCACAGCACTGTGGCTGACCCTTAACTGCCCTCTGCAATTACCTAGCAAGAAAAAAAACTGATCTCAGCTGGAGTAGTGATAGGGACTTTCAACCTTCATTGCTCGTGTTGACGAAATGTTATCTTGTTGGTATCCAGTGATTTATGCTGCTAGAAGTAATCTGAGTCCTGCATTGGACCTGGAATTGCTGCACTCCATGACTGGAATAGCCTGTCCATGTTTGCTGGTTAGGCGCATACACGGTGGAATGAGTTACAATTGCTTGATCGGCACCTGTAGTAACTCTACCCCAAGCAAGAACACTTTGATAGAGTTGGCAAGAAAAGGAGAGGATAAAATACAGCTATTCATTTAAATGTTTCTTATTTCTTGCGCTAGGATACGGGAGTGCCAGGTGCTGCTGCTTGCAGGGAAGAATAGAGGATGTTTCATACCCGCTCCATACCTGGATGATTATGGGGAGACAGACCAGTTGCTCAAGTACGATTATCCCAAGAGAATTTATTCCTATATATGTTGTACAGCTTGGAATATATTTTCTAGCAATTGTGAACAGCATTTCATTAGTACCATGCGACTGGCTGAGGCTGTGTGCACCCTGCAGAATCTATATTGTCAGACTCTGTAAAATGAAAAGAAAAAAAGTCATGTTTATATAGTGCTTGTCACAACTTCAGGATGTTAAAGTGCTTTACAGCTGATGAAATACCATTGAGGTTTAGCATGAAGGCTTCGCCTTTTCAACCTTGTCCCCCGCCTGAGGTGTGGTGACCCTCAAGTTAAATCACCACTGAGGGCGGCACGGTGGTGCAGTGGTTAGCATTGTTTCTTCACGGCTGAGGACTCGGGCTCGATCCTGGCCTCGGGTCACTGTATGTGTGGAGTTGGTATATTCTCCCCGTGTCTGCGTAGGTCTCACATCCGCAACCCAAAGATGTGCTGGGTAGGTGGATTGGCCACACTAAATTGCACCTTAATTGGAGATTATATCACCACCAGTCAGCTCCTTTTCATTATGGTCATCTGGGACTATGGTGACTTTCATTCCGGAAAAATGACAGCAAGCTCCACAAATAATAACGTGATAGCAACCAAGTGACCTGTTTTTAGATGTTGGTTGATGTAGCATAAATATTGGCCAAGGCTGGGGAGAACGCTCCTTCGCTTCAAAATAATGCCCTGTAATCTTTTGTATCCACCTGAGAAGAGATGGGACTTTTTTTAACATCACATCCAAAAGACGGTATCTCCAATGGAACAGTGTTCCCTTTGTTCAAATACAGCTTATATTACACCTTAATGCAACAAAATCTCCCAAGGTACTTTGCAGGAGCATTGTGAAACAAAATGTGACTCTGAACAACATGAGATATTAGGTCAGCTGACCAACAGCTCGGTCAAAGAGGTAGGTTCTAAAGTGTGCCATAGTGAAGGAAAGTGAGGCAAAAAGGTTTATATACCAGAGCTTAGGGTCTACACTGCTGACGATACAGTCACCTATGGTGAAACAATTGTGGTTGTGCACTGGGTGTGTCAGATTTGAACCCATGATTACCTGATTTGTGGCAGATTTGGGGTTTTACAGCATCAGGCAGAAATCTCTGCTTGGAACAGTGCAACCAATCTTGTTTAGCTTATTCAACTATAGCTTAATACAATGATTTGTTCAGCAGCCATAGCAGAACACTTTTAATCTGTCCAACCCGTATAGCAAGCAAATCTTAATAGTGCTAACACAACCACCCTAAGCAATGTGACTGTATTGAACTTGAGTCCTGAAGCTGCCCATCGAGTGAGTTTCATTCATTCTCAGTTTTGAGGGAAGACAGAAATTTGAGATCCATTAACCTTGGCGCTTGAGAAGACCATCAGTGATCAAAAAGGACTATTGGTTGAGAAAGGGGAAGAGCACCCAATTTGGAAAGGCAAGCCTCAGTTGTTGGTGGAGATGTTTTTGCCCTTGTTTTTCAGAGTGATCTCCTAATGATTGGAGTGAATAAATTTTGTCCATTCATGGTAGTTCAAATCCTCACCTGTACTGGCAGACCTCTCCAATCGCAGCTTCCTTTCTTCTCTAAACCTCTTCACACCAGTGTGCCAACCTATATCCTCCACTGTTCAACTCTGGCCTTCTTTACATTCTCAACTCCACCTTCAAATACAAACTTTATCTCAAATTCCGGAATTCTTTCCGGAAACCATCACGGCACGCAGGGTAGCACAGTGGTTAGCACTTTTGCTTCACATCTCCAAGGTACCAGGTTCGATTCCCAGCTTGGGTCACTGTCTGTGCAGAGTCTGCATGTTCTCCCCGTGTCTGTGTGGGTTTCCTCCGGCTGCTCCGGTTTCCTCCCACAGTCCAAAGATGTGCAGGTTAGGTGGATTGGCCATGCTAAATTGCCCTTAGAATCCAAAAAAAAAGGTTAAGTGGGGTTACTGGGGATAGGGTGGAGGTGTGGGCTTAAGTGGAGTGCTCTTTACAAGGGCCGGTGCAGACTCGATGGGCTAAATGGCCTCCTGCACTGTAAATTCTATGATATGCGTTGCCACTTTACCCACCTTCACCAGCCTCTTGGAATAACTACCTCTTTGGGTTTCAACATCATGTACTGATTTTTGACAGCATATAATTAGCTTGGAAGATAAGACTGTCAGAATGACTCAAATTCAACCTATTCAACCTAATAATTGTACTCAAGGCCAACAGCAGGCTGAGGAAAACAGTTAATTAAAACCCACAGCAAGAAAGCAAACCTCTAGTGGCCGGCGGCACAAGGGAAACCTCAATATGCAAGAAAACCTATGATTTGTACGTGAAAATCAGCCCCACTTATCCTCTGAATCTAAACCACAAATGAAGAGAGAAATACATTGATAAACTGAAAACATGTTACTTGCATGAGCCTTCAGCACTTTCCAAGGATGAAAGTAGGAATATAAAGTGCCAAATCCATTAGACAGGACTCTTCAGTCAGTGTGTCAGAAACAGGCAGTCAGGAGAGTGAGCATAAGAAAATATCCCAGAGTAAAATAGGGCAGAATGTAATCACCTAGACAGTGAGGTTGTCCCTTGATACCATTCCCATCAATTGCAAAACCAACAAAGGAATGGGCATAACAGTCAGTCGGCAGTTGGGATCTGGAATATGCTGTGTGGAAGTATGGCTCCACAATCACTTATTGCTGGGTTGCTCCCAGGCCTTTTGAACTCACTTAAGCTACCTTCATCAGTTTTCACAAAAACAACAATTGCATGAATCGTGGTAAAAAGAAATTGAACATCTTGAGAAATTGAAACCTTAAACATTTTGAATTTCCATATCTTTTCTTAAAGGAGAGGTAACCCGTTGCATCTGTGCACCGAGCGATACAAGAAACTTGAGCAACTGTGGCAGCAGCACCGCATTCTAGAGGAGATCACAAGAAACCAGGATGCAAATCAAATCGTCTTTGCCTTTGAGTGGCAGCAGTTCTGAATTCCTCAGCCGCCACGCTTGAGAGCAGCAGCACCACTGTAACTTGCTGTTAGAAAAACGTCAATGGCTAATCTCTGAGCTGATTAAGTTGACAAGAACTGCTATTAATCTGCTGTGTCTATAACCCAAGTGCAGCGTGCCCAGATCATGGAAAGCCAACATCTGTTGTAGTTTCTGGCTTTTTGTACCTCCTATTTGATGGGGAAAAAATCTACCACCATACTGTGGTCTTACGTGGGGGCCTGGCAGGGAGAGGGAGGCTAGGGAAGGATGAAGTAAATTAGAAATGTGAAAATATTAACTTATGGATGTATTCAATCCCCCGCTCTTTATGGAAGCCATTTTCTGCCTTGCATAATCCACTACTAGAGGAAGGCACCAATGAAATGTAACTGTCATGGCTGTGCCAGTGTGAAGAACATTTGAAGTAGTGAGAAGCAGGAACAACCAGTTTGCAATGTAGCAGTTATCAGTATCTTTCTTCCATACAATGAACCATCTTGTTTAAGTTTAATAAGAGTAAAAGAAAATACAATGCACAACTGTTTTCAGGATGTATCTGGTACCTGGGTAAATATGTTTTTGATCACGCAAGGAATTGAGATTCATATCTGCATCTTTACAAAATTCTGCTTAGATTGTACCACTTTGGTCAATTCAATTATTATTAGTCAGGAGTCAACAGCGCTCTGTAGTTGTTACTATATTTGGTTTTGCTAAAGTTCTTCCTGCAAATTTAATTTTGTTTTATAACGCAGAAGATATTATTTTCCCCTCTCAATGTCTTCCTGCAGCGCAATATGCAAGTTCTATCAATGCAACCTTGTTTCAGTCACTTCAGCTTCAAAATGAGTGCTGACAATGTTGGAACAATTGGGGGGCTGATGAAGCTTAATGAAACAATGGAGCTTGTTATCCACTGTTATACTGCAACAAGACGCGACAACCTTCCAAGAGAGGACGCTGACATATTGATTTGGCAAGTGCTTAAAATTCTGCCCAGTTGCCAAAAGATTCTCGGTATAAAAATATATTTGGTAACCAGTTACAACAGAAGTTGTAGTATGTTGTACAAGCCTGCCCCGTTTCATATAATGTTGTACTGTGAATTGCATTTGATTGTGATGCCCCATTAGCATGGTGAAAACAATGTTTTGGATCAAGGGGAACATTTAGCCACTCCATATTTCAAGAGGTTTAGTCAACTGGTTCTGCATCTATTCCATCGCCGTTTTGGCAGGCTGCGTGATACCACTTTTGGTTCTACCAAGTTTCAACAGATATTTTATAAAGTTAATTACAAATTAAGAATATACCAAATGCTGTGTGTTTCCCTATTTTAGGGAATGGGACTATATATTAAATAACATTACTAGATAATAGCTCTATGTCTGTATTTTTTGTGTATGTGTTTGGTTTTAAATTGCGTCTTTGAGTTGGTAACAGTTCATTACTGCTAATGTTTGATGTTTCACAGCAGTTAGAATGCTGTCCTGAGTTAGGCTTCTCTGTTGCACTTAAAATTTTACGGGATTAAAAGTAGGCAAATCCCAGCACCTGATGTCCTACATCCTAAAAGCGGTAGCTGCCGTGATAGTGGGTGCACTGGTTGTGATTTTCCAGAATTCCCAAGATCTTTAAACAGTCCCAACAGTTGGATATTGGGGAGAGAGAGAACTGGGCCAATTAGCCAGACATCAGTTGTCAGGAAAATGCTGGAATCTAATAATAATAATCGCTATTCTGAGACAGAGGCAATGTGGTTTTACAGCAGGGAAATCATGAGTTTGAGTTTCTTGAGGTTGTAACTAAGTAGGGTAGATAAAGGAGAGCCAGTAGATGTAATGTTTTTGGATTTCCAAAAGACATTCAATAAGTTGCTACACTAAAGGTTAATACGCAAGATAAGGGCTTGATGGAATTGGCAGTAATATGTTAGAATGAATAGAGGATTGGTTAATGGACAGGAAGCAGGCAGTTGAGATTAATTAAGTATTTTCAAAGTGGGAGTGAGTAATTAATAGAATGTTGTAAAGATGGGGCCTCAAATGTTTACAATGTGGATTAAACACTTAAAGACCAAGAGTAATGTGTCCAAGTTTGCTGCTGATGTTATGAAGCTTGGTGGGAATGTACGCAACAAAGAGGCTGCAAAGAGATATAGCCAAGTTAAGTGACTAAGCAACAAAGTGGCTGATGGAGAATAATGTGGAGAAGCATAAGGTTACTCAAAAGACTGGAAATGTCTTGTACTGTTTAAAAGCCGTGAAACTTTCAAATGTTGACAGGCAGAGATGTGGGTGCAGTTGTACAAGAAACACAATGCAGATACAGCAAGCAATTAGGGAAACAAATGGCATTTATTGTAAAGGGGTTGGCGTACACAAATAAGGAAGTCTTGATACAATTATATAGGCCTTTGATGAGACCACATCTGGTGTAGTAGGCGCAGTTGTATTCTCTATATCTAAAGAAGGATAATCTTGCCTTGGATGCGGTACAGTGAAGGTTCACTAGGTTGGTTCCTGGAATGAGGGGGCTGTCTTGAGATGAGAGGCTGAGTAAATTGGGCCTATACACTATGGAGTTTAGAATGAAAGGTGATTTCTTGCAACATACAGATTCTGAAAGGGCTTTACAAGGTAGGCACTCGAGGTTGATTTCTCTGACTGACTGGAGAAGTGGGAACAAGGGAGTCAATCCTTTAGGAATGAGACGAGGACAAATTTCTTCACTTAGAATTCTGTATCCTAGAGGATTGTGTTTGCTCCATCGATTTAATATTCAAAGCTGAAAAAAGCCGTGGAATCGAGGAATATGTGGAAATGGCAGGAAAGTGGAGTTGAAGCAGATCATATCAGCCACAATATTGAATGGCGGAGCAGGCTCAAGGGACCCAAGTGGTCTACTGTAGATCACCTGAACACTATATTGCATTATGAAGGCAGTCCGTCAAGTTGATCTATCTCAGGCATGTGTGGAGTTGCACAGGAGCAACCTGAATCAAATTTTCCCATGAGTTGAGTATTTGTCTCTTTCTTTCTTACTACCTGTTTCTGGCAACAGTTTGGAAATATCTGAGGATAGTGTTATCAGTCGTAAGAATATTGCAAGCTATAGTTTACAAGTATTGAGGGTTTCAGACACTGATCACCAAATGGTAGAAAACTAAAATCTTTCTCTCAATCTGTTTGGAGGCTTGGAAACATTGTTGAAGGAAATTATTTTTTTTTAAGCTGCAAATTCAGAGACAATGGGGAATGTGAATGTTGGCACTGCTCTGACTACACTTCTTAACAGCTCAGACTGGGATTGTGCGGATTCAGTGCTCAATAAAGTAATCTCTTAACTCACAGCGAAAACAAAACAGTGTGCCGGCAGTCGGGAAATATTCAAAATAAGAAGCCTTCATAGAAACCAGGAATTGAATTCCTCTCCTACTTCACTGCTTATTCATGAAGGTAATCTTTAGTCCAATGTCAAATAAGTCATTCCTCGCTTTTTATGTGCGTCTGTGTGTGTGCGCCCGCACACGTTTTGGAATAAGTACCCAAGCCACTGGCCTTATTTATCCTTCAAGTGTTAAGTTAATTGTGACATTGAAAATCATCTTGGCAACACCAAAGGAATAAATTGTCTAACCTGAATTTTGGGAATGAATCTCTCTGGTTCTGGTTTCCAGCGTTGTCTCAAAGCAACAGTTGAGCATTTCCTTAAAACCAGGAAAGTGTGTTGTAACAGAAACAGAAAATGCAGGGCAATCTCAGCAGGTCTGACAGCATCTGTGGAGAGAGAACAGAGCTAACGTTTCAAGTCTGGGTGGCTGATGTGTTAGCAGACCTCAGCTGGAGCTAGGGAGAGGAAGAAAGATGAACTGACGTTCCCATCCCTGATTGGTATTCCAGCAACCCATGCAGCACGCTGTGGTGCCTGCACAACTTACAACCAACTGGGCCCATGTATGAAAACAATGAGGTGTTAGCGGGTATCCATGGAGCCATATCTCGGTAGAAGAGTCGAGATTCTCCAAAAGTGAGGGAAGAAAAATGCACCCGAGGTGCCTTAGACTTCAGAATATTTGGCAATTTTATTCACAGTCATTGTCCGTTTCCTAGGTAGCTCATCAAATAGAATTCCAGTTGGAGAAAAACAATACAACTGAGCGTCCAGACACAGCACCACTCAAAAAACAGTCAGTACTGTTGCTAATGAATTTAGCCTGATAGCTTTGTGTGAAAAAAAGCTCCACAATGCTTAATCTGCATTTACAATGCTTAGGTTTAAGCAATGTGTAAAATGTTATGATGCATTGTTCGAGAGCTTTTCAAGAGATTCCTGTGAATTGCCGTACTATACAGGATATGTAGACTTGAATAAAACTTGACTCATGTCATGTTAATGTGGAGCATCAGTTTTTTTTCTATCCATTAAGAATAATCCTCAGGGCTTTGTGAACTGTGAATAAATATTTTGCTTGTGTTTACTCATGCTAATTTAAGATAGTCAAATTTCCTTTGCTTGTTTTATTTTGTGGAAAAGCAAGGTAACTTCTGGTAGGGTAGGAAGTCAGTATGTGTGATATGACCACAAGTTTGTGTTGTGTTCATGAGAGAGCTTCACGTAGGTACAGACGGAAGGCAAAAAAATCATTTACTTGTGTCCTATTAACTGACTATTTATGGTCAATGTAATTTCTTTTCACTTAACCGAAAGGTTTTATGATTTAAGGGAAGTATCTTCGCAAAAGGAGGGAATGTGCACAAGGTTTCTGTTGCATGCAAACAGCACAGCATTTTTGTGGCCTGATTCAGTCTGATTTATACAATTAAGTCACTTATTGATCACTTCTTTATGTATACAGTACCAATTTAGTTGATAATGGGAATGTATGGCAATAATTTAAGCATTGTGCTGGTGAGATTAATAGCAATATCTGTTATGTGGATTAAAAGAAATGGAGTTTACCAGTCATGTCTTATTTTTGACTTCAGATTCTCACATAAAGGTGCAAAGTGTTTTCAGTTGCTCAAGGAAAAAGATGTGATTTACACCTATGAATTATTTATATCCTTTGGGTACATTTTTGATCGGCAAGGATGTTGAGGAGTTTGAAACCAAAGTGGGTGGATGCAGTTAAGATACTGATCAACCATGACCACATTGAACAGGCTTGGATTGAATAGCTTCCTCTTGTTCTCATCTGCTACAGATGGAGCTGTGGGCAAGAAGTCAATTCTTGTTCCTGTGTGTGTTCCAGTGAAGGCCGTGCATTCTCCCCTGGTGCTTCTACCACAAATGTTCCTTTGACCGACACATCTATCTTTTTTGTTCAAGTTAATTCACTAAATGTGGGCACCACTAACAAAGCCAATATTTACTGCCCAGACCCACTGCTGATGCCTTGACGACAGCATTGATGCATCAGTGTCTTGCTTGGCCACATCAGAGGGCAGTTGGTGTGGGACAGGAGTCACTTGTAGGCCTGGCTGGGTAAGAACAACATGTTTACTTCCCTCAAGGACATTAATTGGGTTTTTATGACAATCTAAAACTTGATAGTGATCACTTTATTGATGCCAGATTTTTATATTTCAGAATATTCAACATTGAATTCAAATTCTCACACTGTCACAGTGAAATTTGAACTTGCTTTCTCTAGCTTACCCAGTAACAACCATTGTACGACCATGTTCCCTGTTGGATTGTTTCTTGGATATGCACTGGTGCTGCTTTTGCTTTTCTATAGTAGAATTCAACTCTGGAACACTTGAGGCGGGAGTCTAACCTGTTTCCCCACACTCTTGGCCTGCCTGTTGGTCTGATACAATATCACATGATTAAACCTGTTGGTGTGTTTGTTTCTTTGTTGAGCTGCTGTCTTTTATTGTGACCTAACCAAGTGTACGGTACACAAATTAAAGCGAGTGCTTATCCCATTGAGGTACCTCAGCATGCTAACTGCCGCACTGGGTCACCGTTCAGTATTATCTCACCACCCTTCGTTTCAGAATTTTTTTCAAAAAGTATTTTTTTAATTAAAGTTTTGCAAAGTTTTTCATAATAAATAGTAATAATCCTAACACAGCAAAATAGAGTGAACATTAACATAGTGCAAAAAAAGAATATACAATAGCAATTGACAAACGTGACCCCACGTGCCTCAGTCTTCCCACACCCTCAAAACTGACTCACAGAAGTCGTCTCAAAATAGGTGTCTTATGTGGAACTCCACATTCTGTCACATCAGTGTCATGAATAAACACTGTACATATTGCAAAACAAGATGGAAGATACTTAACGCCAACAAAAACTGCCTTAAAGCAGTAGGTTTAAAAACATAATCTTTATTAATGTCACAAGTAGGCTTACATTAATACTGCAATGAAGTTACTATAAAAAGCTCCTAGTCACCACAATAGCTCAGTGGGCTAGACAGATGGTTTGTAAAGCAGAACAAGGCCAGCAGCGCGGGTTCAATTCCTGTACCAGCTTACCTGAACAGGCGCCGGAATGTGGCGACTCGGGGCTTTTCACAGTAACTTCATACTTGTGATAATAAAAGATTATTATTACTAATACGGCACCTTTTTGGGTACACTGAGGGAGAATTCAGAATGTAAAAGTTTACAGCAAGGTAACGGAATAGCAGTGATAAACAAGCACCCTTCATCTGTGTGTGACCTAGATTTAGGAGAGACAGTTATTTGGGGTATTTTTTCCCCCTCTAACTTGAGCTTTTTTCACAACTCCCAATTGATCTTTTTGTACCCCCCACCCCAAATACATCTGAAACAATGTCCAAACTCAATTGTGCATTTCCAATCTTGTACTTGGGTATTTATGTACTCTTGTACTCTTCTGTATTTATGAGTAAATCGTTTCCGCCAAATGTTTTGTGATGTTTCTCAAAAGAGCAGGTGGAGGGGGTGAGGTGGGGTAATTGTCCTTCTAGCCCTCCCCATGTTTCTTTTGCACTTACCACTGAACTCCAACTGTGCCTGAATCTCAGTGTGAGTCCATGGAACAAATGGATGTAGACTTACATTCTGCCTCACATGGTGTAATCCTCCTGTCCTTATAAAACAGCCCACCCTTTGACTTAGCCAGGACCAGTTCAACAGAATGCGCTAGTGCCAGGAAGTATGAGTGAAGGAGGCTGCGGCGCATCACCTGGGGAGAGAGTGCCTGGTGACAGGTGTGAGGGGTATACCACCAGTGGGTGCCTAGTTAGGGGTGTATGCGGGGGGGAGGGGGGGGAGATAGAGAGGGACAACAATAGGCGGGCTGCGACATCGCACATGGCAACGAGGAACACGATGGCACCTCAAACAACCACTTTGAAGGGTTTCCAAATGAAGGGAAAGCTCGGAGTGCAGGGACTCACCCACATGGTGTGCCCATAGTTGGTGGCCATGTTGGGTGGCCCCTGGACAAAAGGAAACTCCGGATCACAGGGGCCCGGTCTCATGGTGAGGTAAGAGCTGCCATTTTGCATAGGCCCCTAACAAAGGGAAACCCCAGAATGCAGGGGCGTATCCACAAGATAAGTATGATTGATCCCGCAGGAAGTGGGGGGGGGGGAAGAGACGGACAGAATCTCCTCCTCCCCCCCCCCCCCCCCCCCCCCAAATCCGAATAGTCACTTGGAAAGTCAGGGGACTTAATGGCCCAGTGAAAAGATCCAGAGTCTTCGCCTACCTGAAAAGCATGAAGGCCAACATAGTCTTCCAAGGGACTCATTATAGGAAGGATGTGGATGTTTTGGAGAGGGTCCAGAGGAGATTTACCACGATGCTGCCTGGACTGGAGGGCATGTCTTATGAAGAAAAGTTGAGGGAGCTAGGGCTTTTCTCATTGGAGCTAAGAAGGCAGAGAGGTGCGGCGATGACCAGCTAAGTCGCACGTTTCGGCAGCTCCCGGTGGAACGGACTTTTGGGCTCTTAATAAGAGCCCCAACGGCAATTTTAACGGCTAGAAGCACTGTGCGGTAAACCAGAAGGGAATCCCCCCTGGAAATGGATGGAAAAAGGAGAGGGAAGTGGCCAGATTGCAGTGGATCCTTTGGAGCAGCGGCAAGGAAGGCAAGCAAGAACCAAGATGGCGACGGAAGGTGGCAGTTTAACATGGGGCCCTGAACAACAAGAGTTTTTGAAATGTTGCGTGGAAGAACTTAAAAAGGAAATGAATAAGGAGCTGTTGGCCCCGATATTACAGGCGATCGAAGGGCTAAAGGATGAGCAAAAGACCCAGGAGCGGGAGCTTCGGGTCGTGAAGGCAAAGGCTGCCAAGAACGAGGACGATATACAGGGCCTGGTGGTGAAGACGGAGATGCACGAGGCACACCATAAACGATGTGTGGAAAGACTGGAGGTGCTGGGGAATAACGCGAGGAGGAATAATTTAAGGATTCTTGGTCTTCCTGAAGGTGCAGAAGGAGCAGACGTCGGGGCATATGTGAGCACGATGCTGCACTCGTTAATGGGAGCGGAGGCCCCGGCGGGTCCGCTGGAGGTGGAGGGAGCATACCGAGTGATGGCGCGAGGACCGAGAGCAGGAGAAATTCCTAGAGCCATAGTGGTGAGATTCCTCCGTTTTAAGGACAAAGAGATGGTCCTTAGATGGGCAAAGAAAACTCGGAGCAGTAGGTGGGAGAACGCGGTGATCGGCGTATATCAAGACTGGAGTGCGGAGGTGGCGAGAAGGAGGGCGAGCTTTAATCGGGCCAAGACGGTGCTTCACAAAAAGATGATAACATTTGGAATGCTGCAACCGGCAAGACTGTGGGTCACATATCAAGGGAGGCACCACTACTTTGAGACGGCGGATGAGGCGTGGACTTTTATTGTGAAAGAAAAACTGGAATAAGCGGGTTATTAAAAAAGAACGTTTGAAACAAAGTGGTGGGGCGAGTATGGGGGGTGAAGAGGGGGGGAAAAAAGGGGGGTAAAGATGAGTTTTATGTTATTAATCCTGCGATGCGGTAACTTTTCTCTCTTCCACAGGTGGTGGTGGAGGGAGGAAGGGAGGCGGAGGAGATGGGGCGTTGGCCATGGGGGGCGGGGCCAAAAGGGAAGCGCGGGCTTTGTTCCCGCGCTATGATAATCATGGCGGGAATAGGGTAGCAGGAAGGAGGGGGCGTTGCACAGTGCGAGCCGAGGTCACGGGGGGAAGCCGAGGTCGGCCAGAGTTTGCTGACTTCTGGGAGCAACATGGAGGGTGTAACTACGCTAGTGGGGGATCTAGCGGGGGGTGGGAGGGGGGAGCTACTGGGTTGCTGCTGCTGGGGAGAGGGGGGAGCCGGAATGGGGTGGGGTGGGCGGGGGGGGGGCACCGCCTGGGGGGGACACAGCTGCGTGGGAACCGGGTGAGGAGCCGGAAAAAGGGGATGGCTAATCGACAAGGGGGGGGGGTAAAAAGCCCCCCAACCCGGTTGATCACGTAGAATGTGAGAGGGCTGAACGGGCCGATAAAGAGGGCACGAGTACTCGCACACCTTAAGAAACTTAAGGCAGACGTGGTTATGTTACAAGAGACACACTTGAAACTTATAGACCAGGTTAGACTACGCAAAGGATGGGTGGGGCACGTGTTTCATTCGGGGCTAGATGCGAAAAACAGGGGGGTGGCTATATTAGTGGGGAAGCGGGTTATGTTTGAGGCAAGGACCATAGTGGCGGATTCGGGGGCAGATACGTGATGGTGAGTGGCAAATTACAGGGGGAGGCAGTGGTCTTGGTAAACGTATATGCCCCGAACTGGGATGATGCCAATTTTATGAGGCGCATGCTAGGACGCATCCCGGACCTAGAGGTGGGAAAGTTGGTAATGGGGGGAGATTTTAATACGGTGCTGGAGCCAGGGCTGGACAGGTCAAGATCCAGGACTGGAAGGAGGCCGGCTGCAGCCAAGGTGCTTAAAGATTTTATGGAGCAGATGGGAGGAGTAGACCCGTGGAGATTTAGTAGACCGAGGAGTAAGGAGTTTTCGTTTTTCTCCTATGTCCACAAAGTTTATTCGCGAATAGACTTTTTTGTTTTGGGAAGGGCGTTGATCCCGAAGGTGAGGGGGACGGAGTATACGGCTATAGCTATTTCGGATCACGCTCCACATTGGGTAGACTTGGAGATAGGGGAGGAAACAGAAGGGCGTCCACCCTGGAGAATGGACATGGGACTAATGGCAGATGAAGGGGTGTGTCTAAGGGTGAGGGGGTGCATTGAAAAATACTTGGAACTCAATGATAACGGGGAGGTCCAGGTGGGAGTGGTCTGGGAGGCGCTGAAGGCAGTGGTTAGAGGGGAGCTGATATCAATAAGGGCACATAAAGGAAAGCAGGAGAGTAGGGAACGGGAGCGGTTGCTGCAAGAACTTCTGAGGGTGGACAGGCAATATGCGGAGGCACCGGAGGAGGGACTGTACAGGGAAAGGCAAAGGTTACACGTAGAATTTGACTTGCTGACAACAGGTACTGCAGAAGCACAGTGGAGGAAGGCACAGGGTGTACAGTATGAGTATGGGGAGAAGGCGAGAATGTTGCTGACCCATCAATTGAGGAAAAGGGGAGCAGCGAGGGAAATAGGGGGAGTGAGGGATGAGGAAGGAGAGATAGAGCGGGGAGCGGAGAGAGTGAATGGAGTGTTCAAGGCATTCTATAAAAGATTATACGAAGCTAGGCCCCCGGATGGGAAGGAGAGAATGATGTGCTTCCTGGACCGGCTGGAATTTCCTACGGTGGAGGAGCAGGAGAGGGTGGGACTGGGAGCACAGATCGAGATAGAGGAAGTAGTGAAAGGAATTAGGAGTATGCAGGCGGGGAAGGCTCCGGGACCGGATGGATTTCCAGTCGAATTTTATAGGAAATATGTGTACTTGCTTGCCCCGATACTGATGAGAACCTTTAATGAGGCGAAGGAAAGGGGACAGCTGCCCCCGACTATGTCGGAGGCAACGATATCGCTTCTCCTAAAGAAGGAAAAAGACCCGCTGCAATGCGGGTCCTATAGACCTATTTCCCCCCTAAATGTAGACGCTAAGATTCTGGCCACGGTAATGGCAATGAGGATAGAGGATTGTGTCCCGGGGGTAGTCCATGAGGACCAAACTGGGTTTGTGAAGGGGAGACAGCTGAATACGAATATACGGAGGCTGCTAGGGGTAATGATGATGCCCCCACCAGAGGGGGAAGCGGAGATAGTGGTGGCGATGGATGCCGAGAAAGCATTTGATAGAGTGGAGTGGAATTATTTGTGGGAGGTGTTGAGGAGATTTGGCTTTGGAGATGAGTATATTAGATGGGTACAGCTGCTGTATAGGGCCCCGATGGCGAGCGTGGTCACGAATGGACGGGATCTGCGTATTTTCGGCTCCATAGAGGGACGAGGCAGGGATGTCCTCTGTCTCCATTATTGTTTGCACTGGCGATTGAGCCCCTGGCAATAGCATTGAGGGGTTCCAGGAAGGGGAGGGGAGTACTCAGGGGAGGAGAGGAACACCGGGTATCTCTTTACGCGGACGATTTATTGGTGTATGTGGCAGACCCGGCGGAGGGGATGCCAGAGATAATGTGAATACTTGGGGAGTTTGGAGAATTTTCAGGATATAAGCTGAACATGGGGAAAAGTGAGCTGTTTGTGGTGCATCCAGGGGAGCAGAGCAGAGAAATAGAGGACTTACCGTTGAGGAAGGTAACAAGGGACTTTCGCTACTTGGGGATCCAGATAGCCAAGAATTGGGGTACATTGCATAGGTTAAACTTAACGCGGTTGGTGGAACAGATGGAGGAGGACTTCAAGAGATGGGACATGGTATCCCTGTCATTGGCAGGGAGGGTACAAGCGGTTAAAATGGTGGTCCTCCCGAGATTCCTCTTTGTGTTTCAGTGCCTCCCGGTGGTGATCACGAAGGCTTTTTTCAAAAGGATTGAGAAGAGTATCATGAGTTTTGTGTGGGCCGGGAAGACCCCGAGAGTGAGGAAGGGATTTTTGCAGCGTAGTAGGGATAGGGGGGGGGGGGGGCTGGCACTACCGAGCCTAAGTGAGTACGACTGGGCCGCCAACATCTCAATGGTATGTAAGTGGATGGGAGAAGAGGAGGGAGCGGCGTGGAAGAGATTGGAGAAGGCGTCCTGTAGGGGGACTAGCCTACAAGCCATGGTGACGGCGCCGTTGCCGTTCTCACCGAAGAAATACACCACAAGCTCGGTGGTGGTGGCTACTCTGAAAATTTGGGGGCAATGGAGACGGCATAGGGGAAAGACGGGAGCCACGGTGTGGTCCCCGATAAGAAATAATCATAGGTTTGCTCCGGGGAGAATGGATGGGGGATTTGGAACATGGCAAAGAGCAGGAGTAACACAATTGAGAGATCTGTTTGTAGATGGGACGTTTGCATGTCTGGGAGGGCTGATCGAAAAATATGGGTTGCCCCTAGGGAATGCATTCCGGTATATGCAACTGAGGGCTTTTACGAGGCAACAGGTGAGGGAATTCCTGCAGCTCCCGACGCAGGAGGTGCAGGACATAGTGATCTCAAAGACATGGGTGGGGGACGGTAAGGTGTCAGACATATATAGGGTGAGAGACGAGGGGGAGATTATGGTAGACGAGCTGAAAGGGAAATGGGAAGAAGAGCTGGGGGAGGAGATTGAGGAGGGGCTGTGGGCTGATGCCCTAAGTAGGGTAAACTCATCGTCCTCGTGTGCCAGGCTAAGCCTGATACAATTTAAGGTGTTACACGGGGCGCATATGACTGGAACACGGCTTAGCAAATTTTTTGGAGTAGAGGATAGGTGTGCGAGATGCTCGAGAAGCCCATCGAATCACACCCACATGTTCTGGTCATGTCCGGCACTACAGGGGTTTTGGGTGGGGGTGACAAAGGTGCTTTTGAAGGTAGTGGGGGTCCGGGTCGAACCAAGCTGGGGGTTGGCTATATTTGGGGTTGCAGAAGAGCCGGGAGTGCAGGAGGCGAGAGAGGCTGATGTTTTGGCCTTTGCGTCCCTAGTAGCCCGGCGCAGGATACTGTTGATGTGGAAGGAAGCCAAGCCCCCGGGGGTGGAGACCTGGATAAATGACATGGCAGGGTTTATAAAGCTGGAACGGATTAAGTTCGTCCTAAGGGGATCGGCTCAAGGGTTCACCAGGCGATGGCAACCGTTCGTCGAATACCTCACAGAAAGATAGAGGGAATGGAAAAGAAGAAGACAGCAGCAGCAGCCCGGGGGGGGGGGGGGGGGGGAGGAACCAGAGGGATTCTCAGGGATGTTAATATATATGTATAATATGTATAGGTCGTTGTTATAGATAATTGTATATTGGACTGTTAAAACATATTTTTGGAGAATATTTATCTGGGACAAGGCAGTTGCCATTTAGTTTTCTTTTTGTTTATATATTATTTATTTCTTGTTTATAAAACTGGCCATTGTTATTTACATTGTTATATTACTGTGTAAAGGATACACAATGTACTGTGATGGTTGGCCAAAAATTTTCAATAAAATATTTTTTAAAAAAAGAAGGCAGAGAGGTGACTTGATAGAGGTGGACAAGGTGATGAGAGGCATGGATAGAGTGGATAGCCAGAGACTTTTCCCCAGGGTGCAAATGGCTGTCATGAGGGGACATAATTTTATGGTGATTGCAGGAAGATATAGGGAGATGTCAGAGGTAGGTTCTTTACACAGAGAGTGGTGGGTGAGTGGAATGCACTGCCAGCAGAGGTGGTGGGAGTCATTAGGGACATTTAAGCGACTCTTAGACAGGCACATGGACAGCAGTAAATTGAAGGGGAGTACGTTAGGTTGATCTTAGATTAGGATAAATCGTCGGCACAAGATCGTGGGCTGAAGGGCCTGTACTGTGCTGTACTGTTCTATATTCTATACACAGGGAGAAAGGAATTGCGGGTAAGCAAGTGCTGGGTGGGACGGATGTACCATTCATTCTACGGGACGAGAGCTAGAGGGGTAGCCAGGACAGTTTTTACAGCAACAAGAATAGTTACGGACCCAGGGGCCGGTATGTCATGGTAAGTGGTGTCCTGGAAGGGGCACCGTGGTCCTAGTTAACGTGTAGACTCCCAACTGGGATGACACGGAATTCATAAAGAAGATCATGGCCGGAATCCCCAACATAAATATGCACAGACTCATCGTGGGAGGGGCGGTCTTTAACTGTGTACGGGACCCACGGACATACAGATCAAATCAGGGAAAGCATCAAACATGGTGAAGGAACTAGGGACATTTATGGAACAGATGGGGGCAGTGGACCCATAGAGGTTCATACATCCAGGGGAGAAGAGGTTTGCCCTCTCCCAGATACATAAAGTATATACCCAGATTGACTTCTTTGCTTCCAGGGGTAGTAAGAGCGGAATACTCCATGATCGTAATCTCCTACCATGCTACACATGACATGTGAGGTTGAAGAAGGGCCGTGCCCAATGTCCCCATGGAGGTTGGACACGGCCCTCCTTGCCGACGAGGATCTTTGCGAGACAATATGACAGGCCATAGACAGGTACATTAACAATATTCAGAATTGGGATGTCTCGCTCTCCTAGGAGGTGCTGAAGGCTGTGGCGGCTAGGCAACAGCTAGTCGACTCCATACTGGAGGTGGACCGGCGATACTCCGAGGCCCCGACCATAGAGCTGGTGGAGAAGAAAAAGTTACAAATGGACTTTGACCTGCTCTCCAGTCGGAAAGCAGTGCACCAACTCCATCAGATACGGGGGGCGTCTATGAACACAGAGACCAAGCTAGCCTGAGTAAGCAGGCAGCCATGAGGGAAATGGCACAGATTAAGGACAATAATGGCAGACTGGTAGCTGAACCGGAAAAGGTCAACAAAGTATTCAAGGCCTTCTACCGGGGGCTGTACACCTCCGAGCCTGCCAAAGGGGACTCGAGGATGAAGCACTTCCTCGACGGACTGGGCATGTTATGGGGGAGATTAGGAAATGGGGCCTGGAAGCACCATTAGAACTTGAGGAAGTCATAGAGAGTATTAACTCCATGAAGGCACCAGGACCAGATGGATTCCTGGCTGACTTCTACAAAATATTTGTGGCAGCACTGGTCCCGCACTTGTGGGAGATGTTCACAGACTTGCCAGCAAGGGGCATGCTGCCTCCAATGCTCGCACAAGCCTCAATCTCATTGATACCTAAAAAGACAAAGACCCGACCGAATGTGGGTCCTACAGACTCACTGCTCAATGTAGATGCGAGAATGCTGTCCAGGATCTAGCTAGGCAACTGGAAAACTGCGTACCAGAGATGGTTACAGAAGACCAGACGGACTTTGTCAAGGGTAAGCAGCCAACATTGAACACCAGATGCCTGCTGAACATAATAATGACCCCCATCTCCCTGGACGCAGAAAAGACCTTTGATAGAATCGAGAGGGAGTACTTCATTGGGGTACTGAAGCAGTTTTCACCGCATGGGTGAAACATTTGTACAACGCTCCCAGGGCGAGAGTATGGACAAACATCACTAGCTCTAAATACTTACAGCTATGCAGAGGCACAAGGCAAGGATGCCTGTTGTCTCCGCTTCTGTTCACACTAATAGACGAGCCACTAGCGATCATTCTCAGGCCAGCGCAAGCTGGAGGGGGAGACGGAGAGCATGGAGTCTCTATGTCTCAGACCATCCTCCCCCAAGCCAGCGTGGCAGGGATCATGAAGCTCCTGAAAGAGTTGAAGTCTTCTCCGCTACAAACTCAACCTGAGCAAGTGTGAAATTGCTCTGGTGAGCCCACAAGGGAGAGGGGCAGACTGGAGGTACTACCATTCAAACAAGCCTAAATCAAATTCCCGCTACCTGGGGATCCAATCGCCCACGACTGGACATGGATCCACAAATAAAGCCTGACTAGTCTGGTGGAGGAAATAAAAAAGGACCCGCAGAGGTGGGACACACTCTCACTAGCGGGGAGGGTGCAGATGATCAAAGTGAATGTGCTGCCCAGGTTCCTCTTCCTGTTCAGATCCATACATCCCCAAGGCCTTTTTCAACCCGGTCGACCAAACTGATCATGGTTATTTGTGTTGGGTGGGGGGGGTTGCTGGTGGTAGAAGCAGAGAAAGAATAAAAGGATCTCCAAAAAGGTCCTACAAAGGAAAAGAAAACCCAAAGATATGGCGGGTAGGTGGATTGGCCATGCTAAATTGCCCCTTAATTGGAAAAAATGAATTGGGTACTCTAAATTGATTTTTTTTTTAAACAAAGGTAAAGAAGCAAGGGAGGCCCTCCCCAATCTACAATTCCACCACTGGCCACAACAGAAAAAGTGAGGGGATGGGTGAAGCAGAATGGGTGAGGTTGGAGAAGAGTTCCTGCATAAGGCTCCAATCCCTAGTCATGACAGCATTCTTACCCCGCCAACCAAACACAGGAACCAACTAAGGTAACACTTCAGCCTGGCCGAAATGTCCACCATGGCCCCATCTGCAACAACCACAGGTTCATGCCACCTTTAAAAGGTGGAGACGGGACGGAGGGGACATTGACAGTTAGTGACTTTTAAACGGATGATAGACTAGCGACAATATTAGAACTGATGGAGAGGTTTTGACTGCCCAAAGGAAATGAGCCTCATCACGTACAGATCAGAAACTTGCTTCGTTGGGAAATGGCGATGTACCCACGGATGCCGGGGACACTCACTGGCCGGGGAGCTGTTGGATGCGGGCGACTTAGGGAGGAGGAACTGTGGGGACCTCTATTGGTAACTGTTGGAAGAGGCACGCTCACTGCTGGACAAGACGAGAAAAATAGGAGTAAGAACTGGGGACAGAGGTAGGGTGGGGATTTTGGATCGAAGTACTGAACAAGGCAAACTCTACCTCCACATGCGCAGGGCTAAGCCTAATGCAGTTAAAGGTGGAGCACGGAGGGCACCTAACCGAACCTGAATGAGCAGGTTCTTCCCGGAGGTGGAGGACAAATGTGAACAGTACCAGGGAGGCCCGGCCAACCACACCCACATATTCTGAGCCTGCCCCAGACTTGGCGGGTTCTGTCAACCTTTGAGGTAATGTCCAAGGTTGTGGCGGTAAGTGGCAGTCTTTGGGGTCTCAGACCAGCCAGAACGCTTTATGGGTAGGAGGGCCACTGCTCTAACCTTTGACTCCCTAGTCACCCACCGAAGAATCCTGCTCAGCTGGCAATCGGCAGCACAACCCAAAGCTTGCAGACTGGCTGTCCGACCTGTCGGTATTCCTCCAACTGGAGAAAATAAAATTCACCATCCGTGGATTGGAAGAGGGCTTCTACAAGACCTGAAAGCCGTTCACCAATTTGTTCCAAGACCTGGTCGTAGCCAGCAGCCAATAGAGCAGAAGGGGAGGCACCGACACACCACAGAAGTCAGAAACCAATGAGGCAGAAGGTAGGCAGCAGAGCTGCGGAGGTGGGGCCCGAAAACAGGGCCAGAGGGTGCCAGGTCACAACCCAGCAGTATATACACATGTCGCCTCTGTGCAGGGAGGGTGAGGAATATCAACTACCCCACCACATGAAAATTTGACTTAGCAATGATATCCATGTACCCCATAAAACATGAAAATCAATCAAAAAAATTATTTTAAAAATGTAATGATAACTATCATTATTAAACTTTTTTAAAACGTATTTTATTACAAACATGTATCAGAACAGGTTACAACAAACAAACACCCCGGGAAACATACTTCCCAGCAATCAACTATACAATCTGTACAAATCATAGAATCATAGAAGTTTACAGCATGGAAACAGGCCCTTCGGCCCAACCAGTCCATGCCGCCCAGTTTTTAACATTAAGCTAGTCCCAGTTGCCCGCACTTGGCCCATAACCCTCTATACCCATCTTACCCATGTAACTATCTAAATGCTTTTTAAAAGACACAATTGTACCCGCCTCTACTACTACCTCTGGCAGCACATTCCAGACACTCACTACCCTCTGAGTGAAGAAATTGCCCCACTTGATGAACTTCTGCACATTTCTCATCTGTCTGAATATGTAAAGGTCACCATTTTTCATTTGTACATTATTTCTAATGTAATAACACTCTGGTGTACACTCATTCTATTTCAGTATATGCTTTCTAAAACAAAGTCTTTATCTCTGAATCTTTCTGCTGTATTTCAACCAACTTTCTTGAGCTAAAGATATCCGCTTCATCCACCACCTGCTCCTGTTCTTTAACAACCACTTGATCAAACATGGTTTCTGACAACTGAACCTCAGCGTCCATAACAGCACTCAAGTTCTCTTCCTCCTGTCTGAATCTGTGGCTTTGTGATCTTGTAACCACACAATCAGGAAGCACTCCAGGATATACTTTTTGCAACACCTGTTGTTTGACCTTCTACTGACTTTTCAACCACAGTATTCTGTACTCCCACCTGTGATCCAACTTTATCATCACCTAGGATAAATTGTACTGAAAAAGGTAATTTTTCTATTACTCCTACCACCACTTCTCACCAGACTCCCGAACCTTACCTTACATCGTCTTTTCCCCTTTTCCACCCCCCCCCCCCCCCCCCGCCCCGACGACGAACAGCCCCTCAAACACGGTCACAAACATCCCCCATCTTTTCTCAAACCCCTCTGCAAAGCCCCTTAACTCATACTTTATCTTCTCTAACCACAGGAAGTCATACAGGTCACCCAACCAAGTTGCTAGTCCCGGTGGCGATGCCGACCACCACTCATCATTATTAAACTTATTTATTTATGTCACTTGCCTCCAATTGAGTGTTCCAATCTTAGTCTCACAGGTTACTGGCGCTTTTGCTGACTTTGGCCTAAGTCCACTCCAAGAGGGATAATATTGAGGCAAAATTCACCCTACTTTGGTGCTCCAACATCCTGCCTGTTGCCCTGAGTTTGTGCTTTTTAAAAAATATATATATTTTATTAAAGTTTTCAAACACAATTTTTCCTCCTTACAAATCAACAAAAACGGTAACATGATAACTAATAATAGCATTGTTTAAATAAAATAGTGAACTAACACAATAACACAAAATAGTGCTCCCCCCCCCCCCCCCCCCCCCCCGCCCCTCCACCCCATCTAGAACAAAAATAATTTACCCTCCCTCTGGGCTGCTGCTGCTGGCTATCTATTTTCCCCCTAACGTTCCGCTAGATAGTCGAGGAACGGTTGCCACCGCCTGGAGAACCCCTGAGCCGATTCTCTCAGCGCAAACTTCATCCACTCCAGTTGAGTTGGTGCTTCTAACGTGTCAATAGTTGCATTGTTGGGTAGTAGAGGGAGGGGCAGCGTGGAGGCGGCTGGAGGCGGCGTCTTGCAGGGATACTAGCTTGGGGGCACTAATAACGGCACCGCTGCTGCTCCCGCCAACACGGTACACCACGGGCCCGGTGGTAATGGCGGCACTGAGGATCTGGGATCAGTGGAGAAGGCACAGGGGGGAGGTAGGGGCCTCAGTCTGGACCCCAATACGAAACAACCACAGGTTTGCCCCGGGTAGAATGGACGGGTTTCTAAGCTGGCACAGAGCGGGTATCAAAAGGATGGGGGACTTGTTTATAGATGGGACTTTTGCTAGCCTAAGGGCGCTGGAGGAGAAATTCAGGTTGCCCCCAGGGAATACCTTTAGGTACCTGCAAGTCCGTGCTTTCTTGAAGAAGCAGGTGGTGGAATTTCCGCTGCTACCTGCCCGCAGGATACAGGACAGGGTGGTCTCGGGCATGTGGGTAGGAGATGGAAAGGTAGCAGACATATACCAGGAGCTGCAGGAGGCGGAGGAGCTGAAAGGCAAGTGGGAGGAGGAGCTGGGTGAGGGCCTGTGGGCAGGGTTAATTCGTTCTCGTCTTGTGCCAGGCTTAGCTTGATTCACTTTAAGGTGAGCTGCAGGAGGCAGAGGAGCTGAAGAGCAAGTGGGAGGAGGAGCTGGATGAGGGCCTGTGGGCTGACGCCCTGGGCAGGGTTAATTCCTCCTCGTCTTGTGCCAGGCTTAGCTTGATTCAGTTTAAGGTGGTACACCGGGCGCACATGACAGCGGCAAGAATGAGCAAGTTCTTTGGGGTGGAGGACAAGTGTGTGAGGTGTTCAGGGAGCCCAGCAAATCATGTCCATATGTTTTGGGCATGCCCAGCACTTAAAGGATTCTGGCGAGGCTTTGCAAGGGCTATGTCCAAGGTCTTGGACACTCAGGTAAAGCCGAGTCTGGGGATAGCGATATTTGGGGTGTCAGAAGATCCGGGAGTGCAGGAGCCGAAAGAGGCCTGGGTCCTCGCCTTTGCCTCCTTGGTAGCTTGGAGACGACTCTTGTTAATGTGGAGGGATGCGAAACCCCCAAGTGTGGAGACTTGGGTCAGTGACATGGCTGGGTTTCTAGGTTTGGAGAGGATAAAGTTTGCCTTGAGAGGGTCCTTGCTGGGGTTCTCCAGGTGGTGGCAACCGTTCCTTGACTTTCTCGCAGAACGTTAAGTGAGGAGGTCAGCAGCAGCAGCAAACCGGGGAGAGGGAGTGGGGGGGGGGGAAACTGTATGGGTTGTGGATAGATTTTTCTTGTAAATGGTAGTTATCCCACCTTGTTTTGTTAAGTTGTTAATTCTTTTTTTTGTTTTTTGTTGCCTTCTTTTAGTAGTGGTTTTGTAAAAATTCTGTAAAATTTTGAATAAAAACAAGTTTAAAAAAAAAAAAAATAGTTGCATTGTATCTCAGCACTGTTGGGAAAATCATTTCGCGAAAGACTTGGAATTATACAGTCTCCTTTATGACCCCAGGAAATCCCAAAATGCTTTCCAACCACAGAACTAAAGTATACACACTATAATGTAGGAAACATGGCAGTGAATCTGCAAAATCCCATGAACAGCAATATGATAATCAGATAATCTTTTAAATAATGGTTGAGGGATAACTACCAACCAGGACATCAGGGAGAATTCCCCATTTCTCTTCCAACAGTGCCATAGGTGCTTTTCTAGCATGTATTATAATCCCGGTCCAGATCCCAACTATTTGCTATGATACCGGACAGGAATTCCAATCACTTTTTTAAAAATTTGTATAACTGTGAGGAAAGGATACTTCACTCCAGGAGTGATTCCACGCACAAATGGGGATATTGTATAATAAAACCAACTATTATTAACACAGTATTAAACTACCTGAATAGCACAAATATAGCTTACAAGTACCAGTTAAACAGTGATTAACAATATAAGGAAACACTTTAACTCCTAACTGCCACCTTCTTTATCTCCAATCAAGCAAAACCAATTACAGGTTAAAATCCACTTTCAAATAAAATTAGGATTTCTTGCCTATCTTTGGATAGAAGGATTTTTTGAGAGACTGCCTGAAGAGAGAGAGAGATCCTGCCATTCTAATACTGAATCTCTAACAGCCTTCTGCAGAAACTGCTGTTCAGCTCACAGCTTCCAATAATGCTAACTCAAAACTGACTGCCACAGACCTGGCCCCTCCTATTACTACATTATCTTCATCCCATTCAAATCCCATAACTTAATTAACTTTAAACACAATGTCGCTAATGATCTACTCCCCAGAAGTCATAACAAAAACCCATTCAGCCTCCTTCTAAACATAAGCATGGTTTGATATAACAATGATCTAACCTTTTTGACATCTTAATTGCATCGTCTGCAGCCACTGTGTTTGTCTTTCTTTGAAACCTGGATTTTTAAAAACTATTACTGCACCAGATATATGTAATGCAGTATATATAAGAAAGTCCTATATTCATCACACTTAGGGAAACATGTATTAGTAAAACAAGTGCACCTGAAATGTATCCCAGATTTCTGCAGGAGGGAAGGGAGGAGATTGCAGCGGCTCTGACAAAAAATGTCAAATCTTCTCTGGCAAAGGACTGGAGGACAGCCAATGTGGTGATATTCAAGAAAGGAAGGAGGGCTGAACCAGGAATTTATAAGCCAGTGAGTCTAACCTTGATGTTGGGGAAACTACTGGAAAACATTCTGAGCGACAGAATTAATCTCCACTTGGAGAGGCTAGGATTAACAAAAGAGAGTCGACATGTTTTTTGTGAAAGGGAGATAGAGCATGTCTTACAAATTTCACAGATTATCATAGAATTTACAGTGCAGAAGAAGGCCATTCAGCCCATCGCATCGAGTCTGCACCGGCCCTTGGAAAGTGCACCCCATTTCAGCCCACACCTCCAACCTATCCCTGTAACCCAGTAACCCCACCTAACCTTTTTGGATACTTAGGGCAATTTAGCATAGCCGATCCACCTAACCTGCACATCTTTGGGCTGTGGGAGGAAACCAGAGCACCCGAGGAAACCCACGCAGACATGGGGAGAACGTGCAGACTCCGCACAGACAGTGACCCAAGTTGGGAATCAAACCTAGGATTCTGGAGCTGTGAAGCAACTGTGTTAACCACTGTGCTACCGTGCTGCCAAAAAATTCAAATTGATTGAATTTTTTGAGGAGGTGACTAGTGTAGATGAGGGTCGTGTGGTTAATGTAATTTATATGGACTTTAATAAGGCTTTTGACAAGGTCCCACATGGGAGGTTGATGTAGAAGGTAAGAGTCCATGTGATCCAGGGCAATTTGGCAAACTAGATCCAAAACTCACTTAGTGGTAGGAGGCAAAGGGTGATGGGTGAAGGTTGTTTTTGTGACTGGAAGCCTGTGTCCAGTGGTATTCCTCAGGGTTCAGTGCTGGGTCCCTTGTTGTTTGTAGTAAACATTAATGATCTGGATGTGAATGGAGGAAGTATAATAAGTAAGTTTGCAGATGGCACAAAAATTGGTGGCGTAGTGAATAGTGAGGAGAAAGGCCTTGGATTACAGAACAATATACACGGGCTGGTTAGATAGACAGAAGAATTACAAATGGAATTTAACCATGAAAAGTGTGAGGTAATGCATTTTGAAAGGACTAACCAGGCAAGAGTATATACAATGAATGGTCGGACCCTGGAAAGTAGAGGATCAAAGGTGTGCAGGTTCACAGATCTCCGAAGTCAGCAGGACAGGTAGATAAGGTGGCTAAGAAGGCCTACGGGATTCTTTCCTTTATTAACTGAGGCATAGAATATAAGAGGAGGGAGGTTATGCTGGAGCTGTATAAAATGCTGGTTAGACCCCAGCTGGAGTACTGTGTGCAATTCTGATCACCACACATAGAAAGGAAGTGATTGCACCGGAGAGGGCGCAGAGGAGATTCACCAGGATGGTGCCTGGGCTGGAGTGTTTCAGCTCTCAAGAGAGACTGGATAGGCTGGGTTTGTTTTCCCTCGAATAGAGAAGGCTGGGGTTGGGGTGGGGATGGGGGCAGGGGCTGAATCCAGATTGAGGTGTATAAAATTATGAGGAGCATCGTGTGGACAGGAAGGTACTTTCCCCCTTAGTGGAGGGGTCAATAAGCAGGGGCATAGATTTAAGGTAATGGGTAAAAGGTGTAAAGGAGTTGTGAGGAAAAACTTTCCAGGTGGTTGGAATCTGGAACTCACTGCCTGAAAGGGTGATAGAGATGGGAACCCTCACAACTTTTAAGAAGTATTTAGATGAACATTTTAAATGCCATTGCATACAAGGCAATGGACCAAGTGCTGGAAAATGGATTTGGAATAGTTAGATGCTTGATGGTCGGTGCAGACGCAATGGGCTGAAGGGCCTCTTTCTGTGCTGTAAAACTCTATGGCTGTACTCAGCTGTAATTTTAAATAGAGGTTGTCCAAAGTCACATATATCCGCTCTCAAAATCCCACTTTCCTAACAAAATAATGGCCGCTTGCCCTGACACCTTGTGCAGTAAGTTCCCACTTTAAGTCTTTTTGTTTCAAAGTTGCAGTTTTTAGGGCCATAATTCATGATTTACACCTTCAGTTCCAGTTTTACATTGTTTTGTGCCATCATACATTATTGCTCTGCATCATTTTGCATCTCCGTTTCTCGTCGGTTTGACCTGATCGACGCCAATCGAGTGCAAGGAGGGACTTTCAATTGCACTCTGAAGGATTTGTGATTTTTTTTTTTAAAAATCTGAAACAAACCTTTCCAAGAGGACTACCCAAACAAAGGATTTTTTTGCAAGGAAGAATTTGAACCCTGGGCTGCTCATTTCTGTGAAGGAAAGGCTTGATTCTTGACTCTGCAAGTTGATCATAATTGTGTGGCCTTAGGTATGCCTACTGTGGAGCTGTACATTGAAGTGAGACAGAGAAGCCATTTCAAAGTTGTTGAGACTGACACAGCATTTGCTTTCCTCGTCTCAGGGTTTGTTTGGGTGAAAAAACCTGATAACAAATTTCTGATTAATTTTGGAGCCCCCAATCTGCAGTAGGTGAGGCAGAGAGGTCTTTGTAAAATCAGTGAGAGAGTGCAGCACAGAGGCACTAATCACTCAAAGTCACATGGGGGAAGGTTCCTTCAGGAAAGCGGCAAACCACAGACTTCATCGGGAACATGCGGAGGCTAAGTCAATGTGATGGAAAGAATGATACAACTTCCAAACAATGTTATCCATCGGAGCTTCCAAGCAACACCTGCCCCACCTATGGTAAAGACTACAGGTCATGCACTGGGCTTATCAGCCATCTATTGTGACACCCTGGGCAAGTGCACGGTCAATTCCTGTCCCGCCTGTCTCAGAGACACAACACAAGTGAATTAACCAATAATTCTTATAAGACCCAAAGTCTTTGACCCTTGGCTGCTCAATAACCAGTATGAAGTCTTACAGCACCAGATTAAAGTCCAACAGGTTTGTTTCAAATATATATAGACAATATATATATATATATTTTTTTTTCTCTATATATGTTTCTGGAACCTACCTCTTCATTCACCTGAGGAACAAAGAACAAAGAAATGTACAGCACAGGAATAGGCCCTTCGGCCCTCCAAGCCCGTGCCGACCATACTGCCCGACTAAACTACAATCTTCTACACTTCCTGGGTCCATATCCTTCTATTCCCATCCTATTCATATATTTGTCAAGATGCCCCTGAAATGTCCCTATCGTCCCTGCTTCCACTACCTCCTCCGGTAGTGAGTTCCAGGCACCCACTACCCTCTGCGTAAAAAACTTGCCTCTTACATCTACTCTAAACCTTGCCCCTCTCACCTTAAACCTATGCCCCCTAGTAATTGACCCCTCTACCCTGGGGAAAAGCCTCTGACTATCCACTCTGTCTATGCCCCTCATAATTTTGTATACCTCTATCAGGTCGCCCCTCAACCTCCTTCGTTCCAGTGAGAACAAACCGAGTTTATTCAACCTCTCCTCATAGCTAATGCCCTCCATACCAGGCAACATTCTGGTAAATCTCTTCTGCACCCTCTCTAAAGCCTCCACATCCTTCTGGTAGTGTGGCGACCAGAATTGAACACTATACTCCAAGGAAGGAGCAGTGCTCCGAAAGCTAGTGATTTGAAACAAACCTGTTGGACTTTAACCTGGTGTTGTGTGCTGTGAGAGTACCTTTAAGAAATGGGTGTTTAAGAAATGTGCCTTTAAGAAATGGATGTTTATCAGTGATGTCAGAGTGTGGGTGGAGCTGGGCTGTCTTTCAGCTTTTTACTTTCATTTTAGGCTGTTTGCTGCAGGGTGTGTTTTAGTTTCGTTTTCAGTGTTGGAGCTGAAGCCAGACAAAGCAGGTGTACGGCTGTTCTCTCTACCATGAAAAGACTATCTCTTGATCATTTGGTGAATTCAGAATTATAAATGCTCTCAGTAGTGAATGCAAATCTGATGTGCTTCTATTAAAAGGTGTTTCTTTTGTCTTCTGGATGTTATTTGAGAGGTTATTAAGGATTACTTAGTGTTGTATTCTTTGGGGGTTGTATTTGAATTGATGGTTGCTAAGATGTTCACTATGTTTTTAAAAGGTTAACTTGAGTTCATAAAATAAACATTGTTTTGCTTAAAAAATACTTTTCCATTTCTGCTGTACCACATCTGTAGAGTGGGCCGTGTGCTCCCCATACCACAATCTATTAAAAGTTGTGGGTCAGGTGAGCTCCATGATACACTTTGGGGTTCTCTAAACCCTGGCCTATAACAAATTGGGGGCTTGTCCGGGATAAAAGTCTATCTATTGGATTGGCTTAGTGAACTTAAAGACAGTGGGGGTGAGCATATTGTGGTTGCTTTTCAGGTGTGGTATTTTAGTTTAAGTGGGGAGTGTGTTGTGGACAATGGCTCTTTCAGAGGCTCTGAGGTTTTTGGGGGTGGAGACGGTCACACACAGTACCTTACGGACAGAGACTAAAAACAGACTGTTAGATTTATCAAAAACATTGCAGTTAACATTACCTGACAAAATGTGAAAAGATGAGGTAATTATGGCGGTGGCTAAGCATTTAAAGTTGCCTGAGATACAGTTTGACTCATTGGAAATGGCAAAAATTCAGTTACAACTTAAACAAATGGAACATGAGAAAGAATTAAAGCAGCTTGAATATGAAAGAGATAGAGAGGAAAAAGAAAGGGAGGGAGAAGAAAGGAGAAAAGAAAGAATAGCCTTAGCAGAACAAAAAGAAAGAGAAAGGGAGATACAAATCAGGGAAAAAGATAAAGAGAGAGAGTTTGAACTTCAGAAAATGGCCATGAAACATGACAGTCAGTTAAAATTGGCAGACGTAAAGGGAAACGTACAGTTGGATGATAGTGATGAGGATAGTGAGAAGGAGCATCATAGTCGAAGGTTGCAAAGTCACAGGTTAAGACAAGAGGAGAAATCAAAGAGTGAAGATGAAGTGGAAGTGCAATTATCAGAAACAATTTTTGATCAAGATGGTTGAAAAAGAATAAGAACAGGTGGAGGATGAGGCGGATATTTTTAGTTCAGGAAAATTGGTGGAGTTACAACAGAAAGATGTAGAAATAAAATGGATGTATCAGAAAGCATATATGGAAGAGGAATCTGAGTGTATACCAGAGTGTTATTACCATAAAAGTGATGTCTTGATGAGAAAATGGAGACCTTTACACATGCAGGCAGATGGAAAGTGGGCAGAAGTTCATCAAGTAGTATTGCCGGAGGATATAGAAAGGAGTTGTCGCGAGTTGCACATGAGGTACCAGTGGGAGGTCATTTGGGAATAAGGAAAACTCAAGATAAAATACAAAAACATTTTTATTGGCCTGGACTACATGAAAATGTATTTAAATTTTGTCGATCATGCCACACATGTCAAGTGATAGGGAAACCTCAAGCAGTGATAAAACCAGCGCCCTTAATACCCATCCCAGCATTTGAAGAACCTTTTACAAGGGCCCTAATTGATTGCGTAGGATTGATTGCGTAGGACCGCTTCCTAAAACGAAAAGTGGGAATCAATATCTTTTGACTATAAGGGATGTGTCTACTAGGTTTCCAGAGGCCATTCCAGTACGCAATATTACAGCTAAAAAGATTGTGGAGGAGTTACTTAAATTCTTTACGAGATATGGACTACTCACAGAAATACAATCGGATCAAGGATCAAATTTTACCTCCAGGTTATTCAAAGAAGTTATGGATAGCTTAGGAATAAAACAATTTACATCAACTGCGTACCATCCTGAATCGCAGGGAGCGTTAGAAAGGTGGCATCAGACATTAAAGACAATGTTGAGGGCTTATTATCAAGATTATCCAGAGGATTGGGATAAAGGAATTCCATTCGTACTGTTTGCAATTGGGGATGCACCTAATGAGTCAAGCAAATTCAGTCCTTTTGAACTAATTTTTGGTCATTAGGTAAGATTACCGCTTAAATTGATTAAGGAAAAATTGTGACTGAGAAATCGGAAATTACATTATTGGATTACGTATCAAATTTTAGAGAACGATTAGATAGAGCAGGCGAATTGGCTAGGCAACATTTAAAAGTTTCACAAAATGTGGTGAAATGGGTAACGGATAAGAAATCCAAAGTTCGTAGTTTTGCCAGTGGAGATAAAGTTTTAGTGTTGTTACCAGTGGTAGGTGAACCTTTAAAAGCTAGGTTTTGTGGACATTATCAGATTGAAAGGAAATTAAGTGAGGTGAATTATGTGGTAAAAACACCAGATAGAAGGAAAACTCACCGAGTGTGTCATGTGAATATGCTTAAAAGGTACTTTGAAAGGGAGGGAGAGAAAAAGGAGGAGGTTTTAATGATTCTAACTCAAAGTGACGAACCAAATCCAGATGACTGTGGATTTGACATACCTCAAATTAAATTAGAAAATGAGGATGTTCTTAAAAATTGGGATAAATTGTTGAGTTACCTTCCAGAGGAAAAACAAACTGACCTAAAAGAGTTATTGATATTACATGGGCAAGTTTGTAGAGGTAATTTTCAGCCAGACTTGGAAAGAACATTTAAAGCATCTGATGGAGTTATTCGATCGACTTCAGGAGGCACGTTTGGTGGTAAACCTAGCCAAACGTGAATTTGGAAAAGCCCAAGTCACTTTCCTTGAGGAGTTTCCGTTACCCTCAAGACGAAAGGAAATAATGCGATTTCTTGGCATGAGTGGATTTGATCACGCATTGGTGAAAAATTTTTGTAGCGTGGTTGCTCCACTGATGGACTTGCTGAAGAAACGATGAAAAGTTCAGTGGACAGTGGACTTTCAACAGGCATTTGACTGCCTGAAGGCTGTGGTAACCAATGCTCCTGTGTTGGAGAATTACAAGGGACTCTGTGATCAGATTGAACTAAAATATCTGACTTTTAAGAGACATGCTGAGGCAGAGAGAAATGGACGGATCGTGCAGAGACCTTCTTGTTCAAAGAGATGTCAATCAAGAAGGATTTCAGTTGGAGGAAGAAGAACGAAAAAAAAATGGACTATATTATTATACCTGTTTGCGTGTATTTTTTTTTTTTAAACGAAAAAGTATATTTACTGTGTGCATTTCTTAAAGGATAGTGAAAAGGTGAAAAATGAAACCATCTTGAAGTTGATGGGGGTTTTTTTCTTGGGGGGGGGAGGTGTCAAGTGAGAGTACTTTTAAGAAATGGGTGTTTTAAAAATGTACCTTTAAGAACTGGATGTTTATCAGTGATGTCAGAGTGTGGGTGGAGCTGGGCTGTCTTTCAGCTTTTTACTTTCGTTTTAAGCTGTTTGCTGCAGGGTGTGTTTTAGTTTCGTTTTCAGTGTTGGAGCTGAAGTCAGACAAAGCAGGTGTACTGCTGTTCTCTCTACCATGAAAAGACTATCTCTTGATCATTTGGTGAATTCAGAATTATAAATGTTCTCAGTAGTGAATGCAAACCTGATGTGCTTCTGTTAAAAGGTGTTTCTTTTGTCTTCTGGATGTTGTTTGGGAAGTTATTAAGGATTACTTAGTATTGTATTCTTTGGGGGTTGTATTTGAATTGATGGTTGCTAAGATATGCACTGTATGTTTTAAAAAGGTTAACTTGAGTTCATAGAATAAACAATGTTTTGCTTTAAAAAATACTTTCCCATTTCTGCTGTACCACACCTGTAGAGTGGGCCGTGTGCTCCCCATACCACAATCTATTAAAAGTTGTGGGTCAGGTGAACTCCATGATACACTTTGGGGTTCTCTAAACCCTGGCCCATAACAGTTGTAAGACTTCTTACTGTGCTCACCCCAGTCCAACGCTGGCATCTCCACATCATACAAGCACCAGGTTTGTAAGTTAAAACACAATTACTGTTTATAACAAGAACTATCATGAAACATGTAGCAAATACAGTTGGTTAACTATTAATAATTACCCAACTCCTACTTTAACTGGCCTCCCATCCTCTACACACAAACATAGAGGGGTGGAAAGGGGTAAAAAAAAATACGTATTTGAAAGAGAAAATAGTCTTTTATTCAGATGATGGTTCTTATGCATGCTTTCTTCACAGTGGGCTTGTAGATTACAGTCTTTGTTTTTCAGCCTGTACTGGTCTTTCTGGAGTTTTAAAACACTGTACACTCAACTTTCCTGGAGATGCAAACTCTTTCTCATCTAACCTTACTTTCAGTTTGTGTTTTATCTACAGGCCTCTGTACTTCCAGGATCACAACACCCACAGGCTTATTGGAGAGAGAAACAGCTCTTACCTCAGGATTTCTAAAGAGAGTTAGCTAGTTCTGGAGACAGCTTTCAGCCCTCACTGCAGGTTTTCTGGAGAGAGTTAGCAACAGCTTTCCGGAGAGGATTAGCTGGACCCTTTCACCTCTGTGCGGCCAAAATCAAAACTGAAACCTCCTTAGATCTCTGAACCATCCCACTGGGATAAGAACCGCTTTGTGGGAAATTCATTGGCCACCAGGCAAATCAATCAAACCGAGTTCCAGCCCATCTCTTCACACTGATGCCGGACAGTCTAAACTCCAGTTTAAAGCAGCACAGGCTTCAGCTTTCTTCTGCTTGAATTAAAGACTCTGGCCACTTGCCTTAAAGACACATGCCTATTAACCATCCCTGAATCAAAAATGTGATGGCAAAAATAAAAGAAAGTGGAAATCAGGGAACAAACAGAGAAAACAGGAAGGACTCTTACATATCTGAGAACCCATCCACCCAGAGTGGAAGCTAGTCACCCCTGAACCCAAGGGATTGCCTCAGAACAGTGTTCTTCAAATGTTTTTTCCGGAGACCCATTTTTACCAACCGGCCAACCTTCAGGACCCAACCCAGCCGACATTTGCGACCCACGCCGGCCGACCTTCGCGACCCACGCCGGCCGACCTTCGTGACCCCCGCCGGCCGACCTTCGCGACCCACGCCGACCGACCTTCGCGACCCACGCCGGCCGACCTTCGCAACCCACCATTTTCTCTTACCTTGTTTGCTGCTGACAAAAATGGAGGAAATGGTTTTGGGTCCCTTTGGCCCTCGTACACGCTCCTCCAATGGAATCTGTTGGATGAAGGTGAAGCCTTCCGGTGTCGGAAAGTATGGAGTCTCCATCGGTCCAAAGTTCTGCATTTTTATCCTGTAAAATTTTATCAAATGAAACCTCCCCGAACTTGTACAAATAATGTACAAATGTTTTAAAAATGAATAAAATAAATGAAAAAAAAAAAAATTAAATGAATAAAATAAATGAATAAAACCCCACCGAACTTGTAAAACAAAAAGCTGCGACCGTTCAAAAAAAAAAAAGCGGCCGCACTGCGCCTGCGCGCCCGATCATCGGTGCACAGGCGCATAGTTTTGCACATGCGCGCCGATAATCTGGCACGCATGCGCAGTGCGGCCACATCTTTTTTAAATGTTGCGGCCGTTTTGAAGGCCGTTTGCATTCTTAACATCCGGCTGCTGCGCGCAGATTTGAGAGATCGGGAGCACCGCGACGGACAGCTCCACGACCCTCCTGACACCCACCCGCGGGTCGCGCCCCTGAGTTTGACAATGCCTGCCTTAGAGAGACTGGTAAACGTTATCTAATTTTAATTTATACAGTATTTCTTTTGTATTTAGTAATTTGTTGGGTCGTTCGCCAAGTAAAGGTCAGTTTTCTTGCAAAATAATGAATTCGAGGCCAAAGTAAAGGAAGCTGAAATTCAGGAAAACAATGATTGGATATTGAGAATGGGTCAAGAGGACAAACGTGGTGGTCAGACAAGATACTGCTCAAGATGCAATCTACGTAATGGCTGGAACCTGGTCATCCAATTAAGCAACCTGATCAGATTTATTTTAAGCTGTATAAATATACCAGGCTTAGTTGCATGTGCTGTCTTAGTGGAGACAATTTAATATCTTCATACTGAAGCATCACTTGTGAAGTAGATGTTTGATTTTTGCCGACGTTTTTGAGGAACATTTTTGTGCAGCTGGAACATCTGATGAAATGTTAATGAATCAAACATTCCGTATTAATCTATTTAAATCTCTGTCAGTGCTTTTGGTATTAAAATTTTAACACCTTGCCATTGTCAGTTTATTATTTGTTTGTGTTCTTGGTCATTAAGTTGGGCTGTGGAGCGAAGCAAGTTAATTAAGCAATTATGTGGCAGCACTGTGGCGCAGTGGATGAGCACTGCTGCCTCACGGCGCCGAGGTCCCAGGTTCATCCCGGCTCTGGGTCATTGTCCGTGTGGGGTTTGCACATTCTCCCCGTGTCGGCGTGGGTTTCGCCCCCACCGCCCAAAAATGTGCTCGTTAGGTGGATTGGCCACGCTACATCTGCCTCCGCACCCGTTTCCAACCCCGACTGGTCCGACACCCCGAATATGGCCCCCCAAGGGCCTGGGTCCAGTTTCACGTGCACCACTTTAGAGATTACCCTAAAAACCTCCTTCCAGTAATCCTCTAGCTTTGGACAGGACCAAAACATATGAACGTGGTTTGCGGGGTCCAATGCCACAACTACCTCTGTTTCCTTCCCCTCCGCCAGTACCATAACCACGTTCAATACCCTCCTAATGTTCGAAAAGAGCTGCCTCCCTCTCACAAACCCCATCTGATCTTCACCTATCACCTTCGGGAGGCACTCCTCCAGCCTACCTGCCAGTACCTTCGCCAATATCTTTGTGTCCATGTTTAAAAGAGATATGGGCCTATATGACCCACACTCCGTCGGATCCTTATCTTTCTTAAGCAACAGGGAAATCGATGCCTGCCCCAAAGTTTGTGGTAACACCACCTTCCCTATCGCCTCCTCAAACATCCCCACCATCAGTGGTACCAGCTTATTTTTGAAATTTTTTATAACATTCCACCAGAAACCCATCCAGCCCTGCCACCTTCCCCGACTGCATCCTCCCAATTGCATCTTTTATCTCCTGCTCCACTATCGCTCCTTCTAATGTAGCCCTGTCCCCCTCCGCTAACCGAGGGTACTCCAGCCCATCTAGAAAATCCTGCACCTCCCGGCCTCCCCAAGGTGGCTCTGACCTGTACAACCTCTCATAGAATTCCTTAAAGACCTTGTTAACCTGATCTGGAGCTACCACCAACTTCCCTGCCCTGTCCCGCACCTGGACAATTTCCCTTGCCGCAGCCTCCCTACAGAGCTGACCCGCCTTCTCTCCATGCTCGTTAACTGCCCTCCTTGCTCGCCTCAATTGGCGTACCGCCTTCCTGGTAGATAGTCGGTCAAAGCTCGCCTGGAGTTCCTTCCTCTTTTCCAACTGCGCTGGGTCCCTATCTTCTGCATACCTCCTATCTACCTCCAGTATCTCATCTATTACCCTCTGACGTTCCAACCTCTCCTCTTTGTCTAGCATAGCCTTGAACGAGATCACCTCACTCCTCACCACCGCCTGTAAAGCCTCCTAGACAACTGCCTTCGACACCTCACCCATGCAGTTAAAACCTACATATTCCTCGATTACTTTTTCAATTTTGTCACAGAACCCTCGGTCCCCAACAGTCCCACATCTAACTTCCACCCTGGTCTCTGTACCATCTCCTCCTCCAGTACCATATCCACCAAATGCGGAGCATGATCTGATATTGCAATTGCAGAGTACTCCTACCCTTTAACCCCAGCCAGCAGCGCCTTCCCCACCATGAAAAAGGTCGATCCGCGAGTACACCTTATGGACCGCTGAGAAAAACGAGTACTCCCGCACCCTCAGGTGCAGAAACCTCCAAGGGTCCACCCCTCCCATTTCCACCATTAGCCCAGCCAGTGCCTTCGCAATCCCATACCTACCCCCCTGATCTGCTACCACCTTCTCCACCTGGAAGCGTACCCTTTTGCTGACCATTACCGCTACCCCTCGAGCCCTTCCGTCAAATCCAGAATGAAACACCTGACTAACCCAGCCCTTTTTAAGTCTCACCTGGTCCTTCACCCTCAGGTGAGCCTCCTGCAGCATTGCTACATCGGCCTTCAAACTTTTAAGATGCACAAGCACCCTTGACGTCTTGACTGGGCCTCACAACCCCCTCACATTCCACGTGACTATCCGAACTGAGGGATTCTCACCACCCCCCCCCCTTCTTATCCACCATCATCATACCACCGGGCCCTGCCCCATGAGCTTGACCCGTCCTGTTCCATTATTAACATCGAACCCCCTCCCAGAATCCCCCCTGCACTTCCCCTCGAAAAAATCTCACCCAGTATTGATCCCCCCTCCAACTTGTTCGCCTCATAGGCCCATCAAAACCTGCTAACCAAGCTCTAACGTCCACAGCCCTCCTCTCACCTCACCTCCGTTCACTGGCCAACTTTAGTTAGCTAGCCCGGGTGGCTCCCCCCCAAGGCATTCTGTTCCCTCCCACCCAGTCCCAGAAGAAAAAGAAAAACAATCTAACCCATACAATTCAACGAAATAACATATAACCATTGCAACAAACAAAAAGGAACAAAAATCCCAATCAAATCAAACAAAAACTTAAACTCTATAACAATGTGAAGTCAAATAAGTTACAATACAGGTCAGTGAAAGGAAAGTTATAACATTTATACATTTTCCAGCTCCCCAATCACAGTCCACGATCTCTCTTCCAGCTCCGCTCCTCACGTCTGTCCCAAGCCTTCTGCCTTCATGAACGCCTCAGCCGCCTCCAACGTTTCAAAATAAAAGTCTTTGGCGTTATACATCACCCTCACCTTCCCTGGGTATACCGTACCAAATCGCAGTCCCGTGTTGTACAGTGCCGACTTCACTCGGCTGAACGCCGCTCGTCTCTTTGCCAGCTCCACCGTCAAGTCCTGGTAAATCCGAACTCGAGCATCATCCCACTGCACCTCCCACTTCTACTTCGGCCAGCTTAACACCTTCTCCTTCATGTGGTATTTATGGAAGCAGATAATTACTGCTCTCGGCGACTCATTTACCTTGGGTTTTGGCCTTAACGACCGATGAGCTCGGCCAAGTTCATACCGGGAGCGGTCTTCACCCTCCCCCATCAACTCCGCCAGCATCTTAGCATAGTACTCTGTTGGCCTTGAGCCCTCTGCCCCTTCAGGCAAGCCCACAATTCTCAGATTTTGCCGCCTCGAGCGGTTCTCCAAGTTCTTGAGCTTTGCTCGGAGTCCTCTGTTGACCTCCACGACCCTCTGTAGTTCGGCTCCCATCGAGGTGAGCTAGTCGCTGTGCTGCGACATGGCCTCCTTCACTTCCTTCATCTTTTCACCTTGTTCTCTCACCTCGGCCGATGTCTTTGCCACATCCATCCTCACCGGGACGATTGCCTCCTCCACCAATCTCAGTGTGACCGCCATCTCCTTCCTCAACGCCTCCATGAGCCTCACAAACTGCTTCTCCAGCTCCACAGCCATCATTTTGGTCATCCTTTCCACTGTAAGTAATGTGGCCCCACCACGCGGTCCGGCATACGCCATCTTGTCAGCGCTTTTACTGGTCCTCTCCTTTGGCGGCGAACCCACGTTTCCTCCCTTTTCACATCTGTTTTTGGCATCCCTTAACCACTTAGTATTTTTCTCCTTATTTCTTCAATCTTGAGATAAATAAATAATAAAATAAAAAAATTTTTAAATTTAAAAATAAAAATTATAATAAAAATAATTTCTTTAAACTTTTTAAAAAAAATCAAAATCAAAGTTCAAAAAATCTCTTTTCCTGGGTCTGGACCCAAACATTCATTTTCAGCAGGGGCCACCCAGTGTGCGCTGCTCCCTCTCTACATATGTGCTGGATTCAGGCCTCGCCTCAGGCCACACTCCCTCGCTCAAGAATTCTTTTTTTTAAAGATATATTTTATTCAAGATTTTTTGGCCAAACATAACAGTACATAGTGTTTCCTTTATACATCAATAAAACAATATAAATAACAATGGCCAGTTTTAAACAAATAAATAAATAATATATGAACAAAATCAAAAACAAAACTAAATGGCAACTGCCTTGTCCACGATAAATACTCTCCAAAACTACAATCCAACAATCCAATATACAATTACATATACCAAACACCTATGCATATACAATAACATCCCTGAGAGTCCTTCTGATTCCTCCTCCCCCCCCCCCCCCCCCCCCCCCCCCCCCCCCCCCCGGGTTGCTGCTGCTGTCTTCTTCTTTTCCATTCCCTCTATCTTTCTGTGAGGTATTCGACGAACGGTTGCCACCGCCTGGTGAACCCTTGAGCCGACCCCCTTAGAACGAACTTAATCCGTTCCAACTTTATAAACCCTGCCATGTCATTTATCCAGGTCTCCACACCCGGGGGCTTGGCTTCCTTCCACATTAACAATATCCTGCGCCGGGCTACTAGGGACGCAAAGGCCAAAACATCAGCCTCTTTCGCCTCCTGCACTCCCGGCTCTTCTGCAACCCCAAATATAGCCAGCCCCCAGCTTGGTTCGACCTGGACCCCCACCACCTTCGAAAGCACCTTTGCCACCCCCACCCAAAACCCCTGTAGTGCCGGGCATGACCAGAACATGTGGGTATGATTCGCTGGGCTTCTCGAGCATCTCGCACACCTATCCTCTACACCAAAAAATTTACTGAGCCGTGCTCCAGTCATATGCGCCCTGTGTAACACCTTAAATTGTTTCAGGCTTAGCCTGGCACACGAGGACGATGAGTTTACCCTACTTAGGGCATCAGCCCACAGCCCCTCCTCAATCTCCTCCCCCAGCTCTTCTTCCCATTTCCCTTTCAGCTCATCTACCATGATCTCCCCCTCGTCCCTCATTTCCCTATATATGTCTGACACCTTACCGTCCCCCACCCATGTCTCTGAGATCACTCTATCCTGCACCTCCTGCATCGGGAGCTGCGGGAATTCCCTCACCTGTTGCCTCGCAAAAGCCCTCAGTTGCATATACCGAAATACATTCCCTTGGGGCAACCCATATTTTTCCGTCAGCGCTCCCAGACTCGCAAACGTCCCATCTACGAACAGATCTCTCAATTGTGTTACCCCTACTCTTTGCCATGCTCCAAATCCCCCATCTATTCTCCCCGGAACAAACCTACGGTTATTTCTTATCGGGGACCGCACCGAGGCTCCCGTCTTTCCCCTATGCCATCTCCACTGCCCCCAAATTTTCAGTGTAGCCACCACCACCGGGCTTGTGGTGTATTTCTTCGGTGAGAACGGCAACGGCGCCGTCACCATAGCTTGTAGGCTAGTCCCCCTGCAGGACGCCCTCTCCAATCTCTTCCACGCCGCTCCCTCCTCTTCTCCCAACCACTTATACACCATTGAGATATTGGCGGCCCAGTAGTACTCACTTAGGCTCGGTAGTGCCAGCCCCCCCCTATCCCTACTACGCTGCAAAAATCCCCTCCTCACTCTCGGGGTCTTCCCGGCCCACACAAAACTCATAATACTCTTCTCAATTCTTTTTAAAAAAGCCTTCGTGACCACCACTGGGAGGCACTGAAACACAAAAAGGAATCTCGGGAGGACCACCATTTTAACCGCCTGCACCCTCCCTGCCAGTGACAGGGACACCATGTCCCATCTCTGAAAGTCCTCCTCCATCTGCTCCACCAACCGCGTTAAATTTAGCCTATGCAATGTACCCCAATTCTTGGCTATCTGGATCCCCAAGTACCGAAAGTCCCTTGTTACCTTCCTCAACGGTAAGTCCTCTATTTCTCTGCTCTGCTCCCCTGGATGCACCACAAACAACTCACTTTTCCCCATGTTCAATTTATACCCTGAAAAAACTCCAAACTCCCCAAGTATCCGCATTGTCTCTGGCATCCCCTCCGCCGGGTCCGCCACATATAACAACAAATCATCCGCATACAGAGATACCCGGTGTTCTTCTCCTCCCCTGAGTACTCCCCTCCACTTCCTGGAACCCCTCAATGCTATTGCCAGGGGCTCAATCGCCAGTGCAAACAATAATGGGGACAGAGGACATCCCTGCCTCGTCCCTCTATGGAGCCGAAAATATTCAGACCCCCGTCCATTCGTGACTACGCTCGCCATCGGGGCCCTATACAGCAGCTGTACCCATCTAATATACCCATCTCCAAAGCCGAATCTCCTCAGCACCTCTCACAAATAATCCCACTCCACTCTATCAAATGCTTTCTCGGCATCCATCGCCACCACTATCTCCGCTTCCCCTTCTGGTGGGGGCATCATCATTACCCCTAGCAGCCTCCGTATATTCGTATTCAGCTGTCTCCCCTTCACAAACCCAGTTTGGTCCCCATGGACCACCCCCGGGACACAATCCTCTCTCCTCATTGCCATTACTTTGGCCAGAATCTTAGCGTCCACGTTCAGGAGGGAAATAGGCCTTTAGGACCCGCATTGCAGCGGGTCTTTTTCCTTCTTTTGGAGGAGCGATATCGTTGCCTCTGACATAGTCGGGGGCAGCTGCCCCCTTTCCCTCGCCTCATTAAAGGTTCTCCTCAGTAGCGGGGCCAGCAAGTCCACATATTTCCTATAAAATCCGTCTGGTCCCGGGGCCTTCCCCGCCTGCATGCTCCTAATTCCTTTTACTACTTCCTCCGTTTCAATCTGTGCTCCCAGTCCCACCCTCTCCTGCTCCTCCACCTTAGGAAATTCCAGCTGGTCCAGAAAACACATCATTCTCTCCTCCCCATCCAGGGGCTGAGCTTCATATAATCTTTCATAGAATGCCTTGAACACTCCATTCACTCTCTCTGCTCCCCGCTCCATCTCTCCCTCCTCATCTCTCACTCCCCCTATCTCCCTCGCTGCTCCCCTTTTCCTCAGTTGGTGGGCCAGCAACCTGCTCGCCTTCTCCCCATATTCGTACTGTACACCCTGTGCCTTCCTCCACTGCGCCTCTGCATTACCCGTAGTCAGCAAATCAAATTCTACATGTAGCCTTTGCCTTTCCTTGTATAGTCCCTCCTCCCGTGCCTCCGCATATTGCCTGTCCAACCTCAGAAGTTCTTTCAGCAACCGCTCCCGTTCCCTACCCTCCTGCTTTCCTTTATGTGCCCTGATTGATATCAGCTCCCCTCTAACCACTGCCTTCAGCGCCTCCCAGACCACTCCCATCTGGACCTCCCCATTATCATTGAGTTCCAAGTACCTTTCAATACACCCCCACACCCTTAAGCACACCCCCTCATCTGCCAATAGTCCCATGTCCATTCTCCAGGGTGGACGCTGTTCTTTTTCCTCCCCTATCTCCAAGTCCACCCAATGTGGAGCGTGATCCGAAATAGCTATAGCCGTATACTCCGTCCCCGTCACCTTCGGGATCAGCGCCCTTCCCAAAACAAAAAAGTCTATCCGTGAATAAACTTTGTGGACATAGGAGAAAAACGAAAACCCCTTACTCCTAGGTCTACTAGATCTCCAGGGGTCTACTCCTCCCATCTTCTCCATGAAGTCCTTAAGCACCCTAGCTGCTGCCGGCCTCCTTCCGGTCCTGGACCTCGATCTGTCCAGCCCTGGCTCCAGCACCGTGTTAAAATCTCCACCCATTACCAGCTTCCCCGCCTCTAGGTCCGGGATACATCCTAGCATGCGCCTCATAAAGTTGGCATCATCCCAGTTCGGGGCATATACATTCACTAAGACCACCGCCTCCCCCTGTAATTTGCCACTCACCATCACGTATCTGCCCCCACTATCCGCCACTATGGTCTTTGCCTCAAACATTACCCGCTTCCCCACTAGTATAGCCACCCCCCTGTTTTTCGCATCTCGACCCGAATGAAACACCTGCCCCACCCATCCTTTGCGTAGTCTGACCTGGTCTATCAGTTTCAAATGCATCTCCTGTAGCATAACCACATCTGCCTTAAGTTTCTTTAGGTGTGCGAGTACCCGTGCCCTCTTTATCGGCCCGTTCAGCCCTCTCACATTCCACGTGATCAGCCGGGTTGGGGGGCTCTTTACCCCCCCCCCCCCCTTGTCGACTAGCCATCCCCTTTTTTTTAACCAGCTCCTCACCCGGTTCCCACGTAGCTGTGTCCCCCCCAGGTGGCACCCCCCTGCCCTGCCCACCCCACCCCATACCAGCTCCCCTTCTCCCCAGCAGCAGCAACCCAGTTAACCGCCCCCCCCCCCCCGTTAGATCCCCCACTAGCGTAATTGCACCCCCCATGTTGCTCCCAGAAGTCAGCAAACTCTGGCCGACCTCGGCTTCCCCCGTGACCTCGGCGCGCACTGTGCGACGCCCCCTCCTTCCTGCTTCCCTGTTCCCGCCATAATTATCATAGCGCGGGAAGAAAGCCCGCGCTTCCCTTTTGGCCCCGCCCCCAATGGCCGACGCCCCCAGCTCCTCCACCTCCCTCCCTCCCCCACAACAAGGGGAAGAGAGAACAGTCACCGGGTCGCAGGATTAACAACTTAAAAATCATCTCTCCTCTCCCCCCTTTTTCCCCCTCTCTTCGCCCCCCATATTCACCTTCCTTTTATAAAGCACCGCCTTGGCCCGATTAAAGCTCGCCCTCCTTCTCGCCACCTCCGCACTCCAATCCTGATATACGCGGATCACCGGGTTCTCCCACCTACTGCTCCGAGTTTTCTTTGCCCATCTGAGGACCATCTCTCTGTCCTTATATCGGAGAAATCTCACCACTATGGCTCGGGGAATTTCTCCAGCCCTCGGTCTTCGCGCCATAACTCGATAGGCTCCCTCCACCTCCAACGGACCCGCCGGGGCCTCCGATCCCATTAACGAGAGCAGCATCGTGCTCACATATGCCCCGACGTCCGCCCCCTCTGCACCCTCGGGAAGACCAAGAATCCTTAAATTCTTCCTCCTCGCATTATTCTCCAGCAACTCCAGCCTTTCCACACATCGTTTATGGTGTGCCTGTGCATCTCCGTCTTCACCACCAGGCCCTGTATATCGTCCTCGTTCTCGGCAGCCTTTACCTTCACGACCCGAAGCTCCTGCTCCTGGGTCTTTTGCTCATCCTTTAGCCCTTCAATCGCCTGTAATATCGGGGCCAACAGCTCCTTCTTCATCTCCTTTTTAAGTTCTTCCACGCAGCGCTTCAAGAACGCGTGTTGTTCAGTGCCCCATATTAAACTGACACCTTCTGACGCCATCTTGGTTTTTGCTTGCCTTCCTTGCCGCTGCTCTAAAGGACCCACCGCAATCCGGCCACTTTCCTCTCCTTTTTCCATCCGTGTCCAGGGGGGATTCCCTTCTGGTTTACTGCACAGTGCTTTTAGCCGTTAAAATTGCCGTTGGGGCTCTCATTAAGAGCCCAAAAGTCCGTTCCACCGGGAGCTGCCGAAACGTGCGACTTAGCTGGTCATCGCCGCACCCGGAAGTCGCTCAAGAATTCTTAACCATTCTAATTGCAAAAGTCTTTTTATTGTGTGAAAACTAAAAGATAATACTTTACAAAGTGTAGACTTTCAGCTATAAATTGGTCATAGGTGCCTTAAATTCTCAATGGAATGCAAGTAATGAGGGGCATAGATAAGGTAGATAGTCAACATCTTTTCCCAAAGGTAGGGGAGTCTAAAACTAGAGGGCATAGGTTTAAGGTGAGAGGGGAGAGATTCAGAAGGGCCCAGAGGGGCAATTTCTTCACTCAGAGGGTAGTGAGTGTCTGGAATGGGCTGCCAGAGGTAGTAGTAGAAGCGGGTACAATTGTGTCTTTCAAAAAGCATTTAGATGGTTACATGGGTAAGATGGGTATAGAGAGTTATGGGCCAAGTGCGGGCAACTGGGACTAGCTTAATGGTAAAAAACTGGGCGGCATGGACTGGTTGGGCCGAAGGGCCTGTTTCCATGCTGTAAACTTCTATGATTCTATGATTCTAAGAAAGCTTATTTCTCCGGAGATAAATTTAAGATGAGAGATATTCAGGAATGGAAAGGTATTAGTATTGAAATAATTAGCATTTACCTGGATTGGAGGTTAATGACTAATTCAGGTAATATCATACTGAGCTTTGCTATGCTTGAGACTCCATTCTACCACTAAACATGCTGGGTGTTTATTACTATTGCATTTTAACATCAATTACATCATATGTTAGGACCTCTTGCCTCAGAATCTCAATTCGGAACCCAGGAGATTGTCACCTACAATTTTCTTTTTCACAGCAATCTTTCTGTCCCATATTAGATACAAGTAAAGATTCTAAAAACACAACTGTTTTGTAACATTAAACACCTTGAATGTGGCAGGACAAGTTGATAAATCACTCTTTTTAACAAATGGAAATACTTGCCAATTCTGTTAGTGCTTAACTATTTACATGCTGTGACCATAAAAGACACAGCCAGACAGGTTTCTTGAGTTTTAAAGAAAAAGGATAGTTTTTATTATACTTAAGCAGGCGTGAGTAAAATAATAAAAATGCTCCAAGTTCCTCTCTCTCTCACACACACATGCTCAAAATTCACTCACACAGAGTGGGAAAGATAGAATAAGTAATTTAGAGTCCAATAAAATTAAAGGGGTATATCATAGCTTTTGAAGGTTGGTGACCTGACTGGCTTCAGGAGGAACCAGGTCCTGCTGGATTCACTCAGTGGTCTTGCTGCTTTCAGCTTCAAGGCACTTTAAAGCTGTAGAAGGATGATTTACCTGCTCTTCTGGAGATTGCACCACTGGGTTGAGTTCTTTTTTAAGACCTCTGTGGAATCTAGATAGTCAAAATTAGCAGACAGGGTTTAAAAATTGCAAGTTGGATGGAGAGAGAAGGAATAAATCCACTCAGGGTTTTGTTCCTTCAGTGTCTTAATTGCTTGTCCTGTACTGCACAGCACAAAACACTGATGCTTTAACGCACAAAGGGTTGGCTTATCAAAAGACCTTCACTCTTCAACTGTCCATTGACCCATTATGGTCATAGAATATAGAACATACAGTGCAGAAGGAGGCCATTCGGCCCACCGAGTTTGCACCGTCCCACTAAAGCCCTCATTTCCACCCTATCCCCGTAACCCAATAACCTCTCCTAACCTTTTTTGGTCACTAAGGGCAATTTAGCATGTCCAATGCACCTAATCTGCACGTCTTTGGACTGTGGGAGGAAACTGGAGCACCCAGAGGAAACCCACGCCGACACGAGGAGAACATGCAGACTCCACACAGACAGTGACCCAGCGGGGAATCGAACCTGGGACCCTGGCGCTGTGAAGCCACAGTACTATCCACTTGTGCTATCGTGCTGCCCCAAAGCTAGTGTATTCCAGTTAGTGTGATTTTGGCTGGAAATTCCTCTATCAGCCAAGGTCCCATTGTCCAAGTGATTATGTCTAATTGAATAACCAGATGATTCTGGACACTATGCTAATGGGGTAGAAAATGTCCCATTCCTGGTGCAGTTTTGTAGACAGGTCACCATTTCAAAACTTTTGGAATGTAGAAGGTACAGTGACACAGATGTGCAGCCATCTTTGACTATGATCACAAGTCACTGGAATGTGTTTTTTTAAAATCAATAAGTGGTTTCCAGCCAGTAAATTCGGAAATATTTTTTTGATATAAACATTCACAGCAATTTAATAAATTGGTGCACAGAGCACAAAAGTAAGGAAATTCTGCTAATCCTTTATAAAACACTAGTCAGGAGCCAGGTGGTGTATTGCCCAAATCTGGACAGCACTTTTTAGGAAGGAAGTTAAAGCCTTGGAGAGGATGCAGTGGGGATTAGAACATAGAACAGTACAGGCCCTTCAGCCCACGATGTTGTGCCGACCATTTATCCTAATCTAAGATCAACCTAATCTACATCCCTTCAATTTACTGCTGTCCATGCGCCTGTCTGAAAGTCGCTTAAATGTCCCTAATGACTCTGACTCCATCACCTCTGCTGGCAGTGCATTCCACACACCCACCACTCTCTGTGTGAAGAACCTACCTCTGACATCTCCCCTATACCTTCCTCCAATCACCTTAAAATTATGTCCCCACGTGACAACCATTTCCACCTTGGGAAAAAGTCTCTGGCTATCCACTCTATCCATGCCTCTCATCACCTTGTATACCTCTATCAAGTCACCTCGCTGTCTTCTTCGCGTCCAGTGAGAAAAGCCCTAGCTCCCTCAACCTTTCTTCATAAGACATGCCCTCCAGTCCAGGCAGCATCCTGGTAAATCTCCTCTGTACCCTCTCCAAAGCATCCACATACTTCCTATAATTAGGTGACCAGAACTGGACACAATATTCCAAGTGTGGTCTAACTAGGGTTTTATAAAGCTGCAGCAAAACCTCGCGGCTCTTAAACTCAATCCCCCGTTAATGAAAGCTAACACACCAAACGCCTTCTTAACAACCCTATCAACCTGGGTGACAACTTTGAGGGATCTATGTACTTGGACCCCAAGATCCCTCTGTTCCTCCACACTTCCAAGAATCCTGCCTTTAACCCTGTATTCAGCATTCAAATTCTACCTTCCAAAATGAATCACTTCACATTTATCAAGGTTGAACTCCATCTGCCACTTCTCAGCCCAGCTCTGCATCCTGTCAATGTCCTGTTGTAACCTGCAACAACCCTCAACACTATCTACAACTCCCCCAACCTTTGTGTCATCAGCAAACTCACTAACCCACCCTTCCACTTCCTCATCCAAGTCATTTATAAAAACCACAAAGAGCAGAGGTCCCAGATCAGATCCTTGCGGGAAACCACTGGTCACTGACCTCCAGGCAGAATACTTTCCATCCACTACCACTCACTGTCTTCTTTCGGCCAGCCAATTCTGTATCCAGACAGCCAAATTTCCCTGCATCCCATGCCCCCTAACTTTCTGAATGAGCCTACCATGGGGAACCTTATCAAATGCCTTACTGAAATCCATATACACCACATCCACTGCCCGAACTTCATCAATGAGGCTTGTGAGGCATGACCTTCCCCTCTCAAAGCCATGCTGACTATCTTTAATCAAACTATGTTTTTCTAAATAGTCATAAATCCTATCTCTCAGAATCCTTTCCAACATTTTGCTCACCACAGACGTAAGACTGATGGGTCTGTAATTCCCAGGGATTTCCCTATTCCCTTTCTTGAACAGGGGAACAACATTTGCCTCCCTCCAATCATCCGGTACTAGATTGACAGGAATGTAACAGAGATATGAGGGGCTTCACTTATATGGAGAGACTGGAGAGGCTAGGGATGTTTTTGCTATAGCAGAGAATTGGTAAGAAGTAATTTGATAGAGGTACTCATAATTCTAAGGGTTTTGATAGATAGTGAAAAATTGACAAGTGTCAATAAGCAGAGGACACAGTTCGAAGATAATTTGCAAAAAAGGCCAGAGGGTACTTGCTCAAGTTGTTGTGATCTGTAATGCACTGCCTGAATGGGAAGTGGAAACAGGTTCAGTAATAACTTTCAGAAGGGAATTGGATAAGTGCTTGAAGAGGAAAGCAAATTACAGGACAATGGAGAAAGAGCAGGGGTGCGAGGCTAAGTCGATAACATTTCCAAAGAGCCAGCAAGGCACGGTGAGCTGAATGACCTCTTCCTGTGCAGAATTATTCTACGTGAATTCAGAGGTTCACTTATCTTGCATGGTTTTGGATATTCCACACAGTGAGAGAAATATCCTGACTATGTTTTGGGTGAACCATTTGAAATGTAGGGGTTGATTGCAGGTTTGATTTCCCCTGCATTCTGTTAAGCCGTGGTTTGGTGATAACACTCCTGGCTGAGGCAGAATTTTTTTAAAATTTAGAGTATCCAATTGTTTTTTTCCAATTAAGGAGCAATTTAGCGTGGCCAATCCACCTATCCTGCACATCTTTGGGTTGTGGGGATGAGACCCACACAGACACGGGGAGAATGTGCAAACTCCACACAGACAGTGACCCGGGTCCAGTGAATGAACCCGGGTCCTCAGCGCCATGCGGCAGCAGTGCTAACCACTGCGCCACCGTGTCGCCCTGTCTGAGGCAGAAGTTAATGGGTTCAAGTCCCACTCCAGAGACCTTTTTTTAAGTAATAATCTCCATTGCCATAAGTAGACTTACATTAGCACTACGCTTGTTCGGATACACGGAGGGAGAATTCAGAATGTCCAAATTACCTAACAGCACATTTTTGGGACTAGTGGGAGGAAACCGGAGCACCCGGAGGAAACCCACGCACACACGGGGAGAACGTGCAAACTCCGCACAGACAGTGACCCAGCCGGGAATCGAACCTGGGACCCTGGCGTTGTGAAGCGACAGAAAGTGGAAAAGTGTTGCCGCCACTCCAGAGACTTGAGCACATAATCCAGACTGATATTTTAGCACAACGCTGAGGGCTTGCTGCACTGTTGGCTGTGCCATCTTTGAATGGAGAGGTTAAAGCAAATTATTAAATCCTGCAGACACTAGAAGGTGTTCCAGTTTCACAGGCACTAGATAGTCTCTGAAAACACACCCATGTGGTACATATTTGGCCAGAGCATCACAGCCAAGCACAATATTTTCTGGAGAAGGCTCATTTAGATCTGAAACTTTAACTTTGTCCCTCTCCACAGATGCTGCCAGGCCTGCTGAATTTAGCCAGTATTTTCGGTTTTTATTTCAGATTTCCAGCAGTATTTTCCTTTTATAATAACTTTCATCTGATATCACACTTTCCTGACTTTCCTACAAGACTCACAGGGAGAATGAATAGGAGCAGGAACCTGGCTCAACATTTTCACCTATCTTTACTCAGTGATGCACGATCAGTTGCACAAAGACTAAAGTTGGGTACAACTGTGGCTTTATTACAGTCAGATGTGTGGCCTCCTGCTGCAGCTGGCGAAATGGCAGGGCACTGGAGGTCATACATATTTATACAGCACTCCGTGGGCGCAGCCAGCCGGCAGGAGCTACCGGCGAACCTGTAGTGCAGGTCCTATTACAGTGGTTCACCACATTCACCCCCTGTTAAAAATGAGTCCGGCGGAGGTGACGTGAAACTATATACAATTAGTGCAATTATGTACAGTGGTAGAGAAAGAAAAGTCCATGTTGACGGTCCGGAGTCCATCAAAGGTTCAGTTGGTCCGGTGCTTTGGTGCTTCGTTGGAAGCGGCGTAACGGTGGCGGCGAAGTCGGTGCTGGCGGTGGTGGAGGTGGCACCGATGGCGGTGGTGGTGGTGCTGATGCTGGCCAGTCATCGGGGAACTCCGGGAAAGTGCCGAATTCCTCTTCGTCCTCTTGTGCGGAAAAGGGGAGGGAGGGTAGTCTGGTGGGGTGAATATTGGCGGCGGGGTGGTAGGTGGGGTGCATTGGTGGGGGGGTGTGTTGGGGTGGAACCTGACGGTGCCAGGTCCCTGAGTGAGACAGTATCTTGGCGGCCGTCGGGGAACTCAACGTAGGCATATTGAGGGTTGGCGTGGAGCAGGTGAACCCTGTCCACCAAGGTGTCGGCCTTGTGGAGTCGGACGTGCCGACGGAGAAGGACCGGTCCTGGAGCAGCGAGCCAAGTCGGGAGCGACACCCCGGATGTGGACTTCCTGGGGAAGGCAAAAACACATTCATGGGGTGTGTTATTAGTGGCGGTGCACAGTAGTGACCGGATGGAGTGCAGAGCGTCATGGAGAACCGCCTGCCAGCGAGAGGCTGGGAGGTTCCTGGACCGTACGGCCAGTTGGACGGCCCTCAAAACCGTCCCATTCTCCCGTTCTACTTGCCCGTTTCCCCGGGGCCCTTTGAAATCCACGCTGAGGTGTTCAAAGTGGCGGGAAGCCTTCCCAGGCTTGCAAGGTCTGGCTGGTAGAAGTGCGGCTTGCACTCCGCACAGACCTGGCAGTCCCTGGTGACTGTCCTTACTTCCTCGACGGAGTAGGGCAGATTGCGAGCTTTGACCAGATGGTACAATCGAGTGACCCCCGGGTGACAAAGGCTGTCGTGTGGGGCCCGGAGTTGGTCTACTTGTGTGCTGGCACATGTACCTCGGGAGAGGGCGTCTGGGGGCTCGTTGAGTTTACCAGGGCGATACAAGATCTCGTAATTATAGGTGGAGAGCTCGATTCTCCACCGCAAGATTTTATCATTTATGATCTTGCCCCGCTGTGGGTTATTGAACATGAAGGCTACCGACCGTTGGTCAGTGAGGAGAGTGAATCTCTTACCGGCCAGGTAATGCCTCCAATGCCGCACCGCTTCAACGATAGCTTGGGCCTCCTTCTCGACGGATGAGTGTCGAATTTCAGAGGCATGAAGGGTGCGGGAAAAGAATGCCATGGGCCTGCCTGCCTGGTTTAGAGTGGCGGCAAGGGCGATCTCTGAAGCGTCACTTTCTACTTGGAAAGGCAGTGACTTGTCCACTGCATTTGTGACACCAAAAGGGACCCTACGGAAGTGGTAGAGGCGACCGTCCACCTCGAAGGCAGTGTATGGCCGGTCCGACTTCCGGATGGGGCGCTGGTGGTAGGCGGATTTCAGGTCAATTGTTGAGAAGACCCGGTACTGCGCAATCTGATTGACCATATCAGATATGCGTGGGAGGAGGTACGCGTCGAGCTGCGTGTACCGATTGATGGTCTGGCTGTAGTCCATGACCATCCTGTGTTTCTCCCCAGTTTTAACCACTACCACTTGGGCTCTCCAGGGGCTGTTGCTGGCCTCGATAATACCCTCCTTAAGCAGCCGCTGGACTTCAGACCTGATGAAGGTCTTGTCCTGGGTGCTGTACCGTCTGCTCCTAGTGGCAACGGGCTTGCAATCCACAGTTAGATTGGCAAAAAGGGAGGGGGGATCGACCTTGAGGGTCGCGAGGCCCAAACGATAAGGGGGGTTAAGAGCCCACCGAATTTGAGGGTGAGGCTCTGGAGGTTGCACTGGAAGTCCAGGCCCAACAGGAGTGCAGCGCAGAGATTAGGAAGGACATAGAGGCGGAAGTTACTTCATTCTACGCCCTGGACCGTGAGGGTGACTGTACAAAAGCCTCGGATCGGGTCGGAGTGGGATCCGGAGGCTAGGGAGATCCTTTGATTGGCAGGGTGGACCGCGAGGGAGCAGCGCCTTACCGTATCTGGGTGAACGAAGCTTTCGGTGCTCCCGGAGTCCAGCAGGCACTAGGTCGCGTGGCCTTTGATTTTAACCGTCGTCGACGCGGTGGCCAGGTTGTGCGGGCGAGATTGGTCCAGCGTCATCGAAGCGAGCTGCGGATAGCCATCGGATGCTTCGGGTGGAGAGCGTGTGAGGTTCCGATGTCGGGATGTCCGGAGACCCTGTGAGGGACAAGATGGCGGCGCCCATGGTGTGCACATTGCGGCGTCGGGACAAAATAGCGGCGCCCATGGCGCGCACATTGCAGGATCGGGCCAAGATGGCGGCGCCCATGGTGCGCACATTGCGGGGTCGGGACAAAATGGCGGCGCCCATGGCGCGCACATTGCAGGATCGGGCCAAGATGGCGGCGCCCATGGTGCGCACATTCCGGGGTCGGGACAAGATGCCGGCGCCCATTGGTCGCACATGGACCTGGGAGGAGAAGATGGCGGCTCCCATTGTGCGTCTGGCATGGGGGAGGGGGCGATAGCGGGCGTGATCACAGCGACTGCGCGGGCCTGGCGCACAGCCGTGAAGTGGCCCTTTTTACTGCAGGCTTTACAAACGGCAGTGCGGCCGGGCAGTGTTGGCGGGGGTGCTTCTGCTGACCGCAGAAGTAGCAGCGGGGACCCCCGGGGTGCGCGGATTGGCATTCTTTTCCCGCACCCTTCATGCCTCTGAAATTCGACACTCATCCGTCGAGAAGGAGGCCCAAGCTATCGTTGAAGTGGTGCGGCATTGGAGGCATATTGCAGGCATATTGGGAAGGCAGGGCCCCGGCTGAGGAGGTCGTCGGCGGGGTGTAGGAGGGGTAGGAAGGAGTAGAAGGGTGGGCAGCGCGGCGGGAGAGGTACGATTGTACATTACGGGATGCGACCGTCATGGAGAGCGCCAAGGTTTTCGTCTCCGCCAGTTCGAGCGTGGCCCCTTCCAGTAATCGTTCTCGGATGCGGTCAGACGCAATCCCCGTCACGAAGGCATCGCGCATGAGGAGATTCGAGTGTTCAGCGGCCGTGACGGCCTGACAGTCACAGTCCCGGAGGAGTGGGATTAGGGCCCGCCAGAAGTCTTCAATGGACTCACCAGGTAGTTGCGAGCGGGTAGCCTGGCGAAGAATGTGTTTGTCTTCTGCGCGTAGTGTTCTTTGAGGAGTTCCATTGCTTTTGTGTTATTCGTGGCGTCTTGGATCAACGGGAACACGCTGGAGCTCAGTCTGGAGTACAGGACGTTTATCTTCTGAGCCTCCGTTGGCGCGGGGTCCGCAGCCTTGATGTAGGCCTCAAAACATGCTAGCCAGTGAGTAAAGTCTTTCCTGGCGTCGGGCAATTGCGGATCCAGCTGCAGGCGATCGGACTTAATTCTGATATCCATTCTGTGGAAAATCTGACTGCAATAAATTGATGCACGATCAATTGCACAAAGACTAAAGTTGGGTACAATTGTGGCTTTATTACAGTCAGATGCGTGGCCTCCTGTTCCAGCTGGCGAAATGGCAGGGCACTGGAGGTCATACATATTTATACAGTTCTCCGTGGGCGCAGCCAGCCGGCAGGAGGTACCAGCAAACCTGTAGTGCAGGTCCTACCTTACATCTCCTATTACAGTGGTTCACCACACTCAGCAAGAGGTGTATTTGACCTAGGCTGAATGCGGTCCCAGAGCTCAAACCTGAGCCCTTCCTGATTGTGCAGATGTTCATTTTGATAGAAGGAGGCAAACGTTGACAAATGCAGTCAAAGGTAACTGACAGCCCTTGTTAGCACTAATATCAAACTCAATTGCACCAATATTGCACTATTTGAAAAAAAGCAGATGCATTCTGCCTCCAACCAACTTCACTAAAAGCTGATGATATGGTCATTACTTCATCACTGTGGGAGCTGCTTTAACCCACAAGATAGATGACATATTAAACATATTTAACTGGCTACAAAGGGTTTGGGGATGACCTGAAGTTGTGAAAGGTGCTGGAGGAATGCAACTCTAAGGATTTAATAAAAAAAGGTGAATGACATTTATTTGACCATGATCAGGTTATTCCAATTATTGAAGAAATAAACAACAAAATTGTTGTGTAATGGACTAATAGAATAGATATGCTAACGAATGACGATGATGTGGTTATGTGCTACACACTCGACAACAGACATAGAACATAGAACATTACAGCGCAGTACAGGCCCTTCGGCCCTCGATGTTGCGCCGACCTGTGAAACCACTCTAAAGCCCATCTACACTATTCCCTTATCGTCCATATGTCTATCCAATGACCATTTGAATGCCCTTAGTGTTGGCGAGTCCACTACTGTTGCAGGCAGGGCATTCCACGCCCTTACTACTCTCTGAGTAAAGAACCTACCTGTGACGTCTGTCTTATATCTATCTCCCCTCAATTTAAAGCTATGTCCCCTCGTGCTAGGCATCACCATCCGAGGAAAAAGGCTCTCACTGTCCACCCTATCCAATCCTCTGATCATCTTGTGTGTATGCCTCAATTAAGTCACCTCTTAACCTTCTTCTCTCTAACGAAAACAGCCTCAAGTCCCTCAGCCTTTCCTCATAAGATCTTCCCTCCATACCAGGCAACATTCTGGTAAATCTCCTCTGCACCCTTTTCAATGCTTCCACATCCTTCCTATAATGCGGCGACCAGAATTGCACGCAATACTCCAAATGCGGCCGCACCAGAGTGTTGTATAGCTGCAACATGACCTCATGGCTCCTAAACTCAATCCCTCTACCAATAAAAACTAACACACCGTACGCCTTCTTAACAACCCTCTCAACCTGGGTGGCAACTTTCAGGGATCTATGTACAGGGACACTGAGATCTTTCTCCTCATCCACACTGCCAAGAATCTTACCATTAGCCCAGTACTCTGTCTTCCTGTTATTCCTTCCAAAATGAATCACCTCACACTTTTCTGCATTAAACTCCATTTGCTACCTCTCAGCCCAGCTCTGCAGCTTATCTATGTCCCTCTGTAACATGTAACATCCTTCTGCACTGTCCACAACTCCACCGACTTTAGTGTCATCTGCAAATTTACTCACCCATCCTTCTATGCCCTCCTCCAGGTCTTTTTTAAAAATGACAAACAGCAGTGGCCCCAAAACAGATCCTTGTGGTACACCACTAGTAACTGGACTCCAGTCTGAACATTTCCCATCAACCACCACCCTTTGTCTTCTTCCAGCTAGCCAATTTCTGATCCAAACTGCTAAATGACCCTGAATCCCATGCCTCCGTATTTTCTGCAGTAGCCTACCATGGGGAACCTTATCAAACGCTTTACTGAAATCCATATACACCACATCAACTGCTTTACCCTCATCCACCTGTTTGGTCACCTTCTCAAAGATCTCAATAAGGTTTGTGAGGCACGACCTACCCTTCACAAAACCGTGTTGACTATCTCTAATCAAATTATTCCTTTCCAGATGATTATACATCCTATCTGTTATAAACCTTTCCAAGATTTTGCCCACAACAGAAGTCAGGCTCACTGGTCTATAGTTACCGGGGTTGTCTCTACTCCCATTCTTGAACAAGGGGACAATATTTGCTATCCTCTAGTCTTCTGGCACTATTCCTGTAGACAAAGATGACTTAAAGATCAAAGCCAAAGGCTCGGCAATTTCCTCCCTAGCTTCCCAGAGAATCCTAGGATAAATCCCATCCGGCCCAGGGGACTTATCTATTTTCACACTTTCCAGAATTGCTAACACCTCCTCCTTATGAACCTCAAGCCCTTCTAGTCTAGTAGCCTGAATCTCAGTATTCTCCTCGACAACATTGTCTTTTTCCTGTTGTGAAAACTGACGAAAAATATTCATTTAGCACCTCTATCTCCTCGGACTCCAAGCACAACTTCCCGCTACAGGCAGCACTCAGGGAATATGTGTCTACTCAATAACTCTCATTGTAAATATTGTACATGGTGTAAACAAACCTAAGATTACTTTGTTTGCCGATGATACAAAGATCTGCAGAGGGACAGGTAGTATTGAGGAAGCAGGGAGTCTGCAGAAGGACTTGGACAGGCTAGGACAGTGTTCTTCAAACTTTTTTTCCGGGGACCCATTTGTACCAACCGCCCAACCTTCGGGACCCACGCCGGCTGACCTTCGCGACCCACGCCGGCCGACCTTCGCGATCCATGCCGGCTTACCTGCGCGACCCACCATTTTCTCTTACCTTGTTTGCTGCTGACAAAAATGGAGGAAATGGTTTTGGGTCCCTTTGGCCTTCGTACACGCTCCTCCAATGGAACCTGTTGGATGAAGGTGAAGCCTTCCGGTGATGGAAAGTATGGAGTCTCCATCTGTCCAAAGTTCTGAATTTTTTTCCTGTAAAATTTTATCAAATAAAACCCCCCCGAACTTGTAAAAAAAATAAAATGAATAAAATAAATGAAAAAAATAAAAATTAAATGAATAAAATAAATGAATAAATTAATAAAAACCACTACAGAACTTGTAAAACAAAAAGCTGCAACCATTAAAAAAAATAGCGGGCGCACTGCGCATGCGTTCCTGATCATCGTGCACGCATGCGCAATGCGGGCAAATGTTTATTTTTAACATGTTCGCGGCCGCTTGCAGCCGGCGTTATGAAAAGCCGGCTGCTGCGTGGGCATTTGCGCGATAGGGAGCGCCGCGGACAATGGCTCCGCGACCCTCCCGACACCCACCCGCGACCCACCTGTGGGTCGTGCCCCCGACGTTGAAGAACACTGGGCTAGGAGAGTGGGCAAAGAAATGGCAGATGGAAAACGAAGTGGAAAAGTGTGCGGTTAAGCACTTTGGAAGGAGGAATGGAGGCATAGACTATTTTCTAAATGGGGAAATGCTTAGGAAATCAGAAGCACAAAGGGACTTGGGAGTCCTTGTTCACGATTCTCTTAAGGTTAACGTGCAGGTTCAGTCAGCAGTTAGGAAGGCAAATGCAATGTTAGCATTCATGTCGTGAGAGCTAGAACACAAGACCAGGGATGTACTTCTGAGGCTGCATAAGGCTCTGGTCAGACCCCATTTGGTTTACTGTGAGAGAGGTTTTGGGCCCCGTATCTAAGGAACGATGTGTTGGCCTTGGAAAGAGTCCAGAGGAGGTTCACAAGAATGATCCCTGGAATGAAGAGCTTATTATGAGGAGCGGTTGAGGATGGGTCTGTATTTGTTGGAGTTTAGAAGGATGAGGGGGGATCTTACTGAAGCTTACAGAATACTGAGAGGCCTGGATAGAGTAGCCATGGCGAGGATGTTTCCACTAATAGGAAAAACTAAAACCCGAGGGCACAGCCTCAGACTGAAGGGACGATATTTTCAAACTGAGGTGATGAGGAATTTCTTCTCCAGAGGGTGGCGGATCTGGGGAACTCTTTGCCGCAGAAGGCTGTGGAGGCCAAATCACTGAGTGTCTGTAAGACAGAGATAGATAGGTTCTTGGTTCATAAGGGGATCAGGGTTTATGGGGAGAAGGCAGGAGAATGGGGATGAGAAAATATCAGCCATGATTGAATGGCGGAGCAGACTCGATGGGCCACATGGCCTAATTCTGCTCCTATGTCTGATGGTCTTAAGATACATGACCCACCGCATCCATGAAAAATGACAATAGATTCACATGGAAATAACAATATCTTACGAAGGACTATAATGGTCAGTTTTTAATAATCAAATATTAGATCTGGTTCAATCATTTCCCAATCAGGGAGTGCTAAAAAATATCTACTGAAAATAACAAAATGTCCCACAATATCTGGGATGAATTCAACATCTACTGAAGTGTGCCACACAGAAATGTGACTTTACTTAACTATTGTATATTGCATAATGATGACTGCTTTGTTAGAACGTTTACCCTTTCGCAACTGTGTTGTGATCTCACTCTGAAACACGTCGACAGACATTCATGTAATTCTAAAACCCAGAAGAGCCAAGGAGGAAGTTGATAGTCTGTTGGTCTTAACTGGTAGTGGGGAGGGTTTGAAGAGGAACATTGTCAGGTCCATATGCAGCTGTTTTAACATCTTTATTGTGATCTTCCATTCCCGAGATGGTCGATATCTGATCGACCTTGTGCAGGCTGTTGATGATATTGAAATTTGTTTGGGCTTTTTCTACAAAGTTGTTCTCCAGTAGCCAGCCCTCTGTCTCACACTCAGGATCACCTTGAAGGAGGACATTTTCCATTGCAGTCTGGAGATATCGGACACCGGTGAGGACTGAAATCTACAGCCAAGCAGAAATGTTTTTTTTACTATAGTAAGATAGAACAACTTATTTATATAACATCATGACCTCCGCACATCCCAAAGTGTTTCTCGGGCTGGGCATACCTGACAAACCTGCTTCAAAATTTGAAATAGGTGGCTGAAGTAGTGAAGGGGTAGGTGACTGTCTGCAAATGTTTTTATTTGGACTTCCAGAAGGCATTTGATAAAGTCCCACATAAGAGACTGTTAGCTAAAGTTAAAGCTCATGGAATTGAAGGCAAATTATTGACCTATAAATTACTATATAAAATTACAATATAATTTGTCTGTTTAGAGATTGACAGATGTCTAAATGTCAGTCACGTAAAGGGATATAGAGATAATGTGGGAATAAATGATTGAAGTGGATGATCAGCTGTGAACATATTGAATGGCGGGGCAGACTCAATGGGCTGAATGGCCTCCTCCTGCTCCCGTGTTCCTACAAAGAAGCGTTGATGCAGTCGGTGAAAGGGCACACCCTGGCAAATGGAGTTCATTGAAGGCAAAGTTGAGGTCATCCACATTGGACCCAAAAAGGATAGAACAAAATATTTTTGGAATAGAATCATAGAATTTACGGTGCAGAAGGAGGCCATTCAGCCCATCGAGTCTACATTGGCTCTTGAAAGAGCACCCTACCTAAGCCCACACCTCCACCCTTTTTATTATGGCCAGTCCACCTAACCTGCACATCTTTGGACTGTGGGAGGAAACCGGAGCACCCGGAGGAAACCCACGCAGACACGGAGAGAAAGTGAAAACTCCACACAGACAGTGACCCGAGGCTGGAATTCAACCCGGGTCCCTGGAGCTGTGAGGCAGCAGTGCTAACCACTGAGCCACCGTGTTGCCCAATGATGGAAAGCAAGAAACAGCGGAGATCCAGACTTGGGGGCCCAGATGTACAAATATCAATTAAGATGGACTGGTCCAGACAATAATCAAAAACAGCTCATGGAATTTTGATCTTTAGATCTAAATGAAAGACTACTTGGGGGTAGAAGCCATGCTTCGGGTATTTGAAGGTAAACCCTGGTTAGACCACACAGTGAGTAGCTGTGTGAATCACATCTTAGGAATGATACAGGGAGCGCTACACTGTCAGAGGGTCAGTACTTAGGGGGTGCTGCACTGTTGGAGGGGCAGTATTGAGGGAGTGCTACACTGTCAGAGGGTCAGTACTTAGGGGGTGCTGCACTGACAGAGGGTGAGGACTGAGGGAGTGCTGCACTGTTGGAGGGGCAGTACTGAGGGAGTGCTGCACTGTTGGAGGGGCAGTACTGAGGGGGTGCTGCACTGACAGAGGGTGAGGACTGAGGGAGTGCTGCACTGTCAGAGGGGCAGTACTTAGGGGGTGCTGCACTGTCAGAGGGTCAGTACTGAGGGAGTGCTGCACTGTTGGAGGGGCAGTACTGAGGGGGTGCTGCACTGACAGAGGGTGAGGACTGAGGGAGTGCTGCACTGTCAGAGGGGCAGTACTGAGGGAGTGCTGCACTGTCAGAGGGGCAGTACTGAGGGAGTGCTGCACTGTCAGAGGGTCAGTACTTAGGGGGTGCTGCACTGACAGAGGGTGAGGACTGAGGGAGTGCTGCACTGTTGGAGGGGCAGTACTGAGGGGGTGCTGCACTGTTGGAGGGGCAGTACTGAGGGGGTGCTGCACTGTCACAGGGTCAGTACTGAGAGAGTGCTGCACTGTCACAGGGTCAATACTGAGGGAGTGCTGCACTGTCAGAGGGTCAGTACTTAGGGGGTGCTGCACTGTCAGAGGGTGAGGACTGAGGGAGTGCTGCACTGTTGGAGGGGCAGTACTGAGGGGGTGCTGCACTATCAGAGGTTGAGTAGTGAGGGAGTGCCGCACTGTCAGAGGGTGAGTACTGAAGTAGTGCTGCACTGTCACAGGGTCAGTACTGAGGGAGTGCTGCACTGTCAGAGGCTCAGTATTGAGGGGGTGCTGCACTGTCAGAGGGTGAGTACTGAGGGAGTGCCACACTGTCAGAGGGTGAGTACTGAAGGAGTGCTGCACACTCAGAGGGTCAGTACTGAGGGAGTGCTGCACTATCACAGGGTCAGTACTGAGGGAGTGCTGCACTGTCAGAGGGTCAGGACTGAGGGAGTGCTGCACTGTCAGAGGGTCAGTACTGAGGGAGTGCTCCACTGTCAGAGGGTCAGTACTGAGGGAGTGCTGCACTGTCAGAGGGTCAGGACTGAGGGAGTGCTGCACTGTCAGAGGGTCAGTATTGAGGGGGTACTGCACTGTCAGAGGGTCAGTACTGAGGGGATGCTGCACTGTCAGAGAGTCAGTAGTGAGGGAGGCTGCATATGAACCTGGGTCCCTGGCGCTGTGAGGCAGCAGTGCTAGCCACTTTGCCCCTGTGCCGCCCACAATTGCATGACATCATCAGAGATGACATCTTCAGCCATTTGTGGAGACAAACAGGCGGTCTAACATTGCAGCCTGTAGCAATTGTTCTCTTAAGGTGTCCCTGTTCAGCTACAAGGCTGCGAGTGCGGAAACACTGATACACAACAGAACCCAGCAGCCACAGCTGGTGTCTGAAACTCATAAGAATATATTAAAATTTAATAAGTTTCTAGTTGATGCAATCAGCAAACACTGTGGATGGAAAGGCGATGTTGCTTAATTAACTCCATAGATTTACCTCAAAAAGCCAAATGATGAGCACAGAGAGTCCAATGGACTGCATAATCTGGGTATAATAATCCAATAGTGCCTGTTTGCAGCCCGTTGTCCAATGGTTGGTCTCTTCTGTCAGGTAGTCATAGTTATAATGAGCTGAGTAGTTGGCGAGTTGGTGCTGGATACAAGGGCGGGGTGAGTTGAGGTTGCAGCAGCTGAAAGGAATACCGTCCAGCAAATACTTCCCATCCACGTTACTCTTCAAATGGCTGCAATCACAAAACGGCTGGCATGTAAACCTATCTCCTGGACATTATTCACCACTGAAGTCAACTCACGTCACCCAAGGGATAGAGGTCATTGACCCTGTTGCCTTCTTTACTTTGGTGTGAATCACAAGCTGTTTCTTATATCGATCAAATGACCACACAACCAATATGTTAGCTCAAAAACACAGTTTATTAATAACACAAGACTTGTATCTCAATGCAATAACACACGCGGCTCCGTACTAAACTACACCAACTATACTTAACTTTGAGTGACCGGCGCTGTGCGAGATAAGGCCTTTATCCGGGTCCAAATGGTCGGTTTGGAAGTTGTTGGGTTTGTCTCAGCTGGGCTCGTCCTTCAGGAATGGTCGCGGGTCCTTGAACTTGGTTGTTCTGCTGCAGTTGGCCGCACACAAGCCGGTCCCAAAAGAGACCGATCTCTCGTGCGCAGGGCTTTTCATCCTTCATCTCTTTCGCGCCCTTTTGGGCGGTCTTTACTCCAGGTCCAATGGATCGATAGGGTTTTCGATCACCCTCATCAATCTCAGCCAATTAGGGGCAGATACCTCGATAGCTGGGCAGGTCCTAGGTATCATTGTCCCAGGCACGTAGGGCTTTCCAAATAAGGGGGGGTGGCGCCGGTTAGTCTGCTACTGTTGTAGCTCCTTGATTCAAACTCTATTGTCCTGGGGGAAATGGTGATCGACTCTTAATGGATACAAGTTTCAGCCAAGTCTGGTTTCTTTGCGCAATACACAGAGGTTGTGTACCTGTCTGTGTCCCAAATTGACCACAATTCCCATGGTCCTTTGCAGGTGGACATTTTACATGGCTACAACCCTTACAGCAGAGAACGAGTTATTTGGTCCTTTGTGCCCGTGCTGACTGTTTGAAAGAGCTATCCAATTCCCCAACTGCTCCGACAGAGCCCTACAAATTATTCCCTTTCAAGTATCTTGCCAAATCCCTTTTGAAAATCATTATTGAATGTGCTCTTTCAGAAAGTGCATTCCAGATTATAACAATTCACTGGTGTGGTGAATGTATTCACCTAATGCAAGTATGATACTGTAACCTATGACCTGTGACCTGGAAGTGGTGATACGAGCTGCTTCCAGATACTGTACTGTAACCCCGGTGGGCTCCGCCTCTGGCTCCGCCCTCACCAGGGCCATATATAGACTGGCCGCCTGTGGGCGGCATTCATCTGTACAACCGACTCTAGCTAGGCAAGTTCATGATTAATAAAGCCTAATGTTCACTCGCTCTCTCTGCCTCTCGGTGAATTGAAGGTACATCAATTTATTAATCATAGACAGCACTATGGAAGCTGCTCTAAAGCCAGACAGGCTCGCACTCAACGCCCGCGAGTCCGAAGCCAAGGAGATATTCGAACATTGGCTTTGATGCTTCGAGGCCTACCCCAACTCCTCCACAATGCCTCCCACGGAAACTCTCAAGCTGCGACTCCTCCACGCTCGGGTGAGCCATCGAATCTCAGTAATGATCGAGAAAGCAGCCACGTACAAGGCGGCGATCGCAACCCTCAAGGCACACTTCATGAAGCCCGTAAATGAGGTGTTCGCCAGACATCTCCTCACTACTCGCCGTCAACGCACCGGAGAATCGCTGGACGAGTATCTGGAAACCCTGACTCTACTCGCGAGGAACTGCAGCTATCGAGATGTAACGGTGGAGGAATACATGAACTCACAGATCCGGGACACCTACGTAGCGGGGGTCCGCTCGAACTACATCAGGCAGCGCCTGCTGGAAAACAGGACCTCCGACCTGCGGGACTCGGTAAAGCTAGCTATCTCGCTAGAGGTGGCCTACCAGAACCTCAGTGCGTTCCCCACGGACTCCTCGTAAACACCCTCGTCACGGTCCCCGTCGGACCCAACTACGTCGCAGGCCTGCGCCACGCGTCTGCCAGCCCAGCCCAGGGAACCGCAGTGCTATTTCTGCGGCCAGGGCCAACACCCACGACAGCATTGCCCAGCCCGCACAGCGATGTGCAGTGACTGTGGGAAAAAGGGACACTTCGCCAGAGTCTGTCTGGGCCGACCTAAGGCTCAGAAATCGAAAACGCACCAGGCCCGGCCCATGGACTCGCAGCCCCACAGACCCCGCAATGTGGCTGCGTGCCTGCCCGGAACGCCCCCGTCAGATGCGTCATCAGCATCGTGCGACTCGTGGGGGCCGCCATCTTGGTCGCCGGCCCCAACACCGACCAACACGTTCGACTCATGGGGGCCGCCAATTTGGCCACTGGCTCCGGCACCAACCAACACATGCGACCGATGGGGGCGGCCATCTTGGTCATCACCTTCGCCCCAGCCCGACATGTGCGACTCATGGGGGCCGCCATCTTGCGATTCCACCGACCACACAGGCTACCCGCAGCTGGGCGCAGTCACTCTTGACCAGTCGCAACCGAAACAGCTGAAGAACCCCATGATGGTCGTCCGGATCAACGGGCACGAGACCCCCTGTCTTTTCGATTCCGGGAGCATGGAGAGCTTTGTCCACCCCGACACGGTAAGGCGCTGCTCCCTTCACACTTACCCAGCCTCCCAAACAATCTCCCTTGCCTCCGGGTCCCATTTGGTTCAGATGCGGGGGTATTGTATCGCCAATCTCGCGATGCAGGGCGCAGAATACGCTCGTTTTAAGCTCTACGTCCTCCCCCACCTCTGCGCCCCCCCCTACTGCTCAATGTAATCACCGAAGCCTGACCTTACAGTTCGGCGGACCCTTGCCCCCCCTCACGGTGTGCAGCCTCACGACCCTCAAGGTCTCCCCCCCTTCACTCTTTGGATTGGATTGGATTGGATTTGTTTATTGTCACGTGTACCGAGGTACAGTGAAAAGTATTTTTCTGCGAGCAGCTCAACAGATCATTAAGTACATGAGAAGAAAAGGGAATAAAAGAAAATACATAATAGGGCAACACAACATATACAATGTAACTACATAAGCACTGGCATTGGATGTAGCATACAGGGTGTAGTGTTAATGAGGTCAGTCCATAAGAGGGTCATTTAGGAGTCTGGTGACAGTGGGGAAGAAGCTGTTTTTGAGTCTGTTCGTGCGTGTTCTCAGACTTCTGTATCTCCTGCCCGATGGAAGAAGTTGAAACCTCACTCCTGACTGTAAGCCCATCGCCACCAGGAGCAGGCGGTACAGTTCGCTAGACATGACGTTTATCAAGTCGGAGGTCCAGCGCCTGTTGAGTGAAGGGATCATCGAGGCCAGCAACAGCCCCTGGAGAGCACAAGTGGTGGTTGTCCGGACCGGGGAAAAGAATCGGATGTTAGTGGACTACAGCCAGACAATTAACCGGTTCACCCAACTGGATGCGTACCCCCTCCCCCGCATAGCGGAGATGGTCAACCAGATCGCACAGTACCGGGTGTTCACAACGGTCGATCTGAAGTCGGCCTACCACCAGCTCCCGATCTGCCCAGGAGAGCACCACTACACTGCCTTTGAAGCAGCCGGCCGACTCTTCCACTTCCTCAGAGTCCCCTTTGGTGTCACTAACGGGGTCTCGTCTTTCAGAGAATGATGGACCGAATGGTGGACCAGTACGGTTTGCGGACTACATACCTGTACTTGGACAATGTGACCCTCTGCGGCCATGATCAGCAGGACCATGACGCCAACCTTCAGAGGTTCCTCCAGGCTGCCCAATCCCTCAATCTCACATACAACAAAGAAAAGTGCGTCTTCCGTACTACCCGATTAGCCATCCTTGGCTACGTCGTGGAGAACGGAGTCCTAGGGCCCGACCCCGACCGTATGCGCCCCTCACAGAACATCACCCTCCCCACAGCCTCAAGGCCCTAAAACGATGCCTGGGGCTGTTCTCATACTATGCCCAGTAGGTCCCCAACTATGCGGACAAAGCCCACCCACTTATTCAAACCACCAGTTTTCCCCTGACGGATGAGGCCCGCTCGGCCTTCAGCCACATCAAGGCCGACATCCCCAAGGCCGCAATGCACGCGGTGGATGAGTCCGTCCCCTTTCAGGTAGAGAGCCATGCATCAGACGTCGCACTGGCCGCCACACTCAACCAGGCGGGCAGGCCAGTAGCATTCTTCTTTAGGACCCTCCACGCTTCCGAAATTTGACACCCCTCAGTTGAGAAGGAAGCACAAGCCAGAGTGGAAACTGTGCGGCACTGGAGGCACTACCAAGCCGGTAGGAGGTTCACCCTCGTCACCGACCAGTGGTCGGTCGCCTTCATGTTTGACAAAGCACAATGGGGCAAAATAAAAAATGACAAAATCTTAAGGTGGAGGATCGAACTCTCTCCCTACAATTACAATATCAAGTATCGTCCTGGGAAGCTCAACGAGCCCCCAGATGCCCTGTCCCGCAGCACATGCGCCAGCACGCAAGATGACCGACTTCGGGCTATCCACAATGACCTCTGCCATCCGGGGGTCATCCAGCTTACCCACTTCTTTAAGGCCCGCAATCTGCCCTTCTCCACCGAGGAGGTCAAGGCAATGACCAGGGACTTGCGCGGAGTGCAAACCGCACTTCTACCGGCCAGACAAGGCCTGCCTGGTAAAGGCCTCCCAGCCCTTTCAGCACCTAAGCATTGACTTCAAAGGGCACCTCCCCTCCACCAACCATAATATATACTTCCTCACCGTCATCGATGAGTACTCCCGCTTCCTCTTCGCTGTCCCCTGCCCCGACATGACCTCGGCCACTGTAATAAAGGCACTGCACAGCATCTTCACACTGTTCGGTTTTCCTGCCTATGTCCACAGCGACCGGGACACATTGTTCATGAGCGATGAACTACGTCAGTACCTGCTCAGCAAAGGCATCGCCTCGAGCAGGTCTACGAGCTATAACCCGCAGGGAAACGGGCAGGTGGAGAGGGAGAACACAACGGTATGGAAACCGTTCTTCTGGCCCTCAGGTCTAGAAGTCTCCCGATCCCCCGCTGGCAGGAGGTCCTTCCCGACGCCCTCCACTCCATCAGATCAGTCCTCTGCACAGCCACGAACGAGACCCCTCACGATCATTTACATAGAACATAGAAAATACAGCACAGAACAGGCCCTTCGGCCCACGATGTTGTGCCGAACCTTTGTCCTAGATTAATCATAGATTATCACTGAATTTACAGTGCAGAAGGAGGCCATTCGGCCCTTTGAGTCTGCACCAGCTCTTGGAAAGAGCACCATACCCAAACTCAACACCTCCACCCAACACCAAGGGCAATTTGGACATTAAGGGCAATTTATCATTGGCCAATTCACCTAACCCGCACATCTTTGGACTGTGGGAGGAAACCGGAGCACCCGGAGGAAACCCACGCAGACACGGGGAGGACGTGCAGACTCCGCACAGACAATGACCCAAGCCGGAATCGAACCTGGGACCATGGAGCTGTGAAGCAATTGCGCTATCCACAATGCTACCGTGCTGCCCATTTGTTTATCTTCCCCAGGAAGTCCATCTCCGGGGTCTCGCTTCCATCTTGGCTGTCAACGCCAGGACCTGTCCTTCTCCGGAGGCACATGAGGAGCCATAAGACCGACTCCCTGGTCGAGAGGGTCCAGCTGCTCCACGCCAGCCCCCAGTACGCCTACATCGCGCACCAGGACAGACGGCAAGATACGGTCTCCCTATGGGACCTGGCGTCAGCTGGTTCCCCTGCCAACGTGCCCCCCTCCCCGCTGCCCGCCACCACCCCCAGCGCTCCATACGCTCCCCTGGGTCTTCTGTATTGTCCCGTACTGACACTGCAGCCACCCATCACCCCCCTGCCTACCCCCACACCCCAACCGTCCCCGACACGCCGGACTGAGGCTCAAGCTCCAGACACAACGCTCCTGGAGTCACCACCTGCAATAACCATGCCCGCTGCACCGCCAGAGCTAAGGAGGTCGAAGAGAACGATCCGGCCTCAAGATAGACTGAATATGTAATGACCCCACGTCACCCCCGCTGGACTTGGTTTTTTTAACAGGGGATGAATGTGGTGAATGTATTCACCCAATGTATGTATGATACTGTAACCTATGACCTTTGACTCTTTGAAAGAGCTATCCAATTCCCCAACCGCTCCGACAGAGCCCTACAAATTATTCCCTTTCAAGTATCTTGCCAAATCCCTTTTGAAAATCATTATTGAATGTGCTCTTTCAGAAAGTGCATTCCAGATTATAACAATTCACTGGTGTGGCGAATGTATTCACCTAATGCAAATATGATACTGTAACCTATGACCTGGAAGTGGTGATACGGGATCAGAAGGATGGGCGACCTGTTTATAGACGGGAGAGGTTGGGTTACCCCCGGGAAATGCGTTCAGGTATATGCAAGTGAGGGCGTTTGTGAGGCGGCAGGTGAGGGAATTCCCGTTGCTCCCGACACAGGGGATTCAGGACAGGGTGATTTCGGGTGTATGGGTCGGAGAAGGCAAAGTTTCGGCGATATATCAGGAGATGAAAGAAGAGGGGGAGGCTTCGGTAGAGGAGTAGAAGGGCAAGTGGGAGGAGGAGTTGGGGGAGGAGATTGAAGAGGGTATGTGGGCTGATGCCCTGAGTAGGGTTAATTCCTCTTCCTCATGTGCCAGGCTCAGCCTGATACAGTTTAAGGTAATTCACAGAGCGCATATGACAGGGGCGAGGCTGAGTAGGTTCTTTGGGATGGAGGACAGATGCGGCAGGTGCTCGGGAAGCCCGGCAAATCATGCCCACATGTTCTGGTTGTGCCCGGCACTAGATGGGTTCGGGAGGGGTTTCGCGAAGACTATGTCCAAGGTGGTGAAAGTCCAGGTCAAGCCAAGTTGGGGGCTGGCATTATTTGGGGTGGCGGATGAGCCGGGAGTGCAGGAGGCGAAAGAGGCCGGTATTCTGGCCTTTGCGTCCCTGGTAGCCCGGCGGAGGATCTTGCTCATGTGGAAGGACGTGAAGCCCCCAGTGTGGAAGCCTGGATAAATGACATGGCAGAGTTCATTAAGCTGGAGAGGATAAAGTTTGCCTTGAGAGGGTCTGCGCAGGGGTTCATCAGGCGGGGGAGGGGAGGGAAGGGGGCTGTCTCTTTCGGGGGGGGGGGTATTTGGGCGGGTGGGGGAGGGGATTTTCCCTCGGGGTACTTGTAAAAAAGCATATGGGAGGGTTATTACGTGCGGGAGAAACCCATTGTATAAGTTCTGTAGTATGTTTGATTGATATGGTTATGTTCTGTTCTGTTTTTTTCTCTTTCTCTTTTCTGTTACGGGGTGGGGGTTTAATTGGTTGAAAATTTTTGTTGGAAAAACTTTGAATAAACATATTTTTTTTAAAAAGGAAGTGGTGATACGAGCTGCTTCCAGGTACTGTACTGTAACCCCGGTGGGCTCCGCCTCTGGCTCCGCCCTCACCGGGGCCATATATAGACCGGCCGCCTGTGGGCGGCATTCATCTGTACAACCGACTCTGGCTAGGCAAGTTCATGATTAATAAAGCCTAATGTTCACTCACTCTCTCTGCCTCTCGGTGAATTGAAGGTATGTCAACTGGGTAATCTCGTATTTGGCACTTTTCAAAATTAAATGTTCGTTCTGTGGTAATCTGCCACTGGAAACTGTTTTTCCCCAATTTTATTTGTCAAAACCTTTCATAATTGTGAACACCAAAAATTCTATTTAGATTAAGTAACATAGTACACAGAGAGAACAAGCCTGAAGGGAACAAGGCCAGAGAGCCACTGATAAAAGCTATGGGCCTGAGATAGTTCAGGGGTGGATACCCACAGGACACACATCAGGAAACAAGGTTAAAAAAAACAAAAAAGGGTTTCAGCACAGGGAAGATGTTGATTGTTGAGTAACGGTGAGTTTTTGGTTATAGGGTTTCTTTAGTTTACCGCTGTACCTGCTGATGCTGATCCACCCGGAGCCAGGAAAAGTTGTGCATCTGCACTCAGTGCCTCCAGCATCACTGGTGCATGTGCAGTTCCTCACATTGATGAGCCAGTGTCTGTGTGGATTTGCTCCTGAATGAAGTTACATTACTCACTGCTGGCAGTTCAGGGAGCCTTCCTGCCCACCATTGGCCCACACTCCCAGTCACCTCTCGCTCACACTGCAACCCCCCACTCCATCACATGACTCTTCTCCCTTTCCAATCACAAATAAAACTTTTAGTTCTTGTCCAAACATGGAGGAAAAAGGGTTTCAAACTCCACTAAACAATAACTTCTCCAGTTTTAATAACTTGAAATAAGGCACTTTTATATCGCTTGATCTTGTAGATTTGAGCAAATCATTCCTCAACGTCCCGCCATCTTTGAAGCTACCCGGGAAAGTGCACCCACAGCAGTTGCAGTGTAAGCAAACTCAGTCTTAATTTATTTCTGTTATGTTTAGTTAACAGCCCTGTGGAGTGCACATCCTGTTCCATGCAAGAACCTCTCGTGTCCTGGACAACCACATGTGCAGGATGCGTCACTAGTTGGAGCAGCTGGAACTCAAAGTTTGGACCTTGAACAACAGCTGGCATCACTGGTGCATCTATGAGGCTGAAAGCTGCTTGACGAGCAGGAGATGGTCATCCAACAGCTCAAGAGTGAGTGGGTAGAGAGGGAATGAGTGTCAAAGTCAAAGCAAGCAGATAGATCAGGTGTACCCTGAATGTACCTGACTTTCCAACCAGTTTTCCATCCGAATACTGGTGACAGCAATGGTTTCTCTGGGACATGCGACCAGTGCCAAGCAGCACACCTGGTTCAGCTAGGGGTGGGGTGGGGAGAGAAAGCGTAGCGATACTAACAGACAAGTATTTCTGTGACGCAGAATGAATCAACGATGGTATTTTGTTTCCCTGGTGCCAGGGTCAAGGTGCCACTGAGTGGTTCCAGGACATTCTGAAGGGGGAAGGTGAACAGTCAGAGGTTGTGGACCATATCAATTTGAATGACATATGGACCACAACCTCTAGCTATGTAGGAAGAGGGATGAAGTCCTGCACGCAGATTCTAGACAGCTAGGAAGAAAGCTAACAAATAGGAACTCAAAGGTAGCAATCTCCACTACCATGTGCTGCTGAGCATTGAATCAGGAGGATAGAGCAAATGGGAATGCAGTTAGAGAGATGGTTCAGGAGGGAGGGTTTAGGTTCCTAGGGAATTGGGGCCAGACCTGAGAGGAGAGGAGACCTATACAGAGACTGGACAAATGTACTTGTGGGTCAATTTGCTATAAGGATTTGAACTAACTTGGCAGGGCTGGGGGAACTAGGATGTAGCATTAGAGAGGGGGGGGCACGGTGGCCTGGCCCACGATCGGGGCCCACCGATCTGCGGGCGGGCCTGTTCCGTGGGGGCACTTCTTTCTTCTGCGCTGGCCCCTGTAGGTCTCCGCCATGGTCGTCGCGGAGAAGAGAACCCGTGCATGCTCCAAAATACGCCGGCCAGTCTGCGCATGTGCGGAATCATGACGGCCGTTCCGCACATGTGCGAGATCACGGGGTCCCTTCGGCACATGCGTGATCTTGCGCTGTCCCTTCGGCGCTGGCTGGAGCGCCGCCAAACCCTCCGCCGTCCACACAAAAAAAAATTCCACACTTTCGGGGTCTGTTGACGCTGGAGTGGTTGCCGCCGGTTTTCCCATCGGTGTGGGGACTTAGTCCCCAGAAGGGAGAATCCCGGCCAAGGTGTTCAGGAAGAAATGGAAGGAAAGAAAGGAGGAGGGGTGGCAGTAATGATTAAGATGGATAAGACAGTGCTGGAGAGAGAGAAAGCTCTTGAGAGGCAGGGATGGGGCGGGGTCAAGGACAGAATCTATTTGGTTAGTGCTAAGAAACATTAAAGGTAGCTTTTCATTTTGAAAAAGTATGCAATTATTTATTTTCTAATTAAGGGTGTGGTGGTGAAACCCACACAAGCACGGGGAGAATGTGCAAAGGTAGCATTAACTGACGGGTGTATTCTATAGGCTGCCAAAGAGTGAGAAAGATAGAGAGGAGGAAATCTGTAGGGAAATTATGGAGAGGTGCAAAAGCTTCAGAGTAGTTATATTAGGACTTGTTATTTGAATATAGACTGAGATAGTAATGGTGTAAATGGCAAAGAGGGGGAAGAGTTTCTGAAGTGTGTTTCGGAGAATTTTCTAGGTCAGTATGTCTGTCTCTCAGCCAACAACGAAGGAGACATTGCTGGATCTCGTTCTGCAGAATGAGGTGGGTCCAGTAGGGGAACATTTAAGCAACAGTGGTCATAACATGTCAGATGGGGAACATTTAGGAAACAGTGAGCATAGTATCATAAAGTTTATGTTAGCTAAGAAAAAGGAGGATCAATGTAAAGTAAAAATACAAAATTGAAGGAGGGCTAATTTCATTAAAATGATAAAAGATTTGGCCAGATAAATTGGAATCAAAGTTTGGCAGGCGGAACTGAACGGCTCAATGGTCTGCTTTTAAATATAAGATGATTCAGGTATATTCTCACAAGGGGGAAGATAGGACAACCAAATTAGAGCTTCCTGGATGAGATAGAAAGATGAGGCAGAAAAGGGGTGCACATAACAGATGTCAGGTTGATAATATAAATGAAAACCAGGCTAAATAAACAAAGTACAGAGGGAAAGTGAAAAAGGAAACCAGGAAAGACTTTGAGAAGAGATTGGCAGTTAACATAAAAGAGAATCAAAATGCTGTGGTAGTCACCACTAGTGGCATATTATATGTATTATGGCACTGCCCGTATATTAAGGGTACAACGGTAAATCCCTGCCTGCTGGCTCCGCCCAGTAGGGAGCGTATAAATGTGTGTGCTCTCCGATGCTGCAGCCATTCTGGTTCCAACTGCAGGAGGCACAACACCTTGCTCAATAAAGCCTTGATTGTTACACCATTCTCGTCTTGTGGTAATTGACGGTGCATCAATTTATTGTGCAAGACTTTTAAAACGATGATCTCCGCATCAAGCCTGATCGCCTGCAGCTGAGCCCTCAAGCAGCAAACGTGACGTCCACCTTTGACCACTGGCTAGCCTGCTTTGAAAGCTACCTCAGGACAGCCGCTGAAGAACCCTCAGACTCGCAAAAGCTCCAAGTCCTCTATTCACGGGTGAGCCCTGACATTTTTCCCCTCATCCGGGATGCGCACACCTACTCCGAAGCGATGGAGCTCCTGAAGGGACATTACGTTCGACCAGTGAATCAGGTATATGCCAGGCACCTCCTGGCCACCAGACAGCAACTTCGCGGGGAGTCTCTGGATGATTTCTGGCGTGCCCTGCACATCCTAGGTAGGAACTGTGACTGCCAGGCAGTTTCGGCAGTCCAGCACACCAAACTTTTAATTAGAGACGCTCACGTCACGGGCATGATGTCTGTGTACGTCCGCCAGCGGCTACTGGAAGAGCGTACCGCTCAATCTTGCGGGAACTAGGCAGCTCGCTAATTCGTTAGAAGTGGCGTCCCGTAACGTTCAGTCCTATGCCCCCGACCGCGTGGCACCCTCGTGGGCATCATGGGCCCCACCAGCTGCCGACTCCAGCTCACCGCAAGCCTGCGCCGCGCGGCAGCCAGCCGAGTCTGGGGGGCCTAAGTGTTATTTTTGCGGGCAAAACAAACACTCCAGGCAGCGCTGCCCGGCGCGGAGTGCCACCTGCAACGGGTGTGGGAAGAAAGGACACTTCGCTGCTGTTTGCCAGGCCGGGTCGGTCGCCGCTGTTTCCAGGCCAGGCGTTCCTACACCCCCCACGTGCGACCCAGGGGCGCTGCTATTTTCCCCTTCGCAAACCACGTGTGGCCCGTGGGCGCCGCCATCTTCCTCACCGCAAGCCACGTGCAGCCCATGGGCGCTGCCATCTTTGATGCCGCCCATCATGTGCGCCCCGTGGGCGCCGCCATCTTTGATGCTGCCCATCATGTGCGCCCCGTGGGCGCCGCCATCTTCGGCGCCATTTTGGACGGCGCCTCAGGACCCCTACTCGTCTGGCTGTTCATCACCTGCCGCTACCTCTTCCACCGCTGACCAGCCCGGGACCTCCCAGCATCTGCTACAGCTCGCCTCTATCACCCTAGATCAGTCCCAGCCCCGCAACCTCGCGACCGCGACGACGACGGTGAAGATCGATGGGCACGAGACGACCTGCTACTTTGACTCCGGGAGCACCGAGAACTTCATCCAACCCACGACTGTAAGGCGCTGGTCCCTCCCGGTCACCCAGAAAATCTCTCTGGCCTCCGGATCCCATTCCGTGGAAATCCGGGGGTACTGCATCGCGACCCTCACCGTCCAAGGCGTAGAGTTCAGCAACTTCCGGCTCTACGTCCTCCCCCACCTCTGCGCTGCCCTGTTACTCGGCCTGGATTTTCAGTGCCATCTCCAAAGCCTAACTTTAAAATTCGGCGGACCCCTACCCCCCCTCACCGTGTGAGGCCTCACGACCCTTAAGGTCGACCACCTTCTCTGTTTGCAAACCTCACCCCGGATTGCAAACCCGTCGCCACCAGGAGCAGACGGTACAGCGCCCAGGACAGGACCTTGATCAGGTCTGAGGTCCAACGGCTTCTGTGGGAAGGGGTCATTGAGGCCAGCAACAGCAGCTGGAGAGCTCAAGTGGTGGTAGTGAAGACGGGGAGAAGCACAGGATGGTCATTGACTACAGTCAGACCATTAATCGGTACACGCAGCTCGATGCGTACCCCCTCCCACGCATATCTGACATGGTCAATCAGATTGCGCAGTATCGAGTCTTGTCCACAGTGGACTTGAAGTCCGTCTACCACCAGCTCCCCATCCGCCCGGAGGACTGCCAATACGCTGCGTTCGAAGCAGATGGCCGCCTCTATCACTTCCTTACGGTTCCCTTCGGCGTCAGTAATGGGGTCTCGGTCTTCCAGCGAGAGATGGACCGAATGGTTGACCGGTACGGACTGCGGGCCACCTTCCCGTACCTAGATAACATCACCATCTGCAGCCACGATCTGCAGGACCACGACGCAAATCTCCAAAAATTCCTACAGACCTCCAAACTCCTTAAACTCACATACAATAAGGAGAAATGCGTGTTCCGCACCAACCACTTAGCCATCCTTGGCTATGTCATGGAAAATGGAGTCCTAGGGCCCAACCCTGATCGTATGCGCCCCCTCCTGGAACTCCCTCTCCCCCACTGCCCCAAGGCCCTGAAACGATGCCTGAGGTTTTTCTCCTATTACGCTCAGTGGGTCCCTAATTATGCGGACAAGGCCCTCCCACTCATTCAGTCCACAGTTTTCCCCCTGGCGGCTGAGGCCGCCAGGCCTTCAACCGCATCAAGGCAGACATCGCCAAGGCCATGATGCACGCGGTTGACGAGTCCCTCCCCTTTCAGGTGGAGAGCGATGCATTGGACGTAGCTCTGGCTGCCACCCTCAACCAGGCGGGCAGGCCCGTGGCTTTCTTTTCCCGCACCCTCCATGCCTCCAAAATTCGGCACTCCTCTGTCGAAAAGAAGGCCCAAGCCTTTGTGGAAGCTGTGCGACATTGGAGGCATTACCTGGCCGGCAGGAGATTCACTCTCCTCACTGACCATCGGTCGGTTGCCTTTAATAATACACAGCGGGGCAAGATCAAAAATGACGAGATCTTGAGGTGGAGGATCGAGCTCTCCACCTATAATTATGAGATCTTGTATTGTCCAGGTAAGCTCAACGAGCCCCCTGATGCCCTATCCCGCGGTACATGTGCCAGCGCACATGTGGACCAACTGCGGGCTCTCCACTATGACCTCTGCCACCCAGGGGTCACTTGGTTCTTCCATTTTATCAAGGCCCGCAACCTTCCCTGCTCCATTTGGAGGTCAGGACCGTCACCAGAGACTGCTAAGTCTGCGCAGAGTGTAAGCCGCACTTCTACCGGCCAGATCGAGAGCACCTGGTGGAGGCCTCCTCAGGAAGTCCACCTCCGGGGTCTCGCTCCCAACATGGCTGACAGTTCCTCGATCCGTCCTCCTCCGGAAGCATGTGCGGACCCATAAGTCGGACCCCTAGGTCGAAAAGGTCCACCTCTTACATGCAAACCAGCAGTACACCTACATGGCACCCGCTGGATCCCCACCCACGATCCACGACCTGACACCACCCACCCCCCTCCCCCCGGTTGCCTCATTCACCCCTGCGCCACTCATCCTCCCTCCAGCGAACCTCACCGCAGCCCCACCCTAGCAGGATCCGTCCTCCCACTGGATCCACTCAGGGATGACGAAAATGAGGACAACATGCCCCCGGAGTCGCAGGTGACCAAGTTGGCTCCCACATCACCACCAGGACTGAGGCGATCGCAGAGGGTCAAGGCCCCTGACAGACTTAACTTGTAGTGTTTCCAGCCACCCCCGCTGGACTCTTTTTTTAACAGTGGGTGAATGTGGTAGTCACCACTAGTGGCATGGTATATGTATTACGGCACTGCCAGTATATTACAGGTACAACGGCAAATCGCTGCCTGCTGGCTCCGCCCAGCAGGTGCGTATAAATGTGTGTGCTCTCCTGTGCTGCAGCCATTCTGGTTCCAGCTACAGGAGGCACAACATCTTGGTTGATTGTTTCACCATTCTCGTCTTGTGGTAATTGACGGTGCATCAAATGCCATGCATAAGCAAATACATAGTAAAAGGGTATGAAGAGGAGAGATGGGGCCAATTAGGAAATCCATTCATTAAGGTGAAAGAAATGAAAGTTGCCATATTCCCAGAGGATGCCTTCACCTTTGAAAGAGAGCTGACAGGTGGTGATTTAACCCAATGGTCACCACACCTCAGGTGAAGGGCAAGGTTGAGATGGTGGGGCCTTCATGGACAACCTCAGCTTGTACAGGAATTGAACGCACCCTGTTGGCATTGCTCCACATCACGAACCAGCCATCCAGCCTTCTGAGCTAACCGAACCCCAATGAGGTAGAGGGAGTATGACTGGGGTACTAACTGAGTATTTTGCATCTATCGTAACCAAGGAAGCAGATGCTGTCAAATTCATAGTAAAAAAAGTTAGTTGAGATACTGGATGGGCTAAGAATTGATAAAGGAATATATTAGAAAGTTTGAACATAGAACATAGAACATTACAGCGCAGTACAGGCCCTTCGGCCCTCGATGTTGTGCTGACCTGTGTAACCACTCTAAAGCCCATCTACACTATTCCCTTATCTCCATATGTGTATCCAATGACCATTTGAATGCCCTGAGTGTTGGCGAGTCCACTACTGTTGCAGGCAGGGCATTCCACACCCTTACTACCCTCTGAGTAAAGAACCTACCTCTGACATCTGTCCTATATCTATCTCCCCTCAATTTAAAGCTATGTCCCCTCGTGCTAGACATCACCATCCGAGGAAAAAGGCTCTCACTGTCCACCCTATCTAATCCTCTGATCATCTTGTATGCCTCAATTAAGCTACCTCTTAACCTTCTTCTTTCTAAAGATTGTACATCCTATCTCTTATAAACCTTTCCAACACTTTGCCCACAACAGAAGTAAGGCTATCTGCTCTATAGTTACCGGGGTTGTCCCCGAACAGGCGCCGGAATGTGGCGACTAGGGGCTTTTCACAGTAATTCATTGAAGCCTACTCGTGACAATAAGCGATTTTAATTTCATTTCATACTCCCCTTCTTGAACAAGGGGACAACATTTGCTATCCTCCAGTCTTCTGGCACTATTCTTGTAGACAAAGATGACTTACAGATCAAAGCCAAGGGCTCAGCAATCTCCTCCCTAGCTTCCCAGAGAATCCTAGGATAAATCCCATCCAGCCCAGGGGACTTATCTATTATCACACTTTCCAGAATTGCTAACACCTCCTCCTTATGAACCTCATGCCCTTCTAGTCTAGTAGCCTGTATCTCAGTATTCTCCTCGACAACGTTGTCTTTTTCCTGTGTGAATACTGACGAAAAATATTCATTTAGCACCTCTCCTATCTCCTCAGAAAGCTTTAGGGTTATCCTTGATCCTACCTGCCAAATACTTCTCATGTCCCCTCCTGGCTCTTCTTAGCTCTCTCTTTAGGTCCTTCCTAGCTAACTTGTAACTCTCGAGTGCCCAATCTTTACATAAGCCTCCTTCTTCCTCTTGACACGTGTTTTAACTGCTTTAGTAAACTACGGTTCCCTTCCTCGACCACTTCCTCCCTGCTTGACAGGTACATACTTATCAAGGACACGCAGTAGCTGTTCCTTGAACAAGCTCCACATTTCCATTGTGCCCATCCCCTGCAGTTTTCCTCTCCATCCAATGCATCCTACGTTTTGCCTCATCGCATCATAATTGTCTTTCCCCCAGATATAACTCTTGCCCTGCGGTATATACCTATCCCTTTCCATCACTAAAGTAAACATAATCGAATCGTGGTCACTATCATCAAAGTGCTCACCTCCAAATCTAACACCTGTCCTGGTTCATTACCGAGTACCAAATCCAATATGGCTTCGCCTCTCGTTGGCCTATCTACATACTGTGTCAGGAAACCCTCCTGCACACATTGGACAAAAACGGACCCATCTAAAGTATTCGAACTATAGCGTTTCCAGTCAATATTTGGAAAGTTAATGTCCCCCATAACAACTACTCTGTTACTTTCGCTCCTATCCAGAATCATCTTTGCAATCCTTTCCTCTACATCTCTGGAATTTTTCGGAGGCCTATAGAAAACCCCTAACAGGGTGACCTCTCCTTTCCTGTTTCTAACCTCAGCCCATACCACCTCAGTAGACGAGTCCTCATCAAACGTCCTTTCTGGCACCATAATACTGTCCTTGACTAACAATGCCACCCCTCCCCCTCTTTTACCACCTTCCCTGACCTTACTGAAATATCTAAACCCCGGCACCTGCAACAACCATTCCTGTCCCTGCTCTATCCATGTCTCCGAAATGACCACAACATCGAAGTCCCAGGTACCAACCCATGCCGCAAGTTCATCCACCTTATTCCGGATGCTCCTGGCATTGAAGTAGACACACTTTAAGCCACCTTCCTGCCTGCCGGTACACTCCTGCAACTTTGAAACTCATGACCTCACTACTCTCAACCTCCTGTATACTGGAGCTACATTTCAGGTTCCCAATCCCCTGCTGAACTAGTTTAAACCCTCCCAAGAGCATTAGAAAATTTCCCCCCAGGATATTGGTACCCCTCTGGTCCAGGTGTAGACCGTCCTGTTTGTAGAGGTCCCACCTACCCCAGAATGAGCCCCAATTATCCAGGAATCTGAAACCCTCCCCCCCCCCCCCCCCCAACAGTATCCAAAGCGGTATACGTGTTACTAAGGGGAACGACCACAGGGGATCCCTGTACTGACTGCTTCCTCCCAGCCCCTCTCACCGTCACCCATCTATCTTTATTCTTCGGAGTTACTACATCCCTGAAGCTTCTATCTATGACTACCTCTGCCTCCCGAATGATCTGAAGTTCATCCAGCTCCAGTTCTCTAACGTGGTTTCTGAGGAGCTGGAGATGGGTGCACTTCCCACAGATGAAATCAGCAGGGACGCAGGCGGCGTCCCTCACCTCAAACATTCTGCAGGAGGAACATTGTACTGCCTTCCCTGCCATCCCCTCTAGATAAAACAAGAAAAAGAAAGGAAGAGCTTACCTGATATTCACTCAACCACTTAGGTTAGAGGAGGTGGAAGGGTGGGTGACACTACAAGTGTCGTGTCTCGGGTTTAGCAACCGCCCAACGTATATACCGGTACGAACAAATCTTCCCAGAAATCCCCAAGGCCGACTTCCTGCAACTGTAAAGGTAAGTTTTTAAAGTTACACTTACCTTCCCGACAGGCCCCTGGACACTGACACCGCCGAAAATCTGAAGGCTGCTTCTCCTGCAAGGTAAGTTTTTAAAGTTAACCTTACCTTCCCGTCAGGCCCCTGGACACTGCTCCCACCAAAACTTGGCTGTACTTAAAGTTGATGAGTCACCAGGCCCAGGTGGAATGCAGAGGGAAGTAGGTGTGGAAATTACAAAGGCATTGACCACAGACTTCCAATCTTCCTTAGATGGAGGGGCCAGAGGACTGGACAAAGGGCTGTAAACAACTAAAGGTGGATCCGGTTAATCTCAGCATTGGGAAAGCTTTTAGAAATGATAATCTGGGACAAAATTGACAATCAAACAAGTGTGAATTAATTAAAGAAATTCAACATGGATTTGTTAAAGGCATGTTTAAATAACTTGATTGAGATTATTGATAAGGGGTAACAGAGATGATTGATGATAGTAATGCATTATGAGGGTCATGGTGTACATGGACTTCCAAAATAACATTTGAAAAAGTGCCATGAACATATTTAGGTTGTGTGGGTGAGACCCACGCAGACACAGGGAGAATGTGCAAACTCCACATGAACAGTGATACAGGGCTGGGTACTCACAGGTCCTTGGCGCCGTATGGCAGCAATGCTAACCACTGCGCCACCATGCTGCCCCAGGGGAATATTCCATCACACTCTTGATTTGTGCCATGTAGATTATGGACAAGCTTTGGGGAGTCAGGAGGTGAGTTACTCACTGCGGGAATCCCAACCTCTGACCCGCTCTTGTATGCACTGTATTTATATGGCTGGTCCAGTTCAGTTTTTGGTCAATGGTAACCTCCAGAATGTGAAAATGGTTCCAGGAATGAGGGACCATAGTTACATGGATAGGTTGGAGAAGCTTGGGGTGTTCTCATTAGAGAAGAAAATGTTGACAGGAAATATCAATGGAGATATTTAAAATTATGAGGTGTCTCACCAGTGTGGATAGAGAGGAGCTCACCTTGGTGAAAGGATTGAGCACTAAAGGACACCAACTTAAGGTGTTTAGCAAAAGAGGAACTGGTGCCATGAGGAAAAACATTTTTGTGCAGAGAGTGGTTAGGATCTGGAATGCACTACCTGAGAGTGTGGTAGAGACAGAGTTGATTGTCTCTTTTGTAAGATAATTGGATAAGCATCTAAAAAGAAAAACCTTTAGGGGTACAGGGGAAAGGCCGGTGAGCAGGACTAGCTGAATTGCTCTTACAGTACAGACACAATGGGTGCGATTCTCCGAGCCCCGCGCTGGGCCGGAGAATCGCTGCAACCGCGCCACGACACCCTGACGCCGGCGCGCCATTCTCCGAGGTGCGGAGAATCGGCGCCATTTGCGCTGGCGCGTTTGACATGGCGCCTGCTGCGGGCTGCTGGAATCGGCGGGGCCGCCGATTCTCCGGCCCGGATGGGCCGTGCGGATACAACAGAGTCCCGCCGCCGCCGTTCACCCCTGGTCGCTGCCGGCGGGAACTCTGTGCGAAGAGTCGGGGGGGCGGCCTGTGGGGCGGGGAAAAACTCTCCTTCTCCGGGGGGAGGGCCTCCGATGGGGTCTGGCCCATGATCGGGGCCCACCAATCGGCGGGCTGGCCTCTCCTCCCCCAGGCCTACTTTGTTGCGTGGCCAGCCCCTGAACCCCGACGCCATGTTGAGTCGGGGCCGGCTGCGTTGAAGAAGTCCCCCGCGCATGCACAGGGTGGCGCGGCCTAACTGCGCATGCGTGGGTTGGTGCGGCACCCATTTGGCGCCGGGAAGGGAGGCTGGAGCGGCGTGAACCACTCCAGCGTCGTGCTGGCCCCCTGTGGGGGACAGAATCGATCGTCCCCGTGCCCGTTTCGCGCCGTCGTTAAACTCAACGGCGTTCACGACAGCGTGAACACTTCATCTCCATTTTGGAGAATCGCCCCCAATGAGTCACTTGGCCTCTTTCTGTGCTGCAACCATTCTATTGTTTTATGATTCTAATTTGGAGGATTAAATGATCAATGATACCAAAATAGATATTCAAGATTGTGCTATTTATGGTATTCTGTCTTTCCATATTAGTCCTCCAAACGTGCATCATCTCACACTTGTCTGTTTTGAACCAAGTTTCTACCCATTTCACCACCTTGCCCACGTCACCTGCAACTATCTTCATCACTGTCTGCTACTTTGCTAAATTTTGTAATATCTGCAAACTTTATAGTGCTACTTCCCATACCCCGGTTCTAAGTTGTATGCTAAGACAGAAACGTGTAATGGACCCAAAATGATCCTTGGGAATTACAACTATTCCAGCCTGAAAAGCATCCAACCCATCACCAACATCTACTTCCTGTTAATGAAGAAATTTTGTATTAATACCATCACTTTTTCCTTGCTTAGTTGGGCTACTATCTCCTTTGTGGTGATTTGTGGAATTCCTTCCATCTTTTGCACCACTTTGATCTCCTTCTCTGTGAGCTCATCAAATAATTTTAAGTTAGTTGGACACAATTTGCCTTTAACAAATTCATGCTGGGTTGATTAACCCAGTCCTTTCCAAATGAAAGTTTAATTATTTTTCACTGATAATATTTTCCAATAACTTCTCTCTGCCTGGAGCTTCCTGGTTTATCTCTCTCCCCTTATTTTTTTTCCAATTAAGGGGCAATTTAGCATGGCCAATCCCGGCACATCTTTGAGTTTGGGGGCAAGCACGGGGAGAACAAACTCCACACGGACAGTGACCTGAGGCTGGGATCAAATCCAGGTCCTTGGCATCATGAGGAAGCAGTGCTAACCATTGCGCCACTGTGCTCAGACTCTCTCCCCTATCTTGAATAGTATTTTTTTAAATTCGCTCTTGGGATGTGGGTGTGACAGGCTGGGCCAGCATTGTGCCCATTCCAAATTGCCCTTGAACTGAGTGGCTTCCTAGGCTATTTTAGTGGGGTCAACCGCATCACTGTGTGGGTCTGGAGTCACATGTAGGCCAGACTGGGTAAGGACGGTAGATTTCCTTCCCTGAAGGATATTAGTGAACCAGATGACTTTTTACAACAATCAGCAATGGTCATCATTCGACTTTTAATTCCAGATTTTTATTGAATTCAAATTTCACCATCTGCAGTGGTGGGATTCGAACCTGGGAGCCGCAGGGCATTACCTTGGGTCTCTGTATTACTAATCCAATGACAATACCACCACGCCACACCACTCTTCCAGTCCCCCAGCACTAATCCTTTATCCAATGAGGATTGAAAGATTGTGACGAATGCCTTTGCTATTTCGACCTTTGCTCCTTTCAACAACCTAGGATACATTCTATCTGAACCAGGAGAGATTAACAGAAGGTGGAAATTGTGATTCTCAAATTTTCCTGAGTTGAAATCTATATTTTGAATCTCCAAGTGTTTTGCCCCTGTATTTCCTTTCTACTTACTCCTGAACATCTTTTGAGTTCAAGTCCAAATAGCGAGTGCTGATCCACTGGATCTCAAACCAGTCTCTGAATCCGTTGTTCCCGCAGCAACGGTACTCGAACTGCAGCTCGTCCATGGTCTTCTTCATGAAGCACCAGCCTGGGGTATCAGTGTCCTTGTAAAAGCTCATGGCTTGCTTGAGGCCCAGATGGAGAGAGTCCTCCAGCGTGCCTCTCATTGTGTAGCACATCAAGGCCCCAACAAGGATGCAGAAAGTGAAGAAAAAGGTGCAGATGATGTAAGGAAGTATGACCAGTCTCCAACGGGTGAACCTGTTGTTGTCTGAACAATCGTGACAGATCTTGCCCCCGAGGAAGTTGATGCCGCAGGCAATTGCTCCCACAGCAATCAGCATGTTTGGCACAGAATCCGTCCCTTGGCTGGCCATCACTTCGCTGTGTTTCCTGATCTCAATTTTCAGAAGAACTCCCAAGCTGATCAGAACCAGACCCATCACCACTGAAACCCAGTTTAAGATCCACAACAGTTGGGCCAGTTTGTTCCTTTTGCTCTTGGTGAATTTTACTCTGAGAACTGCCATGTGGTTGAGACAATATGTTAGCTGCCAGGTTCTGAGTGTAAATGGGTCAAGAGATCGGATCACAGAATCACAGGGGACTCCGTCCCAGGGAGATGGGATCACAAGTGACTCGATGCTTCCCCTGGGAAAGACAAATTCATTACTCACAATATTTCCAATGTCTAGAACTTTTTTTCCATGAAGACATGTGTAATTCTCAACTTTTCTAGATGCTCCTTGAATTTTAGATTAGTAATTTTATACATAAAATATACACTCTTTTGTAAAGTAAAGCCAGCAAATGCTGGAAAAGGCACAGCAATTGTGGAGACAGAGGCTGAGTTGACATTTCAGATTGACAACCTTCATTCAGGACTGGAGGAGGTCTGAGGTATAATACCAAAAGGGGTGAAAAAGCAAGGGCCAAAGGGGCACACATATAGAAATAAAAGATGGCTGCAGAGGTGGTGTAAATAGGTGTGGCAGACAGTAAAGTGGAAAGGAAGAAAGGAACAGCTAACAAGGCTGATAGAAAGGGTTGTTGAGACCATGAATGTGGCAGGGAAAGGTGGGTAGATCCAATAATGCAGTCCACCCACCCTTCCTTCTCCCTCCAGCCCCTGCAACTGCGTATCAATAGAGGATCCCCTAACCAGTAGATGTCTATATGGACTTCAGTAAGGCCTTTGACAAGGTCCCTCATGGTAGACTAGTACAAAAGGTGAAGTCACACGGGATCAGGGGTGAGCTGGCAAGGTGGATACAGAACTGGCTAGGCCATAGAAGGCAGAGGGTAGCAATGGAGGGATGCTTTTCTAATTGGAGGGCTGTGACCAGTGGTGTTCCACAGGGATCAGTGCTGGGACCTTTGCTCTTTGTAGTATATATAAATGATTTGGAGGAAAATGTAACTGGTCTGATTAGTAAGTTTGCAGACGACACAAAGGTTGGTGGAATTGCGGATAGCGATGAGGACTGTCAGAGGATACAGCAGGATTTAGATTGTCTGGAGACTTGGGCGGAGAGATGGCAGATGGAGTTTAATCCGGACAAATGTGAGGTAATGCATTTTGGAAGGGCTAATGCAGGTAGGGAATATACAGTGAATGGTAGAACCCTCAAGAGTATTGAAAGTCAAAGAGATCTAGGAGTACAGGTCCACAGGTCATTGAAAGGGGCAACACAGGTGGAGAAGGTAGTCAAGAAGGCATACGGCATGCTTGCCTTCATTGGCCGGGGCATTGAGTATAAGAATTGGCAAGTCATGTTGCAGCTGTATAGAACCTTAGTTAGGCCACACTTGGAGTATAGTGTTCAATTCTGGTCGCCATACTACCAGAAGGATGTGGAGGCTTTAGAGAGGGTGCAGAAGAGATTTACCAGAATGTTGCCTGGTATGGAGGGCATAAGCTATGAGGAGCGATTGAATAAACTCGGTTTGTTCTCACTGGAACGAAGGAGGTTGAGGGGCGACCTGATAGAGGTATACAAAATTATGAGGGGCATAGACAGAGTGGATAGTCAGAGGCTTTTCCCCAGGGTAGAGGGGTCAATTACTAGGGGGCATAGGTTTAAGGTGAGAGGGGCAAGGTTTAGAGTAGATGTAAGAGGCAATTTTTTTACGCAGAGGGTAGTGGGTGCCTGGAACTCACTATCGGAGGAGGTAGCGGAAGCAGGGACGATAGGGACATTTAAGGGGCATCTTGACAAATATATGAATAGGATGGGAATAGAAGGATACGGACCCAGGAAGTGTAGAAGATTGTAGTTTAGTCGGGCAGTATGGTCGGCACGGGCTTGGAGGGCCGAAGGGCCTGTTCCTGTGCTGTACATTTCTTTGTTCTTTGTTCTTTGTTCTAACCCAAGATCCAGTCCACACCTCCTTCACTCCCAGTCCACTTGGGGCAGCCACCTTCCGTTACCAGAACCTGTTGCCCGAGAGAAAATGATACTCCAACTCATAGGCTGAATCAAACCAAACTATGTTTTTGGAATGCTAATTTTGCAACTTTTTTATTATCTTCCCTCATTGGCATATTTTCTAATTTCTCTGAAATATATTTGAGACAACATTGCTTCTGTCAACTCTAAACATTGAATGATACAGCACAGAATAAGACCATTCGGCCCATTGTGCCTGTGGTGCTGCTCCCCTGCTCTTCCCTCGAGTCCTTCACATTTTTCCTTTTCAAAGAGACATCCACTTCCCTTTCGGAAGTTATTATTGAATCTGTTTCCACCACCCTATCAGGCAGCACATTCCAGATCATCACTCACTTGTGTCATCTCCCTCTCTGATTCTTTTGCTAATTACCTTAATATGATTTTATCAACAATCTAAGGTTCTCAACCCTTCTGCCAGTGGAAACAATTCTCCTTATTTATTCCATTTAAACCCTTCATTTGGCTTTTAATTGTATTTATTGTTAAAGCATGCAAAAACATTCCCATAAAAATATTATAAACAAACCTCTTCAGCTCGGTGGGAATTCTGTTGATCCAAGCTTGTTCTCGGAGCAGTGTAATTGAATTGTTGGTACTAAAGTTGACTCATGGCAACGGTTAGGCTGATGATAAGGGAGTGACTGGTAGCAGCCTCTGCCCACTGCGGATCATCGCTAACGGATTTAGCTGGGACACCTTCTGCTGCACTTGTAATCCTTCAGAAATAAACACTTAACCAAATGTAATCCTAACATTCTCTTGCCGCCTCAGGGCGTTATAAAACATCGGCTGGGGTGGGCATTAAACAAAAAGTGGCAATATTTAAGAGGAGTGTTCAACTGGCAGATGTTCATTTATTAGGTGAAAGAAAATCAAAGAGAAAGACACTGAGAAAGACCGACACACATACAGAGACACATAACACACCACAGACACAGAGAAAGACCGACACACATACAGAGACACATAACACACCACAGACACAGAGAAAGACCGACACACATACAGACACATAACACACCACAAACACAGAGAAAGACCGACACACATACAGAGACACATAACACACCACAGACACAGAGAAAGACCGACACACATACAGACACATAACACACCACAGACACAGAGAAAGACCGACACACATACAGACACATAACACACCAGACACAGAGAAAGACCGACACACATACAGAGACACATAACACACCACAGACACAGAGAAAGACCGACACACATACAGACACATAACACACCACAGACACAGAGAAAGACCGACACACATAACACACCACAGACACAGAGAAAGACCGACACACATACAGAGACACATAACACACCACAGACACAGAGAAAGACCGACACACATACAGACACATAACACACCACAGACACAGAGAAAGACCGACACACATACAGACACATAACACACCACAGACACAGAGAAAGACCGACACACATACAGAGACACATAACACACCACAGACACAGAGAAAGACCGACACACATACAGACACATAACACACCACAGACACAGAGAAAGACCGACACACATACAGACACATAACACACCACAGACACAGAGAAAGACCGACACACATACAGACACATAACACACCACAGACACAGAGAAAGACCGACACACATACAGACACATAACACACCACAGACACAGAGAAAGACCGACACACATACAGACACATAACACACCACAGACACAGAGAAAGACCGACACACATACAGACACATAACACACCACAGACACAGAGAAAGACCGACACACATACAGACACATAACACACCACAGACACAGAGAAAGACCGACACACATACAGACACATAACACACCACAGACACAGAGAAAGACCGACGCGCATACAGGCACATAACACACCACAGACACAGAGAAAGACGGACACACATACAGACATATAACACACCACAGACACAGAGAAAGACCGACACACATACAGACACATAACACACCACAGACACAGAGAAAGACCGACACACATACAGACACATAACACACCACAGACACAGAGAAAGACCGACACACATACAGGCACATAACACACCACAGACACAGAGAAAGACCGACACACATACAGACACATAAACACCACAGACACAGAGAAAGACCGACACACATACAGAGACACATAACACACCACAGACACACAGAAAGACCAACACACATACAGAGACACGTAGCACACCACAGACACAGAGAAAGACCGACACACATACAGAGACACATAACACACCACAGACACACAGAAAGACCAACACACATACAGAGACACGTAGCACACCACAGACACAGAGAAAGACCGACACACATACAGAGACACATAACACACCACAGACACACAGAAAGACCAACACACATACAGAGACACGTAGCACACCACAGACACAGAGAAAGACCGACACACATACAGAGACACATAACACACCACAGACACAGAGAAAGACCGACACACATACAGAGACACATAACACACCACAGACACAGAGAAAGACCGACACACATACAGGGCCACATAACACATCAGACACACAGAAAGACCAACACACATACAGAGACACGTAGCACACCACAGACACACAGAAAAACCGACATACATACAGAGACACATAACACACCACAGACACACAGAAAGACCGACACACATACAGACACATAACACACCACAGACACAGAGAAAGACCAACACACATACAGACACATAACACACCACAGACACAGAGAAAGACCGACACACATACAGACACATAACACACCACAGACACAGAGAAAGACCGACACACATACAGACACATAACACACCACAGACACAGAGAAAGACCAACACACATACAGACACATAACACACCACAGACACAGAGAAAGACCGACATACATACAGAGACACATAACACACCACAGACACACAGAAAGACCAACGCACATACAGAGACACATACCATACCACAGACACAGAGAAAGACCGACACACATACAGACACATAACACACCACAGACACAGGGAAAGACCAATGCACATACAGAAACCCAACGCACACCACAGACACAGAGAAAACGCCCCACACATACAGAGACACATAACACACCACAGACACAGAGAAAGACCGACACACATACAGACACATAACACACCACAGACACGCAGAAAGATGGACACACATGCAGAGGCAGACAGATAGACAAACACACACACACGCACAGGAGAGACACAGGCGTAGAAGGTCAAAAACACACAGATGCACAGATAAAGCTTTGAGGGATCGACACGCACAGGCAGACACGTAGTGCTACGAGGGGGAGATATTAGGAAACTGGGTCCAGAAATGGGATCAAAGATATAGTAGGCAATTTTGGTACCTGGGACTACGATGTTGTGGCCATTACGGAGACGTGGATAGAACAGGGGCAGGAATAGTTGTTGGAGGTTCCGGTGTTTAGATGTTGCAATAAGATTAGGGAAGGTGGTAAAAGAGGTGGAGGAGTAGCATTGTTAATCAAGGATAGTATAATGGCTTCAGAAAGGCAGTTTGAGGAGGATCTGTCTACTGAGGTAGTGTGGGCTGAAGTTAGAAATAGGAAAGGAGCGGTCATTTTGTTAGGAGTTTTCTATAGGCCCCCAAACAGTAACAGAGATGTGGAGGAAAAGATTGCAATGCAGATTTTGAATAGGTGCGGTAGTCACAGGGTAGTTGTCATGGGTGACTTTAACTTTCCAATTATTGATTGGAACCACTATAATTCTAGTAGTTTATAGTGTTTTTATCCAGTGTGTGCAGGAGGGTTTCCTCACACAATATGCGGATAGACCGACAAGAGGCGGGGCCACATTGGATTTGGTACTGGGTAAAGAACCGGGCCAAGTGTTAGATTTGGTTGTGGGAGAGCACTTTGGAGATAGCGAACACAATTCGGCGACTTTCACTATAGCAATGGAGAGGGATAGGAACATACGGCGGGGCAACGTTTATAACTGGGGGAAGGGTAATTACGATATGATTAGGCAAGAATTGGGGAGCATAAGATGAAAACAGGAACTGTCAGGGATAGGCACCTCTCAGCCTTCTTCGCTCCAGTGAGAAAAGCCCTAGCTCCCTCAATGTTTCTTCATAAGACATGCCCTCCAGTCCAGGCAGCATTCTGGTAAATCTCCTCTGCACCCTCGCCAAAGCATCCACATCTTTCCTATAATGAGGCCACCAGAACTGGACACAATATTCCAAGTGTGGTCTAACCAGTGTTTTATAAAGGTGCAGCAAAACCTCACGGCTCTTAAACTCAATCCCCCTGTTAATGAAAGCCAACACATGATAACAACCCTATCAACCTGGGTGGCAACTTTGAGGGATCTATGTATGTGGACCCCAAGATCACTCTGTTCCTCCACACTTCCAAGAATTCTGCCTTTTACCCTTTTTTCAGTATTCAAATTCAACCTTCCAAAATGAATCTATTCACATCATTTAGGAACATCAAACCACTTCAAAGACAGTTAAGTGCATTCAATTTCCAGCTGAGCATTTCAACATCACTCAAGCGTGAAGGGGGTTGATTGGAATGCACTTAACTCTCTTTGAAATTATTTATGTGAGTAAACATTGTGGTCAGAGCACAATTGTGAAGAAAGATGAATGAAGCAAGGCTGACAGCTGTGTGTGTGGAAGCTGTCAATCACAGCCCAGTGAAGAAACAAATGAATGGCTTGAAGCTCATGGATCTGAAGGGCTTAAACACAGGTCACTGCTTTCTCGATCCAGGAATTGACATGTGGTGCTTCCTGTGTCTGAGACAGCAGATGTATTGCCCATGTATTGCAACAGTAATTTGTTTCACTGCCTCTGTCTGGACTGCCTCAAGCTCCCAGGCAAGGGTCTCCTTTTAGGGTGGGGGGGTGCTCCCTGACAGGTTTCTCTCTTCTGGGGGGGGGGGGGGCTTCCTAACAGGTTTCTCTTTTCTATGTGGGCTTCCTGTCAGGGGTCTATTTTCTGGGGGACCTGGGGGGGGGGTCACCCTATTTAGGGTCTCTCTAGTGGAGAGTCTCCCTATTTAGGGAGCTGCTGTGGGAGGGTCTCCCTGTTTAGGGGTCTTTGGGGGATTCTCTTTATCTTGGGGCCTCTGGGGGGCGGGGGGTTCTGGTGGAGGTGGGGTGGTCAGGTCTTGTATTGTGGGAGGTGGAGAGTGACCCTCAGATGGACTTTGGGAGCAATCCCCTTAAGGAGTTACCCCACTTGGCCCACAACGAGGTCCACCATGTCAGGGGCACGCTGGGAAATACTTGGAGTGAATCCCACCCACATGATTCCCGGGCCAGAGGACCGGAGAATCACGGGGGCCTGGAGAATATGGTGCCTGTCCCGCTAAGTCGATGAAATGGGTCATTAAGAGCCATTTGCATCCTCCTGCTGGCGTACGGGCGGGAACTTCAATCCCACTGCCAGCGGGGGGGGTCGGAACATTTTTATCCCTGATGCCCAATTCTCTGCCTCATCGGGATCCCCGGGGAGCCCTGCTACCGGCAGGGAATTTCACTTCAGGATCAATCTCCTGGGCAGGTCTCAGGGATGAAAGATCATTAAACCAATTAAAATAATATCATGTGATTTAAAAAAATGTAATTTTCTGTGTTCCCTTGGTTTATTAGTGATAAAAATCACACAGCAGATGGGCAAGAATTATTTGACTGGGTGACGGTAGGAAGTCAGTTGGTGAAAGCTCCAGGAATATGTCGAAAGAGTCTTGGCAACCTGGCTGTGTGGCTGACAATTCACTATTGTAGCACAATCAATCACTCACGAGACGAGATGAGAAGGAGTCGAACGATGGCTTTATTATGCAGACTTGTTCCCCAGCAGCACAGTTACAGAACGCGGCTGCTGGGAGAACCCCAACTCTTATACTCAGTCTTACTGGGTGGAGCCAGCAGGCGGCTGATCCAATCGGGACCCAGCGTCTATCCACCAATAGCCTCTCGGCATCACAGGGTACCTTAATACCCCTAATACATACCACCACATTCACCGATTGTTAAAAAAGAGCCCGACGGGGTAGTGGGCCGTATGGTGGTGGGGATTTACAGAGTCGATACCTAGGATGCCGCTAACATGGCGGCTATGCTCCGATATCAACTACTAGTACTACTTACAATGCCTCTTTTACTGGGCAACCCCAAAAAAATTATTTACAGAGGCATTTCTTGCTTTACTATACTGATTCGATGAGTTGAATGGGTGCCCTGGTTGTCCTCGCCGATCGTCTTCGCCCCGGTGGTGATGCCGGCGCTGGTTCGGGCCCCGTCGTCTCTGGGAGCATCGCAATGCCTCTTCCCGCTCCAATACCCCTATTCGGGGCCGGGGGAACATAAGAACATAAGAACTAGGAGCAGGAGTAGGCCATCTGGCCCCTCGAACCTGCTCCACCATTCAATGAGATCATGGCTGATCTTTTGTGGACTCAGCTCCACTTTCCGGCCCGAACACCATAACCCTTAATCCCTTTATTCTTCAAAAAACTATCTATCTTTATCTTAAAAACATTTAATGAAGGAGCCTCTACTGCTTCACTGGGCAAGGAATTCCATAGATTCACAACCCTTTGGGTGAAGAAGTTCCTCCTAAACTCAGTCCTAAATCTACTTCCCCTTATTTTGAGGCTGTGCCCCCTAGTTCTGCTTTCACCCACCAGTGGAAACAGCCTGCCCGCATCTATCCTATCTATTCCCTTCATAATCTTATATGTTTCAATAAGATCCCCCCTCATCCTTCTAAATTCCAACGAGTACAGTCCCAGTCTACTCAACCTCTCCTCGTAATCCAACCCCTTCAGCTCTGGGATTAACCTAGTGAATCTCCTCTGCACACCCTCCAGTGCCAGTACGTCCTTTCTCAAGTAAGGAGACCAAAACTGAACACAATACTCCAGGTGTGGCCTCACTAACACCTTATACAGCAGAACCTCCCTAGTCTTAAACTCCATCCCTCTAGCAATGAAGGACAAAATTCCATTTGCCTTCTTAATCACCTGTTGCACCTGAAAACCAACTTTCTGCAACTCATGCACTAGCACACACAGGTCTCTCTGCACAGCAGCATGTTTTAATATTTTATCATTTAAATAATAATCCCTTTTGCTGTTATTCCTACCAAAATGGATAACCTCACATTTGTCAACATTGTATTCCATCTGCCAGACCCTAGCCCATTCACTTAGCCTATCCAAATCCCTCTGCAGACTTCCAGTATCTTCTGCACTTTTTGCTTTACCACTTATCTTAGTGTCATCTGCAAACTTGGACACATTGCCCTTGGTCCCCAACTCCAAATCATCTATGTAAATTGTGAACAGTTGTGGGCCCAACACTGATCCCTGAGGGACACCACTAGCTACTGATTGCCAACCAGAGAAACACCCATTAATCCCCACTCTTTGCTTTCTATTAATTAACCAATCCTCTATCCATGCTACTACTTTCCCCTTAATGCCATGCATCTTTATCTTATGCAACAACCTTTTGTGTGGCACCTTGTCAAATGCTTTCTGGAAATCCAGATATACCACATCCATTGGCACCCCGTTATCTACCGCACTGTTAATGTCCTCAAAAAATTCCACTAAATTAGTTAGGCACGACCTGCCCTTTATGAACCCATGCTGCGTCTGTCCAATGGGACAATTTCCATCCAGATGCCTCGCTATTTCTTCCTTGATGATAGATTCCAGCATCTTCCCTACTACCGAAGTTAAGCTCACTGGCCTATAATTACCCGCTTTCTGCCTACCTCCTTTTTTAAACAGTGGTGTCACGTTTGCTCATTTCCAATCCGCCGGGACCACCCCAGAGTCTAGTGAATTTTGGTAAATTATCACTAGTGCATTTGCAATTTCCCTAGCCATCTCTTTTAGCACTCTGGGATGCATTCCATCAGGTCCAGGAGACTTGTCTACCTTTAGCCCCATTAGCTTGCCCATCACTACCTCCTTGGTGATAACAATCCTCTCAAGGTCCTCACCTGTCATAGCCTCATTTCCATCAGTCACTGGTATGTTATTTGTGTCTTCCACTGTGAAGACCGACCCAAAAAACCTGTTCAGTTCCTCAGCCATTTCCTCATCTCCCATTATTAAATCTCCCTTCTCATCCTCTAAAGGACCAATATTTACCTTAGCCACTCTTTTTTGTTTTATGTATTTGTAGAAACTTTTACTGTCTGTTTTTATATTCTGAGCAAGTTTACTCTCATAATCTATCTTACTCTTCTTTATAGTTTTTTTAGTAGCTTTCTGTTGCCCCCTAAAGATTTCTCAGTCCTCTAGTCTCCCACTGATCTTTGCTACTTTGTATGTTTTTTTCCTTCAATTTGATACTCTCCCTTATTTCCTTAGATATCCACGGTCGATTTTCCCTCTTTTTACCGTCCTTCCTTTTTGTTGGTATAAACCTTTGCTGGGCACTGTGAAAAATCACTTGGAAGGTTCTCCACTGTTTCTCAACTGTTTCACCATAAAGTCTTTGCTCCCAGTCTACCTTAGCTAGTTCTTCTCTCATCCCATTGTAATCTCCTTTGTTTAAGCACAAAACACTAGTGCTTGATTTTACCTTCTCACCCTCCATCTGTATTTTAAATTCCACCATATTGTGATCGCTCTTTCCGAGAGGATCCCTAACTATGAGATCCTGAATCAATCCTGTCTCATTACACAGGACCAGATCTAGGACCGCTTGTTCCCTCGTAGGTTCCATTACATACTATTCGAGGAAACTATCGCGGATACATTCTATAAACTCCTCCTCAAGGCTGCCTTGACCGACCTGGTTAAACCAATCAATATGTAGATTAAAATCCCCCATGATAACTGCTGTACCATTTCTACATGCATCTGTTATTTCTTTGTTTATTGCCTGCCCCACCATAATGTTACTATTTGGTGGCCTATAGATTACTCCTATCAGTGACTTTTTCGCCTTACTATTCCTGATTTCCACCCAAATGGATTCAACCTTATCCTCCATAGCACCGATGCCATCCCTTACTGTTGCCCGGATGTCATCCTTAAATAACAGAGCTACACCACCTCCCTTACCATCCAGTCTGTCCTTCCGAAAAGTTTGATACCCTCGGATATTTAACTCCCAGTCGTGACCATCCTTTAACCATGTTTCAGTAATGGCCACTAAATCATAGTCATTCACGGTGATTTGCACCATCAATTAATTTACCTTATTCCGAATACTATGAGCATTCAGGTAAAGTACACTTATGTTGGCTTTTTTACCTCTGTTCTTAATCTTAACACCTCGATCAGTAACCTCTCCTAAGTTATATTTCCTCTTAACCTTTCTCCTCATTTTCCTTGTCGTCGAACCCATATCTTCCTGTAACAACCTGCCGCATCGCTTACCATTAATGTTTTCACTTCCCGTTTTATTTCTTTTAGTATTCCTGCTCCTATTCACTGAGCTCCCCTCAGTCACTGTACCTTGTACTGTCGCCCTTTTTGATTTTTGACTATGGCTTCTCTGCCTTACACTTTCCCCCTTACTGCCTTTTATTTCTGTCCCTGTTTTACTACCTTCCAACTTCCTGCATCGGTTCCCATCCCCCTGCCACATTAGTTTAAACTCTCCCCAACAGCTCTAGCAAACACCCCCCCAGGACATCGGTTCCAGTCCTGCCCAGGTGCAGACCGTCCGGTTTGTACTGGTCCCACCTCCCCCAGAACCGGTTCCAATGTCCCAGGAATTTGAATCCCTCCCTCTTGCACCATCTCTCGAGCCACGCATTCATCCTATCTATCCTGACATTCCTACTCTGACTAGCTCGTGGCACTGGTAGCACTCCTGAGAATACTACCTTTGAGGTCCTACTTTTTAGTTTAACTCCTAGCTCCCTAAATTCAGCTTGTAGGACCTCGTCCCGTTTTTTACCTATATCGTTGGTACCTATGTGCACCACGACAGCTGGCTGTTCACCACCCCCCCCCCCCCCCAGAATGTCCTGCAGCCACTCCGAGACATCCTTGACCCTTGCACCAGGGAGGCAACATACCATCCTGGAGTCTCGATTGCGTCCGCAGAACCGCCTGTCTATTCCCCTTGCAATTGAGTCCCCTATCACTATAGCCCTGCCATTCTTCTTCCTGCCCAGCTGCGCAACAGAGCCAGCCACGGTGCCTTGAACCTGGCTGCTGCTGCCTTCCCCTGGTGAGCCATCTCCCTCAACAGTATCCAAAGCAGTATATCTGTTTTGCAGGGAGATGACCGCAGAGGACACCTGCACTGCCTTCCTACTCTTGCTCTGTCTTTTGGTCACCCATTTACTATCTCCCTCAGTACCTTTCACCTGCGGTGTGACCAACTCGCTAAACGTGCTATCCACGACGTCCTCAGCATCGCGGATGCTCCAAAGTGAGTCCATCCGCAGCTCCAGAGCCGTCAAGCGGTCTAATAGGAGCTGCAACTGGACACACCTCTTGCACGTGAAGGAGCCAGGGACAGTGGACGTGTCCCTGAGCTCCCACATCGCACAGGAGGAGCATGACACGGGTCTGAGATCTCCTGTCAGGTCTTAAACCAATTTCCCCCCCAAAAAATGTAAATAAATAAATAAACAATGAAGAAAAAAAAATATATATATACCAATGAAAAGAAACAGAAAAACAGAAACACTACTTACCAGTCACTTACCAGGGATAAAAAACACTTCCTCCCCACCCAGCTTCGAATTCCCACCTCGATTCAAATTCCCAAACTCACTCTTTGCTGTGTCTCACTCCTGGCTCTGTCTTCTCTCTGGCTCACTGGGAGAACTCACTGGGAGTGAGTTTACAAGTTGCTCTTTTTAAACTGTCCTGAATTGACCCCCCTTCCCCCACCTGCTTTCAGATCAAAGTAGATTAAAGTGACTGACACTTAACTGCCAACCAGTTATGTGAGTGGGTGGGGCAGCCCTTGTTAACCTACACTGCACAATACTAGCTTAATTTAAATTAATTTAAACTCCTGAAATTTAAAAGGAGCTGCCTTACTGATTCAATTTGCTTCAATTCAATTCCCACCTCGATTCAAATTCCCAAACTCACTCTTTGCTGTGTCTCACTCCTGGCTGTCTTCTCTGTCTCACTGGGAGAACTCACCTGGAAGGACCGATCCACCCGGGAAGGGGGCGGCTGTGGGGTGCGCCGGTGGGAGGGTGGGGTGACTGGTGTTGGGGGGGGGTGGAGCTCCAGAGGGGGTGACTGGTGTTGGGGGGGGGTGTGGAGCTCCGGCGGGTGCCAGGTCCCGCAGGAAGACCGTGTCCTGTCAGCCGTCGGGGTACGCCACGTAGGCGTATTGAGCATTCACGTGGAGGAGATGAACCCTCTCGACCAACGGTCCGATTTGTGCGTCCGCACATGCTTTCGGAGCAGGATGGGTCCCGGGGCTGCCAGCCAGGTCGGAAGCGACGTTCCGGAGGAGGACCTCCTAGGGAAGACAAGGAGACGTTCGTGAGGTGTTTGATTCGTTGTTTTACACAGCAGCGACCGGATGGAGTGGAGGGCATCCGGGAGGACTTCCTGCCAGCGGGAAATGGGAGACTTCTGGACCGTAGGGCCAGCAGGACAGTCTTCCAGACAGTACCGTTCTCCCTCTCTACCTGACCTTTCCCCCGGGGGTTGTAACTGGTCGTCCTGCTCGAGGCGATGCACTTGCTGAGCAGGAATTGGCGCAGTTCGTCGCTCATGAAGGAGGACCCCCTATCGCTATGTATGTAGGCGGGGAAACCGAACAGTGTAAAGATGGTGCCAAGGGCTCTAATAACCGTGGCCGCGGTCATGTCGGGACAGGGGATGGCGAAAGGGAACCGGGAGTATTTGTCAATCACGTTCAGGAAGTACGTGTTGCGATCGGTGGAGGGGAGGGGGCCTTTGAAGTCCAGACTGAGGCGTTCAAAGGGACGGGAAGCCTTTATCAGGTGTGCCCTCTCTGGCTGGTAGAAATGCGGCTTGCACTCTGCGCAGATCTGGCAGTTCCTGGTGGCTGTCCTGACCTCCTCGATGGAGTAGGGCAGGTTGCGGGTCTTTACGAAGTGATAGAACTGAGTGACCCCCGGGTGGCAGAGGTCCTCGTGGAGGGTTCGGAGATGGTCCATTTATGCGTTGGCACATGTGCCACGTGATAGGGCATCGGAAGGCTCGTTCAGCTTTCCGGGACGATACAAGATCTCATAGTTATAGGTGGAGAGTTCGATCCTCCACCGCAAGACCTTGTCGTTCTTGATCTTGCCCCACTGTGCATTATCGAACATGAAGGCAACCGACCGTTGGTCAGTGAGGAGAGTGAATCTCCTACCGGCCAGGTAATGCCTCCAATGTCGCACAGCTTCCACTATGGCCTGGGCCTCCTTTTCCACTGAGGAGTGGTGGATTTCTGAAGCGTGGAGGGTGCGTGAGAAGAAGGCCACGGGTCTGCCCGCTTGGTTGAGGGTGGCCGTCAGAGCTACGTCGGACATGTCGCTCTCGACCTGGAAGGGGAGGGACTCGTCGATCGCGTGCATCGTGGCCTTTGCAATATCCGCTTTGATGCGGCTGAAGGCCTGCCGGGCCTCTGTCGGCAGGGGGAAAACCATGGACTGGATTAGTGGACGGGCCTTGTCCGTGTAGTTGCGGACCCACTGGGCGTAATAAGAGAAAAAGCCCAGGCAGCGTTTCAGGGCCTTGGAGCAGTGGGGGAGGGGGAACTCCATGAGGGGGCGCATGCGTTCGGGGTCTGGGCCTATAACTCCATTTTGCACTACGTAGCTGAGGATGGCTAGACGGTCGGTGCTAAACACGCATTTCTCCCTGTTGTATGTGAGATTCAGGGCATTCGCGGTCTGGAGGAATTTGCGGAGATTGGCGTCGTGGTCCTGCTGGTCGTGGCCGCAGATGGTGACGTTATTGAGGTACGGGAACGTGGCCCGCAAACCGTACCGGTCAACCATTCGGTCCATCTCCCGTTGGAAGACCGAGACCCCTTTAGTGACGCCGAATGGAACCCTTAAAAAGTGATAGAGCCGCCCATCTGCTACAAAAGCAGTGTATTTGCGGTCGCTCGGTCGGATGGGGAGCTGGTGATAGGCGGACTTAAGGTCCACCGTGGAAAAGACCTTGTACTGTGCAATCCGATTGACCATGTCGGATATGCGGGGGAGAGGGTACGCATCCAGCTGCGTGTACCTATTGATGGTTTGACTATAGTCTACGACCATCCTCTGCTTCTCCCCGGTCTTTACAACTACCACCTGAGCTCTCCAGGGACTATTGCTGGCCTGGATTATGCCTTCCCTCAGCAGCCGCTGGCGCTGTACCGTCTGCTCCTAGTGGCGACTGGTTTGCAATCCGGGGTGAGGTTCGCGAACAGGGAAGGCGGATCGACCTTGAAGGTCGCGAGGCTGCAGATAGTCAGTGGGGGTATAGGGCCACCGAATTTAAACGTTAAACTCTGGAGGTTACACTGAAAATCCAACCCCAGGAGTGTGGCAGCGCAGAGGTGGGGAAGGACGTAAAGTTCTTGAACTCCCTCCCCTGCACCGTGAGGTTCGCGATGCAGAACCCTTTTATCTCTACAGAATGGGACTCTGCCGCCAGAAATTTCTTTTGATTACTCGGGTGGATCGGAAGGGAACAGCGTCTTATCGTATCGGGATGTATAAAACTCTCCGTGCTCCCAGAGTCGATCAGGCAGGGCGTCTCGTACCCATTTATAAATACTGTCGTTGTTGCTGTTTGGAGCGTTCGGGGCCGCGACTGGTCCAGGGTCACAGAAGCCAGTCGTAGTTGCTGCATCGGGGCGTTTTCTTCAGGCCCCGTGGGGCCTTCCATCCCGGGGTCCTTAGCCGTCAGCCAAGATGGCGGCGTCCACGGGTCGCACACGGTCGGGGGTGGACAAGATGGCGCCGCCCATGGATCGCACATTGCCGGAGGAGCACAAAATGGCGGCGCCCATTCCTCCCGCATGGAGTCCGGGACCTAAGATGGCGACGCCCGTTGGCCGTACATGGATCGCTGGGGGGGGTTGAGTTTGGGGTTCTCCCCCTAGAGATTGCGGCTACCCCCCGAGCCTGGCACACTGCTAAAAAGTGCCCCTTTTTGCCGCACCATTTACAGAGGGCCGAGCGGGCCGGGCAGCGCATTCGGGGGTGTTTCCCTTGCCCACAAAAGTAGCAGCGGGTGATCTGCTGCTCTGGCAGCGCATGGCTGCGGGGGTTGGGGGGTCCCGGGGGGTTGTCGCGGCGGGGGTCCATGGTGCCCAAAGGGCTGCCGCGCGGTCGAGGGCGTAGGCACGGGCGTTCTGCGATGCCCGTGCCTCTTTGAGGCCTAGTGCATTTATTTCCGGCAATCGCTGGCGAATTTGGGATAAAAGCATACCTGCCACGTACGCATCTCGGACCAGTAGCTCTGTGTGTTCGTTAGCCGAAACTGCTGGGCAGTTGCAGTTTCTCACCAGTATTAACAGCGCACTGTAGAATTTGTCCAGCAACTCCCTGGGGATTTGCCGTCTCGTCGTGAGCTGGTGGCATGCGTAGACCCAGTTGACGGGCCGAACGTAGATTCCTATCAGCATGGCGAGCACCGCCTGGAAATCGTCCGCATCCTCTATGAGAGTGTAGATTTCTGGGCTCACCCTGGAATGCAGGACCTGCATTTTCTGGTCTTCTGTAGGTACGCCGGGGGCCGTTCGGAGGTATCCATGAAAACACGCTAACCAATGTTTAAAAGTGGCCACTGAGTTTGCCGCGTCGGGGCTGATTTGCAGACACTCCGGAATGATTTGGAGCTCCATGTCCTTTAAAGTTTGCGTAATAAATTGTAGCACAATCAATCACTCACGAGACGAGATGAGAAGGAGTCGAACGATGGCTTTATTACGCAGACTTGTTCCCCAGCAGCACAGTTACAGAATGCGGCTGCTGGGAGAACCCGGGCTCTTATACTCCGCCTTACTGGGTGGAGCCAGCAGGCGGCTGATCCAATCGGGACCCAGCGTCTATCCACCAATAGCCTCTCGGCATCACAGGGTACCTTAATACCCCTAATACATAACTATGTCCTTTCTGTAGGGATGTCTTACTGGCAAGCTCTAACCCCTGCTCACCTGCACTCTAACTTAGCCAGTGGGCATTACAGTTAAACAAACAAGACTGATGCGGAACTTGTTAAAACTGGACAAAGATGAAATATCCAAGACTCCAAGTAATTCTGTCATTCTGTTAGATTTTGGCTAATCTATGCCTCAATTCCAGTTACCTCCCTTTGCCCTAAATCCTTTGAAACCCTGACCAAATACAAATCTATTAATCTCATTCTTGAAGGTTCCAATTGACTCCCCAGCACCCACAGCCTTTTCAGTTCCAGATTCCTGCCACCCTTTGTGTTAAGAAGTGCATGCTAACTTCACCCTTAAATGGCCTAGCTTTGATTTAAACATTGTGGCCTTTTGTTCTGATATCCTTCACCAGTGGAAAAACTGATTCTCTGCATCTACCCTCTTGATAATAATAATAATGTGGACTTCCGGGTGCGGCGATGACCAGCTGAGTCGCACGTTTCGGCAGCTCCCTGTGAAACAAACTTTTGGGCTCTTGATAGGAGCCCCAACGGCAATTTTAACGGCTGAAAACACCGTGCGGTAAACCAGAAGGGAATCCCCCCTGGACACGGATGGAAAAAGGAGAGGAAAGTGGCCGGATTGCGGTGGATCCTTTGGAACAACGGCAAGGAAGGCAAGCAGAAACCAAGATGGCGTCGGAAGGAGGCAGTTTCATATGGGGCCCTGAACAACAAGAGTTTTTGAAACGCTGCGTGGAGGAGATAAAAAAGGAAATGAAGAAAGAGCTGTTGGCCCCGATATTACAGGCGATTGAAGGGCTGAAAGAGGAACAAAAAACCCAGGAGCAGGAGCTTCGGGTCGTGAAGGCGAAAGCAGCAGAGAATGAAAACGATATACAGGGCCTGGTGGTGAAGTCGGAGATACAGGAGGCACACCAGAAACGATCTGTGGAGAGGTTGGAGGCACTGGAAAATAACGCAAGGAGGAACAACTTGAGGATTCTTGGCCTTCCTGAAGGTGTGGAGGGGGCGGACGTCGGGGCATATGTGAGCACGATGCTGCACTCGTTAATGGGAGTGGAGGCCCCGACGGGTCCGTTGGAGGTGGAGGGAGCATACCGAGTTATGGTGCGAGGATCGAGAGCAGGAGAAGCTCCCAGAGCCATAGTGGTGAGATTTCTCCGTTTTAAGGATAGAGAAATGGTCCTTAGATGGGCGAAGAAAACTCGATGTAGTAAATGGGAGAACGCGGTGATCCGCGTCTATCAAGATTGGAGTGCGGAGGTGGCGAGAAGGAGGGCGAGCTTTAATCGGGCCAAAGCGGTACTTCACAAAAAAAAGATAAAGTTTGGAATGCTGCAACCGGCAAGACTGTGGGTCACATATCAAGGGAGGCACCACTACTTTGAGACGGCGGATGAAGCGTGGACTTTTATTGTAGAAGAAAAATTGGAATGATTGGTCTACGAAAATGAACGTTTGGACAAAGTGGTGGGACGAGTGGGGGGGGGGGCGAAGAGGGATTGTATGATTAATCCTGCGGTATGGTAACTTTTCTTTCTCCCACAGGTGGTGATGGGGGGAGGTGGGGAGGGAGAGGAGATGGGGCGTTGGCCATAGGAGGCGGGGCCGAGGGAGAGGCGCGGGCTTGGTTCCCGCGCTATGATAATTATGGCGGGAATGGAGAAGCAGGAAGGAGGGGGCGCCGCACGGGGCGAGCCGTGATCACGGGGGGAAGCCGAGGTCAGCCAGAGTTTGCTGACTTCTGGGAGCAACATGGGGGGAGTAATTACGCTAGCGGGGGGGGGGGAGGGGGAAATTACTGGGTTGCTGCTGCTGGGGAAAGGGGGGAGTGGGTACGGGAAAGGATGGGCGGGGGGGCACCGTCTGGGAGAAATACAGCTGCGTGGGAACTGGGCGAGAAGCTGGAAAAAGATGATGGCTAACCGGCAAGGGGGGGGGGGGGGGGGGGGGGGGGGGGGGTGGGGGGGGGAAGCCCCCCAACTCGGCTGATCACGTGGAACGTGAGGGGGCTTAACGGGCCGATAAAGAGGGCACGAGTACTCGCACACCTTAAGAAACTTAAAGCAGATGTGGTCATGTTACAGGAAACGCACCTGAAACTGATAGATCAGGTTAGGTTGCGCAAAGGATGGGTAGGGCAGGTGTTCCATTCGGGGCTGGATGCGAAAAACAGGGGGGTGGCTATATTAGTGGGGAAGCGGGTAATGTTCGAGGCAAAGACTATAGTGGCGGATAACGGGGGCAGATACGTGATGGTGAGTGGCAAATTACAGGGAGAGATGGTGGTGTTGGTAAACGTGTATGCCCCGAATTGGGACGATGCCAATTTTATGAGGCGAATGCTAGGACGCATCCCAGACCTAGAGACCGGAAAGCTGATAATGGGGGGAGACTTTAACACGGTGTTGGAACCAAGGCTGGATAGGTCGAAGTCCAGGACTGGTAGGAGGCCGGCAGCAGCCAAGGTGCTTAAGGATTTTATGGAGCAGATGGGAGGGGTGGACCCGTGGAGATTCAGTAGACCTAGGAGTAAGGAGTTCTCGTTTTTCTCCTATGTCCATAAAGTCTATTCACGCATAGACTTTTTTGTGTTGGGTAGGGCATTGATCCCGAGGGTGAGGGGAACGGAATATACGGCTATAGCCATTTCGGATCATGCCCCACACTGGGTAGACTTGGAGATAGGGGAGGAAACAAGAGGGCGTCCACCCTGGAGAATGGACATGGGACTAATGGCGGATGAGGGGGTGTGCTTAAGGGTGAGGGGATGCATTGAAAAGTACTTGGAACTCAATGACAATGGGGAGGTTCAGGTGGGAGTGGTCTGGGAGGCGTTGAAGGCGGTGGTTAGGGGGGAGCTGATATCAATAAGGACACATAAAGGGGAGCAGGAGAGTAAGGAACGGGAGCGGTTGTTGCAAGAACTTTTGAGGGTGGACAGACAGTATGCGGAAGCACCGGAGGAGGGACTGTATAGGGAAAGGCAAAGGCTGCATGTGGAATTTGACTTGCTGACCACAGGCACTGCAGAGGCACAATGGAGGAAGGCGCAGGGTGTACAGTATGAATATGGAGAGAAGGCGAGCAGATTGCTGGCACACCAATTGAGGAAAAGGGGAGCAGCGAGGGAAATAGGGGGGGTGAGAGACGAAGATGGAGAGACGGAGCGGGGAGCGGAGAGAGTGAATGAAGTGTTTAAGACATTTTATAAAAAATTGTATGAAGCTCAACCCCCGGATGGGAGGGAGCGAATGATGGGCTTCTTGGATCGGCTGGAAATTCCCAAGGTGGAAGAGCAGGAAAGGATGGGATTGGGAGCACAGATCACGGTAGAAGAAGTGGTGAAAGGAATTAGGAACATGCAGACGGGAAAGGCCCCGGGACCGGACGGATTCCCAGTTGAATTTTACAGAAAATATTTGGACTTGCTCGCCCCGCTACTGACGAGGACCTTTAACGAGGCAAAGGAAAGGGGACAACTGCCCCCGACTATGTCAGAAGCAACGATATCGCTTCTTTTAAAGAAGGAAAAGGATCCGCTACAATGCGGGTCCTACAGACCAATCTCCCTCCTCAATGTAGATGCCAAGGTCTTGGCCAAGGTAATGGCAATGAGAATAGAGGAATGTGTCCCGGGGGTGCTTCATGAGGACCAAACTGGGTTTGTGAAGGGGAGACAGCTGAACACGAACATACGGAGGTTGTTAGGGGTAATGATGATGGCCCCACCAGAGGGTGAAACGGAGATAGTAGTGGCGATGGATGCCGAGAAAGCATTTGATAGAGTGGAGTGGGATTATCTGTGGGAGGTGTTGAGGAGATTTGGGTTCGGAGAGGGGTATGTTAGATGGGTGCAGCTGTTGTATAGGGCCCCAGTGGCGAGTGTGGTCACGAATGGACGGGGATCGGCATATTTTCGGCTCCATAGAGGGACAAGGCAGGGATGTCCTCTGTCCCCATTACTGTTTGCACTGGCGATTGAGCCCCTGGCGATAGCGCTGAGAGGTTCCAAGGGATGGAGGGGAATACTTAGGGGAGGAGAAGAACACCGGGTATCTTTATATGCGGATGATCTGCTACTATATGTGGCGGATCCAGCGGAGGGGATGCCAGAAATAATGCGGATACTTGGGGAGTTTGGGGATTTTTCAGGGTATAAATTGAACATGGGGAAGAGTGAGCTGTTTGTGGTGCATCCAGGGGAGCAGAGTAGAGAAATAGAAGACCTACCGTTGAGGAAGGTAACAAGAGACTTTCGTTACCTGGGGATCCAGATAGTTAAGAATTGGGGCACATTGCACAGGCTAAATTTGACGCGGTTGGTGGAACAGATGGAGGAAGATTTCAAGAGATGGGATATGGTAGCATTGTCAATGGCAGGGAGGGTGCAGGCGGTTAAGATGGTGGTCCTCCCGAGATTCCTCTTTGTGTTTCAGTGTCTCCCGGTGGTGATCACGAAGGCTTTTTTCAAAAGGATAGAAAAGAGTAGCATGGGTTTTGTTTGGGCCGGGAAGACTCCGAGAGTGAGGAAGGGATTCTTACAGCGTAGTAGGGATAGGGGGGGGCTGGCACTACCGAGCCTAAGTGAGTATTATTGGGCCGCTAATATTTCAAAGGTGAATAAGTGGATGGGAGAGGAGGAAGGAGCGGCGTGGAAGAGATTAGAGAGGGCGTCCTGTAGGGGGACCAGCCTGCAGGCTATGGTGACAGCCCCATTGCCGTTCTCACCAAGGAACTATACCACGAGTCCGGTGGTGGTAGCTACACTGAAGATTTGGGGACAGTGGAGACGACATAGGGGAAAGACCGGAGCACTGGGGGGGTCCCCGATAAGAAACAACCATAGGTTTGCCCCGGGGGGAATGGATGGGGGATATGGAATGTGGCAAAGAGCAGGTATAACGCAATTGAAAGATCTATTTGTGGATGGGAAGTTTGCGAGTCTGGGAGCGCTGACCGAGAAATATGGGTTGCCCCAAGGGAATGCATTCAGGTACATGCAATTGAGGGCTTTTGCGAGGCAACAGGTGAGGGAATTCCCGCAGCTCCCGACACAAGAGGTGCAGGACAGAGTCATCTCAAAGAAATGGGTGGGGGACGGTAAGGTGTCGGATATATATAGGGAAATGAGAGACGAAGGGGAGACTATGATGGACGAACTAAAAGGGAAATGGGAAGAAGAGCTAGGGGAGGAGATTGAGGAGGGGATGTGGGCAGATGCCCTAAACAGGGTAAACTCGTCGTCCTCGTGCGCCAGGCTAAGCCTGATTCAGTTTAAGGTATTACACAGGGCACATATGACTGGAACACGGCTCAGTAAATTTTTTGGGGTGGAGGATAGGTGTGCGAGGTGCTCGAGAAGCCCAGCGAATCATACCCATATGTTTTGGTCATGCCCGGCACTACAGGGGTTTTGGATGGGGGTGACAAAGGTGCTTTCGAAAGTAGTAGGAGTCCGGGTCGAACCAAGCTGGGGGTTGGCTATATTTGGGGTTGCACAAGAGCCGGGAGTGCAGGAGGCGAAAGAGGCCGATGTTTTGGCCTTTGCGTCCCTAGTAGCCCGGCGCAGAATATTGCTAATGTGGAAAGAAGCCAAGCCCCCGGGGGTGGAGACCTGGATAAATGATATGGCGGGGTTCATAAAGTTAGAGTGGATTAAGTTCGTCCTAAGGGGGTCGGCTCAAGGGTTTACTAGGCGGTGGCAACCGTTCGTCGAATATCTTGCGGAAAGATAGATAGGGGAGAACAAAGAAGGCAGCAGCAGCGGCCCAGGACTTGGGGGGGGGGGGGGGGGGGAGGGATGGGGGGGGATGGGGGGGGGGTGGCCTGAGACAAGGCAGTTGCCAATTAGGGCTAGTTTTTATTTTTTGTTATTTAATATTTATTTATTTGTTGTTGTTTTTGTTTAAATTTAAAAAGGTCATTATTATCTGTATTGTTACAATGTTGTGTAAAGGATGCACAATGTACTGTGTTGGTTAACCAAAAATTTTCAATAAAATATTATTTTTAAAAAAAAATAATAATAATAATGTTTATTGTCACAAGTCGGCTTACATTAACACTGGAATGAAGTCACTGCAATGAAAAGCCCCTAGTCGCCTGTTCGGGTACACAGCGGGAGAATTCAGAATGTCCAATTCACCTAACAGCAAGTATTTGGACGATGGGAGGAAACCGGAGCACCCGGAGGAAATCCACACAGACACGGGGAGAACATGCAGACTCCGCACAGACAGTGACCCAAGCTGAGAATCGAACCTGGGACCCTGGCGCTGTGAAGCAACAGTGCTAACCACTGTGCTACCGTGCTGCCCAAAAGTATTGAGTACTTTTTGCATCTTAAACCCCTCAGTTAGATCACGTCTCAACCTCCTAAACTTAAGGGAATATAAGCATGGTTTACACAAATTCTCTTCACGACTTAACGTTTCAATGATTAGCAAACGTGTTATTCAGTGTAAACAATGAAATATGTGGGGAATGGAAGAGGGCAAACTGTAAAATCAATCTCTTGCCACTGAGTGTTGTCATGTCCAGTTACCGGAAGCATCTACCAAGTATAAAATACACTGAATCCCACATCTCAGACCTATCCATCTTTATTATGCCCAAAGTCAAACAAACAGCAGCTCTGTGCTCTTTATCTGTGTAATAGGTTTGTTTGGAACATTCTATTTTCAATGATTTTAGATTTACTTAATTATTTTTCACCCATTTTCAAGTTTTAATCCCGTGGACAAAAATTAGTTTACCACTTTTGTTCAACCTTGAAAAAATACTTACACATTGACAGTTCTTATACAGCAGTATTACATTTAATGCTGAAGAATACTACGTATACTTGAATTGTTTTCCTTTACCGTGCATACAATATTTGTAAATCGGTTTCCCAGGTCGAGCTGCAGATGACATGACAAATGCCTCCACCAGGTGGCACCCCTACATCAAATTGAAAATTCATCTCTTCCCAGAACTGTCATAATTTTTAGTTCTGATGTGAGTGCAATGGTTAAGTGGCATAATTGTTCAGGAGTCAGGTGGAGTGTTGGTGATAAGTTTGCTATCTGCAGGTCACATGATGAATTCAGGTAAAGAAAGTCTTTTGAATAGTAAAGAAAGTCTTTTGAATAGCTTTATTTTGCTATTCAAAACTAACAATTTTACCATCCTCCCATTACTGTGTTGGTTCTAGCCTCTACCATCAATCCTGTTGTAGAGTCATAAATGTTTACAACATGGAAACAAGCCCAGCTTGTCCATGCCACCCAGTTTCTGACAACACCAGGTTAAAGGACAACAGATTTGTTTCGAATCACTAGCTTTCGGAGCACAGCTCCTTCCTCAGGTGAATGACGAGGTGGGTTCCAGAAACACATATATAGACAAAGTCAAAGATGCAATACGATACGTTGAATGCGAGTCTTTGCAGGTAATTAAGTCTACAGGTCCAGACGGAGCAACTGGAGAGAGGGATAATCACAGGTTAAAGAGGTGTGAAGTGTCTCAAACCGGAACAGTTGGTAGGATTTTGCAAGCCCAGGCCAGATGGTGGGGGGGGTTAATGTAATGCGACATAAATCCAAGGTCCCGGTTGAGGCCGTACTTATGTGTGCGGAACTTGGCTATAAGTTTCTGCTTGGCGATTCTGCGTTGTCGCACGCCCTGAAGGCCACCTTGGAGAACGCTGACCCAAAATCAGAGGCTGAATGCCCTTGACTGCTGAAGTGTTCCCTGACTGGAAGGGAACATTCCTGCCTGGCGATTGTCGCGTGATGTCCGTTCATCCGTGTCGCAGAGTCTGCATGGTCTTGCCAATGTACCACGCTTCAGGACATCCTTTCCTGCAGTGTATGAGGTAGACAACGTTGGCCGAGTCGCACGAGTATGTACCACGTACCTGGTGGGTGGTGTTCTCACGTGTAATGGTGGTACCCATGTCGATGATCTGGCACGTCTTGTAGAGATTGCCATGGCAAGTTTTGGGGTGTCGTGGTCGCTGTTCTGAAGGCTGGGTAGTTTGCTGCAAACAATGGTTTGTTTGAGGTTGCGCGGTTGTTTGTAGGCAAGTAGTGGGGGTGTGGGGATGACTTTGGCAAGACGTTCGTCTTCATCGATAACGTGTTGAAGGTTGTGAAGAAGATGTCGTAGTTTCTCCTCTCCAGGGAAGTACTGGACGACGAAGGGTACTCTGTCGTTGTGTCCCGTGTTTGTCTTCTGAGGAGGTCGGTGCGGTTTTTTGCTGTGGCGCGTTGGAACTGTCGATCGATGAGTCGAGTGCCATATCCCGTTCGTATGAGGGCATCTTTCATCTTTCAGCATTTGTAGATGTCTGTTACGCTCGTCTACAGATCGCAAGACAGGAATGTTCCCTTCCAGTTGGGGAACACTTCAGCAGTCAAGGGCACTCAGCCTCTGATCTTCGGGTAAGCGTTCTCCAAGGCGGCCTTCAGGACGCACGACAACGCAGAATTGCCGAGCAGCAACTGATAGCCAAGTTCTGCACACATGTTCTGCGTCAACCGGGACCTTGGATTTATGTCGCATTACTTTCACCCCCAACAATCTGGCCTGGGCTTGTGAAATCCTACCAACTGTCCTGGCTTGAGACAATTCACACCACTTTAACCTGTCATTATCCCACTCTCCAGTTGCTCCGTCTGGGCCTGTAGACTTAATTATCTGCAAAGACTCGCATTCAAAGTATCGTATTGCATCTTTGACTTTGTCTTTATATATGTTTCTGGAACCCACCTCTTCATTCACCTGAGGAAGGAGCAGCGCTCCGAAAGCTAGTGATTCGAAACAAACCTGTTGGACTTTAACCGGGTGTTGTCAGACTTCTTGCTGTGCTCACCCCAGTCCAACGCTGGCATCTCCACATCATGGCCCAGTTTCTATCACTAAGCTAGTCCTACTTGCCTGCCTTTGGCCCATAGCCCTCTATACCCACCCTGCCCATATAACTGTCTAACTGTTTTTTAAAGAACATTAAAGTGTGAAGTGTAAAGCTGAAGGGCCTGTACTGTGCTGTTCTATGTTCTATGACTTGGATGAGGAAGTGGAAGGGTGGGTTAGTAAGTTTGCCAATGACATGAAGGTTGGTGGAGTTGTAGACAGTGTTGAGGGCTGTTGCAGGTTACAACAGGACATTGACAGGATGCAGAGCTGGGCTGAGAAGTGGCAGATGGAGTTCAACCTTGATAAATGTGAAGTGATTCATTTTGGAAGGTCGAATTTGAATGCTGAATACAGGGTTAAAGGCAGGATTCTTGGAAGTGTGGAGGAACAGAGGGATCTTGGGGTCAACGTACATAAATTCCTCAAAGTTGCCACCCAGGTTGATAGGGTTGTTAAGAAGGCGTATGGTGTGTTGGCTTTCATTAACAGGGGGATTGAGTTTAAGAGCCGCGAGGTTTTGCTGCAGCTTTATAAAACCCTAGATAGACCACACTTGGAATATTGTGTCCAGTTCTGGTTGCCTCATTATAGGAAGAATGTGGATGCTTTGGAGAGGGCACAGAGCAGATTTATCAGACTGCTACCTGGACTGGAGGGCATGTCTTATAAAGAAAGGTTGAGGGAGCTAGGGCTTTTCTCACTGGAGCAAAGAAGGCAGAAAGGTGACTTGATAGAGGTGGACAAGGTGATGAGAGGCATGGATAGAGTGGATAGCCAGAGACTTTTCCCCAGGGTGGAAATGGCCGTCACGAGGGGCCATAATTTTAAGGTGATTGGAAGAAGGTATGGAGAGATGTCAGAGGTAGGTTCTTCACACAGAGAGTGGTGGGTGTGTGGAGTGCACTGCCAGCAGAGGTGGTGGAGTCAGAGTCATTAGGGACATTTAAGCGACTCTTAGACAAGCACATGGACAGCAGTAAATTGAAGGGGTGTAGATTAGGTTGATCTTAGATTAGGATAAATGGTTGGCACAACTTTGTGGGCTGAAGGGCCTGTGCTATGCTGTACTGTTCTATGTTCTATATTAACATTGTACCCGCCTCTACCACTGCCTCTGGCAGCCTGTTCCAGATGCTCACCACCCTCTGTTTGAAGAGATTTCCCCTCTGGTCTCTTTTGTATCTCTCCCCTCTCATCTTAAACCTATGCCCTCTAGTTCTAGACTCCTCTACCTTTGGGAAAAGATATTGACTAGCTACCTTATCTATGCTCCTCAGTATTTTGTAGACCTCTATAAGATCACCCCTAAGTCTACCACACTCCAGTCTGACCAGCCTCTCCTTATAACTCAGGCCATCACGTCCTGGCAGCATCCTTGTAAACCTCTTCTGCACTCTTTCTAGTTTAACAATATCCTTCCTATAATAGGGTGACCAGAACTGAACACAGTATTCCATGTGTGGTCTTACCAATGTCTTGTGCAACTTCAACAAGACGTCCCAACTCCTGTATTCAATATTCTGACCAATGAAACCTAGCATGCCGAATGCACTTCTTCCCACCCTGTCCACCTGCGACTCCACCTTCAAGGAGCTATGGACCTGTAGTCCTGGATCTCTTTGTTCTGTAACTCTCCCCAACGCCATACCATTAACTGAGTAGGTCCTGCCCTGATTTGATCTGCCAAAATGCATCACCTCACATTTATCCAAATTAAACTCCATCTGCCATTCATTGGCCCACTGGCCAATTGGTCAAGATCCTGTTGCAATCTTATATAACCTTCTTCACTATCCACTATGCCATCAATCTTGGTGTCATCTGCAAACTTACTAACCATGCGCCCTACATTCTCATCCAAATCATTAATATATATAACAAATAACAGTGGACCCAGCACCGATCCCTGAGGCACACCGCTGGTCACAGGCCTCCAGTTTGAAAACCAACCCTCTACAACCACCCTTTGGCTTCGGTTGCCAAGCAAATTTTGTACCCAATTGGCTTCCTCACCCTGGATTCCGTGAGATGTAACCTTTTGCAACAACCTACCATGTCAAAGGCCTTGCTAAAGTCCATGTAGACAACGTCGACTGCACTGCCCTCATCTACCTTATGGGTTACCCCTTCAAAAATCTCAATCAAATTTGTGAGACATGACTTTCCCCTTAGAAAGCCATGCTGACTTTCCCTAATTAGCTCATGCCTGTCTAAATGCCTGTAGACCTGTCCCTCAGAATACCTTCTAACAAATTCCCCACTACAGAAGTAAGGCTCACCGGTCTATAGTTCCCAGGCTTGTCCCTACAGCCCTTCTTAACAAGGGCACAACATTTGCTTTCCTCCAATATCTTCAGGCACCTCTCCTGTGGCTGTTGATGATTTAAATATCTCCGCTAGGGGGCCGCAATATCCTCCCTAGACTCCCACAACGTCCTGGGATACATTTCATCAGGTCTTGGGGATTTATTTATCTTGATGCACTTTAATACCTCCAGCACCTCTTTCTCTGTAATATGTACATTCCTCAAGCCATCACTTTTTATTTCCCCAATTTCCCTAACATTCGTGCTTTTCTCAACAGTAAATACTGACGAGAAATATTTATTTAGGACCTCTCCCATCCCTTGTGGATTGCACATAGATGACCTTGTTTATCGTTAAGAGGTCCTACCCTCTCCCTCTTCACCCTTTTACCCTTTCTGTATCTTTAAAAGCTTTTGGATTTTCCTTTGCCTTATCTGCCAAGACAATCTCATGTCCCCTTTTTGCCCTCCTAATTTCTCTCAACTCTACTCCGACAAGCCCTATACTCTTCAAGGGATCCACTTGGTCCTATGCCCATGCATGTCATATGCCTCCTTCTTCCTTTTGACCATGGCCTCAATATCCAGAGTCATCCAGGGTTCCCTCCTTCCATCAGCCTTACCCTTCACTCTAAGAGGAATGTGCTCACCCTGAACCCTAGTTAATACCTTTTTGAACGACTCCCACTTACCAGCTATCCCCTTGCCTGTAGTCAGACTCCCCAATCAACTTTTGAAAGTTCCTGCCTAATACCCTCGAAATTGGCCTTGCCCCAATTTAGAATTTTTACTTTTGGGCCAGAACTATCATTCCCCATAGCTATCTTAAAACTAATGGAATTATGGCCACTGGTCCCAAAGTGATCCCTCACTAACACATCCCTTCCTATTCCCCAAGAGGAAGTCACGTTTTTCCCCCCTCTAGTCGGGCCATCCACATATTGAATGAGGAATTCTTCCTGAATACACTCGACAAATTTCTCTCCATCCAAACCCCTAGTGCTATGGCTGTCCCAGTTAATTGTTGGGAAAGTTAAAGTCCCCAACTATTACCACCCTATTTTTCTGGCAGTTATCTGTAATCTCCTTACATATTTGCTCCTCAATATCCCGCTGACTATTTGAGGGCCTATATTACAGTCCTATCAAAGTGATCTCACCCTTCTTATTTTTCAGTTCTACCCATATAGACAGTGCGCGAATCCTTGGATATATCCTCTCTCTGTACTGCTGTGATGTTGTCCCTAATCAAAAACGCAACTCCCCCTCCCCTCCTATCTCCTGGTCTATTTTTCCTATAGCATCTGTACCCCGGAACATTGAGCTACAGTCCTGCCCCTCCTTTAGCCATGTTTCAATAATAGCTATAATATCCCAGTCCCATGTACCTATCCATGCCCTGAGTTCATCTGCCTTGCCTGATAAGCCTCTTGTATTGAAATAAATGCAGTTTCTCTGCCTTCCACTTTTCTCATTACTGACTTTTGTTTCTATCCTCTCTTTACTACCCTCTGACTTCCTGCATTGGTTCCCATCCCCCTGCCACATTAGTTTAAACTCTCCCCAGCAGCGCTAACAAACAATCCCCCCAGGACATTAGTTCCAGTCCTGCCCAGGTGTAGACTGTCCGATTTGTAAGGGTTCCACCTCTCCTGTAACCGGTTCTAATGTCCCAAAAATCTGAATCCCTCACTCCTTCACTATATTTCCAGCCATGCATTCATTCTGTCTATCCTGTCATTCCTACTCTGACTAATACGTGGCACTGGCATCAAGTCCGAGATTAGTACCTTTGAGGTCCTACTTTTTAGTTTAGCTCCTAACTCCCTAAATTCAGCAATAGGACCTCATCCCGTTTTATACCTATAATGTTGGTGCCTATATGCACCATGACAGCTGGCAGTTCACCCTCCCCTTTAGAATGTCCTGCAGCTGCTCTGAGACATCCAGGACCCTTGTACCTGGGAGGGAACATACCTTCCTGGAGGCTAGTTTGCATCCCCAGAAACACCTGTCTACTCCCTTACAATCGAATCCCCTATCACTATAGCTCTACCACTCTTTTTCCTGTCCTCCTGTGCAGCAGAGCCAGCCACAGTGCAATGAACTTGGCTACTGCTGTCTTCCCCTGGTGAGCCATCTCCCTCAACAGTATCCAAAAACGGCATACCTGTTTTGGAGGGAGATGACCACAGGGGACCCCTGCACTGTCTTCCTACTCTTTCTCTGTCTAATAGTCACCCATTTTCTATCTCCTTCAGTACTCTTTATCGATGTGACCAACTCAGCAAACGTACTATCCACGACTTCCTCAGCATTGTGGATGCTCAAAAGTGAGTCCAGCCGCAGCTTCAGAGTCAAACGGTCTAACAGGAGCTGCAGCTGGACACACTTCTTGCATGTGAAGGAGCCCGGGTCAGTGGACATGTCCCTGAACTCCCACATCGCACAAGAGGAGCATGACACGGGTCTGGGATCTCCTGCCATGGCTTTACCCTTCAGTTAATTTATACTGCTACAAAGCCAAAAAACAAAAACAAAAAAAATAGATAAATGAAAAGAAAGAAAAACTACTTACCAGTCACCACTACTTACCAGATAGATTCAAATTTAGCAGTTCCCCTATTGGGCAATCAAATCACAGCCCTCCTGTGTCGTCACTCTTCAGTTTCTCCCCAGTCTAAACCTCAGATTCACCGTTCACCGCTTACCTTCCCAAGATGCCGTCGGTGCAACCACCCGTCTCCGACCCGCTCCTCTCTTGATTACCACCCTCCTTCAAATGACCAAGTTCCAATTCTCACTGAGGAACTGAGGAGGGAGGCGATAGGTAACAAAGGGCTCATGCCAAAGTGGGGGATCTGGAGAACGGGTCGAGACGGCAAGACTTACGATTCATGGACCTGCCTGAGGGGGTAGAGGGCCCAAGGCCAACCGAGTACTGCGAGAAGATGTTGGCCGAGCTGTTGGGGGAGGGGGAAGAACCCTCCCGATATGAGCTGGCAGGGCTCATCAGTCGCTCAGGCCCAAGCCGAAAGCAAACGTGCCACCAAGAGCAGTTATAATTTGCTTCCATAAGTTTTGCGTTAAGGAGAAGATCCTGAATTAGATGAAGCAAAGGCGAGAGGTGAAGAGGGAAGGAGTTGGTATTCGATACACCAAGATTTAATGGTGGAACTGGTGAGAAGGCAGGTGGGTGAAGGCGGCATTGTATAGTAATGGCATGAGGTTTGGCATGATCTACCCGACGAAGCTGAGGTGACATACAACTCAAGGGATTTCCACTTCGTGACAGTGGAGGCGGTGAAGGCATTTGTGAAGGCCAAAGGGCTGGGACCAAAATGAGAGATAAAACTGAGATTGGGAATTGGACTGAGGGGATGGGGTCTATCATTAGCCTTTGGCTGGGATTCTGCAATAAGTGTTGACGCCGGCGTAAACACCGGAGAGTTTCACGCCGGCGTCAATGGGCGTCCTGGCCCAGTGATTCCGTGGCCCACAGGGTACCAGCACAGCGCCAGAGTGCTGCTCGCAGCTCCGGCATCGATACACGGCCCTGCACTGCTGGGCGCGGGACCGCGCATATGCGCGGCGGCCACTCCCGGCCGGGCCTGCGCAACATGGCGGAGCCACACAGCGGGCCGGCGCAGGAGAAGGTAGTAATCCCCAGTCAGAATAGTGACCTGAAACATGAGAGGGTTAGGGGGACCAGTGAAGACATCGAGGCTTTTTACACACGTACACACTTGAAGAGCTTAAAAGTCGACGTGGTGAAACTGCAGGAGACCCATCTGAGGGTGAGGGATCAGGTCGGGGTGGAGAATGAACGTGGGGCTGTTAGCGGATCGGAGTTTTTGCGATATGATTGGGAAGATGTTCGAGGAATGTGAGGGGTTTTAATTGCACGGGGGACGTTTCACATGGTGGTTTGGGAGGCTGAGAATGCAGTAGTGAGGGGGGAGGTGATTTCGTTCAAGGTTAAGGTGGACAAGGAGGAGAGGGAGGAGCACCAAAAACTGACAGAGGAGATTTTGGAGGTGGATGGGAGGTATGCGGGGACCCGGACTGGGGTCTCCTGGCCAAGAGGAAGGAGTTGCAGCCGAGGTTTGACCAGCTGTCCACAGGGAAAGCGGTGCATCAGTTGAGAAAGGTGAGGGGGACGATCTACGAGCACAGGGAGAAGGCAGGGTGTATGTTGGCTGGCCAGCTCCAGAGGGAGGCGGCGGTGAGGGAGATAGATCGGGTAAGGGATAGGATGGGGAAGCTGATGGTGGCCCGGAGCAAATTAATAAAGTATTCGAGGAGTTTTATAGGGATCTATTTAGGTCGGAGCCATCGGGGGAGGAGCGGGGAATGAGGGAGTTCCTGGACGGGTTGGAGCATCCGAGGCTGGGGGAGGAAGATAGCGCCAGGTTGGAGGAGCCGGTGGGGGAGCAGGAGGTGAAGGAGGCGATTGGGATGATGCCGGCATGGAAGGCAGGGTTTGGGGGGGGGCTGGGGGGCAATGGTGTCTCAGCTGAATTTTATAAGAGGTTTAAGGCAAGCAGCACCGTTGATGGTGGGAATGTTTGAGGATGCGATAGGTATGGGTGTCTTGCCGCAAAGGATGGGACCGGCTTTGATTCCGTTGCTGCTAAAGAAGGATAAGGACCAGTGGAGTATAGGTCGTATAGGCCCCATATCTCTGCTGAATGTAGATGCCAAGATACTGGCAAAGGTGTTGGCGTCAAGGTTGGAAGGATGTCTCCTGAAGGTGATTGGTGAGGACCAGACAGGGTTCGTGAAGGGAAGGCATTCTCGAAGGTGAGGAGCTTGTTGAATGTTGTCCTGTCTCCGGTGGAGGGAAAGGAGATGAAGGTGATGGTGGCATTGGACCCACAGAAGGCGTTGGATCGGGTAGAATGGGGTTACTTGATGGCGGTATTGGCGAGATTTGGAATGGGGCGTGGGTTCGCCTGCTGTATAAGGAGCCAATGGCGAGTGTTCGCACTAACAGCATGAACTCGGAGTACTTTGCACAGCACTGGGGTATGACTCAGGGGTGACCTATGTTCCCCCCTATTACTTGCATTGGCTACAGAGCCCTTGGCCATTGCGTTAAGGAGCTTGGGGATGTGGAAGGGGATAGTGAGGGGGGTGGCAGTGGAACGTAGGGTGTCCCCATACGCCGATGATCTGTTGTATATTTTGTAACCGAGCACGTTTGTGGGGAGAATAATGGAGCTGCTTCAGAGATTTGGGATGTTCTCAGGGTATAAATTGAATTTAGGAATGAGCAAGTATTTTAGGTCTCCCCACCGGGAGTAGGAGCGGTGTGGGGGAGCCTGTGGAACAGAGTTACTCGGAGCTGATGGAGACGTTAGGGTGCGGCCGGGTGAAGGGAACCAGCTATTTCTGATAGGTAAAAGGGTAATTGCTTTAGCCATTTATATGTAAATACTAAAGCCCAGTTTGAAATCCATTTTAAAATGGATTTCATCATAAGACTTCAAGCATTACCTTAGATTACAAAAACACACAGCCGACAGTAACAAACGCATAGAATTTGAAACATCCACAGGCTAGCTAGAAACAAATGCAACATTTCTACTGAAAAGTTAAATTGACATTATATATATCATTTTTTTAAATTATTTTTATTGGAGTATTTGTAAAATGTTATAACAAAAACAGAAAATGAACAATCAGAGTTAAACATTAATAGTGCAAAAATAGATAATTCCCCGAACGGCTCTGTCTTCACAGGCCATCGAGAATACCAAACAACAAACAAACACAACACTCACCCCCCCCCCTCGGAAAGCTGCTACTGCCGACATTTTAAATTAATTTTCCCCAAGAAAGTCGACGAACGACTGCCAACTCCGAGAGAACCCCAACATTGACCCCCTTAAGGCAAACTTTATTTTCTCAAGACTGAGAAACCCAGCCATGTCACTAACCCAGGTCTCTACACTCGGGGGCTTCGAGTCCCTCCACATTAACAAGATCCGTCTCCGGGCTACCAGGGAGGCAAAGGCCAAGACGTCGGCCTCTTTCACTCCTTGAACTCCCGGGTCTTCTGACCCCCAAAGATCGCCACCTCTGGACTCGGCACCACCCGTGTTCCTAGCACCTTGGATATTGCCCTGGCACCCCCTGCCAGATCCCTTCAAGCTTCAGGCATGCCCAAAACATATGGACATGGTTTGCTGGGCTCCCCGCACACCTCGCACATCTGTCTTCCACCCCAAAACACTTGCTCATCCTCGCCGCCATCATGTGTGCCCGGTGCACCACCTTAAACTGTATTAGACTGAACCTGGCACATGATGAGGAGGAATTGACCCTACTTAGGGCTTCTGCCCACAGTCCCGGGTCTAACCCCCCTCCTAACTCCTCCCCCCACTTGCCTTTAAGCTCCTCCACCAGGGTTTCCACCTCCAACAGCTCCTGGTAGATATCCAACACCTTCCCCTCCCCCACCCAGGTACCGGACACTACTCTATCTTGTATCCCTTGTGGCGGCAGCAGCGGGAAGGCCACCACCTGCTTCCTCAGGATGGCCCGCACTTGTATATACCTAAAGCCGTTCCCTGGTGGCAATTTAAATTTGTCCTCCAGCGCCTGCAGGCTTGGAAAGCTCCCATCTATAAACAGGTCACCCATCCTTCTAATACCCGCCCTCTGCCAGCTCTGGATCCCGCCATCCATCCTACCCGGCAGGAACCTGTGGTTATTACATAACGGGGTCCAAACCGACGTGCCTTCCACCCTCTTATGTCTCCTCCACCGCCCCCAGATCTTCAATGTCTAAATTGACATTATAAACTGTCCATTGTTCTAATGAACAGCTGATTTAGCACAGTGGGCTAAACAGCTGGCTTGTAATGCAGAACAAGACCAGCAACGCGGGTTCAATTCCTGTACCGGCCTCCCCGAACAGGTGCCGGAATGTGGCGACTCGGGGCTTTTCACAGTAACTTTATTGAAGCCTACTTGTGACAATAAGCTATTATTATTATAGGGGCTGGTTTAGCACAGGGCTAAATCACTGACTTTGAAAGCAGACCAAGGCAGGCCAGCAGCACGGTTCAATTCCCGTACCAGCCTCCCCGAACAGGCGCCGGAATGTGGCGACTAGGGTTTTTTCACAGTAACTTCATTTGAATCCTACTTGTGACAATAAGCGATTTTCATTTTTTCAATTGCAGAAGTTAAAAGTATTAAACAGTACCACAATCTGATCAAGGTCAAAATAAGCACCATGACAACATGAATCCACCATTGTTCAAAATATGAACAGTATAGCAGTCAGCAGAAAAACCAGTAGAAACCAGAGCTGATTAAAAGTGTAGATCACATTCCAATGCACAACAAACATATCCACAGCTATGCTGTATATTGATGATTGACGACTAAACATCCAACCAAATGCATTTGAGACTCATCCAAGCCAATCAGCACATTACAGGAGTAGGGACAGATGGAGTCAGACTGATAACATTTTCCTTAAACATAGAGGTCCGGGCAGTCATTTTCCATCCAGGATCACTCTATACCTTTTACCTAACTATTCGCTATCCTTATTTTGTATTTTCATATTTCCACTCTAACTCTTAAAGTCTACGCAAGCTGTTTTTGCTTTGAGCAAGAAACCATTACTGTATTTTGAAAGTTAAATCTGTTTGTAAACTATTTGTAAACTACAAAGTCAATTATATCTCTTCAAGTCTTCTGCTGGCAGGTGCTTTATTGAGAACATTTGATTTGTAACCACTAGAAGATTTCAAACTCTCAATTATAATCAATAGACACAGTAAATGATTTAATTTTGCATCCGAGACGTGTAGCTTAATTTTCTACTGAGTTCAAAGTGTATACGAGATGATACTTAATCCGCATGGTAGATTTCAACACCGGGACATTCAGAGGGAGATGTCAACGACAGTCCAGCAGATCCATATCGCTTGGAGGAGTCCCAGAGGTTAGTGCACAGGAGATGTCGCCAGCAATGCGTGGCATTGAGGCCAACATTGCTAGGGTGGCGACCGCAGTGCTGGCACCATTAGTGAAGGTGTCCAAGGTGCTGTGCAGTTGGTGACGGCCATGGCTGAGGGTCTCGACCGAATGTTCGCCTCGCTGGATGTCACCCAGTACCGGGCTGACCTTGATGAGACATGTCCCACTCTCAGATGGGCATGGCGAGGCGCTGCGGAGCTTGTCCCTGTCGCAGGTGGACATTGCCGAGGATCTGCAAAGCATGGCCCAATCACTGAGGAGGGGGCGCTGACATTGGGGAGCCGCCAGGGCTGGCAGAGCCAGATGATGCAGGGCCAGCCGCAGCTTGAACCAGCTACCCCTCTGCCCCAAGATGAACCTCAGGGCCCTATGGGCACCGGCCGGGATGAGGAGGTGCCTGGTGCCAAGCCGGACCCGTCCCATGGAATGGCGACGGTGGCCACCAGTTCCCCTGAGTTCCACCCTTCTGATGCCAGTACACGGGACAGGGCAGCACGGCTGTGCATGTGCCGCTGACAAGTGCCCAAGAGCCCCCAGAGAATGCCTGCCAAGGGCATCAAAGGGCACGGGATGTGGTAAACAGCAGGCTGCCTCCACCTCTGATCTGCATCCTGGGGCGACACCTAGACGTAATGATAGAGCTAGGAAGGCAAAGCGCATTGAGGATCACGGAGGACACCGAGGAAAGGGCGGTGTGTGTAGGTAGGAGGTGAGGGGGATGGAGGCGGCGAGCGGGGTGGGGTGGGCGGGTGGCACCATTGGGAGAGTGGGGAATTGTAAAACACAATAAACACTCTTGAGCACAACCGGTATGATGCCTCTGTCAGTTTCTACCGCAATGCGGGCCGACCCCTGAACCCTTGGCATCCCCCCCCTCCCGGGCACACCGTGTGCAGATGATGGCTGTGAGTGAGCTCTTAGCAGACATGCAGGGATCAGACTATGGCACAGATTGGGCAGCACTGCACTCAGCTTTCAGTAGGTCACTCCCTTGTCCTCGACACAGTCCCAGCACCCTGGAGTGATATGACACAGACACTGGGAGGATGGGAAATGGGAGTGGGGGTGACAGACCAAGCCCGTCCTAAGTGAATTGGCTGAGTATGGGGGCTTCCCTGAGGGCAGCACGGTGGCACAGTGGGTTAGCCCTGCTGCCTCACGGCGCTGAGGTCCCAGGTTCGATCCCGGCTTGGGTCACTGGCCGTGTGGAGTTTGCACATTCTTCTCGTGTTTGCGTGGGTTTCGCCCCCACAACCCAAAGATGTGCAGGTTAGGTGGATTGGGCACGCTAAATTGCCCCTTAATTGGAAAAATTGAATTGGGTACTCTAAATTTTTTTTTAAAATGAGGGCTTCCTTGGCGCTCTGGGCTTGCCGGACCCTCACCGCTGCCGCCTGTCCTGCAGCCTCCAGCTGGTCATTCGGGTTCCTCCCTGGCATCGTCCTCCAGTCCCTGCTGGTCCGGCGCCATTTCATCATCCTCGTCCTCCTCTCTTCCTCCTCCTCAGAGTTGGCCACATGTTCCTCATCACCCCGCTGCTGTGCCAGGTTGTGGAGGGCGCAGCAGACCAATACAAAGCAGGTGATCCTCCTGGCAGTGAACTGGAGGGCATCACCGGAGCAGCTGAGGCATCGCAACTGCATCATTTAAAAAACAAACATTTTATGACATTTTATTTATGGTTTTATAACAATAAACAATACAAATACAAATGTAAACATAGTTCAATGCCTAACCCATCCTTCTCTAAACACAAAATAGCCTTATTGATTGAATCTGCTAACAGTTTATAGAACATAGAACATAGAACGATACAGCGCAGTACAGGCCCTTCGGCCCACGATGTTGCACCGAAACAAAAGCCTAACCTACACTATGCCATTATCATTCATATGTTTATCCAATAAACTTTTAAATGCCCTCAATGTTGGCGAGTTCACTACTGTAGCAGGTAGGGCATTCCACGGCCTCACTACTCTTTACGTAAAGAACCTACCTCTGACCTGTCCTATATCTATTATCCCTCAGTTTAAAGCTATGTCCCCTCGTGCCAGCCATATCCATCCGCGGGAGAAGGTTCTCACTGTCCACCCTATCCAACACCCTGATCATTTTGTATGCCTCTATTAACTCTCCTCTTAACCTTCTTCTCTCCAACGAAAACAACCTCAAGTCCATCAGCCTTTCCTCATAAGATTTTCCCTCTATACCAGGCAAAATCCTGGTAAATCCCCTCTGCACTCGCTCCAAAGCCTCCACGTCCTTCCTATAATGCGGTGACCAGAACTGTACGCAATACTCCAAATGCGGCCGTACCAGAGTTCTGTACAGCTGCAACATGACCTCCTGACTCCGGAACTCAATCCCTCTACCAATAAAGGCCAACACTCCATAGGCCTTCTTCACAACCCTATCAACCTGGGTGGCAACTTTCAGGGATCTATGTACATGGACACCTAGATCCCTCTGCTCATCCACACTTCCAAGAACTTTACCATGAGCCAAATATTCCGCATTCCTGTTATTCCTTCCAAAGTGAATCACCTCACACTTCTCTACATTAAACTCCATTTGCCACCTCTCAGCCCAGCTCTGCAGCTTATCTATATCCCTCTGTAACCTGCTACATCCTTCCACACTATCGACAACACTACCGACTTTAGTATCGTCTGCAAATTTACTCACCCACCCTTCTGCGCCTTCCTCTAGGTCATTGATAAAAATGACAAACAGCAACGGCCCCAGAACAGATCCTTGTGGTACTCCACTTGTAACTGAACTCCATTCTGAACATTTTCCATCAACCACCACCCTCTGTCTTCTTTCAGCTAGCCAATTTCTGATCCACATCTCTAAATCACCCTCAATCCCCAGCCTCCGTATTTTCTGCAATAGACTACCGTGGGGAACCTTATCAAACGCTTTGCTGAAATCCATATACACCACATCAACTGCTCTACCCTCGTCTACCTGTTCAGTCACCTTCTCAAAGAACTCGATAAGGTTTGTGAGGCATGACCTACCCTTCACAAAGCCATGCTGACTATCCCTGATCAAATTATTCCTATCTAGATGATTATAAATCTTGTCTCTTATAATCCCCTCAAAGACTTTACCCACTACAGACGTGAGGCTCACCGGTCTATAGTTTCCGGGGTTGTCTCTGCTCCCCTTTTTGAACAAAGGGACCACATTTGCTATCCTCCAGTCCTCTGGCACTATTCCTGTAGCCAATGATGACATAAAAATCAAAGCCAAAGGTCCAGCAATCTCTTCCCTGGCCTCCCAGAGAATCCTAGGATAAATCCCATCAGGACCTGGGGACTTATCTATTTTCAGCCTGTCCAGAATTGCCAACACCTCTTCCCTACGTACCTCAATGCCATCTATTGTATTAGCCTGGGTCTCAGCATTCTCCTCCACAACATTATCTTTTTCCTGAGTGAATACTGACGAAAAATATTCATTTAGTATCTCGCCTATCTCTTCAGACTCCACACACAACTTCCCATCCCTGTCCTTGACTGGTCCTACTCTTTCCCTAGTCATTCGCTTATTCCTGACGTACCTATAGAAAGCTTTTGGGTTTTCCTTGATCCTACCTGCCAAATACTTCTCATGTCCCCTCCTTGCTTGTCTTAGCTCTCTCTTTAGATCCTTCCTCGCTACCTTGTAACTATCCATCGTCACAACTGACACTTCACACCTCATCTTCACATAGGCCTCCTTCTTTCTCTTCACAAGAGATTCCACTTCTTTGGTAAACCACGGTTCCCTCGCTCGACGCCTTCCTCCCTGCCTGACCGGTACATACTTATCAAGAACACGCAGTAGCTGATCCTTGAACAAGCTCCACTTATCCAGTGTGCCCAACACTTGCAGCCTACTTCTCCACCTTATCCCCCCCCAAGTCACGTCTAATGGCATCATAATTGCCCTTCCCCCAGCTATAACTCTTGCCCTGCGGTGTATACTTATCCCTTTCCATCATTAACGTAAACGTCACCGAATTGTGGTCACTGTCCCCAAAGTGCTCTCCTACCTCCAAATCCAACACCTGGCCTGGTTCATTACCCAAAACCAAAGTGGCCTCGCCTCTTGTTGGCCTGTCAACATATTGTGTCAGGAAACCCTCCTGCACACACTGTACAAAAAACGACCCATCTAATGTACTCGAACTATATCTTTTCCAGTCAATATTTGGAAAGTTAAAGTCTCCCATAATAAGTACCCTGTTACGTTCGCTCTTATCCAGGATCATCCTCGCCATCCTTTCCTCTACATCCCTAGAACTATTTGGAGGCCTATAGAAGACTCCCAACAGTGTGACCTCTCCTTTCATGTTTCTAACTTCAGCCCATACTACCTCGGAAGATGAGTCCCCATCTAGCATCCTCTCCACCACCGTAATACTGCTCTTGACTAGCAGCGCCACACCTCCCCTTCTTTTGCCTCCTTCTCTGAGCTTACTAAAACACCTAAACCCCAGAACCTGCAACATCCATTCCTGTCCCTGCTCTATCCATGTCTCGGAAATGGCCACAACATCGAAGTCCCAGGTACCAACCCATGCTGCCAGTTCCCCTACCTTATTTCGTATACTCCTGGCATTGAAGTAGCCACACTTCAAACCACCTACCTGAACACTGGCCCCCTCCTGCGACGTCAAATCTGTGCTCCTGACCTCTATACTCTCATTCTCCCTTACCCTAAAACTACAATCCAGGTTCCCATGCCCCTGCTGCATTAGTTTAAACCCCCCCAAAGAGCACTAACAAATCTCCCCCCCAGGATATTTGTGCCCCGCTGGTTCAGATGTAGACCATCCTGTCTGTAGAGGTCCCACCTTCCCCAGAAAGAGCCCCAGTTATCCAGAAATCTGAATCCCTCCCGCCTGCACCATCCCTGTAGCCACGTGTTTAATTGCTCTCTCTCCCTATTCCTCATCTCACTATCACGTGGCACGGGCAGCAACCCAGAGATAACAACTCTGTTTGTTCTAGTTCTGAGCTTCCATCCTAGCTCCCTGAAAGCCTGCCTGACATCCTTGACCCCTTTCCTACCTATGTCGTTAGTGCCAATGTGGACCACGACTTGGGGCTGCTCCCCCTCCCCCCTAAGGACCCGGAAAACACGATCCGAGACATCACGTACCCTTGCACCTGGGAGGCAACATACCAAACGTGAGTCTCTCACGCTCCCACAAAATCTCCTATCTGTGCCCCTGACTATCGAGTCCCCAATTACTAATGCTTTGCTCCTCTCCCCTCTTCCCTTCTGAGCAACAGGGACAGACTCCGTGCCAGAGGCCCGTACCCCATGGCTTACCCCTGGTAAGTCCCCCCCCGCACAAGTATCCAAAGCGGTATACTTGTTTCTCAGGGGAACGGCCGCAGGGGATCCCTGCACTGACTGCTTTTTCCCAGTCCCTCTTACAGTTACCCATTTATCTCCAATCTTTGGTGTAACTAATTCCCTGAAGCTGCTATCTATGACCCCCTCTGCCTCCCGAATGATCCGAAGTTCTTCCAACTCCAGCTCCAGTTCCCTAACTCGGTCTTGGAGGAGCTGGAGATGGCAGCACTTCCTGCAGGTAAAATCAGCAGGGACACTAACGGCATCCCTCACCTCAAACATCCTGCAGGAGGAACATTGCACTCCCTTCCCTGCCATCCCTCTAACTTTCTACCAAGATCTGGCTAACAACTAAATTAAATTTTTTAAAAAATAATAAAATATGGTACTTACCTCACACCAATGGGTTTTATTATTAGGTTAGAGGAGGAGGGCGGGTGGGAGACACTACACGTGTAGTGTCTCGGGTTTCCTCTCCACCAGAATTTATTGGTGAGGGTCTTCCCAGAAGTCTGCGGGTCGAACTTCCTGTTCCCGCCTTAAACACTAAAATTTTAAAAAAATTGATTTCAGCGGTTTAGTTTTCTCTGAAGAAGTCGATAAAGGGCTGCCGACTCGGAACGAACATTAACGTTGATCCTCTCAGGGCAAACTTAATTTTCTCAAGTCTGAGGAACCCAGCCATGTCGCTAACCCATACCCCTGATTTTGAGTCCCTCCACGCTAGCAATATCCGTCTCCAGGCTGTCGTGTTGGGTGCTCTGCTACACAGACGAACCAACACGGTTGCGGAAGGTACAACTCAGTTTTATTACTAACAACATTAACATATGTAAACTGGTTACTGTGGTTCGTTCATTACCCTCTAACCTGTGGACCCAGCCCTAACACTATCTTGGAGAGGCACTCAGCACATGGTGAATGTCTGAGTGGCTTGCTGTGAGCTCTGTGCCCTGAGCTGTCTCCTGCTGGAATCAATCGGAAGTGTCGTGTTCCCCGTTTTATAGTGTGTCTGCTCTTGATTGTGATTGGCTGTGATGTTGCGTGTGTATTGATTGGCCCGTTGATCTGTCCATCAGTGTGTATGTGTGTTTGCACATGATGTTTATCTGAATATCATGACACAGGCTACCAAGGACACAAAGGCCAAAACATCAGCCTCTCTCGCCCCCTGGACTCATGGATCTTCCGACATTCCAAAAATCGCCACTTCTGGACTCGGCGCCACCCTTGCTTTTAGCACCATGGACATGACACTTGCAAATCCCTGCCAGTATCCCCTAAGCTTCGGGCATGCCCAAAACATGTGGACATGATTTGCGGGCCCTCCCGCGCACCTCACACACCTGTCCTCCACCCCAAAGAACTTGCTCATCCGGGCCACCATCATGTGTGGCCGGTGAACCACCTTGAATTGTATCAGGCTCAGCCTGGCACAAGATGAGGATGTGTTGACTCTGCTTAAAGCATCCTCCCACAGCCCCGCCTCTACCTCCCCTCCCAGCTCATCTTCCCATTTCCGCTTAAGCTCACCTATCTGGGTTTCCCCCCACTCCATAAGTTCTTTATAGATTTCTGAAACCTTCCCTTCCCCCACCCCATTCTAGAGACTACCTTGTCCTGTATCCCCTGCGGCGGTAGAAGCTGAAAGGTCGAAACCTGCTTCCGCACAAAATCCCTTATCTGCAATTAACAAAAGCCATTCCCTGCCGGCAATTTGAACTCCTCCTCCAAATCCTCTAAACATGGACAGCTCCCATCAATAAATGGACCCCCTAGCCTCTCAATCCCTTCTCTCTGCCACCTCCGAAACCCCCATCCAGCCTCCCCGGGATAAACCAGTCATTGGCACAAATTGGAGCCCACACCGACGCTCCCTCGATTCCCATCTGCTTCGGCCACTGCCCCCAAACTCTCAGAGCCACCACTACCACTGGGCTTGTGGAGTACCAGGCTGGCGAGAACGGCAGAGGAGCTGTTACCAATGCTTCCAAACTTGTACCCTTACACGAGGCCGCCTCCACCCTCTCCCACACCGACCCCCCACTACCCACTTCCTAATTATGGCTATATTTGCCGCCCAGTATTAGTTCCTAAAGTGCTGCAGGTGAGGTGATGATGCAGCTGTACTAAACCTTGGTAAGGCCACATTTGGAGTACTGTGTGTCATGATATTCAAACACACACATCATGATGGACACACCAACAGGCAAATCAGAGCACACAACACCACAACCAATCACAGACAAGAACACCAACCACATAAAAAGCACAAGCACGACACCTGGAGTTCAGTAGGTCTGGGGACAAAGAAACAGAGAAGAGCTGTTACAAAATCACAAGCAGGGAACCCCCACGTGCAGAGTGTCAAGACAAAACTGTACATAGTAAGTTTGAATAAAATAGCGTTGTACCATATACAACCGTGTTGGCTCATCTGTGTGTCAGAACACCCAACACCACATGGTACAGGAGTGGATCGATACCTGCCTACTAACCTGCCATTCTGGACATGGACCGCACCGACAAACCGCAGCCGTTGCAAGTCGCGGGGAACCTAGGTACCAATTGGAAGCTCTTCAGGCAGCGATTTGACCTGTACATCCGTGCCACCGAAAAACAGAGTGCCTCGGATGAAACGAAGATTGCAATGCTCCTCTTCTACGCAGGTCAGCACGCCGTCGACGTCTTCAACTCACTGGTGTTCGAAGAAGGCGAAAACCAATCCAAATATGACACGGTCATCCTCAAACTGGACCAGCACTTTAAAGTTGAAGTAAATGAAAGTTTTGAAAGATACCTCTTTCAGCAACGCCTGCAAGGTAAGGAGGAGCTTTTTCAACCCTTCTTGACGCACCTCCGGATTCTAGCGCAGTCCTGCGGTTACGGCACCACCACAGAGTCCATGATCAGGGACCAGATTGTTTTTGGCGTTGCCTCTAGTGGCCTACGCCAGCAGCTTCTTAAAATAAAAAGCCTCACCTTAGCGTCTGCTGTGGAAGCCTGTGTCCTCCACGAAAATGCTACCTGCCGTTTTGCCCGATTTCAGGCGTCCGAGTTGGCACGGAGGGGGTCCCCAGCCTTCGAATCGGCAAGCCAGGCCGCCCACGACGTCGAACGCATCCAGGCCGTCGATTACTTCCCGACCCACGGCCCGGACGACAGCGGCCGCTTCCCGCGCTTTTCGCGGTCTCCCGCGCAGGTGCGCGCCAAAAATAACGGCCACAACGAGGGACGCACTGCGCAGGCGCGCCCACCGCAAGATCGCACTGCGCATGCGCAGTGGCGCAACGAACGCCGTGACGTCATGACGTGCGGCAATTGTGGAGCTCTGCATTTAAAAGGGCAATGTCCTGCAAAAAACCGACAGTGCCTCAGATGTGGCAAGATGGGCCACTACGCTGCCCACTGTCGTTCGGCTCAACCCATGGATCCGGCATATCCTCGACAATCTCGCAGACAAGTCAGGACCGTCCAGCCCACGCATCAAGACTTCCAGTTAAGTGATGCAGATGACCAGGATGCCTTCCGCGTTTCCGTCATCGATGTCAACAAGGTCAATGCCATCAATCCAGCCGATGAGTGGTGTGCCACCCTGACGGTCAACCGATCGCGCGTCGCCTTCCGTCTGGACACCGGCGCATCCGCCAACCTGATTGCATATTCTGCAGTCCAGGCCATGAAGGTCAAACCACCCATCACGCCATCCCGGCTCAAGATGGTTGACTATAACGGGAACGTCATCCCGTCCATAGGATCTTGCCAGCTACAGGTAACTCACAAGATGCACACGGCCACACTCCCCTTCGAAGTTGTCGGCTCATCAAAGGACTCGTTACTGGGCGCACAGGCGTGTAAGGTCCTTCACCTGGTACAGCGCATTATGTCTCTCTCTCCAGATGAGATATCCGACTTCCCGGATGCTGAGTTCCACGCAAATCTCCATTCCCTCCTTGCTCACAACCAGGAGGTTTTTGAAGGCATGGGGACATTGCCATACACGTACAAGATTCGACTCAAACCGGACGCCATCCCTGTCGTTCACGCACCTCGCAGGGTTCCTGCGCCACTCAAAGACCGCCTCAAGGTACAACTGCAGGTTCTTCAGGACCAAGGGGTCCTATCCAGGGTCACGGAGCCCACGCCATGGGTCAGCTCCATGGTCTGTGTAAAGAAGCCCTCTGGCGAGCTCCGTATATGTATAGATCCTAAAGATCTGAATAACAACATCATGCGGGAACACTATCCCATCCCGAAACGAGAGGACCTCACCAGCGAGATGGCGCGAGCCAAAATATTCACCAAATTGGATGCGTCCAAAGGATTTTGGCAGATCCAACTGGACCCGGCCAGCCGAAGACTATGCACATTCAACACCCCTTTTGGCAGATTCTGCTACAACCGGATGCCATTCGGCATCATTTCAGCATCTGAAGTTTTCCACCGCATTATGGAGCAGATGATGGAAGGCATCGAAGGGGTACGTGTATATGTGGACGATATCATCATTTGGTCCACCACTCCGCAGGAACACATGCATCGTCTACGACGTGTCTTCACCCGCATACGACAAAATGGCCTGCGTCTCAACCGTGCGAAGTGTGCCTTCGGCCAGACGGAGCTGAAATTCCTCGGGGACCACATCTCAAGGTCAGGGGTCCGTCCCGATGCAGACAAAGTTAGCGCCATCACAGCCATGCCACGACCGGCTGACAAGAAGGCTGTCCTAAGATTCCTGGGCATGGTCAACTTCCTTGGGAAGTTCATTCCCAACCTGGCTTCTCATACAACAAATATGCGCCATCTCGTAAAAAAATCGACAGAATTCAACTGGCACCAATCGCATCAGCGGGAATGGGAGGAGCTCAAGCACAAACTGGTCACGGCACCAGTGCTGGCGTTCTTTGACACGACTCGCCCTACAAAGATCTCAACAGACGCCAGCCAATCTGGTATTGGAGCGGTACTCCTGCAAAAAGACAGCACGTCGTCATGGGCCCCGGTTGCATATGCCTCACGAGCCATGACCCCTACCGAACAGCGCTACGCGCAAATAGAAAAAGAATGCCTGGGCTTGTTAACTGGACTGGACAAGTTCCACGACTATGTGTATGGCCTGCCACGATTTACGGTCGAAACTGACCACCGCCCCCTGGTCAACATCATTAACAAAGACCTGAACGACATGACTCCTCGCCTCCAGCGCATCTTACTTAAACTCAGGAGGTACGATTTCGAACTGATCTACACTCCGGGGAAGGATCTCATCGTGGCGGACACTCTTTCCCGAGCAGTGAGCACACCACCAGATGCGGAGGGGTTCGTGCGTCAAATTGAGGCACACGTAACTCTGACAGCAGCAAATCTGCCAGCTGATGATCCTAGTCTGGCCCACATACGCGCAGAGACGGCGACTGACCACCTTCTGCAGCGAGTGATGCGCCACATGACGGAAGGGTGGCTCAAAGGGCAGTGCCCCCAGTTTTATAATGTGCGAGATGATCTTACCAACATAGACGGGGTCCTTATGAAATCAGACAGGATCGTTATTCCGCACAGCGTGCGCCAGATGATTCTTCATCAACTACACGAAGGCCACTTGGGCGTCGAAAAATGCAGACGAAGGGCCCGGGAGGCGGTATATTGGCCGGGTATTAATGAAGACATAGCCAACATGGTGCTCAACTGCACAACCTGTCAGAGGTTTCAGCCGGCGCAACCTCCGGAAACACTTCTACCACACGAGATGGTGACGTCCCCCTGGGCGAAGGTGGGTGTTGACCTATTTCACGCGCTCGGCAGAGATTACATCGTTATTATAGACTACTTCTCAAACTACCCGGAAGTCATGCCTCTCCATGATCTGACGTCGTCCGCAGTCATTGGGGCCTGCAAGGAAACATTTGCTCGCTATGGCATTCCAAGGACTGTCATGTCAGACAATGGACCCTGCTTCGCCAGCCGTGAATGGTCGTCCTTTGCCGCAGCATATGGTTTCACTCATGTGACATCCAGCCCTCTACATCCACAATCAAACGGGAAGGCTGAAAAGGGTGTCCACATCGCCAAGCGGCTCCTGTGCAAGGCGGCTGCTGCCGGATCGGACTTTAACCTCGCCTTGCTGGCCTATCGATAGGCCCCGCTATCCACGGGTCTCTCGCCAGCGCAGCTACTAATGGGTCGCTCCCTCAGGACGACGGTACCTTCCATCCTGGCACCAACAACAGACCATGAGACGGTTCTTCGGAACATGCAAATGCAGCGTGATCGCCAGAAAAGTCGGTACGACACACGAGCGACGGACCTGCCCCCCCTGTCCTCCGGAGACAAAGTACGCGTCCATCAACCGTATGGTGGCTGGTCAGCACCGGCCGAAGTCCTCCGACAAGTGGCTCCCCGCTCGTTCCTGGTTCGCATGCCGGATGGTTCAGTGCGTCGCCGCAATCGGCGCGCCCTTCGCCGACTTCCACGCTCACAGCCACACAGTACGCACACGCCAGATCCTCAACAGGCTTCCGAGGATGACTTTGTGGAGCTGCCGCACATCACGCCCTTTCCATCGCCACCCATGGCCATGCCTGCACAGCAGCCGGTGGTTCTTGATCCACCCTTGAGGCGGTCAACCCGAACTCGTCGCAAGCCCATTAGACTGGACTTATAACACCGTTCATATGTCTAACAAGTTGCACAATTTTACATGATAACCTGTTGTTGTTTATCGTTCCAGATGTCGTCTGACTGGACAACTGTTCAAGTTTTTTTTCTTCTCTCGTTCGCATTTATGTTATGTTATGGTACAACTTGGTTCATGTGACGCACCCGACATCGCCCCATGTACATAGTTCCGTCATATGCACATGCTGCACACGACACACACACACTCTTAGATGCACTCACGACACGATCATATTTATTACCACGTAGGCACATATCTTTGTAAAAAGGGGGGATGTCATGATATTCAAACACACACATCATGATGGACACATCAACAGGCAAATCAGAGCACACAACACCACAACCAATCACAGACAAGAACACCAACCACATAAAAAGCACGAGCACGACACCTGGAGTTCAGTAGGTCTGGGGACAAAGAAACAGAGAAGAGCTGTTACAAAATCACAAGCAGGGAACCCCCACGTGCAGAGTGTCAAGACAAAACTGTACATAGTAAGTTTGAATAAAATAGCGTTGTACCATATACAACCGTGTTGGCTCATCTGTGTGTCAGAACACCCAACACCACACTGTGTACAGTTCTGGTCGCCTCCTTTTAGGAAGGATGTGGAAGCTTTGGAAAAGGTGCAAAGGAGATTTACCAGGAAGTTGCCTGGAATGGAGAGTAGGTCTTACGAGGAAAGGTTGAGGGTGCTAGACCTTTTCTCATTAGAACGGAGAAGGATGAGGGGCGACTTGATAGAGCTTTATAAGATGATCAGGGGAATAGATAGAGTAGACAGTCGGAGACTTTTTCCCCGGGTGGAACAAACCATTACAAGGGGACATAAATTTAAGGTGAATGGTGGAAGATATAGGGGGGATGTCAGAGGTAGGTTCTTTACCCAGAGAGTAGTGGGGGTATGGAATGCACTGCCTGTGGAAGAAGTTGAGTCAGAAATATTAGGGCTCCAGGGTCTCAGGTTCGATTCCGGCTTGGGTCACTGTCTGTGCGGAGTCTGCACATCCTCCCCGTGTGTGTGTGGGTTTCCTCCGGGTGCTCCGGTTTCCTCCCACAGACCAAAGGTGTGCAGGTTAGGTGGATTGGCCTTGATAAATTGCCCTTAGTGTCCAAAATTGCCCTTAGTGTTTGGGTGGGATTATTGGGTTATGGGGTTGGGTTGACCTTGGGTAGGGTGCTCTTTCTAAGAGCTGGTGCAGACTCGATGGGCCGAATGGCCGCCTTCTGCATTGTAAATTCTATGATAATCTAGGACAAAGGTTCGGCACAACATCATGGGCCGAAGGGCCTGTTCTGTGCTGTATTTTTCTATGTTCTATGCTAACACACCGTTGGCCTTCTTCACAGCTCTATCCACTTGAGCAGCAACTTTCAAAGATGTATGAACATAGACCCCAAGATCTCTCTGCTCCTCCACATTGCCAAGAACTCTACCGTTAACCCTGTATTCCGCATTCATATTTCTCCTTCCAAAATGGACAACCTCACACTTTTCAGGGTTAAACTCCATCTGCCACTTCTCAGCCCAGCTCTGCATCCTATCTATGTCTCTTTGCAGCCGACAACAGCTCTCCTCACTATCCACAACTCCACCAATCTTCGTATCATCTGCAAATTTACTGACCCACACTTCAACTCCCTCATCCAAGTCATTAATGAAAATCACAAACAGCAGAGGACCCAGAACTGTTCCCTGTGGTATGACACTGGTAACTGGGCTCCAGGCTGAATATTTGCCATCCACCACCACTCTCTGACTTCTATCAGTTAGTCAGTTCATTATCCAATTGGCCAAATTTCCCACTATCCCATGCCTCCTTACTTTCTGCATAAGCCTACCATGGGGAACTTTATCAAATGCCTTACTAAAATCCATTTACACTACATCCGCTGCTTTACCTTCATCCACGTGCTTGGTCACCTCCTCAAAGAATTCAATAAGACTTGTGAGGCAAGACCTACCCCTCACAAATCCGTGCTGACTATCCCTAATCAAGCAGTGTCTTTCCAGATGCTCAGAAATCCTATCCCTCAGTACCCTTTCCATTACTTTGCCCACCACCAAAGTAAGACTAACTGGCCTGTAATTCCCAGGGTTATCCCTATTCCCTTTTTTGAACAGGGGCACGACATTTGCCACTCTCCAATCCCCTGGTACCACCCCTGTTGACAGTGAGGATGAAAAGATCATTGCCAACAGCTCTGCAATTTCATCTCTTGCTTCCCATAGAATCCTTGGATATATCCCATCAGGCCCGGGGGACTTGTCTATCCTCAAGTTTTTCAAAATGCCCAACACATCTTCCTTCCTAACAAGTATTTCCTCGAGTTTACCAGTCTGTTTCACACTGTCCTCTCCAACAATATGGCCCCTCTCATTCGTAAATACTGAAGAAAAGTACTCGTTCAAGACCTCTCCTATCTCTTCAGACTCAATACACAATCTCCCGCTACTGTCCTTGATCGGACCTACCCTCGCTCTAATCATTCTCATATTTCTCACATATGTGTAAAAGGCCTTGGGGTTTTCCTTGACCCAACACACCAAAGATTTTTCATGCCCTCTCTTTTCTCTCCTAATCCCTTTCTTCAGCTCCCTCCTGGCTATTTTGTATCCCTCCAGCGCCCTGTCTGAACCTTGTTTTCTCAGCCTTACATAAGTCTCCTTTTTCCTCTTAACAAGACATTCAACCTCTCTTGTCAACCATGGTTCCCTCACTCGACTATCTCTTCCCTGCCTGACAGGGACATGCATATCAAGGACACGTAGTATCTGTTTCTTGAACAAGTTCCACATTTCAATTGTGTCCTTCCCTGACAGCCTATGTTCCCAACTTATGTACTTGTCTGACAACATCGTATTTGCCCCTCCTCCAATTGTAAACCTTGCTCTGTTGCACGCACCTATCCCTCTCCATTGCTAAAGTGAAAGTCACAGAATTGTGGTCACTATCCCCCAAATGCTCCCCCACTAACAAATCTTTCACTTGCCCTGGTTCGTTACCAAGTACCAAATCCAATATGGCCTCCCCTCTGATCGGACAATGTGTTAGAAAAGCCTCCTGGACACACTGCGCAAACACCACCCCATCCAAACTATTTGATCTAAAGAGTTACCACTCAATATTTGGGAAGTTGAAGTCACCCATGACTACTACCCTGTTACTTCTGCACCTTTCTAAAATCTGTTCCCAAGCTGTTCCTCCACATCACTGCTACTATTGGGGGGCCTATAGAAAACTCCCAACAAGGTGACTGCTCCTTTCCTATTTCTGACTTCAACCCACATTACCTCAGTAGGCAGATACTCCTCAAACTGCCTTTCTTCAGCTGTTATACTATCTCTAATTAACAATGCAACCCCCCCCCCCCCCCACCTCTTTTACCACCCTCCCTAATCTTATTGAAACATCTATAACCAGGAACCCCCAACAACCATTTCTGCCCCTCTTCTATCCAAGTTTCCGTGATGGCCACCACATCATAGTCCCAAGTACCGATCCATGCCTTAAGTTCACCCACCTTATTCTTGATGCTTCTTGCATTGAAGTATACACACTTCACCATCTCCGTGCCTGCAAGTACTCTCCTTTGTCAGTGATACCTTCCCCACTGCCTCACTACACGCTTTGACGTCCTGAACGTCGGCTACCTTAGTTGCTGGACTACAAATCCGGTTCCCATACCCCTGCCAAATTAGTTTAAACCCTCCCGAGGAGTACTAGAAAACCTCCCTCCCAGGATATTGGTGCCCCTCTGGTTCGAATGCAACCTGTCCTGCTTGTACAGGTCCCACCTTCTCCAGAATGCGCTCCAATTATCCAAATACCTGAAGCCCTCCCTCCTACACCATTCCTGCAGCCACGTGTTCAACTGCACTCTCTCCCTATTCCTAGCCTCGCTATCACGTGGTACCGGAAACAAACCAGAGATGACAACTCTGTCTGTCCTGGCTTTTAACTTCCAGCCTGATGGACATCAATTCAATCAAGACGCTGAGTAGTAGTGAACCGATGCTTTAATAGACTAAAAGTGTGCCAACCTGTAGCTCCTCCCGCACTGCAAGGCTGCCCCAGATCGACGGACTTTATACCTCCTCAGAGGGGCGGAGCCACAGGCAGAGCCAACAGCAGCACTAATAACAACATTCCAACAGTACAACAGCAACAACCAATAACAGAACAGCAATAACAGTAAGTATATACAACAGTGGAGATAATGGTAGTACTAGAACAGTAGAACAATAGTGAACATATATGCAACAGCCTTACGTAGCCATACGTGGCTCACCACATTCACCCCCCGTTAAGAAAAAAGTCCGGCGGGGGTGAAAGGGACTCACAAGTTCAGTCTCACAGGAGGATGAATTGTCTGCTGCGAACGCCTCAGCTCCGGCTGCGGCGTGGACACTGGCGTGGAGACCTTCGGCTCCGCGAGCAGATCGTCCGCACAACAGGGCCCCAGATAGGGTGACAATGCAGAGGCAGGGCTAAAGGGAGATGTCGGTGAAGATGTGGGTGGGGAGGTGAGTGGGGAGTTGGCTGGGAGGGGCGCGGAGATAATGGGCGCGGGGGTATCCACGGGAGCCAGGTCCCGGAGGGAGACTGTGTCCTGTCGCCCATTATAGAATTTACAGTGAAGGAGGCCATTCGGCCCATCGAGTCTGCACCGGCGCTTGGAAAGAGCACCTACCTCAGGTCAACACCTCCACCCTATCCCCATAACCCAGTAACCCCACCCAACACTAAGGGCAATTTATCATGGCCAATCCACCTAACCTGCACATCTTTGGACTGTGGGAGGAAACCGGAGCACCCGGAGGAAACCCACGCACACACGGGGAGGATGTGCAGAGTCCGCACAGACAGTGACCCAAGCCGGAATCGAACCTGGGACCCTGGTGCTGTGAAGCAATTGTGCTATCCACAATGCTACTGTGCTGCCCACCGCATCGCGGTGTACCACATACGTGTACTGAGGGTTCGCGTGGAGAAGCTGAACCCGCTCGACCAGGGGATCGGCCTTATGGCTCCTTGCGTGTTTCCGTAGGTGGACCGGCCCAGATTTCGTTAACCAGGCCGGGAGCGAGACCCCGAAGATCGATGTCCTGGGAAAGACAAATAGACGGTTGTGAGGTGTCTCATTTGTGGTCGTACGCAGAAGCGACCAGATGGAGTGTGGAGCACGTCAGGGAGAACCCCCTGACAGCGGGAGACTGGGAGACTTCTAGACCGTTGGGCCAGAAGGACAGCCTTCTAGACCGTAGCATTCTCCCTCTCCACCTGCCCGTTCACCCGGGGGTTGTAGCTGGTAGTCCCGCTTGAGGCGACGCCATTACTGAGCAGGTACTGATGCAGCTCATCACTCATAAAAGAGGAGCCCCGATCGCTGTGTATATAGGCGGGGAAACCAAACAGGGAGAAAATGCTGCGCAGGGCCTTGATGACAGTGGCAGAGACATATCAGGGCAAGGGATTGCAAACGGGAAGCGGGAGTACTTATCAACAACGTTGAGAAAGTACACGTTACAGTCAGTGGAGTGGAGTGGCCCTTTGAAGTCCGTGCTGAGGCGTTCAAAAGGGCGGGAGGCCTTCACCAGGTGAGCCTTGTCCGTCCGATAGAAGTGCGGCTTGCACTCTGCACAGATTTGGCAATCCCTGGTCACAGCCCTGACATCCTCAGTGGAGTAGGGCAGGGTGCGGGCCTTGACGAAGTGAAGTAGCCGGGTGACCCCTGGGTGACAGAGGTCATTGTGGATGACCCGTAACCGGTCTGTTTGCGCGCTGGCGCATATACCGCGGGACAGGGCATCTGGGGGCTCATTGAGCTTCCCAGGGCGATACAAGATGTTATAGGTGGAGAGCTCGTTTCTCCACCGCAAAATCTTGTCGTTCTTAATCTTGCCCCGCTGTGTATTATTAACCATGAAGGCAACTGACCGTTGGTCTGTGAGGAGAGTGAATCTCCTGCCGGCCAGGTAATGCCTCCAGTGTCGCACAGCTTCCACAATGGCTTGTGCCTCCTTCTCGAGGGAGGAGTGTCGAATCTCGGAGGCATGGAGGGTACGGGGAAAAAAGGCGACAGGCCTTCCTGCCTGGTTGAGGGTAGCGGCCAGGGCAAAGTCAGACACATCGCTCTCCACCTGGAACGGAATGGATTCATCCACAGCGTGCATCGTGGCCTTGGCAATGTCGGCTCTGATGCGGTTGAAAGCCAAGCGGGCCTCAGCCGTCAGGGGAAAAATGGTGGACTTAATGAGTGGGCGGGCCTTGTCCGCATAGTTGGGGCCCCACTGGGCATAATACGAGAAAAACCCCAGGCATCGTTTCAGGGCCTTGGGCCAGTGGGGAAGGGGGAACTGGAGAAGGGGTCAGTGTCGGGCCCTAGGACACCGTTTTCCACGAAATAGCCGAGGATGGCTAGCCGTGTTGTGCGGAAAACACATTTCTCCTTATTGTAGGTTAAATTAAGGAGTCGGGCGGTGCAGAGGAATTTGTCTAGGTTCGCGTCATGGTCCTGCAGGTCATGGCAGCAGATGGTGACATTATCCAAGTATGGGAACGTGGCCCGCAGCCCGTACTGGTCCACCATTCGATCCATTGTTCGTTGGAAGACCGAAACCCCGTTGGTGACGCCAAAGGGGGCCCGGAGGAAATGGAAGAGGCGGCCATCTGCCTCGAAGGCAGTGTACTGGCGGTCTTCCGGCCAGATAGGGAGCTGGTGGTACGCGGACTTCAAGTCTACCGTAGAGAAGACTCGATACTGCGCAATCCGATTGACCATGTCAGATATGCTTGAGAGGGGGTACGCATCGAGCTGCGTGTACCGGTTGATCATCTGACTGTAGTCGACTACCATCCGGTTCTTCTCCCTGGTCCTGACGACCACCACTTGCGCTCTCCATGGGCTGTTACTGGCCTCGATGATCCCTTCCTCCAGGAGCCGCTGAACCCCTGATCTGATGAAGGCCCTGTCCTGAGCACTGTACCGTCTGCTCCGGGTGGCGACGGGCTTACAGTCTGGGGTGAGGTTCGCGAAGAGCAAGGGAGGGGCGACCTACAAGGTCGCAAGGCTGCAGATCGTGAGAGGGGGCAGGGGTCCCCCGAATTTTAGAGCTAGGCTTCTAAGGTTGCACTGGAAATTTAAACCGAGCAGGAGGGGAGCGCAGAGATGAGGAAGGACGTAGAGCTTAAAGTTAGTGTACTCCACGCCTTGTATTAACAGGTTTGCGACACAATACCCCCGGATCTGCACGGAGTGCGAACTGGAGGCGAGGGATATAGTCTGCAAGGCTGGGAGGACCCGGAGGGAGCAGCGCCTTACCATATCCGGGTGGACGAAACTATCTATGCTCCCGGAGTCGAAGAGGCAGGATGCCTCCTGCCCATTGAGTTTGACGGCCATCATAACATTTTGCAGTTGGTAAGGCCGGAACTGGTCGAGCTGGACCGAGCTGAGGTAATGCGGAGGACTATCTGTGGCAGCAGTGTGATTGCAACATGGCAGCGTCGACGATGTCGGCCAAGATGGCGGCCCCCACGGGTCGCACGTGGCGGGCCGCGTCAATGACGGCGGCCAAGATGGCGGCACCCACAGGTCGCACGCGGCGGATGACGCGGCGGAAGGGGGAGGTCCCGGCAGGCACGATGCCACGTTGCGAAGTCTGTGAGCCTCAGCCGGCCCTGACAGGCTTTTTATTTTGGGGCTTTAGAGCGGCTCAGACATATCTTCGCAAAATGACCTTTCTTGCCGCACTCATTACACGCAGCGCTGCGTGCTGGGCAGCGCTGCCGGGGATGCTGGCCCTACCTGCAGAAATAACAGCAAGGTCCTCCAGAGCTGGCCAGCAGCCGCACGGCGCAGGAGTGAGGTATGCCTGGGCCGGGTGATGGCTTCGCCTCTGACGTCCCCAAGGATGCTGCGTGGTTGGACGGGAAGGCCTCGAGGCTCTGGAAAGCCACTTCTAATGAGGTAGCCAGCTTCACTGTCGCCTCGAGGTCGAGAGCCCCTTTTTCGAGGAGGCGCGGCCGGATATAGCTGGACCGGACTCCAGCCACATAAGTGTCCCGAATCATTAGCGCCGAATGCTCCGATGCAGAGACCACCCGGCAGTTACAACTGCAGGCGCATACCCTCAATTTACAAAGATATTCTGCGAGCGACTCACCCTGGCGCTGACGGCGCGTGGTCAGGATGTGTCGAGCGAGGATCCCGTTGACCGGCCTCACAAACTGTCCCTTGAGTACTGTGGTAGTATGTATTGGGGGTCATGTGGGACTGGAAGCCCTAATGTCATTGGCTGACAGATCCCAGGTCCTGGTTGGCCGTTGACCTCTAGCTCCGCCCTGAAGGCGGAGTATAAGAAGCCGGAGTCCTCCCCCGCAGGCCATTCTACTATCGAGCCGCGGGGGAACAGACACGCTTAATAAAGCCTCATCGACTTCATTCTATTCGTCTCACGGAGTCTTTGTGCGCTACAATTTATTAAGCGTGCCTAAAAAGGACTATGGAGCTCAGCATCATTCCGGAATGCCTGAGGATCAGCCCCCACGCAGTGAACGCGGCAGCAGCCTTCAAGCACTGGCAGACTTGTTTCGAGGCCTACCTCAGAACGGCCACTGGCCGGGTCACAGAAGACCAAAAACTACAGGTCCTGCACTCGAGGGTGAGCACGGAGATTTTCTCCCTCATCGAAGACGCGGAGGATTTCCAGACGGCGTTCGCAGCACTGAAAAGTCTCTATGTCCGCCCAGTTAACCAAATCTACGCTCGCTCCCAGCTCGCGACGAGACGGCAAGGTCCCGGAGAATCGATGGACGAATTCTACGCCGCGCTGCTGATTTTGGGACGAGCCTGCAGCTGCCCTTCGGTGAACGCAAATGAACACACGGACATGTTAATGCGCGATGCTTTTGTGGCAGGTATGAATTCCTCCCAAATCCGCCAAAGACTTCTAGAAAGAGAGTCGCTAGGACTCTCAAGGCCCGGGCCCTAGCAGCCTCCCTAGACGTGGCCGCACGTAATACCCGCGCCTACGGCCCCGACCGCGCGGCAGCCCATTGGGCTCCGTACGTACCCGTCACGACAAACCCACCCCCCCCGGACACCCCACAGGCTTTCGCAGTCCAAACGCCAAGTCGCACCGGGGGCGCCCGCTGCTATTTCTGCGGCCAGGCGAAACACCCCCGGCAGCGCTGCCCGGCCCGCGCAGCAATCTGCAAGAGCTGCGGGAAAAAGCGCCATTTCGCGGTTGTGTGCCGGTCCCGCAAGGTCGCCGCTGTCCCGGGAGAACAGGGAGCCCTGCAAGCTGTTTATGCTCCCCAACCCCCCCAGCGCCCCATGTACGACCCGCAGGCACAGCCGCTCTGGGTCCCGACCACCGCGGTCCCGGGAGAACAGGGAGCCCTGCACGCCGCTTACGCTCCCCAACCCCCGCCCCCCCCCCCCCCCACGATGACCCGCCGGCGCTTCCACTTTGGGTCCCGACCACCACTCTCCCCGGACAAGAGGGAGTTTGGCGCGTCTCTAACACCCCCCAAACCCCCCCCCGCGCCCCACATCTGACCCGCCGGCGCTACCAACTTGGGTCCCGACCACCGCTGTCCCCAGAGATGAGGGAGCCCCGCGCAGTCCATACGCTCCCCAACCCCCCCAGCGCCCCATGTGCGACCCGCAGACGCCGCCATTTTGGGTCCCGGCCACCACGAGGGGAGGCAGGGCGCCGCCATATTGGACCACCCCAGACCTGTACGACGCGTGGGGGCGGCCATTTTGTCCACCCCCGCCACCATCTTGTGACCCCCCAGCCATGTGCGATGTATGGGGGCAGCCATTTTGTTCATCCCCGACGCCATCTTGGACGGCAACAACGGACCCCACTCCACTACTACAACCACGTCTTGCTTCAATTACGCTCGATCAAGCTCGGCCCCGGACACTCCAGACGACGACGACAACGGTGCTAATAAACGGCCACGAGACACCATGCCTAGTCGACTCCGGGAGCACGGAGAGCTTTATCCACCCCGACACGGTAAGACGCTGTTCCTTGACCACCTATCCCAGCGCACAAAAGATTTCCCTAGCTGCAGGATCCCACTCCGTACAGATCCAAGGATTCTGCATAGTTACCCTAACGGTGCAGGGGAGGGAGTTCAAAAACTACAAACTAAACGTCCGTCCCCAACTCTGCGCCCCCACCTTACGAGGATTAGATTTCCAATGCAATGTACAGAGCCTTACGTTCAAATTCGGCGGCCCAATACCCCCACTCACTATCTGCGGCCTCGCAACCCTCAAGGTGCAACCCCCGTCCTTGTTTGTGAACCTCACCCCGGATTGCAAACCCGTCGCCACGAGGAGCAGACGGTACAGCGCCCAGGACCGGACCTTCATTCGGTCCGAAGTCCAGCGGCTACTAAAGGAAGGCATAATCCAGGCCAGCAATAGTCCCTGGAGAGCGCAGGTGGTAGTAGTGAAGACAGGGGAGAAACAAAGGATGGTCATAGACTATAGCCAGACCATCAACAGGTACACACAACTAGACGCGTACCCTCTCCCCCGCATATCCGACATGGTCAATCGGATTGCCCAATATAAAGTCTTCTCCACGACTTCCGGGTGCGGCGATGACCAGCTGAGTCGCACGTTTCGGCAGCTCCCTGTGAAACGGACTTTTGGGCTCTTGATAGGAGCCCCAGCGGCAATTTTAATGGCTAAAAACACCGTGCGGTAAACCAGGAGGGTGTTCCCCCTGGACACGGATGGAAAAAGGAGAGGAAAGTGGCCGGATTGCAGCGGATCCTTTGGAACAACGGCAAGGAAGGCAAGCAAAAACCAAGATGGCGTCGGAAGGTGGCAGTTTCATATGGGGCCCTGAACAACAAGAGTTCTTGAAATGCTGCGTGGAGGAGATAAAAAAGGAAATGAAGAAAGAGTTGTTGGCCCCGATACTACAGGCGATCGAAGGGCTAAAGGAGGAACAAAAGACCCAGGAGCAGGAGCTTCGGGTCGTGAAGGCGAAAGCAGCCGAGAATGAGAACGATATACAGGGCCTGGTGGTGAAGTCGGAGACGCAGGAGGCACATCAGAAACGATGTGTGGAAAGGTTGGAGGCACTGGAAAACAACGCAAGGAGGAACAACCTGAGGATTCTTGGCCTTCCTGAAGGTGTGGAGGGGGCGGACGTCGGGGCATATGTGAGCACGATGCTGCATTCGTTAATGGGAGCGGAGGCCCCGACGGGTCCGTTGGAGGTGGAGGGAGCATACCGAGTGATGGCGCGAGGACCGAGAGCAGGAGAAACTCCCAGAGCCATAGTGGTGAGATTCCTCCGTTTTAAGGATAGAGAAATGGTCCTTAGATGGGCGAAGAAAACTCGGTGCAGTAAATGGGAGAACGCGGTGATCCACGTTTATCAAGACTGGAGTGCGGAGGTGGCGAGAAGGAGGGCGAGCTTTAATCGGGCCAAGGCGGTACTTCACAAAAGGAAGATAAAATTTGGAATGCTGCAACCGGCAAGACTGTGGGTCACATATCAAGGGAGGCACCACTACTTTGAGACGGCGGATGAAGCGTGGACTTTTATTGTAGAAGAAAAACTGGAATGAGTGGATTATGAAAAAGAACGTTTGGACAAAGTGGTGGGGCGAATGGGGGGGGCGAAGAGGGGTTTTATGTTCTAATCCTGCGGTATGGTAACTTTTCTTTCTCCCACAGGTGGTGATGGGGGGAGGTGGGGAGGGAGAGGAGATGGGGCGTTGGCCATGGGAGGCGGGGCCGAGGGAGAGGCGCGGGCTTGGTTCCCGCGCTATGATAATTATGGCGGGAATAGAGAAGCAGGAAGGAGGGGGCGTCGCACGGTGCGAGCCGAGGTCACGGGGGGAAGCCGAGGTCAGCCAGAGTTTGCTGACTTCTGGGAGCAACATGGGGGGAGTAATTACGCTAGCGGGGGGTCTAGCGGGGGGGGTGGGAGGGGGTAATTACTGGGTTGCTGCTGCTGGGGAAAGGGGGGAGTGGGTACGGGAGAGGATGGGCGGGGGGGCACCGCCTGGGGGAGATACAGCTGCGTGGGAACTGGGTGAGAAGCTGGAAAAAGATGATGGCTAACCGGCAAGGGGGGGGGGGGGGGGGGGGGTGGGAAGCCCCCCAACTCGGCTGATCACGTGGAACGTGAGAGGGCTCAACGGGCCGATAAAGAGGGCACGAGTACTCGCACACCTTAAGAAACTTAAAGCAGATGTGGTTATGTTACAGGAAACGCACCTGAAACTGATAGACCAGGTTAGGCTGCGTAAAGGATGGGTGGGGCAGGTGTTCCATTCGGGGCTGGATGCGAAAAACAGGGGGGTGGCTATATTAGTGGGGAAGCGGGTAATGTTCGAGGCAAAGACTATAGTGGTGGATAACGGGGGCAGATACGTGATGGTGAGTGGCAAATTACAGGGAGAGATGGTGGTTTTGGTAAACGTGTATGCCCCGAACTGAGATGATGCCAACTTTATGAGGCGAATGCTAGGACGCATCCCGGACCTAGAGACGGGAAAGCTGATAATGGGGGGAGACTTTAACACGGTGTTGGAACCAAGGCTGGATAGGTCGAAGTCCAGGACTGGTAGGAGGCCGGCAGCAGCCATAGTGCTTAAGGATTTTATGGAGCAGATGGGAGGTGTGGACCCGTGGCGATTCAGTAGACCTAGGAGTAAGGAGTTCTCGTTTTTCTCCTATGTCCATAAAGTCTATTCGCGCATAGACTTTTTTGTGTTGGGTAGGGCATTGATCCCGAAGGTGAGTGGAACGGAATATACGGCTATAGCCATTTCGGATCATGCCCCACACTGGGTAGACTTGGAGATAGGGGAGGAAACAGGAGGGCGCCCACCCTGGAGAATGGACATGGGACTAATGGCGGATGAGGGGGTGTGCCTAAGGGTAAGGGGATGTATTGAAAAGTACTTGGAACTCAATGACAATGGGGAGGTTCAGGTGGGAGTGGTCTGGGAGGCGTTGAAGGCGGTGGTTAGGGGGGAGCTGATATCAATAAGGGCACATAAAGGGAAGCAGGAGAGTAAGGAACGGGAGCGGTTGCTGCAAGAACTTTTGAGGGTGGACAGACAATATGCGGAAGCACCGGAGGAGGGACTGTACAGGGAAAGGCAAAGGCTGCATGTGGAATTTGACTTGCTGACTACAGGCACTGCAGAGGCACAATGGAGGAAGGCGCAGGGTGTACAGTATGAATATGGGGAGAAGGCGAGCAGATTGCTGGCACACCAATTGAGGAAAAGGGGAGCAGCGAGGGAAATAGGGGGAGTGAGGGATGAGGAAGGAGAGATGGAGCGGGGGGCGGAGAGAGTGAATGAAGTGTTCAAGACATTTTATAAAAAATTGTATGAAGCTCAACCCCCGGATGGGAGGGAGAGAATGATGGATTTTTTGGATCGGCTGGAAATTCCCAAGGTGGAAGAGCAGGAAAGGGTGGGACTGGGAGCACAGATCACGGTAGAAGAAGTGGTGAAAGGAATTAGGAACATGCAGACGGGAAAGGCCCCGGGACCGGACGGATTCCCAGTTGAATTTTACAGAAAGTATTTGGACTTGCTCGCCCCGGTACTGACGAGGACCTTTAACGAGGCAAAGGAAAGGGGACAACTGCCCCCGACTATGTCTGAAGCAACGATATCGCTTCTCTTAAAGAAGGAAAAGGATCCGCTACAATGCGGGTCCTACAGACCAATTTCCCTCCTAAATGTGGATGCCAAGGTCCTGGCCAAGGTAATGGCAATGAGAATAGAGGAATGTGTCCCGGGGGTGGTTCACGAGGACCAAACTGGGTTTGTGAAGGGGAGACAGCTGAACACGAATATACGGAGGCTGTTAGGGGTAATGATGATGGCCCCACCAGAGGGTGAAACGAAGATAGTAGTGGCGATGGATGCCGAGAAAGCATTTGATAGAGTGGAATGGGATTATCTGTGGGAGGTGTTGAGGAGATTTGGTTTTGGAGAGGGGTATGTTAGATGGGTGCAGCTGTTGTATAGGGCCCCAGTGGCGAGTGTGGTCACGAATGGACGGGGATCGGCATATTTTCGGCTCCATAGAGGGACAAGGCAGGGATATCCTCTGTCCCCATTACTGTTTGCACTGGCGATTGAGCCCCTGGCGATAGCGCTGAGAGGTTCCAAGAGATGGAGGGGAATACTTAGGGGAGGAGAAGAACACCGGGTATCTTTATATGCGGATGATCTGCTACTATATGTGGCGGATCCGGCGGAGGGGATGCCAGAAATAATGCGGATACTTGGGGAGTTTGGGGATTTTTCAGGGTATAAATTGAACATGGGGAAGAGTGAGCTGTTTGTGGTGCATCCAGGGGAGCAGAGTAGAGAAATAGAAGACCTACCGTTGAGGAAGGTAACAAGAGACTTTCGTTACCTGGGGATCCAGATAGCTAAGAATTGGGGCACATTGCACAGGCTAAATTTAACGCGGTTGGTGGAACAGATGGAGGAAGATTTCAAGAGATGGGATATGGTAGCACTGTCAATGGCAGGGAGGGTGCAGGCGGTTAAGATGGTGGTCCTCCCGAGATTCCTCTTTGTGTTTCAGTGCCTCCCGGTGGTGATCACGAAGGCTTTTTTTAAAAGGATAGAAAAGAGCATCATGGGTTTTGTTTGGGCCGGGAAGACTCCGAGAGTGAGGAAGGGATTCTTACAGCGTAGTAGGGATAGGGGGGGGCTGGCATTACCGAGCCTAAGTGAGTATTATTGGGCCGCTAATATTTCAATGGTGAGTAAGTGGATGGGAGAGGAGGAGGGAGCAGCGTGGAAGAGATTAGAGAGGGCGTCCTGTAGGGGGACCAGCCTGCAGGCTATGGTGACAGCCCCATTGCCGTTCTCACCAAGGAACTACACCACGAGCCCGGTGGTGGCAGCTACACTGAAGATTTGGGGACAGTGGAGACGACATAGGGGAAAGACCGGAGCATTGGGGGGGTCCCCGATAAGAAACAACCATAAGTTTGCCCCGGGAGGGATATGGAATGTGGCAAAGAGCAGGAATAACGCAACTGAAAGATCTATTTGTGGACGGGAAGTTCGCAAGTCTGGGAGCGCTGACCGAGAAATATGAGTTGCCCCAAGGGAATGCATTCAGGTACATGCAATTGAGGGCTTTTGCGAGGCAACAGGTGAGGGAATTCCCGCAGCTCCCGACACAAGAGGTGCAGGACAGAGTCATCTCAAAGAAATGGGTGGGGGATGGTAAGGTGTCGGATATATATAGGGAAATGAGGGACGAAGGGTGGACGAACTAAAAGGGAAATGGGAAGAAGAGCTAGGGGAGGAGATCGAGGAGGGGCTGTGGGCAGATGCCCTAAACAGGGTAAACTCGTCGTCCTCGTGCGCCAGGCTAAGCCTGATTCAGTTTAAGGTATTACACAGGGCACATATGACTGGAACACGGCTCAGTAAATTTTTTGGGGTGGAGGATAGGTGTGCGAGGTGCTCGAGAAGCCCAGCGAATCATACCCATATGTTTTGGTCATGCCCGGCTCTACAGGGGTTTTGGGTGGGGGTGACAAAGGCGCTTTCAAAAGTAGTAGGAGTCCGGGTCGAACCAAGCTGGGGGTTGGCTATATTTGGGGTTGCACAAGAGCCGGGAGTGCAGGAGGCGAGAGAGGCCGATGTTTTGGCCTTTGCGTCCCTAGTAGCCCGGCGCAGGATATTGCTAATGTGGAAAGAAGACAAGCCCCCGGGGGTGGAGACCTGGATAAATGATATGGCAGGGTTTATAAAGCTAGAGTGGATTAAGTTCGTCCTAAGGGGGTCGGCTCAAGGGTTCACCAGGCGGTGGCAACCGTTCGTCGAATATCTTGCGGAAAGATAGATGGGGGAAAAAAGAAGGCAGCAGCAGCAGCCCAGGACTTGGGGGGGTGGGATGGGGGGGGGGGGGGGGGGATGGGGGTGGGGGGGTGGGGGGGGGTATAGCCTGTGACAAGGCAGTTGCCAATTAGGGCTAGTTTTCATTTTTGTTATTTAATATTTATTTATTTGTTGTTTTTTGTTTATATAAAAAAGGTCATTATTATCTGTATTGTTATAATGTTGTGTAAAGGATGCACAATGTACTGTGTTGGTTGACCAAAAATTTTCAATAAAATATTTATTAAAAAAAAAAAATAAAGTCTTCTCCACCGTGGACCTCAAGTCCGCCTACCATCAGCTCCCCATCCGCCCAAGTGACCGCAAGTACATAGCCTTCGAGGCAGACGGGCGATTATACCATTTCCTAAGGGTCCCATTTGGCGTCACAAACGGGGTCTCGGTCTTCCAACGGGAGATGGACCGAATGGTTGATCAACATGGGTTGCGGGCCATGTTCCCGTATCTCGACAATGTAACCATCTGCGGCCACGACCAGCAGGACCACGACGCCAACCTCCAAAAATTCCTCCAGACCGCCAAAGCCTTGAACCTCACGTACAACGAGGACAAGTGCGTTTTTAGCACCAATCGGCTAGCCATTCTGGGCTACGTAGTGCGCAATGGGATAATAGGCCCCGACCCCGAACGTATGCACGCCCTCATGGAATTCCCCCTCCCGCACTGCCCAAAAGCCCTGAAACGCTGCCTGGGGTTTTTTTCATACTACGCCCAGTGGGTCCCCCAGTATGCAGACAAGGCCCGCCCCCTAATACAGACCACGACCTTCCCTCTGTCGACAGAGGCTTGCCAGGCCTTCAGCCGCATCAAAGCGGATATCGCAAAGGCCACGATGCGCGCCATCGACGAGTCCCTCCCCTTCCAGGTCGAGAGCGACGCCTCCGACGTAGCTCTAGCGGCCACCCTTAACCAAGCGGGCAGACCCGTGGCCTTTTTCTCCCAGACCCTCCACGCCTCAGAAATCCGCCACTCCTCAGTGGAAAAGGAAGCCCAAGCCATAGTGGAAGCTGTGCGACATTGGAGGCATTACCTGGCCGGCAGGAGATTCACTCTCCTCACTGACCAACGGTCGGTAGCCTTCATGTTCGATAATGCACTGCGGGGCAAAATCAAAAACGACAAGATCTTAAGGTGGAGGATCGAGCTCTCCACCTTCAACTACGAGATTTTGTATCGTCCCGGAAAGCTGAACGAGCCGTCCGATGCCCTATCCCGCGGCACATGTGCCAATGCACAAATTAACCGCCTCCAAACCCTCCACGAGGACCTCTGCCACCCGGGGGTCACTCGGTTTTTCCACTTTATCAAGTCCCGCAATCTCCCATACTCTTTAGAGGAGGTCCGTACAGTCACAAGGGACTGCCACATCTGCGCGGAATGCAAACCGCATTTTTTCAGGCCGGATGGTGTGCACCTGATTAAGGCTTCCCGCCCCTTTGAACGCCTTAGTCTCGATTTCAAAGGGCCCCTCCCCTCCACCGACCGCAACACATACTTTCTTAATGTGGTGGACGAATACTCCCGCTTCCCATTCGCCATTCCCTGCTCTGACATGACCGCGGCCACAGTCATTAAAGCCCTGAACACCATCGTCACACTGTTCGGTTGCCCCGCATACGTCCACAGCGACAGGGGGTCCTCTTTCATGAGTGACGAGCTGCGCCAGTTCCTGCTCAGCAAGGGCATAGCCTCAAGCAGGACGACCAGCTACAACCCCCGGGGGAACGGGCAAGTAGAGAGGGAGAACGGCACGGTCTGGAAGACCGTCCAATGGCCCTACGGTCCAGGGACCTCCCAGTTTCACGGTGGCAGGAGGTCCTCCCAGACGCTCTCCACTCCATCCGGTCGCTATTATGTACGAGCACTAGTCAAACGCCTCATGAGCGTCTCCTTGTCTTCCCTAGGAGGTCCTCCTCTGGAACGTCGCTGCCGACCTGGCTGGCGGCCCCAGGACCCATCTTGCTCCGAAAGCATGTGCGGGCACATAAGGCGGACCCGTTGGTCGAAAGGGTTCACCTCCTCCACGCGAACCCGCAGTACGCTTACGTGGAGTACCCCGACGGCCGACAGGACACGGTCTCCCTGCGGGATCTGGCGCCTGCCGGCAACACACACACCCCCCCGACACCATTCACCCAACCCCCCCCCTTCCTGCCACCGCCGCACCCCGCGACCGCCCCCTTCCCAGGAGGATCGGTTCCCCTCCCCTCAGGCCCGACCAAGAATAAAGCCCAAGCTGAAACCGTAAGGCTCCCGGAGACGACAACACCGGTACAAGCACCACCACCACCACCGGGGCCGAGGCGATCGACACGGACGACCAGACCGCCCGACCGACTCGTGGCGTCGATCTAAATCAATATATGGACTTTTCACAAGAACATTTTGCTTTTCTCCCGATACCTTCTGTAAATAGTTGAAACAGGACAAAATTGTACAATACTGTATTGCCATGTGAATGTTTTCCTCCCAGGACCAGCCCTGTAAACCCTTACCACCATACGAAGCATCACCCCGCCGGGTTCATTTTTGACAAGGGGTGAATGTGGTAGTATGTATTGGGGGTCATGTGGGACTGGAAGCCCTAATGTCATTGGCTGACAGATCCCGGGTCCTGGTTTGCCGTTGACCTCTAGCTCCGCCCTGAAGGCGGAGTATAAGAAGCCGGAGTCCTCCCCCGCAGGCCATTCTACTATCGAGCTGCGGGGGAACAGACACGCTTAATAAAGCCTCATCGACTTCACTCTATTCGTCTCACGGAGTCTTTGTGCGCTACAAGTATGTCTACAGCCTCCGTATACGAGGCCGCGTCCCTGATTAACTGGAAGATCCTGTGGCTCACCCGGGCGTTGAGGAGACGCTGTTTTTTAAAAATATATATTTTTTATTTAGGAGACCCTGTTTGAGTGCCGGGGTAACCATAGCAGTCGAGGAGTCGAGGTAGGCCTCAAAGCAACTGAACCAATGCTCAAGGATAGCCTACGCTGACTTCCGGGTGCGGCGATGACCAGCTGAGTCGCACGTTTCGGCAGCTCCCGGTGAAACGGACTTTTGGGCTCTTGATAGGAGCCCCAACGGCAATTTTGACGGCTAAAAACACCGTGTGGTAAACCAGAAGGGAATCCCCCCTGGATACGGATGGAAAAAGGAGGAGAAAGTGGCCGGATTGCAGTGGATCCTTTAGAACAGCAGCAAGGAAGGCAAGCAAAAACCAAGATGGCGTCGGAAGGTGGCAGTTTAACATGGGGCCCTGAAAAACAAGAGTTCTTGAAATGCTGTGTGGAAGAGATCAAAAAGGAAATGAAGAAAGAGCTGTTGGCCCTGATACTACAGGCGATCGAAGGGCTAAAGGAGGAACAAAAGACACAGGAGCGGGAGCTTCGGGTCGTGAAGGCAAAGGCAGCCGAGAATGAGGACGACATACAGGGCCTGGTGGTGAAGACGGAGACGCAGGAGGCACATCAGAAACGATGTGTGGAAAGGTTGGCGGCACTGGAAAACAACGCTAGGAGGAACAACCTGAGGATTCTTGGTCTTCCTGAAGGTGTGGAGGGAGCGGACGTCGGGGCATATGTGAGCACGATGCTGCACTCGTTAATGGGAGCGGAGGCCCCGGCGGGTCCGTTGGAGGTGGAGGGAGCATACCGAGTGATGGCGCGAGGACCGAGAGCAGGAGAAATTCCCAGAGCCATAGTGGTGAGATTCCTCCGTTTTAAGGATAGAGAAATGGTCCTTAGATGGGCGAAGAAAACTCGGAGCAGTAAATGGGAGAACGCGGTGATCCGCGTTTATCAAGACTGGAGTGCGGAGGTGGCGAGAAGGAGGGCGAGCTTTAATCGGGCCAAGGCGGTGCTTCATAAAAAGATAAAATTTGGAATGCTGCAACCGGCAAGACTGTGGGTCACATATCGAGGGAGGCACCACTACTTTGAGACGGCGGATGAAGCGTGGACTTTTATTGTGGAAGAAAAACTGGAATGAGCGGGTTATTAAAAAGAACGTTTGAACAAAGTGGTGGGGCGAATGTGGGGGGCAAAGAGGGGGTTAAAAAGGGGGGAAAGAGGAGTTTTATGTACTAATCCTGCGATGTGGTAACTTTTCTCTCTCCCACAGGTGGTGATGGGGGGAGGAGGGGAGGTGGAGGAGATGGGGCGTTGGCCATTGGGGGCGGGGCCAAGGGAGAAGCGCGGGCTTGGTTCCCGCGCTATGATAATCATGGCGGGAATAGAGAAGCAGGAAGGAGGGGGCGTCGCACGGTGTGAGCCGAGGTCACGGGGGAAGCCGAGGTCGGCCAGAGTTTGCTGACTTCTGGGAGCAACATGGGGGGAGTAATTACGCTAGCGGGGGATCTAGCGGGGGGGGTGGGAGGGGGGAATTACTGGGTTGCTGCTGCTGGGGAGAGGGGGGAGCTGGTATGGGGGAGGATGGGCGGGGGGGCACTGCCTGGGGGAGATACAGCTGCGTGGGAACCGGGTGAGGAGCTGGAAAAAAGTGATGGCTAATCGACAAGGGGGGGGTAGGAAGCCCCCCAACTCGGCTGATCACGTGGAACGTGAGAGGGCTGAACGGGCCGATAAAGAAGGCACGGGTACTCGCACACCTTAAGAAACTTAAGGCAGATGTGGTTATGTTACAGGAAACGCACCTGAAACTGATAGACCAGGTTAGGCTACGCAAAGGATGGGTGGGGCAGGTGTTCCATTCGGGGCTAGATGCGAAAAACAGGGGGGTGGCTAGATTAGTGGGGAAGCGGGTAATGTTCGAGGCAAAGACTATAGTGGCGGATAACGGGGGCAGATACGTGATGGTGAGTGGCAAACTACAGGGGGAGACGGTGGTTTTGGTAAACGTATATGCCCCGAACTGGGATGATGCCAATTTTATGAGGCGGATGCTAGGACGCATTCCGGACCTAGAGATGGGAAAGCTGATAATGGGGCGAGATTTTAATACGGTGTTGGAACCAGGGCTGGATAGGTCGAAGTCCAGGACTGGAAGGAGGCCGGCAGCAGCCAAGGTACTTAAAGATTTTATGGAGCAGATGGGAGGTGTAGACCCGTGGAGATTTAGCAGACCTAGGAGTAAGGAGTTCTCGTTTTTCTCCTATGTCCATAAAGTCTACTCGCAAATAGACTTTTTTGTGCTGGGTAGGGCATTGATCCCGAAGGTGAGGGGAACGGAGTATACGGCTATAGCCATTTCGGATCACGCTCCACACTGGGTGGACTTGGAGATAGGGGAGGAAACAGGAGGGCGCCCACCCTGGAGAATGGACATGGGACTAATGGCAGATGAGGGGGTGTGTCTAAGGGTGAGGGGGTGCATTGAAAAGTACTTGGAACTCAATGATAATGGGGAGGTCCAGGTGGGAGTGGTCTGGGAGGCGTTGAAGGCGGTGGTTAGAGGGGAGCTGATATCAATAAGGGCACATAAAGGGAAGCAGGAGAGTAAGGAACAGGAGCGGTTGCTGCAAGAACTTTTGAGGGTGGACAGACAATATGCGGAAGCACCGGAGGAGGGACTGTACAGGGAAAGGCAAAGGCTACATGTAGAATTTGACTTGCTGACTACGGGCACTGCAGAGGCACAATGGAGGAAGGCACAGGGTGTACAGTACGAATATGGGGAGAAGGCGAGCAGGTTGCTGGCACACCAATTGAGGAAAAGGGGAGCAGCGAGGGAAATAGGGGGAGTGAGGGATGAGGAAGGAGAGATGGAGCGGGGAGCGGAGAGAGATAATGGAGTGTTCAAGACATTTTATAAAAAATTATATGAAGCTCAACCCCCGGATGGGAGGGAGAGAATGATGGGCTTCTTGGATCGGCTGGAATTTCCCAAGGTGGAAGAGCAGGAAAGGGTGGGACTGGGAGCACAGATCGAGGTAGAAGAAGTGGTGAAAGGAATTAGGAGCATGCAGGCGGGAAAGGCCCCGGGACCGGATGGATTCCCAGTCGAATTCTAAGAAAATATGTGGACTTGCTCGCCCCAGTACTGACGAGGACCTTTAATGAGGCAAAGGAAAGGGGACAACTGCCCCCGACTATGTCTGAAGCAACAATATCGCTTCTCTTAAAGAAGGAAAAGGACCCGCTACAATGCGAGTCCTATAGACCTATTTCCCTCCTAAATGTAGATGCCAAGATCCTGGCCAAGGTAATGGCAATGAGAATAGAGGAATGTGTCCCGGGGGTGGTCCACGAGGACCAAACTGGGTTTGTGAAGGGGAGCCAGCTGAACACGAATATACGGAGGTAGTTAGGGGTAATGATGATGGCCCCACCAGAGGGAGAAACGGAGATAGTAGTGGCGATGGATGCCGAGAAAGCATTTGATAGAGTGGAGTGGGATTATTTGTGGGAGGTGTTGAGGAGATTTGGTTTTGGAGAGGGGTATGTTAGATGGGTGCAGCTGTTGTATAGGGCCCCAGTGGCGAGCGTGGTCACGAATGGACGGGGATCTGCATATTTTCGGCTTATTGTTTGCACTGGCGATTGAGCCCCTGGCGATAGCGTTGAGGGGTTCCAAGAAGTGGAGGGGAGTACTTAGGGGAGGAGAAAAACACCGGGTATCTTTGTATGCGGACGATTTGCTGCTATACGTGGCAGACCCGGCGGAGGGGATGCCAGAAATAATGCGGATCCTTGGGGAGTTTGGGGATTTTTCAGGGTATAAATTGAACATGGGGAAAAGTGAGTTGTTTGTGGTACATCCAGGGGAGCAGAGTAGAGAAATAGAGGACCTACCGTTGAGGAAGGTAACAAGGGACTTTCGTTACCTGGGGATCCAGATAGCTAAGAATTGGGGCACATTGCATAGGTTAAATTTAACGCGGTTGGTGGAACAGATGGAGGAGGATTTCAAGAGATGGGATATGGTATCCCTGTCACTGGCAGGGAGGGTGCAGGCGGTTAAGATGGTGGTCCTCCCGAGATTCCTCTTTGTGTTTCAGTGCCTCCCGGTGGTGATCACGAAGGCTTTTTTTAAAAGGATTGAAAAGAGCATCATGGGTTTTGTGTGGGCCGGGAAGACCCCGAGAGTGAGGAAGGGATTTTTACAGCGTAGCAGGGATAGGGGGGGGCTGGCACTACCGAGCCTAAGTGAGTATTATTGGGCCGCTAATATTTCAATGGTGAGTAAGTGGATGGGAGAGGAGGAGGGAGCGGCGTGGAAGAGATTAGAGAGGGCGTCCTGTAGGGGGACTAGCCTACAGGCTATGGTGACAGCCCCATTGCCGTTCTCACCGAGGAACTACACCACAAGCCCGGTGGTCGTGGCTACACTGAAGATTTGGGGACAGTGGAGACGGCATAGGGGAAAGACTGGAGCCTTGGGGGGGTCCCCGATAAGAAACAATCATAGGTTTGCCCCGGGGGGAATGGATGGGGGATATGGAATGAGGCAAAGAGCAGGAATAACGCAACTGAAAGATCTGTTTGTGGATGGGAAGTTCGCGAGTCTGGGAGCGCTGACCGAGAAATATGGGTTGCCCCAAGGGAATGCATTCAGGTATATGCAACTGAGGGCTTTTGCGAGGCAACAGGTGAGGGAATTCCCGCAGCTCCCGACACAAGAGGTGCAGGACAGAGTGATCTCAAAGACATGGGTGGGGGATGGTAAGGTGTCAGATATATATAGGGAAATGAGGGACGAAGGGGAGACTATGGTAGATGAACTAAAAGGGAAATGGGAAGAAGAGCCGGGGGAGGAGATCGAGGAGGGGCTGTGGGCAGATGCCCTAAGCAGGGTAAACTCGTCGTCCTCGTGTGCCAGGCTAAGCCTGATTCAGTTTAAGGTATTACACAGGGCGCATATGACTGGAGCACGGCTCAGTAAATTTTTTGGGGTGGAGGATAGGTGTGCGAGGTGCGCGAGAAGCCCAGCGAATCATACCCATATGTTTTGGTCATGCCCGGCACTACAGGGGTTTTGGATGGGGGTGACAAAGGTGCTTTCAAAAGTAGTAGGAGTCCGGGTCGAACCAAGCTGGGGGTTGGCTATATTTGGGGTTGCACAAGAGCCGGGAGTGCAGGAGGCGAGAGAGGCCGATGTTTTGGCCTTTGCGTCCCTAGTAGCCCGGCGCAGGATATTGCTAATGTGGAAAGAAGCCAAGCCCCCGGGGGTGGAGACCTGGATAAATAACATGGCGGAGTTTATAATGCTAGAGCGGATTAAGTTCGTCCTAAGGGGGTCGGCTCAAGGGTTCACCAGGCGGTGGCAACCGTTCGTCGAATACCTCGCAGAAAGATAGACGGAATGGAAAATAGAAGGCAGCAGCAGCAGCCCAGGATCGGGGGGGGGGGGGGGGGGGGGGGGGGGGGGGGGGGGGTGGTGGCAGGGGGGGGGGGGGGAGGAGGAACCAGAAGGACTCTCAGGGTTGTTAATATATACTGTATAATATGTATAGGTCGTTGCTACAGATAATTATATATTGGACTGTTAAATTATATTTTTGGAGAGTGTTACTTGTGACAAGGCAGTTGCCAATTAGGGCTAGTTTTCATTTTTGTTATTTATTATTTATTCATTTTTTGTTTATAAAATAGGTCATTGTTATTTGTGTTGTTATAATATTGTGTAAAGGATGCACAATGTACTGTGTTAGTTGACCAAAAATTTTCAATAAAATATTTAATTAAAAAAAAGGATAGCCTACGCTTCGGCGGCCTGCGGGTCCAGTTCAAGACGTTCAGGTTTGAGGGCAGCATCAATTATCAAAAAAAAACTTTTAGTCTATTAAATTGATGTACATCAATTCAGTCGAGACGCTGAGTAGTAGTGAACCGATGCTTTAATAGACTAAAAGTGTGCCAACCTGTAGCTCCTCCCGCACTGCAAGGCTGCCCCAGATCGACGGACTTTATACCTCCTCAGAGGGGCGGAGCCACAGGCGGAGCCAACAGCAGCACCAATAACAACATTCCAACAGTACAACAGCAACAACCAATAACAGAACAGCAATAACAGTAAGTATATACAACAGTGGAGATAATGATAGTACTAGAGCAGTAAAACAATAGTGAACATACATACAACAGCCTTACGTAGCCATACGTGTCTCACTACACAGCCGAACTCCCTAATCCCGTTTATTACATCCACACCTCTTTTCCTACCTACGTCGTTGGCACCACAACTTCTGGCTGCTCCCCCTCCCCCTTAAGAATCCTGAAGACACGATCCGAGACATCCATGGCCCGGGCAACCGGGAGGCAACATACCTTCCGGGAGTCTCGCTCGCGATCACAGAATCTCCTGTCTATTCCCCTAACCATTGAGTCTCCTATCACTATTGCTTTTCTATTCTCCCCCCTTCCCTTCTGAGCCCCAGAGCCAGACTCAGTGCGAGAGACCTGGCCGCTAGGGCCTTCCCACGGTAGGTCAACAGCATCCAAAACGATACACTTGTTTTGAAGGGGAACGGCCACGAGGGATCCCTGCACTGTTTGCCTGCTCGTTCATTTTTCCCTGACTGTAACCCAGCTACTCTTGTCCTGTACCTTGGGTGTGGTTACCTCCCTGTAACTCTTGTCTATTATCCCCTCTGCCTCCCGGATGATCCGAAGTTCATCCAGCTCCAGCTCCAGTTCCCTAACACAGTCTCTTGAGGAGCTGGAGTTCTAACTATAGAACATAGAACATAGGAGCAGGAGGAAGCCATTTGACCCTTCGAGCATTCATGATGATCATCCAATTCAATAGCCTGATCCCGCCTATCTGGACAGGTAAAGGGATTGGGCCAATGTGGGATAAGTTGTTAAATGTGAAGAAAGGCTGGCGCAGTGGTTAGCACTGCTGCCTCACGGCGCTGAGGACCCGGGTTCGATCCTGGCCCCGGGTAACTGTCCATGTGGAGTTTTCACATTCTCGCCGTGCTTGCATGGGTTTCGCCCCCACAACCCAAAATATGTGCAGGCTAGGTGGATTGGCCATATCTTTTTATTAAAATAGTAAAAATATATACAAGGCCAAACGGTACAAACACTAATTTTGTATTGGAGAAACAGGGCACCCTCCCCCAGTACCAACGTACAAGGGTGGGGGGGGGGGGGGGGGGGGGGGGGGGGGGGGTAGGATACTCTGATTATTAAAACAGTTCACAACACAGTAGTACAAAAAAAACAAATGGTACAAGCAGTAAACTTTGCACTGGAGAGACCAGATACCCTCGCCTCTGTACCAACAGAAGGGAAAGGAAGAGGGGTGGTGGAGAGAGAGGGGAAAGGAGAGTGGTGGGAAAGGAGGGAGGCGGGGTGTTGGTGGAGGGCGGCCCAAGAGGACACTGCCTGAACTATCTGCGGAGGCAGAAAAACAAAAGAAACTTCAATTATGATGTGCCAGATTCCGGGAGTCCCCCAGAGGGGGTGAGGGGCGACACAGTGTCAGGCACAAGTGAGCCCTGCAACACACTGCAGGGAGCCTCATCTGCTCCCTCCGCTCCCAACACTGGGCGGCCGACAACCTTCGGACAGTCGCCCAGCCAAATTGCCCCTTAATTGGAAAAAATTAATTGGGTACTCTAAATTTATTTTTTTTAATGCAAAGATAGGCAACATTGAAAAGCTGGAGAAGGGAAACAAATAGTGGGAGTGTACTTTAAACGCAAACGGCCAAGAGAAAATAGGGAAGGGATCTGATGGCTGTAGTGGAAAACTCCACTGTTAGCATATCATACAGTGGTTGGGAAATAAATCAGTAATGAAAGATGAAAGGTACTAGGAATATTTGTGTTGTAAAAAAAGCAGCTGAGAATTGATCTTGTTGAGATAAGATCATCAAGGGAATACATAACTGGATTCCATGGTGATCAGAATTAACCAAGCTCAATGAGGAGGGGAGGGGTTAGAGATCTTCACTGAGACAAGAAAAGATGTGCACAGAGTTAATGACTAATTATTCCTCACACAACGAGAAGCAGTGGATATAAATTTTAAGATGGATCCAGCTCTTTGGTAAGAACTGTATGGCTCTTGGATGTGAATGGCTGTATAGAGCCTTATGCTTTCAAGAAAATTGTGACATGACAAGAGGACAGTTAGTTTAAGTATTTCATGAATAATTGTCTTCTCTTGGAAATTGCCTAATTGCCTTAGTGAGTCCGAAATCAATTTTCTCATTACTCCTGAAATTGGCCGGAATTTTCTTTTCTCACAGCAGGTTAAATTATCTAATTCTTCATAAATTATTGAATACCAAACCAATTGCAATCCATTCTGTCAAATTTGTTCCTGTCCTTGTATCACATTTCAGGGTATAGTATTCCAGTATCGATCAGCATATGCTTAAAATGTTGCCAGAAGCGGGAGGATCAATAACACTCAGCCTTGGAACCTTGTGATGACCTTCGATCTGCTCCTTTTTTGTGCAACCTCCTTTTGTCAAAGAGGAAAATCTTTTCTAATGAGCCAGAATTTGCTGGTAAAATAATAGTGAAGATACAACACTCAGCTATTGTTTCCTCAAATTCAAGCAAGGGGCAAATGCAGTTAAATTAAAATCTGTTAAGTTCCTATCTGAATTACACCACTCCTCCGTTATCTTAGAGAAAACAACATTTTGTTTTATGCCTCATCACAGATGTAATAATAATAATCTTTTTATTGTCACAAGTCGACTTACATTAACACTGCAATGAAGTTACTGTGATGTATCGAATGTGTGAAGTTGCTGCATTTGCAAAGCCGATACTAACTGAATTCACCATTCAAAAGTTAGGGCTTGCCCATTTCATTTCTTACCTCTTACAACGGACAAGTCAAGAGTGTGATTGAATGCCCTCCACTTAATTGGATCGCTGCAGCTTCAACAGCACTCAAGAAGCTCGAGCCTATTTAGGACAAAGCAGCCATCTTGATCAACATCCCATCCACCTTAAACATTCAATCTCTGCCCCTGGCACACATTGGCAAAAGCGTGAACTATATACAAGATATACTACAGCAGCTTACCTTCTAAATTTACCACCTCTACCATCTAGAAGGTCAAGGGCAGTTGATGCATGGGAACAACACCACCCACCTGCAAGTCACACATCATTGGGAGTGGCACAGTGGTTAGCACTGCTGCCTCATAGCGGCAGGGACCTGGGTTCAATTCTGGCCGTGGGTGTCTGTGTGGAGTTTGTACTTTCTCCCCGTGCCTGCATGGGTTTCCTCCGGTTTTCTCCCACAGTCCAAAGATGTGCAGGTTAGGTGGATTGGCCATGCTAAATTGCCCCTTAGTGTCCAAAGGTTAGTTGAGGGTTACAGGTTTGCGGGGGAGTGGGCCTAAGTAGAATGTTCTTTCGGAGGGTCAGTGCAGACTCAATGGGCCAAATGGCCTTCTTCTGCACTGTAAGAATTCTATGATTCTATCATCCTGACATGAAACTACATTGCCGTTCCTTCACTGTTGTTAGATAAAATCCTGGACTGCCCTCCTAACAGCACATGGACTACAGTGGTTCAAGAAGGCGGCAATAAAGGACGGACAACAAACGTTGGCCTAGCCATCAATGCTCACATTCCTCGGCAGAATTAAAAAGAAGGAAATGAAAAGGCAAGGACAAATCTAACAGCTGGCACCGTTTGTTGACCGCTCACTGCAAATTCTGGCCCAATATTTCTGTTGTTTTATTTCAGTGACACTTTGGTGTTTACCGCCACAAGGCTGTGGCTCCTCTCTCTTCATTCTTGAAGCTGTTAATTCTTGCTAGTTTTTGGATCCATGGAAAAGCTTTTGGAACCCCACCCAGCTTGAGGATCTTAGTGTGGCTCAGTTAGTAGCACTCTTCTAAATCAAAAGGTTGGAGGTTCAAATCTTTTTTTTTTAAATATATTTTATTCAAGATTTTTCGGCCAAACAAAACAGTACATAGTTTTTCTTTTAAACAACAATAAAGCAATATAAATAACAGTGGCCAGTTTTAAACAAGTAAATAAATAATATATAAACAGAAACAAAAACAAAACTAAATGGCAACTGCCTTGTCAAAAATAGTTACTCTCCAAAGATACAATCCAACAGTCCAATATACATTACCTATAACAAATGTCTATACATATACAATGGCATCCCTAAGAGCCCGCCCGGGTCCACCCCCCCCCCACCGCCCCCCCCCCCCACCGCCCCCCCCCCCCACTCCCCTGGGTTGCTGCTGTTGTTTTCCTTCTTTTCCATTCCCTCTATCGTTCTGTGAGGTAGTCGACGAACGGTTGCCACCGCCTGGTGAACCCCTGAGCCGAACCCCTTAATACGAACTTGATCCGTTCTAACTTTGTAAACCCTGCCATGTCGTTTATCCAGGTCTCCACACCCGGGGGTTTGGCTTCCTTCCACATTAACAATATCCTGCGCCGGGCTACTAGGGACGCAAAGGCCAAAACATCAGCCTCTCTCGCCTCCTGCACTCCCGGCTCTTCTGCAACCCCGAATATAGCCAACCCCCAGCTTGGTTCGACCCGGACCCCCACCACCTTCGAAAGCACCTTCGCCACCCCCACCCAGAACCCCTGTAATGCCGGACATGACCAGAACATGTGGGTGTGATTCGCTGGGCTTCTCGAGCATCTCCCACACCTATCCTCTACCCCGAAAAATTTACTGAGCCGTGCTCCAGTCATATGCGCCCTGTGTAGAACCTTGAATTGTATCAGGCTTAGCCTGGCACACGAGGACGACGAGTTTACCCTACTTAGGGCATCAGCCCACAGCCCTTCCTCAATCTCCTCCCCCAGCTCTTCTTCCCATTTCCCTTTCAGCTCATCTACCATGATTCCCCCCCTCGTCCCTCATTTCCCTGTATATGTCTGACACCCTACCATCCCCACCCATGTCTCTGAGATCACTCTATCCTGCACCTCCTGCGTCGGGAGCTGCGGGAATTCCCTCACCTGTTGCCTCGCAAAAGCCCTCAGTTGCATATACCGAAATGCATTCCCTTGGGGCAACCCATATTTTTCTGTCAGCGCTCCCAGGCTCGCAAACGTCCCATCTACGAACAGATCTCTCAATTGTACTATCCCAGCTCTTTGCCATGCTCCAAATCCCCCATCCATTCTCCCCGGAACAAACCTATGGTTATTTCTTATCGGGGACCGCACCGAGGCTCCCGTCCTTCCCCCATGCCGTCTCCACTGTCCCCAAATTTTGAATGTTGCCACCACCACCGGACTCGTGGTATAGTTCCTTGGTGAGAACGGCAATGGGGCTGTCACCATAGCCTGCAGGCTGGTCCCCCTACAGGACGCCCTCTCTAATCTCTTCCACGCCGCTCCTTCCTCCTCTCCCATCCACTTACTCACCATTGAAATATTAGCGGCCCAATAATACTCACTTAGGCTCGGTAGTGCCAGCCCCCCCCTATCCCTGCTACGCTGTAAGAATCCCTTCCTCACTCTCGGGGTCTTCCCTGCCCACACAAAACTCATAATGCTTTTCTCGATTCTCTTAAAAAAAGCCTTCGTGACCATCACCGGGAGGCACTGAAACACAAAGAGGAATCTCGGGAGAACCACCATTTTAACCGCCTGCACCCTACCCGCCAGTGACAGGGACACCATGTCCCATCTCTTGAAGTCCTCCTCCATCTGTTCCACCAATCGTGTTAAATCGCAGCGGTGTAAGGTTCCCCAATTCTTGGCTATCTGAATCCCCAAGTATCGGAAGTCTCTTGTTACCTTCCTCAGCGGTAAATCCTCTATTTCTCTGCTCTGCTCCCCCGGATGCACCACAAACAACTCACTTTTCCCCATGTTCAATTTATACCCCGAAAAATCCCCAAACTCCCCAAGTATCCGCATTATCTCTGGCATCCCCTCCACCGGGTCCGCCACATACAACAACAAATCATCCGCATACAAAGATACCCGGTGTTCTTCTCCTCCCCAAAACACTCTCCTCCACTTCCTGGAACCCCTCAGTGCCATGGCCAGGGGCTCAATCGCCAATGCAAACAATAACGGAGACAGGGGACACCCCTGCCTCGTCCCTCTGTAAAGCCGGAAATAATCAGTTTCTCGGCTTCCATCGCCACCACTATCTCCGCTTCCCCCTCTGGCGGGGGCATCATCATTACCCCTAGCAACCTCCGTATGTTCGTGTTCAGCTGTCTCCCCATCACAAACCCAGTTTGGTCCTCATGAACCACCCCCGGGACACAGTCCTCTATCCTCGTCGCCATTACCTTGGCCAGAATCTTAGCGTCTACATTCAGGAGGGAAATGGGCCTGTAGGACCCGCATTGCAGCGGGTCTTTTTCCTTCTTTAGGAGAAGCGATATCTTTGCTTCTGACATAGTCGGGAGCAGCTGCCCCCTTTCCCTCGCCTCATTAAAGGTTCTCGTCAGAAGCGGGGCCAGCAAGTCCATATACTTCCTATAAAATTCCACCGGGAATCCGTCTGGTCCCGGGGCCTTCCCCGCCTGCATGCTCCCAATCCCTTTCACTACCTCCTCCATCTCAATCTGTGCTCCCAGTCCCGCCCTCTCCTGCTCCTCCACCTTAGGGAATTCCAGCTGATCCAGAAAGCACATCATTCTCTCCTTCCCTTCCGGGGGTTGAGCTTTATATAATCTTTCGTAGAATACCTTGAACACCCCATTCACTTTCTCCGCTCCCCGCTCCATCTCTCCCTCCTCGTCTCTCACCCCCCCTATCTCCCTCGCTGCTCCCCTCTTCCTCAGTTGGTGGGCCAGCAACCGGCTCGCCTTCTCCCCATATTCATACTGTACACCTTGTGCCTTCCTCCATTGTGCCTCTGCATTACCCGTAGTCAACAAGTCAAATTCTACATGTAGCCTTTGCCTTTCCCTGGACAGTCCCTCCTCCGGTGCCTCCGCATATTGTCTGTCCACCCTCAAAAGTTCTTTCAGCAACTGCTCCCTTTCCCTACCCTCCTGCTTTCCTTTATGTGCCCTGATAGATATCAGCTCCCCTCTAACCACTGCCTTCAACGCCTCCCAGACCACTCCCACCTGAACCTCCCCATTGTCATTAAGCTCCAAGTACCTTTCAATACACCCCCTCACCCTTAAACATACCCCCTCATCTGCCAATAGTCCCATGTCCATTCTCCAGGGCGGGTGCTGTTCTTTTTCCTCCCCTATCTCCAGGTCCACCCAATGTGGAGCGTGGTCCGAGATAGCTATAGCCGTGTACTCCGTCCCTGTCACCTTCGGGATCAGCGCCCTTCCCACAACAAAAACGTCTATCCGTGAATATACTTTATGGACATAGGAGAAAAACGAGAACTCCTTACTCCTAGGCCTGCTAAATCTCCAGGGGTCTACTCCTCCCATCTGCTCCATAAAGTCCTTGAGCACCCTAGCTGCAGCCGGCCTCCTCCCGGTCCTGGACCTCGATCTGTCCAGCCCTGGGTCCAGCACCGTATTGAAGTCTCCCCCCATTACCAACTTTCCCGCCTCTAGGTCCGGGATACGTCCCAACATACGCCTCATAAAATTGGCATCATCCCAGTTCGGGGCATATACGTTCACTAGAACCACCGCCTCCCCTTGCAATCTGCCACTCACCATCACATATCTACCCCCACTATCCGCCACTATGGTCTTTGCCTCAAACAGTACCCGTTTCCCCACTAATATAGCCAACCCCCTGTTCTTTGTGTCTAACCCCGAATGAAACACCTGCCCCACCCATCCTTTGCGTAGTCTGACCTGGTCTATCTGTTTCAAATGCGTCTCCTGCAACATAACCACATCTGCCTTTAATTTCTTTAGGTGTGCGAGTACCCGTGCCCTTTTAATCGGCCCGTTCAGCCCTCTCACATTCCACGTAATCAGCCGGGTTGGGGGGCTCTTTACCCCCCCCCCCGTCAACTAGCCATCCCCTTTTTTAATCCAGCTCCTCACCCGGTTCCCACGTAGCCGTATCTCCCCCCGACGGCGCCCTCCCGCCTGGACCACCCCACCCCATACCAGATCCCCCTTCTCCCCAGCAGCAGCAACCCAGTTAACCCCCCCCCCCCGCTAGATCCTTTTCTAGCGTAATTGCACCCCCCATGTTGCTCCCAGAAGTCACCAAACTCTGGCTGACCTCGGCTTCCCCCCGTGACCTCGGCCCCCACTGTGCGAGGCCCCCTCCTTCCTGCTTCCCTGTTCCCGCCATGATTACCATAGCGCGGGAACACCCCTAATGGCCGGCGCCCACAATTCCTCATCCTCTCCCCCCGCCCTCCCCCACGACATGGGGAAGAGAGAAAAGTTACAGGGTCGCAAGGTTAACAACTTGAGAAATCATCCCTTCCCCCTTTGTCCCCCCCTTCACCCCACGTAATCACCCCACCACTTTGTCCCAAACAATCTTTTTCTGGCCCGCCTATTCCAGCTGCTCCTCCACAATAAATGTCCATGCCTCTTCTGCCGTCTCAAAGTAGTGGTGCTTCCCTTGCTGTGTGACCCACAGTCTTGCCGGTTGCAACATTCCAAATTTGACCTTCCTTTTGTGAAGCACCGCCTTGGCCCGATTAAAACTCGCCCTCCTTCTCGCCACCTCCTCACTCCAATCTTGGTATACGCGGATCACCGCGTTCTCCCACCTACTATTCCGAGTTTTCTTCGCCCATCTGAGGACCATCTCTCTGTCATTATATCGGAGAAATCTCACCACTATGGCTCGAGGTATTTCTACAGCCCTCGGTCTTCGCGTCATAACTCGATAAGCTCCCTCCACCTCCAACGGGCCGGTCGGGGCCACCGATCCCATTAACGAGTGAAGCATCGTGCTCACATATGCCCCGACGTCCGCCCCCTCCGCACCTTCGGGAAGACCAAGAATCCTTAAATTCTTCCTCCTCGCATTATTCTCCAGCACCTCCAGCCTTTCCACACACCTTTTGTGTTGTGCCTCGTGCATCTCTGTCTTCACCACCAGGCCCTGTATTCATTTTCAGCGGCCTTTGCCTTCACGACCCGAAGCTCCTGCTCCTGGGTCTTTTGCTCCTCCTTTAGCCCTTCAATCGCCGGTAATATTGGGGCCAGCAGCTCCTTCTTCATCTCCTTTTTAAGTTCTTCCACACAGCGCCGCAGGAACTCTTGTTGGTCAGGGCCCCATACTAGACGGCCACCTTCCGACGCCATCTTGCTTTGTGCTTGCCTTCCTTGCCGCTGCTCTAGAGGATCCTCCGCAATCCGGCCACTTTCCTCTCCTTTTTCCATCTGTGTCCAGGGGGAATTCCCTTCTGGTTTACCGCACAGTGTTTTTAGCCATTAAAATTGCCGTTGGGGCTCCTATTAAGAGCCCAAAAGTCCGTTCCACCGGGAGCTGCCGAAACGTGCGACTTAGCTGGTCATCGCCGCACCCGGAAGTCGGAGGTTCAAATCTTACTCAAAGCTAATTATCCACAGTATCCTGGGCCATAATTATCCCTCAACTAATATGAGTAAAAAATATATAAACATAAATTATCTGGTCGCTATCACATTGACAGAAAATTCTGGCCCAATGGTGCTAAGGTTCCTGGACCATACGAACAAATGGTAAAGCCATTTCAGATGTGGGGCAGATGTGTGATTATGTTCCGGGTGCGGCGATGACCAGCTGAGTCGCACGTTTCGGCAGCTCCCTGTGAAACGGACTTTTGGGCTCTTGATAGGAGCCCCAACGGCAATTTTGACGGCTAAAAACACTGTGCGGTAAACCAGAAGGGAATCCCCCCTGGATACGGATGGAAAAAGGAGGAGAGAGTGGCCAGATTGCAGTGGGTCCTTTAGAACAGCGGCAAGGAAGGCAAGCAAAAACCAAGATGGCGTCGGAAGGTGGCAGTTTAACATGGGGCCCTGAACAACAAGAGTTCTTGAAATGCTGTGTGGAAGAGATAAAAAAGGAAATGAAGAAAGAGCTGTTGGCCCCGATACTACAGGCGATCGAAGGGCTAAAGGAGGAACAAAAGACCCAGGAGCGGGAGCTTCGGGTCGTGAAGGCAAAGGCAGCCGACAATGAGGACGATATACAGGGCCTGGTGGTGAAGACGGAGACGCAGGAGGCACATCAGAAACGATGTGTGGAAAGGTTGGAGGCACTGGAAAACAACGCAAGGAGGAACAACCTGAGGATTCTTGGTCTTCCTGAAGGTGTGGAGGGAGCGGACATCGGGGCATATGTGAGCACGATGCTGCACTCGTTAATGGGAGCGGAGGCCCCGGCGGGTCCGTTGGAGGTGGAGGGAGCATACCGAGTGATGGCGCGAGGACCGAGAGCAGGAGAAATTCCCAGAGCCATAGTGGTGAGATTCCTCTGTTTTAAGGATAGAGAACTGGTCCTTAGATGGGCGAAGAAAACTCGGAGCAGTAAATGGGAGAACGCGGTGATCCGCGTTTATCAAGACTGGAGTGCGGAGGTGGCGAGAAGGAGGGCGAGCTTTAATCGGGCCAAGGCGGTGCTTCATAAAAAGAAGATAAAATTTGGAATGCTGCAACCGGCAAGACTGTGGGTCACATATCGAGGGAGGCACCACTACTTTGAGACGGCGGATGAAGCGTGGACTTTTATTGTGGAAGAAAAACTGGAATGAGCGGGTTATTAAAAAGAACGTTCGAACAAAGTGGTGGGGTGAATGTGGGGGGCAAAGAGGGTTTTTATGTACTAATCCTGCGATGTGGTAACTTTTCTCTCTCCCACAGGTGGTGATGGGGGGAGGAGGGGAGGTGGAGGAGATGGGGCGTTGGCCATTGGGGGCGGGGCCAAGGGAGAAACACGGGCTTGGTTCCCGCGCTATGATAATCAAGGCGGGAATAGAGAAGCAGGAAGGAGGGGGCGTCGCACGGTGCGAGCCAAGGTCACGGGGGGAAGCCGAGGTCAGCCAGAGTTTGCTGACTTCTGGGAGCAACATGGGGGGAGTAATTACGCTAGCGGGGGATCTAGCGGGTGGGGTGGGGGGGGGAATTACTGGGTTGCTGCTGCTGGGGAGAGGGGGGAGCTGGTATGGGAGAGGATGGGTGGGGGGGCACCGCCTGGGGGAGATACAGCTGCGTGGGAACTGGGTGAGGAGCTGGAAAAAGGTGATGGCTAATCGACAAGGGGGGGGGTAGGAAGCCCCCCAACTCGGCTGATCACGTGGAACGTGAGAGGGCTGAACGGGCCGATAAAGAGGGCACGGGTACTCGCACACCTTAAGAAACTTAAGGCAGATGTGGTTATGTTACAGGAAACGCACCTGAAACTGATAGACCAGGTTAGGCTACGCAAAGGATGGGTGGGGCAGGTGTTCCATTCGGGGCTAGATGCGAAAAACAGGGGGGTGGCTATATTAGTGGGGAAGCGGGTAATGTTCGAGGCAAAGACTATAGTGGCGGATAACGGGGGCAGATACGTGATGGTGAGTGGCAAACTACAGGGGGAGACGGTGGTTTTGGTAAACGTATATGCCCCGAACTGGGATGATGCCAATTTTATGAGGCGGATGCTAGGACGCATTCCGGACCTAGAGATGAGAAAGCTGATAATGGGGGGAGATTTTAATACGGTGTTGGAACCAGGGCTGGATAGGTCGAAGTCCAGGACTGGAAGGAGGCCGGCAGCAGCCAAGGTGCTTAAAGATTTTATGGAGCAGATGGGAGGTGTAGACCCGTGGAGATTTAGCAGACCTAGGAGTAAGGAGTTCTCGTTTTTCTCCTATGTCCATAAAGTCTACTCGCGAATAGACTTTTTTGTGCTGGGTAGGGCATTGATCCCGAAGGTGAGGGGAACGGAGTATACGGCTATAGCCATTTCGGATCACGCTCCACACTGGGTGGACTTGGAGATAGGGGAGGAAACAGGAGGGCGCCCACCCTGGAGAATGGACATGGGACTAATGGCAGATGAGGGGGTGTGTCTAAGGGTGAGGGGGTGCATTGAAAAGTACTTGGAACTCAATGATAATGGGGAGGTCCAGGTGGGAGTGGTCTGGGAGGCGTTGAAGGCGGTGGTTAGAGGGGAGCTGATATCAATAAGGGCACATAAAGGGAAGCAGGAGAGTAAGGAACGGGAGCGGTTGCTGCAAGAACTTTTGAGGGTGGACAGACAATATGCGGAAGCACCGGAGGAGGGACTGTACAGGGAAAGGCAAAGGCTACATGTAGAATTTGACTTGCTGACTACAGGCACTGCAGAGGCACAATGGAGGAAGGCACAGGGTGTACAGTACGAATATGGGGAGAAGGCGAGCAGGTTGCTGGCACACCAATTGAGGAAAAGGGGAGCAGCGAGGGAAATAGGGGGAGTGAGGGATGAGGAAGGAGAAATGGAGCGGGGAGCGGAGAGAGTGAATGGAGTGTTCAAGACATTTTATAAAAAATTATATGAAGCTCAACCCCCGGATGGGAGGGAGAGAATGATGGGCTTCTTGGATCGGCTGGAATTTCCCAAGGTGGAAGAGCAGGAAAGGGTGGGACTGGGAGCACAGATCGAGGTAGAAGAAGTGGTGAAAGGAATTAGGAGCATGCAGGCGGGAAAGGCCCCGGGACCGGATGGATTCCCAGTCGAATTCTATAGAAAATATGTGGACTTGCTCGCCCCGGTACTGACGAGGACCTTTAATGAGGCAAAGGAAAGGGGACAACTGCCCCCGACTATGTCTGAAGCAACGATATCGCTTCTCTTAAAGAAGGAAAAGGACCCGCTACAATGCGGGTCCTATAGACCTATTTCCCTCCTAAATGTAGATGCCAAGGTCCTGGCCAAGGTAATGGCAATGAGAATAGAGGAATGTGTCCCGGGGGTGGTCCACGAGGACCAAACTGGGTTTGTGAAGGGGAGACAGCTGAACACGAATATACGGAGGTTGTTAGGGGTAATGATGATGGCCCCACCAGAGGGAGAAACGGAGATAGTAGTGGGAGGTGTTGAGGAGATTTGGTTTTGGAGAGAGGTATGTTAGATGGGTGCAGCTGTTGTATAGGGCCCCAGTGGCAAGCGTGGTCACGAATGGACGGGGATCTGCATATTTTCGGCTCTATAGAGGGACAAGGCAGGGATGCCCTCTGTCCCCATTATTGTTTGCACTGGCGATTGAGCCCCTGGCGATAGCGTTGAGGGGTTCCAAGAAGTGGAGGGGAGTACTTAGGGGAGGAGAAGAGCACCGGGTATCTTTGTATGCGGACGATTTGCTACTATACGTGGCGGACCCGGCGGAGGGGATGCCAGAAATAATGCGGATACTTGGGGAGTTTGGGGATTTTTCAGGGTATAAATTGAACATGGGGAAAAGTGAGTTGTTTGTGGTGCATCCAGGGGAGCAGAGTAGAGAAATAGAGGACCTACCGTTGAGGAAGGTAACAAGGGACTTTTGTTACCTTGGGATCCAGATAGCTAAGAATTGGGGCACATTGCATAGGTTAAATTTAACGCGGTTGGTGGAACAGATGGAGGAGGATTTCAAGAGATGGGATATGGTATCCCTGTCAATGGCAGGGAGGGTGCAGGCGGTTAAGATGGTGGTCCTCCCGAGATTCCTCTTTGTGTTTCA